>NC_088700.1:15761000-16390500 GCF_028017835.1 Emys orbicularis | reverse complement strand
GGCAGCAGCAGCGAGTGGTGGCATGGGGTAGCTGCCCCGGGTACAGACCCACCTGGACCCAATGGGTACTTGCTCAGGGCGGCTACCCTGTGCTGCTGCTTGCCGTTGCCCATGCAACCGTGGCTACACTATTTTTGAGCGTGCACATTTGATTAGAGCTAGCACGAGTATGTCTATGCGAGCTGGGACTCACACCCGCAGCTCATAGTGTAGAAGTTGCCCATGTGTCCATATGTTCCTCATAATGAGGTGGCCAGAAATAAACACGTTATGTGTCATTTCAATGGACTTTGGAAAACTATCCCCCAGCTCCCTAATGAAAGCCTCGGTGCATGCATCCCAAAATTGCATTAACCATTTTTGCATCCGTTTCACACTGCAAACTCCTGTCTATTTGCTGTCTGTTCTAACCTCTAGGTCTCTGTATCACTGCTTCCCAGCTCCCTCCCTCCCACTCAGCATATGTGTGCCATGCATTTTCCCCCGGATTCATTACTTTCCATTTTCCCAATATATATATATACGCAATTTTCTGCTCCTATTTCTAAGGTCTCCAGAGGCCTCATTCAAAGCTTATTGAAGCTTAGGGAACTCCTTCCAGAGACTTAACTGGCTTCAGATCAGGCTCTAAGTTCCTTTGAGTTATTTCTCTGCCTTCATTAATGCTTACACAAGCTCCCATTTTTGCACCACTTGCAAATTAAAGGCAGGAAAAGTCGCAGACGAGGCCGCGGGTGCTAATGCTGTTTTCAAAAGCGACGTGCTGCCCCCTCCACAGCACTGAGAGTCAACTAGGGTGACCAGACAGCAAATGTGAAAAATCGGGATGGGGGTGGGGGGTAATAGGAGCCTATATAAGAAAAAGCCCCCAAAATCGGGACTGTCCCTATAAAATCGGGACATCTGGTCACCCTAGAGTCAACCCCAACCTAGCCCTTAGTAGAGAGAGAATGGGCCAGTTACTATTACCCTCCTCCCCATATATAGCATCTTGCATATTCTCCTTAACTTCTTTGACTAACGTCCATTCAGCTGGCTGTTTTCCCCCCCTTGTTTTTCCCCAGTAAGCTGTGTGTTCACCTTAGGTTACTTCCCCACCACCCTTCTGGCATTGCGATGGTGCTGTACAAGTAAAAAACAGTGACAGGTTTCAGCCAGGATCTCTCATCCACTTCTTATAAAGCCGTCCTGGCCGCTTCTTGTTCACGTCATTCTTCTTTACCAGGAGACTGGCACTCTGGTGCTTTCCAATTAGTGTCTTTTAGGAGCTCCCAGCTGTCCTCTGCACAGGTGGATTCCTAAGACTTTCCCCCAACACCCTTCACTTAGCTTTCTTGCTTCCCCTGCAATCTGCTCTCCTGATAGCTCCTCCCTTCATGTCGCTGCTTTCCGTGGCTCCATTGCTTAACTGTGGCAAATTCAAGGAGCCAGATCTCGACCTCGTTTGTGCTGGTGGCGGCATGAAACGATAGTGGAGTAACAAGTGAGAGGAGACACTGGCTAATGGTACCAGGTGGCTTACAATCAGCAGGCTTTCCCTAGCATTTGTCAAGATCTCTGGCTCCCTCATTGTCAAATCCTTTATCCCTTGCCCTCTGAGAGCACCACTGAGCTGCTTGGTGCAGTGCAGGTGGGAAGTGTGGAGGAAACCAACTAACAGCTGTACAGACTGTGACGGTCGTAAAAGAGCACCTCAGAAGGCTGCACAAGTGGCAATCCGAGAACAAAGGATCTGTGAAGGCGCATGCTGCCCCTTTAAGGGACAGGCTCGCTAGAGCCTACAAACAAGACAGACTGGGAATAATCAAGGAACCCCCCCTGGCCTGGGGTGGAGCTATTTGAACAGGAACAGGAAGCTGAGCAGGAGAAGGTTGTGCAGGTGGTTATGGGTGGTTGCTGCTCTTGCAGGCTCCATGGGACTAGCTTGACTGGACCCTAGGGTTACCATATTTCCACAATCAAAAAAGAGGATGGAGGGGAGGAGCCCCGCTCTAGCCCCGCCCCTGCCCCGCCCCACCCCCATCCACTCCCTCCCACTTCCCATCCCCTGACTGCCCCCCTCAGAACCCCCAACCCCCCCCTGCTCCTTGTCCCCTGACTGCCCCCTCCTGGGACCCCTGCCACTAACTGCCCCCTAGGACCCCACCCCCTATCTAAGCCTCCCTGCTTCTTGTCCCCTGACTGCCCCCTCCTGAGAATGCCCCCCTAGGACCCTACCGCCCCGACCCTTATCCACACCCCCACCCCATATTCACACCCCTGCCCCCAGACAGACCCCCGGGACTCCCATGCCCTATCCAATTGCTCCCCGCCCCCTGACAGGACTCCCAGAACTCCCGACCCATCCAACGCCCCCCCTCCCTGTCCCCTGACCAGGGCCGGCTTTAACAAATGCCCAGGAATCGGGCTGCACTCCGGCCAGGGTTGCGGGGCTTGGGGCCGGGCCGGAGGTGCTCGGCCGGGGCCGGGCCGGAGCCACTGGGGCCGGGGCCAGCGTGCTTGGCCGGAACCGGGGCCGCTGCCCTGGGGCCCGAGCCAGGGCCGGAGCCACTCGGCCGGCGCTGCTCGCCTGGGGCCGGGCCGGCGCACTCGGCCCGGGGCCCGAGCCGAGCCAGGCCGGAGCCGCTGGGGCCGGCCGGGGCTGGAGGGAGCCGCGCCGCGCCTCCCCGGAGCCCTCCTCCTCGAGTCCCCCCCCCCACCCCAGCTTACCTGCTGCTGCCCGCCTGCCCCTGCTTCTTTTCAGGCTTCCCACGAACATCTGATTCGCGGGAAGTAGGGGATGGGGAGGAGCAGGGGGGTGGAGCGTTCAGGGGAGGGGAGGAGGGGGAAGACAGCTGCCGGGCCGGACGGCGTGCTAAGGCTGCAGGGGATGGGGGGAGCTGGGAAGAGGCTTTGGCTGCCGAGCGGCGCTTGGCCCCCGCTTTTCGATCTATAAATAGCCGACCGGGGAAAATCCCGGACATTTTTAGATTTTTAGAAATCCCCCCAGACGGCTATTTATAGATCGAAAAGCCGGACATGTCCGGGGAAATCCGGACGTATGGTAGCCCTACTGGACCCAGAGACTCTGTTTTGAAGACTTTAAGTTTGGGAGCTCTGAAGCAAGGTCCTGAGGGACATGCTTATATTGTTAGTTGGTTTTAGCCTCCCTCCTGCTAGGATCCTTTTTATGATCAAATGCGAGAGGGACACAAAAGGACCCAAGAGCCCGATTGGTCCATTGCATTCAATGGAAAGGATCCCAAGAGCCCGATTGGTCCATTGCATTCAATGGAAAGGATCCCAAGAGCCCGACTGGTCCATTGCATTCAATGGAAAGGATCCCAGTGACTTCACCCGGCTTTGGATCAGGCCCCACGTGAGTCAATGCCCATCTTTAAGATGTGGAGGTGGAAGGGAGTAGGATGAGCCTTGAACCATCATAGATCCTAAGTTCAGAAGGGGCCGTTGTGATGATCTAGTCTGACCTGCGGCATAACTTCCTAGAGCAGAGCTTTTAGGGGGGAAAAATGCCATCTGGATTTTAAAATGGCCAGTGATGGAGACTCTGCTGCAACTCTTGGTAAATTGCTCTAATAGTTAATTGCTCTCTCAGTTAAAAATGTCTGCCCTATTTCCAGTCTCAATCTACCTTTAGTTTCCAGAAATTGGTTCTGATTAGGTCTTTGCTGCTGGCTTGAAGAGCCCATTGTCAAATTTCTGTTCCCCATGTAGGTATTTATAGACTGTGATCAATTCACCCCTTTGTTACGATGACTAGAGTGAGCTCCTGGAGCTTTTCCCCCTATAAAGCATGTTTTCTATCCTTCTATGGACCCTTTCCAATTGATCAACATCCTTCTTGAACTGTGGACACCAGAACTGAGCTGAGGATTCCAGCAGTGGTCGCACCAGTGCCAAATACAGAGGTGCTTAAGAGTCCCCTGTTTATACAGCCAAGAACTGCATTAGCCCCTTTGGCTACAGTGCTGCATTGGAAGCTTGTGTTTCAGCTGATTATCCACCATGATCCCTGGATCCTAGAAGGAAGACCTACATTCTTTGTTCACATCTGGCCGTATCCTGTGAAGGATAAGTTATCGGAGGGGGACAGTGTGGGGATATGCGACAGCCATGAAAGGGTTCAGAAGTTGCTAGGAAACATTATCCTGCCTCTGGGGTCACTCTCCTCCATTCCTCCTGCCCTCCGTTCTCCCCTCCCCACATGGGGGTGCCTGGCCTGCTCACCCTCCTGCGGCAGCGTCTGGGGCCTTTGGGTGGATGAGCTGCCCCGAGTGAAGGTGAGCCCAGGTGAGCTGGTAGCCCCTTGTTAAACCAGATGCCAGAGAGCTTTCTCCCCCCTCCCCTTGTGCTAGGGAGGGTCGGGGGCAGCCGCACAGTAAACCAGACTCCCTTTGCATCGAGCGCGGCTGTCCCTGTTATTGGCATTGTATAATGGGATTAATTGATGAGTTTGCGGCTTGGGTGACTACCCCTGGGCTGTTCTTCCCTGCATTCCTGCTATGGGGCCTTGTCATGGGTGGAGCTGGACCCGTCACCCCTTAAAAGAGCCAGGACTCTAGCGGGGGACCCCAAGCTTCTGTTATGCGATAACAGTGTAACCAGAGCCGGGCTGGGGCAGCCCCGCTCCTGCACCGGACACCTTCTTCATTCTCTTTCCGGATTCCTTGAGCACTCCCCGGTCCATCAGCAATGAGCTTCGCTGGCCCTGTCATTATCCTGGCTCTAATGATGAGATAATAGCTTGCTGCTTAGCGTTTGCCAGCAGGGCTCTCTTACGCACAGCTGGCATGGAGTTTTATCCAAGCAACGGAAAGAGCAAGGGCATTGTCCACTGGCTTCGAGAGCAGCAGGGGGCTCAGTGGGGCCGTTCCGGTGTGGGTTTTTTGGTACGGTTCGGCTTGAAAAAGGAAGCACTGCAGATTGACATTGCTCAGATAAAGCCTGTGTCTGGAACCGTGTAGGTATGTTCCCTCCACGCTCCTGCCCAGGTGTCTGAAACAAGCCAACAAATCCTTATATTAGAGAGACAAGGTGACGGAGGTACTGTCTTTTATTGGACCCACTCCCGGCCTTATCTGCTGCTTTTCTTTAGTAGATCTCAAAGTGCTTCACAAGCTTTTAATGGATTTATCCTGACAACACTCCTGTGAGGCAGGGCAGAGCTGTTATCCCCATTTTACTGATGAGGAACTGAGGTGTACAGGGAGTGTCCAGAGCAGCAACCCTCCCCGCCTGGCTCCATAGACTTGGGCTGGCAGGGCTCAAGCTATTGTGCTAAACATAGCTGCCCAGACAGCACTTTGAAGTTGTAGGTGAGGCTCTCCCTAAGCTTCAGGGACTGAGCCAAAATGTCTATGCAGCTACTGTTAGCCCAGATGCATTGATCCAGGCTGGGAGGCTCACTGCCACGGGCCAGATGGACATACTTAGAGAGGCTAAGTGACTTGCCCATGGTTACAAAGGAAGTCCACAGTGGAACAGGGATTTGAACCTGGGTCTTCCACAGCCTACACCAGTGCCCTGACCACTGGACCATCCATCCCCTCAGAACTAAGGGTTGTGAGGCAGGTGGTCTATTTGATGGGGCATTGGTTTGAGGAGTCAGGCGATCTAGGGTCTGTACCTGGCTCTGCACTGACCTTAATGAAATAATTTCTCCTCTTTCTGTGCCTCTGTTTCCCTTCCCACTCTTTGTCTCTCTCATCCATTTTGATTGTAAACTCTTTGGGCCGGCGCCATCTCATACAAGTGTTTGTACAGCGCCTAGCAACATGGAAGTGCGCCAGTATGCTACTGTCACACAAACAATACTGACTAGAGCCGGATGAAAATGGTCTTCCTGACCCGTGAAAATGTTCAAGATATCAAAAAAAATCCCCAATTAGGATGAAAAATGGAAATCTTAGAAATTCTGGTAAACCAAAGAATCTGAAAAATATTCAGATCAATGAAAATGTGTTTTAGTTTCAACTGTTTTCTATTTTCCATGGTATTTTTTTTACTGTAATTAGCTCACATTTCAAAACAAAACATTGTTTGGAAACAGAAAAATGGACTTTGGGGCCTTGGAAATACCCAAATGAAACATTTCAATGTCTTTGAATCTTCTTTCCAAAAATGTTTTGAGTCGAAAAGTTCCACAAAACCGACCGTTTTCCTGTGAAAAGCTTTCTTTCAACAAGGAAACATTTTTGCACAAAACAAGTTTCTTCTAAAAATTCCCAACCAGCTCTAATGATAACAGAGGCAGCCACAAAAGCATCTCCCCGATACATGCTGGGAGAGGACTTTGGGATTTGTAATTCATATCGTGTCCAGACAGACCGGCCATTTCCAAGAAAACTGCCAGGTCTTTGCATTAATATTGTGAGTCTCAGTGCATTAGCTCAAGGCACTGAGCAATGGGACATGACACACTCTCCTTAGCTCTGGAAAGAATTGTCTAACCGGAGGCTTCATCCAGCTGAGACATCTCACTCCCACCCAGCGAAGGGCTATTTAGGGCCACCATCCATTTGGAAATTCAAACTAACTTCCCTGCCTGCTCACGTCTTGTTTGTTTGTTGTTTTAATCTTCCTGCCCTCATCTCCGGCGTGAGGCGAAGGGGCTGATTGACAGCATAACTGTTTCAAATCAATATAAGGAGCACTTGGAGATTAAAGCAATTTAAACAAGGTGTTTATGTGGTTTGGAGCTAAATCTGCACTTGAAGCAAACAAGCCGAGGCGATGAAGGAAGTAGGTCAGCGGTGAGATACAGAGAAACTGGCGCGAGCGGAGGTGAGATTACAACAATAGGCTGGGATGGCTTTTTTCATCAAAGAGAGATCACTTCTTTCCATAAAGGGGGCCCTAATCTCGAAATTGCTTTAGCCTCCAACTGATTGTTCCATCGATTGAAACACGCCGGTCCTGGCCCTTCTCCCTTTCCTGATGGTCTCTAATCTCTGGCACATCTCTCTCGCTCTCTGATCTAAAGTTGTGGTCATTTGGCTTGAGTGGCAACACCTCACACTGGCAGCATCCTCCTTGCCTCCCACTAGCCCGGGGAGTGCCAGGGTGGGAGGGTGGCACAGTGTATGCTGTACAACCCACACGCTGCCCTGGGACTTCTGCCTCGGGATAGCCAAATGCCTCTGGGACCACCTTAGAGTAGCCCCAAATTTCCCACTGCATTTTGTTTTTGGCCCTTTCCCGTCTATTAGATACATTGCCCTTCCCCCCCGTCTCCAAGGTAGTTGGACAAAATAGGTTTAATTGTCTATCAGGGATACCTGACCCAGTTCAGACAGAACAAGAACTGACCTGACCCCTTCCCCATCCCTTGAATCAAAGTTTTTGGGGGTTCAGAAAGAATCTGAGTTCATTCTTCCCCTTTCCATTAATATAACTAATGGTGGTAGCACCTGAGCGCTCTCGGCCTGGACAGGGCTGACTTTTGCCAAGGGCTATGGTTGTCTTGTCCCATGATAGTCATATGAGGCCACGAACTCCGAGGATGAATTCTCTGTACAAAGAGTTTACAATCTAAGTAATTTCTGTGTGCCTGGTTTGCATGCTTAGTTGTTATTTATTCGTACTACAGTGACACCTGGAATTCCCAGCTGAGGTCATGGCCCCATTGTGCTAGGAGGTGTACATACACATAGGAAGAGGCAGTACCTGCCCTAAAGAGCTTGTAATCTGAATAGAAGACAATGGGGGCAAAAGGGGTAGGCCCAGCTACTCAGAAGTATTGAGGCTTCTAATTTGTATTGATTGAGGAACTGAGTCAAAGTGACCTACCCAAGGTCACACAGCTGGTGAGTGGTCGAGCCAGGAACAGAAATATGGTTTCCGAGTGCCCCATCCACCAGCTACCTCTCACCACCTCTAGAAATGCTGAAGGATCACAAAAGGGTCCCTTCTCATCTCATTTCCAGGTGTGATCAGAAGTGGGAATACCCAGATCTCTTTCGAAAAGTCTGTTCTTGTCAGCTTTCCAGTCTGCTTTCTGGCAGACGTCTGGGCTTTTCACCAACTGTGAGGGCTGGGGGCAGGTTGGACAGATTGGCATGAACCCCTTTGCCCAAATGTTTGGTCAGCAGGTACCATCAGAGTTTTTGCCTAGGTTTAGCCCCGTGTCACTGAAGCACCACTACATTTATAGGACAAGCTGCATGTTGGCAATGTATCCAGAACTAGCCCAAGCCCCAGAGCCCAAGTCCAAGTTCAGATCAAACTTCTCTAGAGTTTTTTGGGCTTTCAGACCCAGGTGTTCTGGTTTGGCTAATTAAAGAGACAGGGCAGATATTTCCGGATCTGGACTCCCACCAAGCATGGGAGGCATTGGTCGATCCCAGCAGCCAGGCTGGCCAGCAGTGTTCCGGCTCGGGGAGATCCCTAAATCAGAGCAGCACATATTCCTGAGGCCGGTAAGAGAGTGACTCCAGCAGCGCTCAGCACTGGCGAGCAACAGGCCCGAGAAATGGGGCTTTGCTTTTCAGGAAGGTTTGTGCAAAATATCATCTTTCAGTTTGCAGCCCTAATTTTAGCAGGCGCTGAAATAACCCCCCCCAAATCCAGCTAAAGCCACTGAGCATTGCATGATTTCCCAGGGTTATTAATCAGCTCAGGTCTGCCTGAATCTCGCACACAAGCTTGGGCCCAGACCCTTTGTTGGTGTCAGTCAGAATAGCTCTGTTGAAGTCAATGGAGTTACGCCGACTTACCCCAGCTGCGGATTTGGTCAGGTGAGTTTCACGTTGCTTCTGATTTTGCACAGACTGGAATATGCCATGGCAGACAATTGTTAGAGCTCCCAGTAGGGTAACATTTCTTATGTCAAGGGTGTTATCCTTCATCAGGCCTTTTAATTAAGTGTGCTGCCAGATCTCCTTCTCTCGCTGCCCCTGCTGTGATAGTGACCCTACGATAGCCTGGGTTATGGCATTCCTCCACCGGAGGAACATCCCGAGGGTTCGCAAGATGGGCCTGTGCGTGCACACATTGCCATTTACCCCAATCAGTCATGATTTGTTAAGTGCACGCCGTGGGCCAGGTTTCCAGCTGGGGAAAATCAGTGTAGGCCATTGATTTCCATGAAGCCATCCTTATTTTTACCAGCCGAGGATCTGGCCCTTTGTGCAAGCTGCAGAATGAAGAGCATCCTTGCTCCACAGAGCTGGAAGTAAAGAGAGAGGCTGGATGCTTTGGGAAGATCAGAACCGAGGAAAGGTTAGCTCTGATTATACATAATTACCAGCTCCTCAGCTGGTGTCATCAGCATAACTCCAGCGACTTCCACAGAGAGATGCTCATTTACAACTGCTGAGGATCTGGCTCCTTGCAGTCATCTCTTGGGGCCACCACAAAAGAAAAGAAGGCCTGATTCTCCTCTCCCTGAGTCTAGCTTTACACCAGTGCCGGTGACTTTGTTAGTTATTACTGCATCAGTGAGGAGAAATCAAGGGCAACTTCCACAGCAGAGACTTGAAAGCAGAGTGGGTGGCAAATTGCTGTTTACACCTTTGCGTTGCTGGAAGCACGCAATGTAATTCTGCAGAGCCGATGTTACCGTAAGAGCATGAAACAGAAGCACCTGCTGAATTAAGTGTGGAGTCCTGTGGATTCAGAAAGCCATAGATATGTAACATTGATTCATTCCACTTCTAGCAATTGATTATTTTCTACATGATCAATGTCCAGTTGAATTTCTAATGAAAACATCAGTACAGTATGTCAGCCAGCTGTCGTTAGCCCGTGCAACTAAACACAACTCCCCCAAACAGAAAACCACTCCAATCTCCTAAGTCAGGTAGTGCTAGGCTTGGAATTCAGGACTGGTTCTTAGTCCTCTAAGCCAGTGGTTTTCAACCTGTGGACTGGGGGTCCACAAACTATGTCTACGGGGTCTGTGAAAGGTTGTAGTTACCCTAGAACAGTGGTTTTCAACCTGGAGTCCACGAACCCCTAGGCTTCCTCAGACTATATCTACGGGGTCTGTGAAAGGTTGTCGTTACTATAGAACAGTAGTTTTCAACATGAGGTCCGCAGACCCACTGGGGGTCCATAGACTATGTCTAAGATTTCCAAAAGGGTCTGCACCTCCATTCAAAAATTTTTAGGGTCTGCAAAATGAAAAAAGGTTGAAAACCACTGCTCTAAACTACACTTCCTTTCTGTGCACTGGCTGTATCTCATCCCTCTTTATTGCTCCAACACAAGGGCTTTACAGCACCTAAGTCCTATAGAAACAAGTTCAGTCTTAACTAGCTTCTATGGGAGTTTTCTGTAAATTTCAGTATAGGAGGTTGGGTGAGGCATTGGATTAGGATTCAGGAGATCTAGGTCTATCCCCAACTCTGCCCCTGACTTATTTGCAGATTTTAGACCACTCACTGCTCTGTGACTCAGTTTCCCCATCTATAAAAGAGGGATCATTAGATTTACCTGCTTGGAAAGCTGAAGCTGAAAAGGGCTGTATAAAAGCTAGTTGTTTCTAGTAATATAAATCTTCAGTAGAGAGGCTCTGCTCTTAAATCTTTGCTGAGAGGCAGGGAGAGATCACTAAGCGATAGGTGCATGTGAGGACCATGTGGCTACGTATTACAGAAGTGTGGCTCTCACATATGATGGGCCCCTTTCCAGGAGGACAATCCATGTGGTCGGGGGGAGCGAGACACGATCTGCCTGGGTTGTGCAGAGGAGCGGAGGTGGTTCTGCTGATTTACGGGAAGCGGCTTTATTTAGCAGCTGCAGCGGGAATGCTCACGGTACGCCGCTCGCTGGCATCTACACGCAGCAGCGTCCTTGAACGGATGAAGCCTACGCAGGTGTTGGCAAAGGCCCACAGAGAGCGAGATAAGCCTTAGCGCTGCTCATTACTGACAGAGAGTCTCTCCCAGCAGTACCCAGTCCAGGATGCCCTTCCCTTGGTGCTGCACGGACGTGGTTTGGCGGATGATGGCGGTGTTTGTATGCATGCAGCGGCGGGATTAGTTACACCAGGTCAGAGTGAGAGGGGCATGTGAGAAATGCAGATCCATGGCTGAGCGGCACAGAGCCTTGCTCATCTACAGTGGCAGGCACGGCCAGTTCAGAGGCAGCACGATCCAAATCAGCCCTGGAGTGAGAGACAAGCACTCCTGAACAGCTGTGCAGACCCCCTGGCTTCCCTCTGTGTACACCCCCGCTCCCCATTTAGTATCCGGGCAAGAGCAGGCAGTGCTGATTGTCCAGAGGAGAGGGCAACTTTGCCGGACTTGCTGGCCAATCAGCTTTCCAGCCTTCGAAGCCCCATCAGTCACAAACAGCTGATGTTTTGGATGAAGCCGGTACCAGTAAAGGCCATTGCCCCATCACCGGAGTTCCCTGGCTGCTGGCTCTGTAATTGGAGTGGGAACCTACCTGAAAAGAATGGATAAAGGCACCATGTTTGCTGCTTTTGTTTTCCATCCTCCCTAGGCTCATGCATGATAGATTTGGGTCAGTTCCTTTCCCTCCATCCCTGTCCTCGAGTAAGATCTGAGCTCCTGCATATACATTATCTGCCAGCTGACAGCTTCAGCAGCGACAGATTAGCCAAGCTGGAGATGGGCCACTTGGATCCTGGAACGCTGGAGAGGCTGACAGTAGAATCTGCTCGCGCTGGGCAACAGGAATGCAAACGGCACGCAGGTGCACTTTCCTGCCTAGCTTTCAGAAGAACGAGGAAGAAAAGGGAAGCAAGGAACAGGGCTAGAGCAGTGGTTCCCATATCAATGTTCCTGGACCTGTTGCTGCATCCATGATGCAACCATGGTGACTGGTTGTCCATCCTCCAGGGGCTTCTCCCATTACACCCTCTTGGTTCTCTAAGGCTGTGCTCCTCGCCTGGCCGGGGTGCTGGGTTCCAGTGTGCTCTCACGAGCCAGCACTGAGTGTCCACTGAAATGCAGCCAGGGGAAGTGGTCAGCCAGTTGACAGTTCCCAACAATGTTGGCAAGGAAATAAAAAATACTGAATTATAATAGGCGTGTCCCCAAAGGTTCTCCCGCTGAAACTGTAGATGGGTTGGGCAGTTTCAGGTAGGTAGAATGCTACTGCAGCAGCCACGTTGGTCAGGGGTTGTATTAAAGAGCTACACCAGGATAAAGTGTAGTCATCGTGCCTGATTCTCACCTGGTGTAAATGGATGTAGTCCATTAACATTGACTGAGCTATGGCAATTTATACCGGGTGAGGCTCCCACCCCTGATTTTTGGGCCAATAGCATATAAAAAGCTTTCTGTTTCACCATGGAAAAAGAGCTGCATAGACAGGCAGACATGTAGGAAAGAGATCTTTATCAAGCATGCTAAGGCTCTTGAGTATGACCAGCAGCCTGTGGCCTGGCTTGCATTCATGACCCCCTGCCCTGGTGCCACACCGACCTATGTCCATCCAGAAACCTGCACAGCTACCCAGTTCCACAACCCCCATTGAATAACAACAGAAATCTCCCTAGATTTGCTGTGCACTGCCAGGCTAAATGGTGAAAGGCTACCCTGCCCGCACGCTGCAGAAGCTGGGTGGAGTTGAGTCTGATGAGGTAGGCTAATACTACAATATGGATGAAAGCTATGGTGAGCTGCTGGTGGTGGAAGGTGCAGATTGTTGCGTCTTCTTGAGGTCTGCCTAACTACTTAAAGGGCTACTACCCCTTTCCTATATACTACATCGATGCAGGTGAACCACGAACAGAGGGAGATGGAGACACGTTGCCCAAATCGGAACATCGCTTCGGTTCATCCCACTCATATGCAACAGGGCTGCCACTCCCATGACACCCTTCACGGATTACCTTATCTAAACACTAGGCTCTATTCATTTATTCAGCCCCTAGATGGCATAATATAGGACATAAATGGCCATATCATCCCCTACACAAGGAAAGACCTTGTAAGAGAAAGGAAGCTCCTTGAGTTTCCATCCCATTGTTGGTGGGGGGCTGAGGGGGTGGGTAGGGTTTGCAGTTTAAGTCGCTCAACTGATGGACCTCCCAATATCTGGAGGCCAGAGCCATCTGGGTGGAGGCCCTCTGTAACTGCAGCTCTTCCTAGCACCCACAGAAGCTCTGTGCGAGTGATCCCCACAAGCTGCTATCCCAACTACGCTCTAAGGGGGCCCAGTCTGCACTGTTGAGACTCCCTGTGGGTTTCCATGGGGATAACGTCATGATGAGCAGCCATCACCATTCCTCCCAATCCACATGGCCCAGTTCTTGCTTTCTAACTACAGCGGGGCTTCCACAGGAGGAGATGGGTTAGTGGTAGTGGTGGGGTGATGAGTGCTGCTGAGTGAGCAATGCCTCTCTTCTGCATCCTCCAGGCCAGATGTGAGCAATAGGAATCAGCCCAGCTCATGGGAACAGAGGGGATGAGGAGTTTCACAACACAGCTGAGAGTAAAGCCCGGGTTAGCAAGCATGCTCTGCAATCCCACAGCAGATAGGCCCAATAATCATAGAACCATTGGGCTGGAAGTGACCTCAAGAGGTTACCTAAGTCCATCCCCCTGAACTGAAACAGGGTTAAGTAAACCTAGATCATCCCTGAGAAGTGTTTGTCTAACCTGTTCTTAGAAACCTCTGAGGACGGAGATTCCACAACCTCTCTAGGTATCCTGTTCCAGTGTTGTGTAGTGAACATTATGAGGTCATAGGATTTGCCTCACTGTGTCACTGAGTGCCTTCCATAGCTTTCTCAAACTGGATCTCCACTTTATGGTAGTGGCTACTACTGGATAGTTCTGAGGAAGGGAAGAACCTGTTATGAGTAGACTGGGGTGGGAATAGTTTTCCTGTTCTGTTAAAATTTTCAAGATTTTGAATTTTTTTCCCCTCCTGAATCAGGCAGAAACTCAAAAGTTTTGTGAATTGAATTTTTGTTGTTGTCCAGGTTAACTGAAACGTTTGTTTAAGTTCAATCATTTTTAAAAAAAAGTTGTTTTACTCTAATTTGCAACACGGAAAATTGTTTGGAACCAGAAAACTATCATGTCAAAAATGTTCAAACAAAATGTTTGGACAATTTCTAAACTTTTTTCCCATACATTTTGAGTGTCGAGAAATTCATCAAAGCCGACACCTTCCCACAAAAAAATTCAGTTTTGATGAACTTGGCATTTTTTGACAAAAAAACCTTTTCATCCAAAAATTTCCAACCACCTCTTGTTCTAATGCCCTTACCTGGCTGTGTGATATGCTCTGTAGGTGGTGAGGGATATTCTCTTCTTGACAGCTGCTGTGATCAGTCTACACTCTGAAGCTTAAGATTTCATTGCTATCCCCTCCCCCCATATTCACAGGCATAAAGATATGTACTTAATGGATTTAAAATTATAGAGCTCCTTTTTAACTGCAACTCCAGTACAGCACACTGTGACCTCCTGCCATAGTGAATTACACAAGCTGACTACACAATGCATTAGGTGGCATTTCTTTTAACCTGTATTAAATTTACCTAACCATTAATCTAATGGACTAACACCCTGGTTCTCTTATTGTGGGACAGGGAACGAAGAGAGATGGATCATTTTTTGCTATAGCTTTCATAATTCTAAATACCCCTGCCATCATCTCTTCTTCCCAGGCTAAATAATTCTACCACAGCCCTTGCCACTTCTTGTCATATATAAACCTTGTCCAGAATGCTAACCATTTCTGTTGCCCTTCACTGGACCTTTTCAATCCCAATTACATCTTGTCATCTTCCTTAATCTTAAGTGACCAGGCCTAGATGCAGTGCTTCACATGACATCAAAAAATTAGGTTTCTATGATCAAACACAAAACCATAGGGACCGGATCCTCAGTTGATGTGAATCAGCATAACTCAGGGTTTCTTCACATTAATGAAATGGTACCATAGTAACAAGGATGTCCAGACTGCATCCTCATGTTACTATAGCCGATTACTATACAGGTCTGTCGCATCTTACGCACATTTAACATGCACGTATTCAGCTTTACGCAGTCGGCAAAAAAAAAAAAAAAAAAAAAAAAGAGAAAAATAACAATTTAAATACTGTTCCTGTAGTGCGGGCGATTCCGCCTGCCATTACACTCAATGTAATTTTGACTATACGCGGTTTTCGCTTTACGTGCTGACCGCGGAACGTAACCCCAGCGTAAGATGAGACAGACCTGTATTATTATTTATTATTCGTATTATTGTAGCACTTCTGAGTCCCAGTCATGGACCATTTGTATTATTGTAGCACTTCTAAGTCCCTAGCCCATTATGCTAGGCACTGTACAGACACAGAACACAAAGACGGCCCCTTTCCCAAACAGCTTACAATTTACTGTGTAATGACTGATTGTGTTCATTTAGAGAGTTGGTTCTCTACAGCACATGGGATGTTGATTCGCCTGGTGAAGAAGACTTTGGATGCCTCTTTGTCACCCTACTCCTGGATGCTCTAAAGTGGAGCAAGCAGTAAAGGTTATTTCATTTGGATCAATATGATGCTAGACTAGGCTTCCAGAAAATGAGCCATCTTCATCACCCTGCTGTAACTCAATGCCAAAGGAGAACTGCCAGTGTGTCTTGGACAGCAGAAGCAGAATGACTGTGGCCCCAGGTGGAACAGTCAGCAACTTCTCTCCATTTACCAACCTTGTTTGACGTTTCTGCTTATGCACCAGGCTTCATCAATTTTCTGGGACGCCACAATCACGGCTCATCACAAGCCTCCCTGCTACCTCAGATGCCTTGACGTTTACGACCTTTGTCTGCTGCAGTGTGCTGACCTAGCAGATGCCTGTGTTCAGCGCAGGAAGAGCTATGGGAAACCATCTGTGAACCGGAGAAAACTAGCACATTTCTAATAATACTACTAATAAGCTGTGATTTTATAGCTTCGTTGGTGTGAGGCTTTCAAAGTGCTTTAGAAAGGTGGGTGAGCATAATTGTCCTTCACTCACCGATGGAGAAACAGGGGAGCAGCGAAGGGAAATGTCTTGGTCGAGGTCACACAGCAAGGGGGGAACAGAGCCAGGATTGGAGCCCAGGGACTCCTCAGCCGCCCAGCCCCACTCTCCATCTACTAGAGTCTAGTAACTAGACCATGCCGGATGAATCTGTGAATGAACCAGGGCTGCTGACTGGCGACGCCCGCTCAACATATCACTCATCTCTGCAAACTCTAGATCCAGGAGATGAGAAGGCTTGCTGCAGCTATCGATCATAGCCTCTAAACAGGAATCCCACAGACCGATTGCAAGGCTCCCAGGCACAGAAAGCACCAAGCGCTCCCAGGAGGCCCAGGTTAAGCTAATGAAATCCTCTCTGGGGTTTCAGTTTTAACTGGCTATCTTTTGCCCAAACAAACCAGCTCAGTCTCTGGCCCCAGCCATCCCCTTCCTGCAGCTGAACAGCTTGTACGTGCCAGAGAAGTCACATAAACAGGAAAGTTCACATCTCCAGACAGCTTTGTCCTGGCTTGTGCTCAGCAAATCCCGTCCCTTCTTCCCATGAGCCTAGCCCAGCCCAGGTCCTTTTAAAGGGTCTGCCTCCAACTCGGTTCAGCTGTACCTATTTGCAACATATCAGGACATTTTCCATCTGGGATTTAACAACCCTCTTCCCCCCACCCCCGAACCACCCCAAACAATCCATCCCATCCACGTCCCTGGCTAGAGGCACCACTGAGATAGGATGAGTCAGGGCTGCAGGGCCCTCTGTGGAGAGCAGTGCGAACAGCCAGTACAGCCCCTCACAGATACATATAACCAGCTAAACTCCTACAGGCACGGCACCCTGGATACACACAGACCATGCAGGCTACAGAGAGACGCTCTGTCAAGAGGTCTGCTTCCCCCAAGCAGGTCTGAACAAGAAGAGCGTATGCATGAGCCCAAGCATGGGCTATAGGTCATTTTTCTCTAGCCCTACTTCCACCTGTCTTTTAGCAGAGGAAACTGCTTCACTTTGTCTTGACTTGGTTTTTGGTTTTGTTTTTTTTGCTTTCCTCTCTTTCTCTCCTTCCTCCTTCCCAAGCTGAGAAGCGGAGCTTTTGCTCTGACTGTTTGGTGAAGCCTGCTGCCTGGATGGACTTACGCGGAGTTTAGAAACACCTCTGGGGTGATGGAATTCTAGTTATTTTTAGGTAACTCCAAAATCACAGCCTTTGGGGGCTTTGGTTCAAAGCCCGGTGTTTACTATGGCTAGGCCAGCTGCTTGGCTTCTGGGGGTACCTGTTATGAATGTCCAATGCAAATGACTGTGGGGTCAGGAGAAATGCCAGAGAAACAGCAGATGGCCTTAAAATGAATTCCTCCAAGCCAGTGCTTCCCCAAAGACATGCTGCCTGCCACCCTAACTTCATGGGAAGGCTGTGATCTCAGCCATCCCAGTGACCTAACTTTACAAAGGGTAAAGACACTTGGGACAGGGAAACTCCCTAGTCACTCTAGGGCAGGGGTCGGCAACCTTTCAGAAGCGGTGTGCCGAGTCTTCATTTATTCACTCTAATTGAAGGTTTCGCGTGCCAGTCATACATTTTAATGTTTTTAGAAGGTCTCTTTCTATAAGTCTATAATATAGAACTAAACTATTTTGTATGTAAAGTAAATAAGGTTTTTAAAATGTTTAAGAACCTTCATTTAAAATTAAATTAAAATGCAGAGCCCCCGGACTGGTGGCCAGGACCCGGGCAGTGTGAGTGCCACTGAAAATCAGCTCGCGTGCCGTGCCATAGGTTGCCTACCCCTGCTCTACGGGATGCATAGATCTGAAAGAGGCAGAGATGCACATACAGAGAGACATCAGGAAACAGACACACTTATGGAGGATTATCATACAGTCCAGGATGGTACTATTATTTCAATAGCAAAGGAAAATAGGGCTGAGAATCAAACATCCATTCAATGTATGACTCTGTCATTGTACATGCGTGAGGGCTCTAGGGATCTAATATAAAGACCACTCGAGTGCAGCGCTATGGTCAAATATGGCCCCGCAGATAACCCACAGCCACACGCCCCTTTCCTATTTCTTGCTCAGAGCCAGATTTAAGCCCTGGCAGTGGGCCTCTTCCATGCACATGCATTGCACATAAGCCAGCCAGACCTAAGCACGGAGATTTCAGGATGTTGAGTTTGGTATAAACAACCTGGTGAGACAGATCTCCCGCTCCGGCAACAGGACTGGAAAGGAGAAGAAGGAACTCATGGCCTGTTCCTTCACCATTCAAGGTGCCAAAAATAGCAAATCAACCTTCCCGTAGATATAGAGGTTGCAAATCACAGAGCTTAATGACTCTTATGATAGGCCAGAGCCCCATATCTGCTGTTTGTCCCTAGCAGCTCTGGAAATGCCTCGGGTGTTTTAATTTCACTGCTGCTGAAGGCAGCCAACAAGCCATTTCTGTTCATCTGCCAAGAGAGAAAAATACAAGCAAATATTATGGCTGTGTGCATGTGCTGTGAGCTCGACAGGGTATGTGAGTGTGTGGAATGAAGGAAAACTGGGCATTCTATTGCACCTCCCCTGTGATTTCACAGCTCTTTACAACATATCAAGACCCACATTTTGCCCCAAAGGATCCAATGAAACCTAGGGTCCCCTCTCCATCCTGCCCCCACCGACAGCGATATGAATATTCTCCCCATTACAGATGGGGTAATGCGGCATAGAGATGCTGATTCTGGGGTACATCCTCTCTTTCGGGTGGCCCAGCATGAGACACCTTCGGCCTGACTTGCAGAAGGGCTGAGCATCCGTAACTTCAGCTGAAGTCAGTGGGAGCTGCGGGCGCTCAGCACCTCTGGGGGTTGGGCCCGGGGTGTCTCAAATTGGGCCTGCACGGAGGAAAACTGGAAATCTGGGTGCATGTGACGTGCCCATAGTTGCACCATGAATCAGTGGCAGGACTGGGAAATGAACCTGGAAGTCCTGAGTCCTAGTGCCACCTTCTGTGCTTTAGTCATTAAAGCATATTGCCTCCTACAGACTGGAAGGGAACCCAGGAGTCTGATTCCCAGTCCCCTTTTCCAGCCACTGGACAGAGGCTCCTTCATGAACGGAATTGGTTTTGGCCCTCAGGCCCATGTCACTCTCACTGCTGCAGAGTTTGGGCTCCTGGATGTATAATGCTCCCAGCCACATCCTTACACATTCTGGGCTGTGGGTGGGTCCATATGCTGGTTCCAAGGCCTTCTCTTTTCTCTTTAAATCCAGTCCGTCGCTCCCAATGCCCCTGAGTGAGAGGGATTGTAGACCGCTCCTCCAGCCACCTCATGATGGAGCCAGAGCAGCGTGCGGACCAGTGCTCTGAGCTGCAGGAGGCTACCTGCCAGGGGAGGGCTGTGGGCGTCCGTGCTGCTCACTGTAATTTCTCTAATGGCTTTCTTCGACTTGATAGATATTGAAGGAAGGAGCTTGTTGCTGGGGCAATTTCCATGGAGAGATAATAAGAGATCATTTTCAAGTGAGCGAAACTTTAATGGCACATTCTGGTAATGAGGCAGCGAGGAGAGTAATGACCGGAGACCTCAGTGTGTGAACACGAGAGGGAGGAGGGCTTCCTAGCTCACTGCTTCAGAGTGAGACAGGGCCTGATGCTGCTCCGATTGATGTCTGTGGGGAGTGTTGCCATTGAAGACAATAGGAGCCGAATCACGGCCTCAGAACTGACAACAGGGCTGGGTGGCTCTGTATAATGGTCCCTGTGAATTCGTTCTAGGAGGGGAAAGAGACCGATGGTGCCCACACTCCGAACCTGCCTTCCTCTTCTTTCTACCAGGCCGAAAACAAGAGCCCTGAGCCCCAGTTATTCCACTGCACAATATCGCTAGCCCACACCATAACCGATGGAAATTATTGTTCTGCTAGGTGTATATGGGTGCAGAACTGGCCTGAGTTCACAAACATCAGACATCTGTGGGAGTGTGGAGACTGCTTCTGTTTTAAACCCTGTTTCCAGTGAGGGAGGTCTCTGGTACTGGATGTGGCACTATCGGTCCAGGGACCCCTGGTCACAAGTCATTGGTGGCCAGAGTTCACCAGCCATTGGGAATAAGGAAAAGGAGAACGGGACAAGTCTTTTCAGCTTTCATACTCCAGGAGAAAACACGTACGTCTCTCTGGCAACCCGTGCAAGTGTGTATATGTAACCCATTGGGGGGGGGGTGAGTGTTACATGTCCCCCTCTGTCTCCAATCCACTGGGGGAAATGTGAGTGGAGCTGGTTGGGAAGTTTTCGATAAATTGCTTTTTCATTGGAAAATGCCAATTGGTCAAAACCAAGACTTTGCAAAAACAAGGTCAGGGACAGTGAATTTCCTGACAAGAAAATAGGCTGAGAAAGTTTTGAAATTGGAGCGACATTTCTTTTTGACATTTTTGAAATGAAAAATTCTGTTTTTTTCCGTTTGAAATGACTTTGTGTTTAAAAAAACTTAAGCTAATTTAGATTGAAAAAAAAAAAGAAAAAGAAAAAAGTCAAATCCAAATGAAACACTTTGCAAATATTGAAACAAAACATTTCAGCTGACCCGAAACAATTCCACCCCCCTGGTTTTTCATCCCGATTTGGGATGGGAAAAAATTCTGAACTCTCAAAAATATTCACAAGATGGGAAAACCATTTCCTGTTACAGCCACCCATTAGAAAGCCCTGGCTCTTTAGCTCAAACTGGAGCAGTTTGTGTTTTTAGCTTTGGAGGTCCCTGGTGTTTGATAAGATGACCGCTGTCACATGTACAAAGCTGCTGGGGGTGCGTGTGTGAAGGGGTAGAAGGGGGAGTGAGGGGAGTTACTGAGACTTGCAGGGGGAGAGCCAGAACTAGGCTAGGAAGGGGGGTCCCAGGCACCACAGTGGCCACTCCAGGTCCTGCTTTTGTCGCCCCCGCCCCCCAAGTATGTGTGAGTTTATGTGGGACTGGAGCCCGCAATGGCCTCTGGTTCCGCCTCCCGAGTTAGCCTTCAAATTAGGTCTGAGAAAACCACTTCAGGAACGGTAAAGAGATAATGTGACTCTTCCCCAGGAGCAGAATGGAGCCTTTCTTGAGCTTCACAAAAGCTTGTTTCCCTCCTTTAAACTCCAGCCTTCGGGCCTGCTGCTTCGTTGCCCTGAACTTGGCCACTAGGGCAAAGTGAGTGTGAAACACCAACATTCTGATGGGGTAGCATTTTATGCCCACGTTGCACTTGCATAAATGACTGCGAAAGGTGCAAGACAATGGAGAATCCAGCCCTCTCTGGCTCTAGCTCCAGAGGTCCCTTGAGGAACGCTGTTCTCCCCAGATTTCCAGCCGAGGTTTGCAGGCTCAGGAGGTCCCGGTAAGGTTCTGAGAAGCTTTTGGGTGTTTATCTGAACCAGCGATCGGCTTGAGCTATGAAATTTGGATCAGGATCGTAACCCCATCAACCTTCAGATCTCTTTGTGTCCAGGATTTTGGTTCTGGCCCATTCCTAATCTAGGCTGGACCTATGGAGATTTGTCCTGGGATTAAACAGAAAACAAGGACTGGGATATCCCGACATGGGATACCTGGCCTACCTGAGTTCCCCATGCCCTATGCATGGCCTGTAGCTTTTGGTGGCTGTCTTACAGTGGCCCCTCTGTGGCCGTTTCTTTTGGCTGGCCTCGAACATGTTGTTTGGGGCTGTTGTTGTTTCTCTCCCCTCAGAAGAAGGAAGGCGAGGGGGCCGCTTCCCTCCAGCTTCGTTACCAATTGTTTCATTAATCACAGTTTTCTCTTCAAAACCAAAGACAATCTGTCCAATTAACATTAAGGCTCCTGTAGTTGCTTGCGACGGCAAGGCCTTTTGCAAGCGGCGCTTTGACAACCGTTGCTAATAAGTCTAACATTTAAAAGCCACACGCAAACAAAACAGCCTGGCTGCATCTCGTTACTGCCCGAGCACTCCCTACTTTAACAAGCGGTAGAATCATCCCGCTTTCCGTATCCCCCTTCATACCGGACCTGATGACAGCCTGCCTGCCTACCAAAACACTTGTTTACCTTCCCACAAACCCCCCTTCTTCTCTGCCCACCACACCCCAGAACTACCCTCCATCTACCTACCTCTTCTGCTGGAATATACATCCCTACTGGCATCACTGTTTTACGACACTTGAACGGGCCTATGCCCTGGATTGTCTCCTGCTGTTCTGGCCACTTTACCACTTTACATCTCTCAGATGTCCTACTGACATTCCCTCCCATCCCTCAGTTACAACATGACCAGCAAACACTAAGGGTATGTCTACACTGCGATCAGGAGATGTGCATGCAACATGTAGAGGCATACCGAGCTAGCTGTGATCAAACTATCTTGCTAAAAAGAGCACCGTAGCCACGGCTGTGCAAACAGAGGCACCGACTAGCCACTTAAGTACAATCCCATCCAAGACCCTGGCTATGTACTCCAGTGGCTAGTCCGTGCTGCCATCACTCAAGGATCCTGAGTATGTTCTTGAGTGGTTAGCCCATGCCCCCATGGCTACACACTGCTATTTTTAGCCAGTTAGTTCCATCAACACTAGCTTTGGTATGCGAACACCTGCTGAAATCGCACCTCCCAACTGCAGTGTAGACATACCTTTAAGGGTTCAAACGGTTTCTACCCAGGGGTTTGGAATCATGTTAGCAATTTTTGTAAAAATTGTAGGGAAAAAAATGGTAAAAATTCAGTTTTTGGAAAGCACTTTCCCCCCTCGTCTATTCCTCGGTCTCTTCTGTGTGTGAGTAACTTATTGAACTGGTCCTTGCATTTTCCTGGTACTTTATGTTTGCCTCATTTTCAGGCATTTCATGAAAATGGGATGAGCATGTGTTGGGGAGCGAATTGCAGATTCAGAGGCACTGCTGGGAAAATATCCATTGGGTTGGTAGGAGGCGGACTTGGATGTAAAGGGACTGTTCACACCTTATCTGGCATGGGCCTGACATGCAGAGGGCTTGGGGTCACAGCTTTTATTATTGCTGCCAACCATGCTGGGCTCCAGGAGGTCACTCGGATGAAATCAGAAGGGGGAACAGCACGGCTGCTCAAGGTGAGATGCTTTCGGGAGGAGAAGGGGAGTGGAGAGGGCTTTAGTTACCATGCCGGGCTCCTTCTCAGGTTTGGATCAGCAGCACTCAAGTTGTAATTACTTGTAAATGCTCAGCACTGTGGGGAGAAGGGTGTTTAAGGAAAATTTGAACGAGTTTTTGTCTCCTGTTGTGAGTATTATATTAGCTGCTGCCAGACATCCAAGAGCCTGTAATGGAATGAGCTGGGAAGGTGGAGGGCTGTGTAATAGGGATTGCTAGTGGCCTGACATCTCTTTAAAAGGAAGCCATGTGCCTGACTTCACACTGAGTGGGATGGATGGACTACCTGACCCTTTAGACCTGTGCTCTCTCTCTCTTCCAGCCCCCATATGTTTGCACAGACATGCACATTTTCCCTTCCACGTGCATGCATTCATCTCCACGTGGCAGAGTCGCCCGGGGGGGGGGCAAGTGGGGCAATTTGCCCCAGGCCCCGGGCCCCGCAGGGGCCCCCACGAGAATATAATATTCTATAGTATTGCACCTTTTTTTATGGAAGGGGCCCCCGAAATTGCTTTGCCCCAGGCCCCCTGAATCCTCTGGGCAGCACTGCCATGTGGGACCCTCCGGTATATCCTCGTCATCACCAGCATCATACTTTGCCTGTCTACAGCGTTCCCGATCCTTGAACCTCAGGACTGTTTGCAAACAATAAAGCATTAACCCTTACAACACCCTGAGCAGTACAGTCGATAAGAATTAAGGTCCCCATTTTGCAGCTAGGGGAACCGAGGCACAGAGCGAGGTGGTGACTTGCTCAAAGTCATTCGGAGGCGTTGCTGTAGGGCTGAGAAAAAGGCAAAGGAATCCCGACGCTCGGACCCTTGTTCAACCACTACACAAGAACGAAGTCTCTTGAGCCCTGTGCTTTAACGACAACAGCTTCCCTCCTCATCCTCAGTCAGAAGTTTCTCAGTACAGGGCAAGGGTTTATGCCTGGAATTGGGACGAAATGCACACTTGGGAGCCATTCATCCCCTTCCCTGGTTGTATGCCGCCCCCTGCTGCGGCCGTTGATGAGCTCTCGATAGGGAGTCTGTTCTTGCAGAAGACAGCTGGGCAAGGGCCAGAAGTCCTCTCTCTGACGGGCGCGGGGTGTAGGACTCAGAAGCCTCCCCACTTCCTCTGGGATCACAGCGTTGACAGATGGAGAGTAAAGCTCGAAATGCCAGCATTTGTTCCCTTCAGAAAAGGTCAATGCCCTAGCATGACTGGGCAGTGACACCAGGACCTTTTCAAAGCACAGACAGATGGAAAGGGCAGTGCCGAGAAAGGCCAGGAGGGCAGCAGGCAGCTTTTTGGAGAGTCAGTTTTAGCGGCAGAACATATACAAGCCTCCCCTTCTGCAAACACACAAGCGGTTACGGCCAGATCCGCAGCTGCTGTAAATTGGTATAGGCAAAGATCTAGCCCACCTTTACCCTCATCTACCTTCTCTGTTTTCCTTGGCCAAATTATTCTCCCGCCTCTCCCCAGACGTCTGTAAATCCACACAGCAGATTCCATTTTCTTATCTCCTTGTTCTCTTAGAGCCTGATTTTCCACTTCCTGGCATCTGGTGCAGTAATTTACCTCCGAGCAACATGGGTATAGATGCTACCAAATCAGAATTCTCTACTCATGCTGCCCGTCAGTCACATTTCCCACCCACACAGCACAGATGCAAAGGATGACACAGGAGTAAGGCAGAG
Source organism: Emys orbicularis (assembly GCF_028017835.1). Lineage (NCBI taxonomy): Eukaryota > Metazoa > Chordata > Testudines > Emydidae > Emys > Emys orbicularis. Next base: position 16,365,761 of record NC_088700.1, on the reverse strand, counting down.
GGGAAATAAGGCTGTTAGCCTTTCATGTGCTGTCCAGTCCCCTCCCAAAGGGACCTCAAACAGTGATCTGCAGAGTACTGGTGGTCCATACAGGACTTGCATCTGGCCCGTGGCATCATCTCCAGCATTAAGATGCTTCACCAGGTAGTCTGCAAGAAGCGATGCTGCTGCCGAGTTCTAATGTCATCCAGGAACCGAATTCTCTGCTGGCGTAACTCCAGTGAAGTGAAGATTGTTATGCCAGTGTGATAGTCTCCATCTCGACTGACAACAGGGATTGAACTCAATGCGTAAATCGCTACAGCTAGAATGAAAGAGCCAGGTTGTAACAGACGCCACCCTTTGTGGATTGGGCACAGAGGCGGTTGTATAACACACTGACCTTTGGGTTACATAAACAGAGAATTATTTGGTCCTGGGATTCTCCCAGCCACATTTTCAAAGAGATTTTTGGGGTGCTCATGCTGCAATTCCAGAGGTTTTTTCTGACTGACCAACCTCAAAAACATAAAAGCTCTGCCCTGAATGCAACTACAATCAGATTTGTGAATGACACCAGGATCAGTAGCAAACTCACCAGGAGGCAGAAGCAGAAAGAGACCTGAAGATATTAGGAAAGTTGGTGACCAAAGTCAAAGCGGAGCGATTGGGGCCCAGCAAAGTGTAACACCCTACACCCAGAGAGAGGGGATAAATAGCAAAGAAACAGTATAGGAAGATGGAGTCGCCCACAGAACTACAGTGAGGTTCGTTTTATCTTCTTGTTGCCCTCACCTTACATTGTTTTTTGCCAAACACTCTAGTTGTCCTGTAGAGAAGGTCTGGGATTGGGCTTGGAGGAGACGGTCTCCAGTTTAAAAAGTGCATCTATGACAGAGTGCTGGGTAAAGGGTTGCTGATTCAGCCCTCTGTCACGTCAGCTCCCATTTAGGGGACTAAATTAGAGCTGGCTGGAGATAACCTGACCCTAATTGGGGAAGCAAAGACAACTGCTGCCTAATTAGCCTGGGGCTGTATAAAAGCCGTAGGGGAAGGAAGCCGAAGGGGGAGCAGGAAGAAAGGCAAAAGGTAGGGTGTGGAAGTAGGGATAGGGTGACCAGACAGCAAGTGTGAAAAATCGGGACGGGGTTGGGGGGTAATAGGAGCCTATATAAAAAAAAGCCCCAAATATCGGGACTGTCCCTATAAAATCGGGACATCTGGTTACCCTAAGTAGGGAGGTAGCGCTCACCTCCCTCCTGCAGATGGCGAAGGACCAATTGTGCATGGTGAAATGGTGGTGGGAACAAGCGTATGAATAAACTGCACCAGTGGTTACTAAGCTGAGGGTTTCAGAGTGACTTTGTGGGCCAAGCAGAGGCAGGAGATGAGGGGGCCCTGCTGTGCTCTGTTACAGGGTCCTGATATGGTGGGCTGGTGTCATGGCAAACAACCCCTGAGGCACTTAACACTGAGACTAGAGAAGCACAGGAAAATGTAGTATATAGGGAGTAATTCTGCCGGGGGGCTGGAACCATTTGCATAGTGGGGGTGCTGAGAGGCATTGAACCAAATGGTACACCCAGGATGGAAACAACTTCAAGCCAGGGGGTGTGGCAGCATCCCTAGTTTCCGCACCTATGAATTCTGCACCCACTAGGGAGATGGATCTGGGAAGAGAACTAGACCCTTAGTTGGTGAGATGGATTTGGCGTTGCCTTTGATCATCTATGAACACTGTATCTCCGTATGTCTAGGACTGTACTGTACGTGTCTAATAATGTGTTAATTCCATAGTGCTTTGGATGGAAGGAAACCAGGTGCCCACTTCTCAGCAAAGACTGAGACCGGATAAAAGACAATGCAAGGGCAATGAGTACTTACGCATCTGGCCTTGTTCCCCCCTGGGCCAGTGGAACGAGTTTGACCTGGCTCATGCAGCACATGGAAACAACAGGCCTGCGGCGGGGTATGTAGAAAAGGACATGGTCTGACCGAGGGGGAGGCTGGTGCTGTGAGTTAAAGGGAATAAACTGAGGCCAGTGCTGTCCGGGCTGAAGAAGTAGGACATACCAGGGTCCCGAGGTGGAGGGATGGGAAGACTTTTGGTAAGAGGCAGGAGCGCACCCAGCGTTTCCTGGAGGGGGACCCTTAAGATTGGGGGGAGGGATAGCTCAGTGGTTTGAGCATTGGCCTGCTAAACCCTGGATTGTGAGTTCAATCCTTGAGGGGGCCATTTAGGGATCTGGGGCAAAAATCTGTCTGGGGATTGGTCCTGCTTTGAGCAGGGGGTTGGACTAGATGACCTCCTGAGGTCCCTTCCAACCCTGATATTCTATGATTCTATCTCCCTGCCCTTCCCACATTGTCCCACTCTAACCTCTGTGCCCAGCCCTAAGATCTCCCTACCCCACACCCAGCCCGGAGCTCTTACCCAGGGAGGCAGTCAGGCTGAAGAGCATCATCCCCGCCAGGGAGTTCTGGGAGCCTCAGACTCCATCCTCCTCCCACATCTCTACTGTCCCAGGAAACACCAAAAGCCCAGCTCCAGTTCCTGGTGCCCCTTGCTATTCTTCTCCCTGAGGGCTCGGGGCGCCCAAGGGCAACAGGTTAAAACGTAGCCCCAAATCCTGCAATCTGGGACCAATCCTGCTTCTATATGGCTGGACTCCTGTACCCACATGCAAACCCACTGAAATCAATGGTGCTGAATGTGGACGGATGCCGTGAGGATGGCAGGATTGGGGTGCTAATGGGCTGAGCCCTAAAATAGCAAGGTACTTCATTATGTACCTAGCTTTAAGCATGTGCGTAATCCCATTGAGAGCAAAATGGGGCCATTCATGTGAACCGAACTGGGGCCCAAATACAGAACCTGGAGCAATAACTTTGTATGCTGAGCTGCGTCGGAGGCGGAGAAAGTGGCTAAAAGAAGAACCCATCCCCTCAGGAGAACGCAGTTGGGTAAAACTGTCTGACTAGCCAAATGAGATGAAGCGTGGAGCAGATTTAATTTGTGTGCTCCATTCTTGTTAAGAACAATATCTAATTAAGGCAGCTGGCGACAACTTAATGGAAAGAAAAGGGGGGGAAAATCAAGAGGGCTTTATTGAATTTTTTTCAACTCCAGCTCTCTAGATTTGAATGAATCCATCACAGGGGACAGAACCTTGTGTCTAGCTCGGTCTCTAGCATGGCAGTGTACGTTCTAGCTGTATTATCTGGGACCTATCACTTAAAATTAAACTCTTCATTCTTGTGAAGACAACTGCTCGAAGGGGAAATTAACCTTTACGATGAGACAAGGGTGATTGTTGTTGTTCTTCATGCCAAGAGCTGGGGAAGATTGCTGGGGCCTGGAGAAAACTAGAAGAAGGCTTGTAATCGGAGACTGGTGGGGTCACACAGTCTGGGGTCACACCCCATCCTTTCTCAGAAGTCTGATTTTTGTTATGTGATTGCTAATATCAAAAAAGGGATTTCCGAGGTTTGCTTAGGTTATAAACTCTTTGGGAAAGGGACTGTCTGTTCATGATATGTGTGTACAGTACCTAGCATGGTGGGGCCCTGATCCCTGCCTGGGGACCTTCTGTGCCATTGCAATACAAATAATAAAGTGCTCAGGACTGCAGTGAGACCAGCTGTGGGCCCGATCCTCAGCTGATGTGAAGCAGTGTCGCTATCCTAATCTACACCAGCTGAAGGCCCTGCCGGTTGTGTGTAACGAAAAGTGGAGTCGATTTGTTTGTGATTGTGGGCTGTCTTTGTTTCCTGTGTAATGTGCCTTTCCTTTTCTCTGAACCCTGCCAGCCTTCAGAGAGGAGGGCCATTTTGTTCCCAGAAATTCTGCAGCCTGTTCCAGAGGAGACACACACTCTGTGCTCTCTTCTAGAGACTTCACTCTTGTTCTTTCTTCTTGTTGTTTTTCCTTAACATACACTACAGCAGGGTTGGGTTTTTTTAGCACTAAGTCTGCAAGTCAGGATTTTGAGGGACTGACTCCGTAGACCATGATCTTCCCTCACTTACACCTTCATACACTAATCCCACTGGCTTCCAGAGAGGTTGAATAAGTGTAAGGAGGGCAGAAGCTTGCCCCATGTTCCCATTTGAATGACTTGCCCTAAGACCATGCTGAATTGTTTTTGATCTATACTTTCCTACCCTGATCAATCCTCTGTGATAGGACATGTGCAATTAGCCAGCACTACCACTATTAATATCTTCGGTATATTAACAGAATGGATTGGAGTTATTTTGTTATTGCCTTTCTCTGTCTGACACCTGTTTAGATGAATGACATGACGGGGGAGGAAACAAAGAAGGAACTCTTAAGAGTATGTAATTGAGTGTATATTAGGGTTTATGAAGAGATCATTACAACAGCTTTATGTTTTACCTGGAGGAGTAGCTGCTATTTGAACATGTCAGTGTGCTAGTTTCCTTGCTATGATCTTAGTTCTCAGAAACTTTCTCTGTATTAACTTGAAACCACGCTTGCCCCAAAGTCATTGAACAGAGTCTGACTAATGATCTGAGTGCAAAATAAAGCTGGGAATAGGGAATGAGATGAACTTGGCATTCAGAGACCTCAAATGCCGCACCTTTAAAAAGAGCTGAGCGCCCAGTGAGTACAGCACCTCTGATTTATATTGCAGTAGCAGCTCGAGAGCCAGGGCCCATTGTGACAGGCGCAATGCAAACACAGCAAGAGACAGACCCCGCCCTGAAAGAGCATCCAGTCTAAGTAGACAAGACCGACCAAGCGTGGGAGAGGAAATGGAAGCACAGAGGAGTGAAATGATGTGCCCACGGTAACGCAGCGGGCCAGTGGAGAGCCAAGATTAGGAATCCCACTCCAGTACTCTATCCACTGCCTTCAGAGAGCTACATGGATTTAAGTGGGTGACTACACTTCCTTACACCAGTTTTAATGCTGCTGTGATGCCATTTGTATCCATATATATATTTAAATTAATGGAGATATCCTATCTCCTAGAACTGGAAGGGACCTTGAAAGGTCATCGAGTCCAGCCCCCTTCCTTCACTAGCAGGACGAAGTACTGATTTTTCCCCAGATCCCCAAGTGGCCCCCTCAAGGATTGAGCTCACAACCCTGGGTTTAGCAGGCCAATGGCTCAAACCACTGAGCTATCCCTCTTCTATTGTCTCATGTGCATAACACTGCCATGAGACAGTGGAGAATCATGCCCCTAGAGGATACCTTTGGGCCCAGGGCCAGATTCTTACTGGGTGTAACTGGCATAGTTCCATTGACCTCAGGATATGGAGATGAAAGAAGGAGAGAGCCACAAAACCTAACAATGCTGCTGATTTTTAGAATGCTCCCCTTGTAGGGAATACAGCAGGGGGAAAGGGACCCTTCACACCCAATTATCAGGCTGGATTTCTCACTGAGATGCTCCCTCCCAAAGGATGTTGTGAAGGCCAAGACTATAACAAGGTTCAAAGAAGAACTAGATAAGTTCATGGAGGATAGGTCCATCAATGGCTATTAGCCAGGATGGGCAGGGATGGTGTCCCTAGCCTCTGTTTGCCAGAAGTTGGGAATGGGTAACAGGGGATTGATCACTTGATGATTATCTGTTCTGTTCATTCCCTCTGGCGCACCTGGCATTGGCCACTGTCAGAAGACAGGATACTGGGCTAGATGGACCTTTGGTCTGACCCAGTATGGCTGTTCTTATGTTATGTTCTCCCCTCTCATACACACCAGCACCAGAGAAAAGCTCCTTCTCTTTTCTCTGGTGGAGAGCTGGGAGCTGAATGCACATCTCCTGAATCCCAGTTCAGTTCCTTAGCCACAAACCATTGCTCTTCTCCAGGGGTTAGACGAGCATTGTTCCTGGTTTCTCCAGGTCAGAAGAATGTCCTTGATGGGTGAGATGATGTAAGGGTCCTCACTTGTGGTCTGTCTGGGGAGCGTGGCCTAGCAGTCACGGCCGCAACTCCTGACTGCCAAGGGGTTGTGGGGTGGGGAGCCCGGGCCCTCCTATGTCACCAGCACCCTCCAGCCTGGTTCTCTTTCCTCACTCACCTTTTCTGTTCTTCTGTCTTCCCATTTCCCTCTGCTCCCCTCTCACCTTTCTCTGTCTCTCCCATTCTCCTCTCTTTGCCCCCTTTCCTTTCTCCCTCCCTCTCTTTCATCCGTTTCCTTCCCTCCTCTTTTTCTTTCCCTCCCTGTCTCCCCTCTTGCTCTTCACCAAGTTCTCTCTCACACACACGCGCCCACAGACACAGTGTCACTTGCACACTACGCCCTTCCTGTGCTGTGACCGTGCCCGCAAAGCGCAGGCCTGATGTCCTGTTGCCCATCCGTCGCTCCTCTATCCCCCTTGGAACCATGATCCATTGCAGGCGAATGGTTACCGCATCCAGGAAGAATGATGTTACAATTACATTCTCCTTCAGCGGCTCTTTTCTCCCCTTCTCCTTGCTGCTGGATACTGTGGACTAGAAAAATCTATTATTACTCTCCAAATCATATCCAATATTTATCAGGGTAATTCTCCTGTTATCACCACCAATTGCACGCCTTAGCCACGGTACTAAATCTAGTTAGTGTGTCAGCTCTGGGAAGGTGGCTCGTCGGTCTCCCAGGTCTGGCTCGGCATAAGCCAGGTTGCCCCCAGGAGAGCCCGGCTTGTGGGAAGGGCAGCGGAGAAGGAGGAGTTGATCAGAGAAGGTGGTGGGTGGCTCAGTGGTTGGTTGGTAGGGTTGGGTGAGTGCTACTCATCCCACCCCCTTGTATTGGGCTCAAGCCACAAAAAGTGGATCTGGATTTGGAACACCCAGACTTCTGGAGTGTTTGGATACTTCCCTTCTGGCTGCAAGGGGCCAGATCCTTTGAGCACCCTCAACTTCCCACAGAAGCCAAGAGGGAGGCAGCACCTTGCCAAGATGGGGTTCTAGAAGAATGTGTTGTGGCTCCGTGTCTCTAGGAGCCCTGTGGGCCAGGCGGTCAGCTGGGGCTGTTCAGTGGGGTTATACTGCTTTACACCATTGGAGGATCTGCAAGCTGCAGCTTTAGCGTAGAAGGCCCCAAGTTCACTCCCCACGGATAACATATGGAGGGGATTCCTAGGCCAGCCCCTGTCGTAGAGAAGGTTTAAATGGAGATGGGAGGAGGGGGGGTTGTTTCTCTGACATGGGTGACATTCTCCATGTCCTCGGGTACAGGCCCCAGACTCTCCAGTGGGATGAAGGCAAACACAAATCTGAAAAAAGGGACTTCCTTCATTCTGCTGGGATGGCCGAGTGGGGCAAGAGCCAACCCTTCGTACTGGCGGTCTCCGTAGCAGCTTCCATGTATAGCATCCCATTGGGACGTCAGTGCTCCAAAGCCTGACCCAGGTGCATGGGGCAGCAGCACTCAAAGGATCATTAGTCATATCACAGTAATGAGGCCACACTGGAGGTCAGACCCCTGTGTGCTAGGCTTTGTACACGTAGTGAGACAGTCCTGTCCTGCCTACCTCCTCGACGGGCGAGTCTGACAATGGAGAGTTTATTATCATCCCCGTTTGACAGATGTGAAACCGAGGCCCAGAGGGATGAAGTGACTCACCTAAGGTCGTCCAGGGAGCCTGGGGGAGAGCTGCGAGCTGAATGCACATCTCCTGAATCCCAGTTCAGTTCCTTAGCCACAAACCATTGCTCTTCTCCAGGGGTTAGACGAGCATTGTTCCTGGTTTCTCCAGGTCAGAAGAATGTCCTTGATGGGTGAGATGAAGTAAGGGTCCTCACTTGGGGTCTGTCTGGGGAGCGTGGCCTAGCAGTCACGGCCGCAACTCCTGACTGCCAAGGGGTTGTGGGGTGGGGAGCCCGGGCCCTCCTATGTCACCAGACTCCGACCCAGAGCCCTCTGGCAACCATGGCTGCTTAAGGCTGTCCTCCCTTGGCCTCATCCACAGTTCACGGGATACTTCCCTCTCTGGTCGTCTCTGGGGCGGGTCCTCCCCTCCCTCAGGGAGGGCCCCTTTGGGCAGCTGTGTCAGAGCCTTTAGGCTCCCCTCTGCGCTGCACTGTTGGAGCTGTGGGCTGCCGGTCTGCTCACCTCTGGCTCTGCCACCCAAATGAGCTAATTCCCTGCCTTTTAATTCCTCCAGCAGATGGAGCATTTGCCGCAGGTGTGGCGGGGCGGGGCTGGCTGAGCCCACAATAATCCCTTAACCCCTTGTTGCCCAGCGTGGGGTTTGTACACCCCATCACAGATGGATAAATGGGAGTTAGTGTAAATTCATGACAAACTTAACATCGCTGATAGTGATGCTACGGATTCTCCCCTCCCACTCACCCTGTCAATGGAAAAAAGATGACCTTTTTTGGCACCAAAATGCCTCCAGATTGCACCTATTTTTAAAACCCTTTTTTTGGGTCAGGCTTGGACAGCTTGGAGATTTCAACCCTCTCTCCAGCACATGCAACTTGTTGCTGTGAGGGTAAAGAAAGAGCAGCGCGTTTCCTCTGCCAGCGCCGATCAATCTGGCACCTGTCATCATCATCAAACCAGCTAGAAAATATTTCATGTCTTCATGACGAATTGGCAGATTGTTGGAAAAAGACAACAAGGAAACAAAGAAAAGGAAACAGACACTTACAATCTGCGGTGCTGCTCTCTGCCAGACTGAGCATCTGAAGCCAACGAAATGGAATTTGTTTTGCCACCTATGGTACCTGACAGGTTGCCCTTTGATAAGAAGGTGCCCTAAGCCTCAGGAAGTTTGAATTCAGCCTTAGCTTCACCACTGCTATCTTCCTCTACTTTTAATTCCAGTTTCCTCACAATAGATCTTAATTGGGTTGCACTTTGAAAAGAGTCTTTCTCCTCTGCTGTCCGCACTGGAAAAGTTCTTATCTTCTGGAGGTGGTCTTAAAGTCCCAGATCCTGAGTCACGTGGGTCTTCCCAGCCACTGGTGCTGATGCCCCAAGCTAGGTAGTCTACCTCGGTGATGAGCTGATGGCTGCCATTTTGTACAGCACATAAGGGCTTGACTGGGGGATCTCCAGAGCTAAGACCGTGAGCTGCTACAGCTTGAGCTGAAGCTACCTAGCTGGGGCTGTAATAGACTCACATCCTCTGCAGGTCAGGCACAGAGGGGGACCCATAACGCATGCTCACCAATGGGTTGCAATGAGATTCTGTGTTATGTCCTAGTAGGTCTCTGCTGCCCGCCTCCCTTGGGACATAACACCTGGACATGTGCTTGTAACCTGCCATGGAACTTGGGTAACGCTAAAGTCCGAGACTGCAGTTTGGAGCACTCCCAACTTCACTGTGGGTTGGAGCACAGACATCTGGGCAGGGAGCAACAGGTGCTAGCTGCAGCAAAGGAAGAAGCTGAGTCTCTGGGTTAAAGCACAGGAACGACAGTCAGGAGACATGGATTCTATTGCCAGCTCTACCTCACATTTCCTGGGTGTCCTTGGGCAAGCTGCTTAACGGTACCATCCCCTATCTGGTGAGGATATTTACCTCCCTCAAGGGGCTACGTGGTGGGTTTTGGAACATTCTTCTCAGAAGATACCTGGTGTTTTCATAAAGCCCCAGCTCCTAGAATCCTGTGATTATGGGAGAAGCTGACGTTTCATTAAAAAAAAGTCTATGTTCCCAAGGGACTTTGACACCTGAGGTGGGAAACCCAAATCCACCTCAGACAAAAGGGGGAATTGGGCCTGGGTCTCCTGCATGAGGGCCTGTAGTGAGCCTGAGTGGCCTCCCTCCGACCGGGAGAGTGAGGGAGCATTAGACGCCCCTTGGAGGGCGGAGCCTAGATTGCCCCGCCCCCCTTGCTGGAAGGACCGGGGCGTGGCCGGAAGTATAAAAGGCCGGCCCTGCAGCTCAGTTGAGGGAGAGCCTGCAATGGAGGAGGACGCTTGGCCTATTCTCCAGAGGCCCCGAGAGGAACCTGTGCCTGGCTGTTCCCGATCCCCAGGCGTGGACGAGGACTGGCCCGGAGTACCTGCTGCTGTTTACCCCGAAGAGTCGGAAGAGGCCTGGAGGCCTCAGGTACCAAACCCCGGGGAGGCAGGAAGTAGCCCAGGGACAGCCACGGAGCAGCCGGCTGCAGAGCCCAGCGTGGCTCAGTCGGCGTGTTGCGGCTGGATCCCCGCCGACGCAGGGGCAGCCAATCCTGCCCCTGCCAGGGCCCTGGGCTGGGACATGGTGGAGTAGGGTGGGCTCGCGTCCCCCTGCCACCCCACCCTGGGTGGTTGACCCCTACACGGTGCAAGGAGGCTCTAGCCCAAGACAGGAGCTCCCTTACCACTCACCTTTGAGACGGTGTGTGTGCTGGCTGTCTGAACCCCGCCCAGGCCAAAGCCAGCCCCAAAGGACTGTTTGTTGGCTAGCAACCTGAGCTCCACTCAGGCTACAGCCAGCCCCCTTGAGACTGCGTGTTCGCTGGCTGCCTGAGCTCTGCCCAGGCCAAAACCAGCCCTGAGAGACTGTATGTTTGCTAGTTGCCTGAGTTCTGCCCAGGCCCCAGACAGCCCTGATAGACTGTAGTTAAGGGCTGACTACCTGAGCCACCCCAGTCCAGGCTCAAGCCTGGTATTGACTGTTTGCCGGTCTTACAGACTCTGGTCCTGACCCCATAGGACTAGCCTGAGTGGCCTCCCTCCAACCGGGAGAGTGAGGGAGCATTACTGTGCCCTCACCCTGGGCTAAGGATTACAAGGGGGCCTGCTGCTACTGACAGCTCCAGGAGAGGGTTCATGGCTGTGACTCCCAAGTAGACCGAGGGACCTAACCTCTTTTCGGGGATGGGGCTTAGACCACTTCCCTCTCTTTGGCATTCCCTACTGGCTCCCTTAGGCAGCTCCCCGCTCAGCATGTGGGCTTCTGTGAATCCCACTCTAAGGCCCCTCACTCTCCTCATGCATTGCACAGGGCGCCCGACTCAGGGCTGTGAAATCCACTATGTGGCCGGGCAGCACCTAAAAGGTAGGCACGGCGATGCTCCGTGTTGCAGCGGCTAAGTCTCTTTGTGATTCCAGCCCTACATTTTCAGCCTTCCTAGTTGTGGAGAAAAGCTTGAAAACGTGAACACGAAAAGCTCAGAAGGCAAAGTAAAAAGAACCCAACATTTATTATCTTTTAAATCTCATTCTTTCTGGGAGAGGGCAGGGACTGACTTTTGAGTTTTAAATACTTGGTGAGCCTGTTTTGTGTAGTTGGCCTAGAAGGATCTGGCTGAAAGCTTGGCCGGCACAAATGAGTGACTAGCAGACTGTATAGACTGTCCCCATGTCTTCATTCTGGTGCTGCTCTCTTCCTGTGTCTGCAGCTGCAGAAGGTGGGGAACAAGCCCTCTGTCTAAGGCTTTATCTACATTTCTGTAGCTGCCACCAGTGCAAACTCCTAGTGTAGATGGGCTAAACAGATATAGGTTGCAATTGACACTGGTGTGGCTTAATCTGGTTTCGAAGAGGGGGTCAGTATAAATAGAAGATTTGCCCATCTGCACGAGAGATCTGCATTGAGGGAGCTACTGCCGTGGCTGAAATGGGGGCAAACTGCCAGTCTAGACGAGGCCTAAACTTGAAAAAGTCTTTCAGACCCACGGCGCCAGAATGAGGTTTCAATTATTGTTTATTATTTGGCGTATGCAAACCAGTCAAGCCAAGCCACAGCATTCTTATCAACAATGTTCAAGGCAGGAAGCCCTCCAGGAAGCTGAATCATTTTGCAGTCCTCAACAATGTGCGTCATGCTTTGTGGCTGCCCATGTTGACATAGTGGACTGTCTCTAAAACACCACCGAAATTCTGCGGCAGCACAAATTCCATGTCCAGTACAAAACCGGTTGAGAAGGCGCCATTGCCTTTGTAGTCAATCAAGCCTGGGTGGACATTGAGCGGGGTTCAAGACAAGATAATTATTTGTCACTTTCTCTGTGGACCATGAAGCTCGCCACCGTCCTCTACCGTAAATCCCTCACCCAGTAAACTTCTCCCCAACGGATGCCATGAGGGCAGATGACCATGTGGTGGATTAAACAAGTCTTTAATTCAGGGCCGCCCAGAGGATTCAGGGGGCCTGGGGCAAAGCGGGGGGAGCTGCGGTGCTTGTACTCACCCAGCGGGGGTCCGGGTCTTCGGTGGCATTTCGGCGGCGGAGGGCCCTTCAGTCGCTCCGCGTCTTTGACAGCACTGAAGGACCTGCCGCCGAAGTGCCGCCGAAGACCCGGACCGCCGCCAGGCCAGGGCTCGCGGGGGCCCTGCGGGGCCTGGGGCAAATTACTCCACTTGCCCCCCACCCCCGGGGGGGCCTTCTTTAATTAACAGTAGATGTGGCATATCACGCAATTTCGTCACGAACTTTGCTACACTTTCCTCTCTGCAAACACTGGGTGGAGCAATATTGCAGAGAACCGGTAACCATGGTAGAGGAGTAGATTTAAGTGTGCCTGAAATAATACGCATGGTGGAATTAAGTTGTACATCGGTCATCATCATGGGTTTGCAATTAGGCAAAATGAGTTCCTGCAGCCTGGCTTATAAGCAAACTCTCCAAACCGAACGAGAAGAAACATTTCTATAAGCCACCGAAGCAGGTTCCACTGCTTTGCACCTGGCTGTTTTGGTACAAAGATGAGACAAAACCCAAGGTTGGTTTCTTAGTTCCAAAGCCACCCAGCCCATCTTCCTATTAGCTCTGGATTCCTGTTTCACACACAAGATTTTTAAAGGAAAAAAAACCCACCACATTGATCCCAGATCTAATCTCTCGTCAAAGGGTTTGAATGAGAATCAGCCTGTTTACCGCTAATGAAAGCAGCGTTTCTCTCTGTCTGTGAGCCGAGCCAGTGGAACGTACCGGCCCCCTCAGAGACCACCAGATGTTCAGCGGCATGGGCAGTCCCGCTGCCTTCGCCCCACCATGAGCGAGCTCACCAAACAGTCTGCTCCCTCTGTGTGATTGATCAGCACATTTTCCAGATACATAAGCAGGTAATTAGAAAGCCAGCAGTTTATATATGGATGATATTGGATTGTGCTATCTTAAGCTTCAGGACCGCGGGAAGATTGCTCCCCCGCCTCTTATTGAAATGATATGATATGCAGCCAAAGGCAGGTGAGTGGATAGAGAGTGTGACAGGGGAAGGAGGTGGAGTAGGGCTGGGGGGGAGGATGGATTGAGGTCCCCAGTTCAGGAGAGTATCTAAGTAAATGCTTAAGTTCCATTGGGATTTAAAGTTAAGCACATCCTTAGGTGCTTTCCCAAATAAGGCGTGAGAAAATAAGTTCCTGATCCTATGTGGCTGGTGTGTAGGAAGGTTATGAGCATGGTCTGGGTTCTGATAGGTGTCCTCAGAGCAAACAATGCTACCACAGCAGAGACCAAGACCCCCTTGTGCTCTTGCTACACGCACACAAGTTGCTGTCTCAGCAGAGAGGACGAGCGTTAAATGGATCATGTCTTCCCTTCTCACTCTCCACCCCAGGCCAGACTGATTGTGGGAATCATAGAGTTTAAGACCAGAAGGAACCTCCCAATCATCCAGGTAGACCTCCTGTGCGTCACACGCTTCTCAACACCACCCAGCCACCTCCACACCAGGCCTTACAACCAGAATTAGACCAAATGATTACAGCCCTCGGGAGACTCAATTATTATGATAATTGGGTGCCAAAGACTGAGAAGAGGCAGGACTGAGGTGCACCAGTGCCTGGAAGGGTGGTCCGGGAAACCGGGATCTTCCTCCGGCTCAAAGTGCCCTATGAAAAAATATATGAGGGGTAAAAAAGAGAAAAAAATATTAAGGGTCTGACTCTGCATTACCCTGGTCTGTGTGTTGTCACCGAGATCAGTGCACAGTGAGTGTAAAACCGTATAATTCAGATCTACTAGCATGTTATGCCCACTTTGCGCTGCTATAAATTAGGACTGGTTGGAAAATTTCCATTTAAACAGCTTGTGGACAGAAAATGGGTTTTTGACCAAACAGGATTTTTTGGGGGAGTGGGGCAGGGAAGTGGCTGCTTTCTGCAGGACATTTTATTTTTTCATCAAAAAAACCAAACACCTGAAAAACAAACTGAGATGTATCCTGGGAGATCTAGTCCACCCAGGGTGGCTGGCCTATAGAGGAGAATGGGGAGCATGAGGCTCCTGAACTACAACTCCCATGAGGCACCATGGGAGCATTTCTGAATTGGAATGTTATGGTTTTCAGTTAAATATATAGATACTCAATATGTTGCCAAAAAGTCAAAATTTCTGTGAAAAAGGTAGGCAAAAATGATTTTTTGATCGACATTTTCCGTGGGACGGAGGCCATTTTCTGACCCGTTCTAGTGTAAATGACTGCATGTCGGTTACAATGTAATGAAAACTCAGCCCCTACATTTCTGGTTGCAAAGAGTGCTTTGCCAGCCGAGTCCAAAGCAGCGCACTGCAGACATGCAGCCTGAAACAAACAGCTCTTTTATTCCCTCCATTCATCTCCATGGGGCAGTGTTGCCGACTCTTGTGCTTTTCTCATGAGCCAATGTAATTTGGTGTTATCCTTAAAGTTTTAGCTCCTGGAGTCATGTGAACAGAGGAGTTGAATGTCAGCTTTCATTTGAAAGGAAAAGTGAAGCTAGCCCCATGGTTGTGGAGAAAAGCCTGGAAATGTGAGCTCATTGTACTCGGAAGGCAAACAAAAACCCCCTGCATTTAGCCGTCATGATTTTAAGTCACTTTTTTGATTTTTGAACACTTTGGGGTTAGCAATCCTGATGAGGGGGTTTTAACACTGCAGATTGTCTGGGAGGACAATTTAAACAGTGCTGTCAAGGCAGGCTTCCCAGGCAGGGGAAAGGGAAGACATGACCCATTTAAAGATCTCCAAACACAAATGAAACCTCACAACAGGGGAACCAAGTAACAGTGAAATTAAAGTTACTAGCTCAGGAAATCCATGGTAGAGGAAGGAATTGAACCCTGCACCCTTGTCTAGTGCCTGACCCTGCTACTACTGCTTCACATAGCAAATTAATGCTTCCCATGTCAGATGATGGGTTTTGGAAGGTCTGTCCTAACGAGGCAATGATGCTAGCTAGCCAGTAGATGGCACTGTCCATGCCAAGTTTAGCTGCATTCTTGGCCTAGCTGAGCTTGTTCCACTAGGAAGCAGCCCAGGAGGCAGCAGGTTGCAGGGCAGTTGCTGGGGGCTGGGATAATTCGTAGGTGGCTTGGAGCAGTTGTGTCCCCTGCACCGCACAGGTACGCTCTTCAGGGCGTGGGTGGCGCTGGCGAGGCAGGCAGGCGTGCCCTGGCTTTTGGAATGGGCATTGCCTGGTGGGCGTTTGGACGGTACGTTCCTTGGGACAAGCACTGCGTTGCGTGTGCAGTGCCCAGCCCGACAAGGTGGGGTCCACGTGCAACAGCAGCCGCAGATGTGTTGCCGTCGGGTGCTCTGGCCTAGTTCTGCGGCTGTGCGTTCTGCCAGCCGTTAATCCTCCACAGGCCCAAACGCGGCCTGAGTAAGGCTCTTCTCCTCCCCCGGAGCCATTGACGTCACACCAGGAAAATGCTACCCTGCCAGGCGATAATGTTTTATCCTTGGCTGCCCGATGGGTGTAAAAGGCACCTGAGTCAGAAGCTGGCCACGGTGCATGGCTGCAGACGAGCCTCCAGGGTACAAGGCTATGGTGAGGGGGACCCCCAAGGGGCAGTGGGGCCTGCAGTACGTTCAGTGTCGTGGCTGTAGAGTACTGCAGGGGTGTGATTTGCTGGCAAAGGTGCTGGCACTAGGGGTGAGGGGGGTGCCGCCGCACCCCCTGGCTTGGAGCAGTTTCCATTATATCCAGGGGATACAGTTCGGTTCAATGGCTCAGCACCCCCACTATACAATTTGTTCCAGCACCCATGTTTGCTTGTCTACAAGGGAGTGTCTCTGAGATTGCTCAGTTCTTTCTTACAGCGAGATGGCTTCAGAGGGCTTTAAGTGTTCGTGCCTAGAGGCTCCTGTGAGTAGCATGTAGGGTGATCAGACATCAAATGTGAAAAATTGGGATGGGGGTGGGAGGTAATAGGCGCCTATATAAGAAAAAGTCCCCCAAATCGGGACTGTCCCTATAAAATCGGGACATCTGGTCACCCTACTAGCACGGTCTGAGAACCTGAGCCAGGAGGACGGGACAGGAGTGGGGGAGGCACAAGGTGGCTTGGGGGCTTTGGGGCCGAGATCAGCAGCAGTAACAACAGCAATTTGCAGATTTTGAGTCGGGGGCGGGGAGGGAATCCTTATGATTATCTAGTCTGACCTCCTGCACTGCACAGGCCAGAGAAACCCACCCAGTCAAACCCTTCCCTAGCCATCTGGGGGATGCAAAGGGACTGTACTGGTAGCCTCACTTTACAGGGGGGGTGAAACGGAGGCACAGAGCAGTTACAATAACTTGCCCAAGCTCACGTGGGAGGTCAGGGGTAGAGCTGGGAGCGCAGCCTGGGCCTCCTGGCTCCCAGCCCTGTGCTCTAACCCCTAGGCCAAGCTGCCTCTCATTGCTGTAGGATGGCAGAGTCACCGTTAACTCGGAGATGGGGGCTGATGGCACGGGAAGTGGAGGAAGAGTCCTTAGGAGAGGAAACCATGTAACCAGCTCTGCCCAGAGGCCAAAGACAACACTCCTTTTGTGGAGTGGCCTTTCTTAGAGCCAGAGCCCGCCCATGAGCCAAGGTTACTCCCATGTCCCTTAAGGATCAGTTTCTCCTCTACCCAGAAGCCGCCACCTATTCCGACCTCAGGTTAAAGTCCTGGTTAAACAGACCTTGTAAACTGTGGCAGAACAAAATCCCTTTGGATGGATGTTGGCCCTGTCTGTTGGCTTGGTCCCCGTCCTTCCCTCAAATCCGGGGGGGGGGGGGGGGGGGGGGTTGGAGGTGCCTTGGGACACAGGCAGGTACCCGCTGCCTGATGGAGGAAAACTGGGCTTGGCAGAACACGGGTTTTATTTTTTGATCATTTCAATGGATAATATCAATGCTCATTTTTAAGCATTTTTGATCGATTTCTAAATGTTCAAAGTTACACAAAACGGTGGGGTTAAAGCATTATCTTTTTCTGTTTTTATCCATTGAAATAGTCACAGTTGTGGGAAGTTAGCGGGGAGGGTCAGATAACGTGGGGGGAGGGGGGCAGACGGTAATTAATGAATGACACCTGAGATTCAAAAAGTTAAAGTGTAACCATCGAAACCCAAATTGTCAACGTCCCATATCAAAATATACAAAGTAAAGCTCCTTAAATCACGCTCCAATGAGATCCCAAGCAGCTTGTCTCTGACTTTGCCTAGCTATACATTTTGACTGCTATTGATGGAAACATGTTTTTCCTGGGTCTGGGTGTATACAGTGAAATGGACATTTACCAACATGTACTTCTAGAAATCTGATCCTTCCAAGCCGAAGTAAAACACCCAGAGCAGAGCTCTAGGCAGGGTGAGCAGCGGGCGATCGAGTTCGGCGAGTGATTGCGGGGACTGGGGGAGTGCTAAGAGTTGGAGGAGACACTCCTGTAGAGCTTTGCCAGGGAAGAGGCCAGGCTGCCAGATGGTTCCTGGGCAGCAGCTGAGTGGAGAACTCGGCTGGCAGCCTGCCCTTGCTCCTCTGATTAGGGGTGGTTGGACCTGGCTGGCTCGCAGGGCAGGAGAGTGAGTTTTGTCACTGCCTGCAGGTGAGATGCAGAGATCCAGTCCCATTGTCTCCCTCCCAGGGAGGGTGCTGCCGCCCAGTGCCTCGTGGCCAGCTCCAGGAGAGCTCTGGGCTGCAGCAGGAGAATGGAATGCGTAGGGCAGGGTGCTGGGAGAGACACTGAGGCAAGGGCCAATTGATAAGCTCACCTGTGCACGTTCCTGTCTGACAGTATCACCGTGCTACATGCCGGGCTGGGGAGACGGCTGCATGGAGTGGTAGCTGGGCTGGCAGAGGGTCTGCATGTCCAACAGGGCTGGTAGCCAGTGCCCCTTGCACCTGGGGATCCTTCACAGTCCTCCTGCCCTGTGGGGTGAGTGCCATTGTTGGACACTGGGTTCCTGTAACAATAGCTCACTCCCTGTCTGCAGCACGGGTGGGTTAGTAGGCTCCAGGACCATATGTCCTCCCCATTGCAATCCCCCCGTTCCTATTCTCCCGGGTTCACGTGGGGCCCGATCCTGCAGTCGCTGTACACCCACAGTTTTGTTCTTGGAGGAACTGTTGAATCCTCAGGCCCTGGAAGGTATAATGGGAGCAGTGAGCGAGCCCGGGAGGGCCAGTGGGGATTGGTAGTCAGGGCCGTGTCTCAGGGGATGCTGTGCAGGGGGCTGTGAGACGGGGAGGTGGTTTGCTCCCGATTTTGCAGAATAACTGCACCACTGCGCGAGTCAGGGCTTGGGCAGGGGTCGTGTTAGTGCCCTGTGATTCTCCCGCCCGCCGCCCCTGAGAGAGCTAGGCCCCTGGTAGCACAGTGGGTGGGTTAATGGAGGTGTCAAGATGTGCTGACTCCAGGGAGAAGGCTGCACAGCCCTGGCGCGGTGAGACATTTGCTCCTTTGCTGTCCCCCCCAAACACCCTGCAGAGCCTCAGCAGGCCGGGGGGAGGATTAATAGAGGGCTGGCTCGGAGAGGAGAGGAAAGGGGAATGCAGAGAGCTGGGTAATGGCACCGAGGACCGTCTGAGCATTGTCTGCCATGAGCCGTCCTGTGAGAGGACATTCATTCCTCTGAGTCAACAGTGTGCCCTTGTTGCCAAGAAGGCTAACGGCATTTTGGGCCATATAAGTAGGGGCATTGCCAGCAGATCGAGGGACGGGATCATTCCCCTCTATTCAGCGTTGGTGAGGCCTCATCTGGAGTACTGTGTCCAGTTTTGGGCCCCACACTACAAGAAGGATGTGGAAAAATTGGAAAGAGTCCAGCGGAGGGCAACAAAAATGATTAGGGGGCTGGAGCACATGAGTTATGAGGAGAGGCTGAGGGAACTGGGATTGTTTAGTCTGCAGAAGAGAAGAATGAGGGGGGATTTGATAGCTGCTTTCAACTACCTGAAAGGGGTTGTCAAAGAGGATGGATCTAGACTGTTCTCAGTGGTACCAGATGACAAAACAAGGAGTAATGGTCTCAAGTTGCAGTGGGGGAGGTTTAGGTTGGATATTAGGAAAAACTTTTTCACTAGGAGGGTGGTGAAGCACTGGAATGGGTTACCTAGGGAGGTGGTGGAATCTCCTTCCTTAGAGGTTTTTAAGGTCAGAATTGACAAAGCCCTGACTGGGATGATTTAGTTGGGATTAGGTCCTGCTTTGAGCAGGGGGTTGGACTAGATGACCTTGTGAGGTCCCTTCCAACCCTGATATTCTATGATTCTATGATTCCTCCTGGCTCCCAGACCTGCCCCGGGCAGCCCCTCTCTCTAACCCAGCTGGGGCCGTGCTGGGAGCACAAGTGGCTGCTGCCATCACTCATCTGGGCACTTTTGCAGCTGTCACCCTGGGTGCTGTCAAGGCCCCGGCGATGGCACTTGTTAGCCTTGTTAATGAGCACTTTCTCCCAGGGACCGTTATTAACACAGGAGACTCACTTAACTCCCTGGCTCGTCTCTCGCTGACATGAGTGGCGGAGCTGCCAGTGCTGCATCAGGGCTTATTAAGATGAGAGAAGGGCTGGTTGGGAAGTTTCCATCGCAACAAACTTTCCATCCCAAAACGAGGGCAAAACTTGGAGGACGTTTTTGAGCCCTCCTCGCCCCCCGGTTTTCTGCCCGTCGATTTCTTTCCTGGGGGATTCTGTTTTTGGGGTTGCCTTTTTGCTGGGTAGGAGGAAAGGTTTGGGTGGCTTTGCAGGAGGACTGTGCTCGTTACACATCTGTTCATAGATCCAGATGTTGAGCCTGGGTGGAGTTTGGCTGCTGTGAGCAGCTGGCTAAGAGAAGGAACCTTAATGTAATAAGGGAATCCTGGTGCAGCCTGCGTTAGCCCCGGAGGCTAAGCCTCGAGGTCCCTGAATGTTTTAAAAGGACCAATCACCTTCAGTAAGAGAGACCCCACCTGGGTTGCCTAGGAAGAGCTCACTCTGTCATGTCTACGAAATGTACCTATTGAAACTCACGTCCTTGTGGTCCATAGGCAGCCCCTTGACCAAGCGAGCTACCCTGGCCGAAGCAGGAGAGCGCTAAACTCATCTCATCTGGAGGCTCCCTTTCACATCTCATCCCACATCTGCCATGAGCCATCCGGTGTCTCCAACGTCCACGGCAGGTCCCAGTTGATTCAGCTCATTGTAGGGAAAAGAGCCCGTTGGGCTGTTGAAATCCCTGGTTTGTTTCAGGGCCATTCCTGGAATTCCCTGACGGTGTTGCTCTTCCCCAGCTCCAGTTCAGTCGGGTGGGAGAGCGATCTCTGCTGATGGTGAGCGTGTCCTGTCTCTTCCACCCCCCTGCCTTGTGCAGCTCTGCTCAGATTTTTATATTGTCACCCACACAGCAGCTTAAAGACGTGCAATGCCGACAGGAAAAGGATAAACCCCGAGTCAAGGCAGAGCAGAGGCGGGAACGCGTTGCAGTGATGAATTCATTATGTGAGGCAATGACGGAGCGACAGCATGAGTGGATTGTCAGCCGGTGGCTGGACGGGTGGGTTTGTGGGAAACAGACCAGGCTCTAGTGCAAACTCCAGGTGAGATTTTCAGCTGTTTTGGGAATACCAGGAATGGTCTGCTGGTTCCCAGGGCTACTGGGCCTTGGACTAAAAGCAAGTGAGACCAGTTGGCAGACTCGAGGGGAGCGGAGTGGAATTTCCCACCAGGGCAGATAGCCTGATCTGGCTCCTGACCTTTCTTCAAACCGGAGCCTTTGGGATTCAGCAAAATTTGGCAGGACGGGCGTCTGAGCTACGTTTCCCCATGGCTCGTCCGGTCCTGGCTCCAGCAGGGGCAGGGAGCAGAGGCTGAATCACCCTGTGGAAATGCCCTTCTCTAGATCCAGCCCCCGGGGCTAGGGGTCAGGACAGTTGGGCAGGATGTCAAAATTGGAAGGTGTCTGGCCCACTTCACACAATAAAGAGGCTTTGCTAAACCTTTGCCGAAGCACCTGCAATCCCTCAGCTGAACCCTCGGCGGTTTTGCCGATTGCTGCTAGAAGTTATCCAGAGCTGCGCTCCTGGGCCGTCTCAGGGACACTCAGCATCTCGTAGTTAGCAGCTGCCTCCTTTTAAGGCAGGGTCACCTACACTGTGCCGAGAGAAGCAAGGCCATGCTGGCCAATCGCCCAGAGCATGGGACGTGCATCCAAGCTTGCAGTCCCCCTCATCCAGCCATAGAGATGACAAGCCCCCAGCACACGAGGCAGCCAGACCTCTCTGGTCCAGATGGAGCATCGTCGGCTGGGACCGGACGTCTCTGGGGCCCAGATGGTAGGACTCTCTGGGCTGCATTTGGCTGCCTCGGGGGGAAGGGGATGACTGCCAGGTGGGATCAGGGAAGCCCCGTGCTACAGTCAAACTCCAGGAGACTAGGGACCTGGGGCAGCAGAGACCTGGAAGGTTCTTTCAGTGGCTGATTCCTTCTTCGCTCCTTCACTCCGCTAAGCCTGAAGCTTGCCATGGTGTGCATGCTATGGCCACACGATGGCACTGCAGGGCCATGGAAGAGCCCGGGGTGTCTGCAGCCCATTTGTCTGGCAGGATCAAGCTTTTTAACCCTTGGCAGGAGGCAAAAAGTTGCTGCAACTCCCCGGGGCCAGCTGAGTTCCAAGGGGAAAGCATGGGTGGGTGCGGGAGGGAGCACAGAGGTGAAGGTGGCCTTGCAGTGAGGACAGAGCCAAGGGTCCAGTCGTGCTCCCCGCCCTGCTGTGCTTCAGTGCCCGCTGCGCAGGGCGTATTTTCGCAGCGACGCGTGTGGGTGCACTGGTGCGGCCGTGCCCGGATGTGCCAGGCTTCTTTTCGCGGGCAGAATGGGTGCGTGCATCAAGGCTAGTAGTGGAGGAATATTTTCACTGACGGGGTGTGTGTGCACGCGCGTGCATGGGTCCGTGCCACATGTGCCTAGTTGTGCCAGATGTCTTTTCGCAGGCTGAGCGGGTGTGTGTATTAGCATCAGGTGTGGGAAGATGATTTTCATGGAAGGTGTGTGGGTAGGTGGATGCAGCAGTGCCAGGGGTCCCTGGCAGGTTCTCACAGGGGTTGGTAAGTGGGGACAGGTCCATTCTCTCTCCTCCGGGAGAGGAAACAGCTTTGGAATTGCAAGAGAAAGTTGAATTATGTCTAAGCTCAGGTATAAACCAGCTCAGGTATGTCAGTCCCACCTCTGATTGCAGCGTAACCGGGCCGGTAGAGAGGTGGAGGGAGAGAATTGTTGCATTTTTTAGGTGTCCTCCTCCCCAGCTGCGTTCTGCCTTGCGGCATGCAGCGCTGTGTGCTTGTTATTAAATGCAGTTGATTGATTTTTCTCTTTCTTCTTTTGTGCTTGTTTATTTTAATATAAATAGATTTTTTTTTAAACCAAAGTGATGCTGGTATGTCTCCTCCATCCCCCGCCCCAGCGGTGGATGGTTCTGATGCTTATTGTAATGGTTTTAATTTGTTTTCTGCTTGTCCTGCTGTGCTGAAATGTGAGGGACAATCTTTCGAGAAGTTGATTTTTCTATCTGTTTGGAGCGAGAGACGGCTGGGGTGGGGGTGGTGGAGACTAGAGGAGTGGAGTCAGACTCGATGTGTCGTCATTTACTAGCCTATTCTTGCAAGGGTGCAATAGGTGGTGTAAAAAAATCCCAGTGAACCTCACCTAGTCAGTTACGGCTAAAAGACCATAAAGATTTTTTTCGCTCTTTCTCCAGCATGACAATGGCGAGCAGCACACAACCTCAGGCACTGGGATTTTTGATAGGCTGGCCGTGAATCAGAATAGCACCTCACCCCCGGGAATGTCAAAGTAAGTTTCCAGCCATTAGTTAAGCTAGGCAGGATATCATTCTTATGGCCATTTCGCTGATGGGGAAACTGAGGCACAGAGTGGGGCGGTGATTCGCCCAGGGTTAGATCGGGTGAGTAGCAGAGGGAGGAATAGAAGCCAGGAGCTCTGATTTCCAGTCCAGGAGAGGAAGCCTGGTCCAGGGGTTAGGGCATGAGCCTGGGACTTCAGAGATCCCGGTCCAGTTCTCTGCTCTGCCACGGGCTTCGTGTGTGACCTTGGGCAAGTCACTTTGTGCCTCAGTGCCCCCTCGGTGGGATGGGGATGACAGCCCGGCCCTCTCTGGTAGTGGTGTTCTGAGGATAGGTGCAGGCAGTCTTATGACGCGCTCAGATACTCAGGAAACAGGGACTATGTAGGTACCTCCTTAAACCAGTTGCCCAACTTTAACCTAGAGGCAGTGTTGCCACCGAGTGCAGCCAGGGAAGAAAGAGAATACTCCAAAAAGGCAGTTGTGTGCTCGGGACAGCTCAGAGACTTGCCATGAGCAAATCACTCCAGCCAGCACTGGGAGCGTTCCACAAAGCGCCCTGTGGTCCGGAGACAGACTAGTCTAGAGCCATCAATCTGATCCGAGCTGCTGGGCTGGCCCATGAAGAGAGGCAGGCATCCAGACAGGACGCCACGCCATGAAGGCTCGGTCCTATCGGCCTGTGTAGACACTTTGCCTCGCACCTGACCTGAACTGGGAGCCATTGTGCTGCACGGAGAGGAGGGGTAACGGGCTCTGTATGAACTGTGCCATTAACTAGCCTGGCCGTCATGTTCCGCACTCGCCGAAATGCCTGAGTGGTCTGCAGAGAGAGTTCCCCCGCAGTGCAGCCACCCAGTGGCGAAAAGGTAAACGCTTGGGGGACTGGTGGGGGCCCATGCTTTAGCGAGAAGGCTGTTGTCTCTGGCTCCCTCCTCCCCTGTTGCAGTAGGATACATAGCTGATCGGGGCGTGCACAGGAATTCAGAGTTGACTGCTTTTGGAGGGGCACATTATACACATGAAACCATATCAACACATACCTCATATGCATAGAAATAAGCAGCAGTACACTCACCATTTCCATGAAAATCCACGTGCTGTGGAGCCATCGGAATACATGTAGCCACAAGTACTTGGCTGTGATGGGGTCACAGAGCGCCTCCAGCCCCGGGGCTGCGGCGGGGAGAGAGAGAGAGCTGGTCCCGGAAAAGCTCTGGGCCCCCGCTGCAGCCCCTGGGGCCAGGGGACCGCTCTCTCTCTCCCTGCCTTGGCCTGGGGCTCTCTTGCCGCTGCCCCGGGACCGGAGGAGCTCTGTGCCCCCTCCGATTATTTGGGGGCCCGTGCTCCTGCTTGCCCCGCCTCGTGCCTGCCCCTGGGGCTGATGGTCCTTGCGTCCTGGCCCTTGGCTGAAATTGAGCGACATGTTCTAAGTGCCAGACTCTGGCCAGTTTGTCTCCTCCTTGTCTGGCACAGCAGGCCTCTGAGATACCGCTGTGGAGATGTATCAGACTCCCATCAGGACTGCAAGCTCATCGAGGCCAGGACGTGCCTTCCTGTGTGCGCGTGCAGCACCGGGCACAACCGAGCCCCCAGTCTGAGTGGGACCTCTGGGCTCTGTTGCAATGCAAACCAGGAAGAATTAGGAAGCTCCCCAGTGGCAGTTGAAAGCATCTTTGGGTGGCTGCAGTGCGAACAGCGTGTCAGAGACCCTTATTTCCGAGAAAATGTGCGTTCCAGGGGAAACCTAGACAGCTTGAGCCTAACGGTTAGAGAGAAGGCCCAATCCTAACCCCACTGAAGTCACTGCAGAGACTTCAGTGGGCCAAAGGTCCAGTCTAAGGAATAAGGACCTTTCTAAATAAGGAACACCCGATGACTGTTCTTTCCGGCTGATTTCGCTGCTCTGTGCTTAGGGCCAGGTTTGCAAGGACTCGGCCCCCACAATTAGAACCAGATTTTTAAGAGCGCTCGGCTTCCATTGAACCACTTAAACCTGGGCCAGGTTTTCTACAGCGTCCAGTACTAAAACTGTGTGAATCACAGACTTTTCATTTCACCAGCAATTCCAAAAAATCGTGGGGATAAAAATTCCGGTTGAACGGAACAGTTCATTTAGATTTTGAGCTTTTTTTTTTTTTTTTAATGTTTTTGAACTTTTTAAACAAAATCGAAGGAAGTATCAGAACAAAAAGGGAACCAAAATTTCAAAACATTTCAACTTTTTTGGGGGTGGGGGGGGGGATTTTTTCCACTCCCTGAATAATTTGGTGAAACTGACACAAATTTGCAAAATGTTGTGGTGTCGCCAACTTGCATTGTTCGCCAAAAAAGTGTTTCTTCTGAAAAATTTTGTCCAAATCCAGCTTTACTGGGCACCCAGCACCTTCTGGGCTCGTGAGGAAAAACGGGCCACTTTTTTGATGCCTAAATGGGAACAGCTGAGCTCTGCAAAATCTGGTCCTCAATCCATATACATGGAATTAAAAAAAAAAAAAAGGGGGACAGTCTTTTTGGTTTTGTTTGTGGTGGTTTCTGGGGTGAGGGCGGAAGGTGCCTTCTGTGTATGTTTGAAGATAATTGCTTTTGCTAAATTATTTCTCTCTCTTTTTAAAATATATATTTGTATATATGGGCTGCTGTACAGTTTACATTTCCTGCTGCAGCGACAAATACTTTAATTAAAAGGGAGGAAAAAAACAAACAAACAAAAATGAAAACGCCTCTATGAAAATAAATCTGGGCCCAGCACCTGCTGGTGGAGCGCTGGAGAAAGAGACAGACAGACAGGCGGTAGCTTGCTTGATTTTTTTTTTTCCTTTTTAAAACTGTTTTTGCTACATACTAGGAAGCAGCCTGTGCTGAACACCTCGCTTCTTGAGAGCTATGAAGCTCGACTGCATTTCTCTGAAGCCAGGAAATACTTCTTCTTGCCCTGTCTGACCTCCACGTTCTGTGGAGCCATTAATGTGTTGAAGTCACCGAGTGTGGGACTGAGGTCTGAGTGTGCTGTCGTACTGTATTGCTAGAGAGCTCAGTAAGGCTTTGAGTCGCAGAGGCCCCTTTCTACAGAGAGCGGGGAATGGTGTATTCAGATCTGAGCACGGCATTGCTGGGAACGTATCCCCTAACCGGAATGGCAACAAAACCGGTCAGACTGAGGCGGATGGGAGGGGGTGAAGGCATTGGCTTGAGGGAAGATGAAAGCAGCTAGCCCCCGATCCTGCAAGGAGTTCCCTGTGGCACAGCCCCCTGTGCCTGTGCAGAGCCCCTTATAGGGTAGTGATGCTCCACACGGGTGCGGCGGGGCAGGGGGAGCATCCTGAAAGCAGCTCCTTGCAGGGTCAAGGCGGCGATGGGACCGTAATGGCCAGCAGAGATTGGATGGGTTTGAACAAGCAGGAGGGAGAGGAATCATTAGGGTGCTACAAGGCGCCACAGCTAGCTGTGCTTAGATTGTAAGTCCTTTGGGGCAGGGACCGTCTTTGTTCTGGGTTTGTACAGCACCTAGCACCATGGGGCCCTGGTCCATGACTCGGGCTCCTAGGCTGTACCGTAATTATTATTATTATTATTCCTTGTAAAGGGGGAATATGTAGGGTGAATAAGGAAGGGTGGGCAAGGCAACAAACCGTTTTAATGTCACTGCCCCTCCCGCCCCCCCACACGTGGCAGACCATCTTCAATCAGCCATGGCCACATTGCCATGAGCACCCAGTGGGCACCCCCCATCCCTCTCCCCAGTTCCCAGGCCAGTTGCTGTGAGAAGAACCCATCCAGCAGAGCAGGGGAGAGGAGCTGACCCAGGGGGAGGGGTTGAAAACCCCAGCAGCTCTCTTCCCCCGAGAGTGACCAGGACCCCAAAACCACAGCCCTCTGCACGGGGCTGGGGAGGAGGCCCCCTTTAGGCCAGCGTAGACGGGAAACTAGATGCCTTCCCCCAGTGAATCCATCCCCTCTTTCTGTCACTGCAGGGAGGAAGGAGAGGGGCCGGGCTCCAGTGGGGTCCAAGGCCAGTTGGGCGGATCTCAGACGGGCTCATGTAGGGTGTGTCTACACGGCAGCCGGGAGCAAGCCTAGGGAGACAGACTCGCACTAGCAGAGCTCGAGCTAGTGAGTGAAAGAAGCAGTATGGATGCTCTGGCACTGGTGGAGGCAGGGTGGCCCCTCCCAAGTACCTGGCATACCGTACCTGGCATACCGGCCGTTCCGGTACTTCAGGTGGGAGGCCGCCCCTGCCGGCGTGACCCCCCCCTTCCCCAAGATGCCGTTTTGAAGAGCTCCCTGCCCTGTCCCCACCAGCGTGACCTCGCATGCACGGTATGTGCAAGATCACATCGGCGGAGTGGAGCACTATTCAGTATGGTGTCCCCGGTCTGATACAGGGCAAAGCCACATCCGGTTTGTCTTAGTACTGGACAGGCTCCTGAAGCATAAGCTGTGGACCGTAGCAGCACCTGGCACCCAGCAGGGAGGTTCAGCAGGGTCAGAGTCCCCCAGGATAGTTCTGGGCTGGGGAGAGTCAGGGCACTGCTGCTAGGCAGGGTCTGCGTAGCCAGACTTTGGAGCTAGAGGCTGCTCTGAGAGGGGGCGCGAGAGAGCGAAGGGCAAGAGGAATCTCCTTACTCAGCGTTCTGCCTGCTGACTGTAGTGACAGACAGATACCTTTCATCGGCGCTTCGCCCTGCAGAACGCACGCAGCTGCAGGCGAGTGAGACAGAGATTAGTCCAGCCCGTGCCGCGTCGACAGACCTGGGTACCGGTTATACGTCTGCAAACCCCATGCAGGTGATGGCGCTGCACAGGTGTCATCAGGGGCTTAATTTGAGGGCAGTGACACACAGTCTGGTCTCCAGCCCCTGGTGATGATCCAGGAGAAGGGAAGATCCCAGTTTGGTTGGTTGATTTCTCCCCCTCCCCCCCCTTATTTTTTTTAAAATGAGCAACTTTGATCTGTGACGGACTGATAAAGAAACACAGATGCTCAGTCAATTCGGAGCAGCCGTTAACCAGAGCCGAGCTGCAGGGGCACAATTCAAATCAGTTTGCTGGGGGCTGTTTGCCCATCCCGCTCACGTAATGCATCTCAGACTCCTGGCAAGGAGGCACTTAACCTTCCTCCTTGAAACGATTACCTCTCCCTGACGCCTTCCGAAGCAAACGCCCCCCCTGCACCTGGACCAGACGGACACCTGTCTGGCAGGAACAATGCAATAGGCTGAGACAGTCAGCTCTCACCTACTCCTGCAGTGCGAACCCCAGGCTGCCTGGGGAGGGGGAGCACCGATGCCCTCGCTCCTAAGGTAACCACCGCAAAGGTGCTAATCCCCCGAGCAGGGCCTGGGAGAGCAGCAGATGCCAGCACAGCTGGAGAGTCTTTTCGTTGGCCAATGGGCAGCTTTGGAAGAGCTGGTTTTGCCCCAGAAAATCAGCCTCGCGAGGCCCGGTTCCAGACGCCGAGTGTGTGTGGGGGTGAATTTAAGGCACCGTCCGTTACAGGCTGCCGCTTTCTCCTGCTGTGCTTGAGTTTGTATCACCTGCTCAACGGGGCTAATTAGGTGATCGCCGTCAGATGGAGGAAGCGGAGCTCTTCCTTCCTGCGCTGTCCCTTAAAGAGAGGGAGTGCATTATTCCGGCTTTACCGGCCTGAGCTCACGCGTGTCTGCTCCAGCCCCATCGCGGTCCCCGTATAATTAAGGCTGTCAGTCAAGCTCAGAGGCCTAAACGCTGCAAACTCTGCGGCTTGCTCACAGAACTGCCTTGCTTTGCAGGCAAAGGCGCCATGCCCTCTGCTCTTTGGAGGGAAGTATTATTATCATCGGCGGAGCAAGCTTTGGGGCCATGGGGAGAAAAATTCACCTCTTGGCAGCGTTTAGGTTACTCCTGATGGTGACGTTCCCTTTCACTGTGTCGTTTTAGGGTAACTGTTAAAAACAACATCTCCTTCCAATCCACCCTCCCCTTGCCCGGCATGCATGGAACAGCCCAAAGCAAAAGGGAGGTGGATGAGTCTTTCGACACGGCCTTTCTTCCATTTACTTGGGGAATCTCAGCAGGGGATGAAGCAGTGAGGCGTGTCCCAGAGACTCGTGCTAGACATTACCCGGAATGCCGGGTCAATGTAGCCAGGGCAAACGCAGACAGCTGTCCCACAGGCGCTTGAGAAGGACCCCTGCCTACCGTTCTGTGCAAAGTCTAATGTTGCGGTTCACCAATCCTTTTGATTGATGAATTGATGGGTCACCTCTGTTGGTTTTCTTTGCAGGCCGGGAATTCAGGAGCCGCCGATATGAATCTTGAGGGACTCATGTGCTCCAAATCGCAGTGCAGATTCGCCTTGGTCTTTCTCAAGAAGCTGTGGAAAGTGCAGATGCTTCTCCTGAGTGTGGGTAAGAGAGCTTGATCTCGCGCCGAGTCCTGCCATCCCGTCCCCAGCCCCACTTGTTATTTGCACATGGTCACCAGGATCAAAGCCCCACCGTGCTGGGCGCTATATAGTGAGAGACAGCCCGTGCCCTGAAGAGCTTGCACTTTAAATAGACAGGACCCAACAACTGAGTGTGGCGAAGGGGGTAGAAGGGACGAGGGCGGTTGGAGCATGGTAGTGGTAACAGGAAATGTGGTTACATAGATCCGCTATGTGCAGAGCTAAATAGCTTCAGAAAGTTCGATGTCTGTGAGATTTGTGGAACCACCTCTACTCCTGGCGAAGCAGAACAGGCCTGAGGTTCCTCTGGCTCACACCGGGTTTACGGCAGCGTGATGGGAATGAGTATGCGGAGAATGAGGCCCAAAGATGTCGGATGGGATGGAGAATGGTGCAGTGTGCACCAGCCCTTTGCCATGGTCCAGGCCAAGGGCTGGAGTCTGCAGTCCATACCCACACTGGGGACCATTTACTCCCACGAATCCTTTGACTTCAGGGGGACACTTGAATGGGTTAGTTCTCCTGGGGTGAGTCCGGTCTCAGCCGTGTGGCCCTAACGTGCTGCTAGTCAAGTTTGCGCCTGCATATTTCTCAGCCAGTCGTGCTTTTCCAAACCAAGCACCCCATTTTGCAAAGACTTCCTAGCATTTACTACTGCGAGCAATGACGCTTTCCTCAGTGGAACTACTCCCAGTTGTAAGCACTGAACCTGGGAAGGCTGCAGTTCTTGGGCAAGACTGTGTATATACTCGGATCTAGGTGATTTTTAGAAAATTGAGTCACTTGAGCTATATTTGCCTGTGTGGTGGGGAAGAAAAGCTTCTGATTTTTTTTTTTTAAATGTGAAAAACGTCTGTATTGTTTCCCACACTTCGCGCAAAACAATCAGGTGGCATTTCACTGTTTTCTCCTCTCAAAATGTTACCTTTGTGCTGTGAAGGAATGTGGATAATTTCAGTCCAAGTTGTAACTTTTTCAAAATTGTAAGTACCTGAAAACAGCAGCTTAGGCCGTAGCATGAGCTCTGTTCAGTAGACCCCTGTACTCATGAGCAGCTTTCTGCAGGGTTAGAGTTAGAATGTGTATGTGTGTGGGTGGAAAGTAGGGTGACCAGACAGCAAGTGTGAAAAATCAGGACGGGGTGGGGGATAGTAGGCGCCTACGTAAGACAAAGCCCCGAATATCATGACTGTCCATATAAAATCAGGATATCTGGTCACCTTAGTGGATGGGTGGGTGGTCCAGTGAAATCCACCAGGAGGACCAGTGCTTGTGAACCCCTTCCACAAAGTAAGGCAGTCCTATTTTCACTAGAAAGGCTGGTTGTTTGTCTTGGGAAAATCATTGCAGCTTCCGGGCTAAAAATGCATCCATCAGACCTTCAGTTTGAAAGAAGTCCTCTTGGTGCACAGTAGTTTAATGACTATTGCGTTGTTTGATATGGGGCTTTATGAGAAAAGTCAAATTAAAATCTTTTGGTTTACAATCAAAATTGTGCTTAACAAATCGTTTTTTTTTAAATCTGAAAATCCATATTCCACTTGACTCATTTGGAGATGATTTACAGCCAGCTTTGTAAAGATTCCTGGAGGAATTCTGCTCAGCAGAAGGCTGGCTGGGTTGTCAAAGATCTCGATGTTTTTACACGTAAGATGTGTGAAAGTCATGGGTGAAATCGTGGCCTCACTGAAATCAGTGGCAAAATTCTCATTGACTTCAACGGGACCAAGATTTCATGTGGATTTTTCATGTGGATTTCCCATGTGGAAGTTGTGGTTGTGACACACATGCAGCCTTATAGACAAGTTCTCCCCAAATGGCTTGCGGGTTTTGGTGCCCATCTTTATTTGCACACACCCGCCACTCCAGAGCCTGAGTTTTAGGAGCATTGAGCCCATACTCTGTTCTGGTTTCCCTACTGAGGTAGCTGAGTGCCTCTGTGATGTCCCGCTATCTCCCCAATGGACTTCAGCCGCTCTTCCTGAAATCAGGCCCTGGGTGTCTAAGGGTACGTCCATATAAAATCGATAGTAATCGATCTATCGGGGATCGATATATCGTGTCTCGTCTAGACGCGATATATCGAACCCCGAACTCGCTCCCCGTCGATTCCGGAACTCCACCAGGGCGGGTGGCAGTAGCGGAGTCAACGTGGGAGCCGCGGCCGTCGATCCCGCGCCGTGAGGACCTGAGTAAGTTGAAATAAGATATGTCGACTTCAGCTACGCTATTCCCGTAACTGAAGTTGCGTATCTTACATCGACCCCCCCCCCCCAGTGTAGACCAGCCCTAAAGCTGGGCACTAAACACTCCAAATTAGCCTCGTCAGCCTGGGAACACCTGCGCTGGGCCATTTGCTCCTGCTGAGCTGATGTAACAACAGTCCCCCGGCGACATCCTCCAGAGATGGCCTTAGTGTCTGTGCTACCCACTCTCAGAAATGCAACCGACTCTTGGCCGCCACTATCGAACAGCAAGGCCCATGACCATGAAATGTGTTTGCTAGGCCATTTCCCTGGCATCTATCCGTGTGCTGCTCAGTTCCCCTAGGCCTGGCTTGATGGGGGCAGGGGTGTTCTGCTGCGGAGGACACATCTCTTGGTAACTTCAGACTCTATGGCAGTGCTGAGCTAACAAGAGAACCAGGGGCTCCAACAGAAGGTGAGAAGCGGCCAGGTCCACTGCAGGTTGATATCCTATTCTGGGTACGCAGCAAACCGCAGGGGAGCCGGCAGAGTCTGTTACAAACACAGAGGCCGGCTGGCTGGGTGCGGCTTTCCCCATTAGATCTCACCTGTTCTGGAGCTACCTCTGGAGGCAGAGGTGGAGTATTTGGGGCTGGCAGGCACCTGGGAGATGCTGCCACTCAGTGTCCTGCTCTCCCACCTTCCTTAGGTCCCTTTGGGAGCACAATTAATGTTTGCCAGGCCCTAGGATCAGCTTTTTACAAGGGGGAGCCACGCAGTCCCGTGGACCTGAGGGCCTTTGGGCTCCTGCGCCACCTGTTTCTCATTGGGTGCTCCTACAGCGAGTCCAAATGAGTTCAGACCCCTGCAGAGACTGCTACGCCTTCAGGGAGCCATGCACCCAGAGCGTATTCGCAGTGAGGCAGTGCAGCATCGGAATACAGCATCGGCGCACGCTCAGGTCAACAAGCATGGGGAAGCCAAGCCCATGGCAGCGTGGAACAGCTGCTTCTGCCTATACACAATGTTCCGCATTCTCCTCGAATCCATCTCGGCTCGCTCGCCCTCTCGCTGGCTCAGAGTCTCTGTCTTTACAGCAGCAGAAGCCTTAAAACACCTCGCTCCTTTGTGTCCAGCCGCAGCCATGCTGTGCGCACTCTCGCGGGCTGCCAGGCGTGCAAAGGGAATTTTTGGTGGCTGAAGCTGCCGCTGCCTCTGCAGGACCTTCCACG
Organism: Emys orbicularis; assembly: GCF_028017835.1. NCBI lineage: Eukaryota > Metazoa > Chordata > Testudines > Emydidae > Emys > Emys orbicularis. The sequence continues at coordinate 16,333,015 of NC_088700.1, read as the reverse complement.
CATATGGGTGGATTCCAGCCGGACGTATCTGGTTCCAACCCAGACGGGCCTCTTGCCTTTGTGATATCCAGCTATACCTCGCTCCCCATTTATACTCCATAGGTAAACTGAGTCACACGTATTGTCCGTAAAAATATTACAGGCAATTTCCCCTTCTCCACCCAGGGCTGGAAAGAGGGTGATATAAGGTTGTGCCTGTGCCCCTTACCTTCCGATGGGGCTGGGAACGGCTGTGTTGAGGGGGCCAGGACAGCAGTGTCTGTCCCCCTTCATTGGATCCCTCCTGTGGCTGCCCTCCTTCACCTCTTCTGCTCCCCCATCCTTCCTACTTAAGGGATGTGCCCCCTCCTTCCCTGCTGATGGATGGGAGACAACGGGGAGGCTTCATTCGCTTTCCCCTCCCCAGCTGGTGTGTGAACAAGTGCTAGTGCTTGCACTTATACCTTTAATGGAGGAGACGGGATGAGATGAGGGGAATTCCCCGCCCCCCAATCCCAGTCCCTACCCCCAACTCTTCAGGGTTGTAACCTCCATGTCTCCTTATTTCTGGCCATGCTCCAGTGCAGTATCAGATACCCCTCACACCTGAGCCTGAATCCTGCCCTTGGAGGGGGCGGACTGGCTGCTTTCCCCTCTATCTGCAGCTTTGTGCATCTCAGAAGCACAGAGAAGGGACAGCTGAGTTATCATTCTGCATTCGTACAGCACCTAGCGCAGTGGAGTCCCCATCTTGGCTGATTCCTGGGCACTACTGCAATAAACGTACGAAATGCCTGGGTTTTACTGCCCACGTGGAGTGGAGCTCCAAGAAGAAAGGCAACGCAAAGGAGACAAGATGTCTAACGTTCTTTTGGTGTTAATGCCTTTCCTACCCATCTATGTACAGGGGCCAATCCTGTCTGTCTTTCTCCCCCCAAACTCCTACTGATTTCAGTGGTGCACAAGGAATGTAGGGCTGGGCCCGTGGTTTTCCCTGGCAGGGACACTGGTTTGCAAGCACGTGGAACATTATTATTTATTATTTGCATTACCATAGTAACTAGGGGCCCCAGGGATGGACCAGAGCCCCACTGTGCTAGGCGCTGTACAAAGAAAGAACAAAAAGATGATTTTTTCTCTGTTCTGCGCTCCTCTGTTTTGCACCCACATTTTTGGGGCAGGTTTTGTAGCTGTTTGGGTTCTTTCCAGGTCCTGCTGGTGGATGTGCTGGGGGGGACCAATGACTCCTTGTAATAGAAACATGAGAGGTTGGAAGGAGCCTGCTCTCTGCATCCCCTAATCGGTGCAGATACAAGGCCCTTGAAGAGACAATGAGAGCGAGAGAGAGAGCTGGGCTCAGCGTAAATGAACCCTTGCCAACTGTGCCCAGCAGAGGGCGCACTCAGGGTTGCGGATATATCAGTGCTGCTCTCTGTAGTGCCCCGTGGTTAGAGTGGGGAGGGGGCTGAGAATCGGCACTCCGGGGTTCTGTTCCTGGCCCTGGAAGGGAGTCTGTGACTTAAAGTAGGGGGCTGGGAGTCAGGGCTCATGGGTCGTCTCCTTTCTGGTTCTGCTGCTAACTCAGTGAAGGGCTTTGACAAGTCACTTCACCTCGCTGTGCCGCTATGTTGCCATTTTACAGATGGGGGAATAATACCTACCCTGCGGGGCTGCTGTGAGTCGCAATGTTTGCAATGCGCAGCGAGGGCCTGGGGTGGAAATTGCTGTAGCAATACGAGGGATTATTAACAGAAAGTCCTGGCTGGTGAGGGACTAGTTCTGATCTAGCCACTCGGGGGCTCCCCTGCTCTGGAACAGTATCGGCAGGTCTTCAGCCATACGTGGTTGAAACTCACACCAGTCCGATGTGCGTTTTGGGGGGCCGGGCGGCAGGTGGGCCCACCTGTGGTGCTGCTACCAGGCGGAGGCCATTGCTTCCCTGTTTCAACGTGTACGTCTTGTGTCCGTTTCCTTCGACAGTGCTCAGTGTGCGAGTTGTCCAGTACTGCGGGAGGATGATGCCTGACTTTCCCTTTGAGTAAGTCACCCTGCTTCCCCAGGCCCGATCTGCGTGGCTTTAGGCTCCTAGAGGGAGCTCAGTAGCCAGAAACACACCTCATCTGTATAGCGAGCGGTGGGGCGTGGGGAACCCTAGGGAGTTTGGGAGAGCCGTGCTCCACCTGGCGAGGAGATGGTCTGAACTGTGTGGCAGGAGGAATGGGGTGGAAGGAGAGGAAAGGAAGAGAAAAGTAGCAGGGGGAAAAAAAATCATGGAAGGATTCGATTCTAAACCTAAAAGCGTCCCATAGTTTGGGATCCCTGGCAGGTCGTGGAGAGGGAGCCAGAGGGGTGTGCTAATGGACAGTTCTGGAGCGGACTCATGATGGACAAGAGAGGGGGTGGAGGCAGTAGGAAGGACTGTGACTAAATGAGGCGTGTCTCTTTCACAGGAAGGACATCAACATTTGCAGGAAGCGCTTTGCATGGAGAAAGCCCATTCTTGGCAGGTTTGTTAGTTGCTTTTGATTTGTGCTGGGGATGTTGGCGAGGGAGGGTTTGACGCTCTGATCAGTGTATGTGGAAGGGCAGGGCAGGCAGTGTGTGTTGAATCCAGCAGACAGGAAGGGAGATGTGGCTTAGTCCACGGCGAGTGCTGGTACCGCTGTGAACAAGCAGAGGTGAGACACACTGAGGAACCACAAGAGGAAAAGCAGACCTCACCTCCGCCCTAGGGCAGAGAAATTGAAAGATGTCTCAGCATTTCCAAGACGTTGGCAGGCCAAGGCAAGGGGAGTAAATTGGGGAAGTGGAGTGCGGGAGCTCAGAGGGGATTTCGCCATCGCAGGCTGGGCCGAGACGTGGGGCGGAACCAACCAGGGCTAACAGGGAGGGACGTGGTTCCTTTTCTAGAAGCGCTTGGGGTGAGCACAGAAGCATCCGAGTGCCCTAGGTCAGTGGCTCTCCGCCTTTCCAGACTCCTGACCCCCTTGCAGGAGTCTGATTTGTCTTGCGTACCCCCAAGTTTCACCTCATTTAAAAACGACATGCTCACAAAACCAGACATCACAATACAAAAGTGTCACAGCACAGTGTTCCTGAACAGTTGCTGAATTTCTGATGTTTACCATATAATTATGAAATAAATCAACTGGAATATAAATATTGCACTTGCATCTCAGTGTACAGTATACAGAGCCGTATAAACAAGTCAGTGTCTGTATGAAATTTTACTTTGTCCTGACTTCACTAGAGCTTTTTATGTAGCCTGTTGTAAAACTAGGCGCATACCTAGAAGAGCTGATGTACCCCCCGGAAGACCTCTGTGTACCCCCAGGGGTCCGCCTACCCCTGGTTGAGAACCACTGCCCTAGGTGAGCCTGGCTGCTCAGCCCACGTGTAGAGGCTGTGCCTGGCGTTTCCTCCCTGGACCCTGCTGCGGTGCTAACACCCTGGCTCTCTCTTGCTAGGTTCGAGCCTGACTGGAAACCTTTCCTGACCAGCAAGGAGTTATTCTGGCAGGATGACACCCCTGCCAGGAGACAACTAAACGACCTTCTCCACTTCCACAGTCTTCCCTTCGGACTGAATAGTTCGGGTATCGGTCTCCCCCTCCCCAAGCACGCCCTTTGCTCACGGTTACCTCGCGGGGCTGTGGGGGCCCACGGGGCATCAGAAAAGCCTCTCCATTACGCAGCCACGCGGAGAGGTGGAAGGCGGGGGTGGGGCTAGGAGAGAAATATGCCAGGGCTGCTCGGAGCCGAAGCGCAGGATTTTCTGGGTAGGTGGTCAGGCTGGAGGAGTGGATACGGCCCTTGGAGGATGAGCGTGGGGAACGGCAGAGAGGAAGGAAGGAGGAAACTCTTTAATTCCATTCTCCAGCCGGGGCCGGTAGGCCCATGAATAGAACTGATGAGGGCTGGTCTGTTAAAGCTTCCATTGCAGTCAATGGGCTGGTATCGGGGCCCTTCGTTCTGAACTGTCCCAGCGTGTGCCCTGATTATTTGTGTGCTGGGACACTTGATGGAAAACCTAGGCAAAATATGATCCCTGCCCCAAAGAGTTTGCCAACTACCTGGTGCAGTGACATGGTGAGTGAAAGCCGCAGGCAGCAGCGGGGAATAGGGAGAAGGGAGGGCAAAGGTTACAGCGATACAGTTCCTTTGGGGCAAGGGGCTGCGTGTTTGGCCGGGCAATGTGTTGTCTATCTCTGTCCCACTGTATAATGAATAGAGAAGTCTGACACCCATCTGTCCCAGGCCTTGTCTGTACAGAGACTCAGGGCACGACAAGCTGGGGTGTAAATCTACAGTGGCTGCATGGACCCTCCTGCCGCGCATTCGAATTCCCTGGGGCGCTCGGGGTACTGCAGTTTGGAACAGCAGCAGATCAGAGCGCAATGCAGAAATTCTAGTGCATGGCAGCAGGGTCCACGCGGCCATGTAGCGCATGGCAGGCTACTGCGCTGTAGAGTTACACCCCAGTGTGCCGCGCACTGAGTCTCTGTGTAGACATACACAGGAGGCAGAGAATATTCAGCAAACGGGAGGAGGAGTGGATGAAACCAGGGGGTCGTGTCTTCGGGAGGGGATCACTTGGCCCAGGCAGATGTTAAAGAACATAAGAATGGCCCTACTGGGTCAGACCAAAGGTCCATCTAGCCCAGTATCCTGACTTCCGACAGTGGCCAATGCCAGGTGCCCCAGAGGGAATGAACAGAACAGGGAATCATCAAGTGATCCAACCCCTGTCGCCCATTCCCAGCTTCTGCTAAAGAGAGGCTAGGGACACCATCCCTGCCCATCATGGCTAATAACCATTGATGGACCTTCCTCCATGAATGTATCTAGTTCTTTTTTGAACCCTGTTATAGTCTTGGCCTTCACAACATCCTCTGGCAAGGAGTTCCACAAGTTGACTGTGCGTTGTGTGAAGAAATACTTCCTTTTGTTTGTTTTAAACCTGCTGCCTGTTCATTTCATTTGGTGACCCCTAGTTCTTGTGTTCTTGTCTCATTGTTTAACCTCTTTCTCCTTTCCGTCCAGTTCTCCATGCGTTCCACACGTTACAGCTCCTCCCGCAGCAGGGGATGCCAAAGTCCATTGAGCGGTAGGGGAGCTGGGCTGGTGGCTGTGTGCTGGGGGGACAATGGTGGGTGTTAGTGGTGGGGAAACCTCAAAAAAGGGATTAGCAGCTTGGTTTGGAACCTGTGTATCTGAGGCTCGTTAAAGTTCTCCCATTCTTACCACCCCTCCGATCCATCCCCTCCGCTGACACCCTGCTCCCTCTCCTCGCCTCCCTGCAGGCCCCTCCTACCCTCCCTGCAGGCCCCTCTAACTTGCCCTTCTGGGCCGCCTTGGCTCCCAGGGCCTCAGAAAGGTCACTAGCCGCTGCCCTGTAATTTCTATTACACCCTGCTCTCTCTCCCCTCCCCCATCACCATCTACCTCCTCCCAGGGCGGGGCAGCTCAGGGCACACTGAGGTAAGTGCAGATGTCTGTGGTGCTAGTCCACTACTGGCTGTGAAGCATGGTCCGTCTGCGGGGCAGCTGTTAGCCACTGGATTGCTTCCCTCTCCCACTAGTGTCTTGTGGCCCTTTCAGTACAGACTGTCTTGCCCCTCCACCAGCTTAGCCGAGGCCACACACAGGTTTCTTAGCATGCTGGGGAGACTCCAGGCCTTGTTCCTCTCACTGGGGCATGGCCCACATCCAGCCGAGCGGAGTGCGGCATCCCTGTGTTGCAGGGCTAACCAGCTAATAGAGGGGCTCTGTGGGTTGGAGTGGCAGCGCTCTGTACCATGCCAACCCCGCTCCTGGTATCTGAGCACAGCAGGAGCAGCCGAACTCTCCTGGTGCCGGGCTGAGTTCCAGGTTTCCTCTGCTCTGCAGTCGCGTGGGGAGACCCATCAGTAGGCCAGACAAGCCCTGGGGGATATTGCTCTAGAGGGGGAGGAACAGGTCCTCACATTCATTCCATTGGCTCCTTTGTCCAGTCTTCGGTGCCGAAGGTGCGTCGTGGTCGGCAACAGTAACTCCATTCGTGGCCGAGGCCTCGGGGCAGTGATTGACTCGCACAACATCGTCATCAGGTACCGGATGCTCCCTGGGACCAACACGCAGAGGGGAACCGATGGCTTGATGTACACGTGCTTAACTCTTTTTGTATGGGGAGTATAACCACCTTGACCCCTGCGTTCAGGGAGCCTCATGACCTTGGCCAAACACACAAGCAGATGCCATGGTTGTCAGAGTTCTGTCTCCACAATCGCAGGCCTTTTCTGTAGCGACACTACAATAAAAATCCCGTCAGGACTGCAATGTTTAGCCCCACAGCCCGAGTCCCGCAAGCCTGAGTCAGCTGACCTGGGTCAGCCGCGCCCATGCCGCGAGTCTTTTATTGCAATGTAGATGAATCCTTTGACCTCTTCCATTTGCTCATTCAGTAGAAGGGAGAACGGTCTTGTGGACAAGGCCTTGCTTTGGGATTCAGGAGATCTGGGTTGAATTTCTGGCAATGCCATCGATTTCTTGAGTGAAAGTCACTTCATTTCTCTGTGCATCCATTCCCCATCTGCAAAACGGGGCTAGAATCATACTGTCTTCTGCCACCCTTTGTCTGTCTTTAGGTAGCTTTTTGGATCATGGACCATTTCTTACTACGTGTGCCTGCAGTACCTAGCACACTGGAGCCATGATATCAATTGAGGCTGCGAGGTGCTGAAAATAACGAAGTAGTAAAGTAAAATAAACCCCCACATGTGAACAAGTCTGGCCCTGGGTTCCATCCGGCAGTGGCACACGACCTGTTCCGTGACAACCTCCATCTCTGGCCTGCTCTCAGCGTGCTGCCTTTCCCCCGTCAGGTTAAACAATGCTCCAGTGAAAGAGCACGAGGAAGATGTGGGTGAGAAAACCAGCATCCGGCTCTTCTTCCCCGAGTCTGCGCTGCCCAACCCTCTGGATAACAACGACAATGAAACGCTGATGGTGCTCATTGCGTTCAAGGGCCTGGATTTTACCTGGGTGAAGGAGATGCTGCTGCAGACAAGGAATAAGGTGAGGCATCTCAAAGGGCTATCGGGAGGTGCTCGGCCAGGTGGAATGAGATAAGGGGGAGTGAAGAGGTTTCAGGGCTCTGTTGTGCTCTTCCATATCATGGGGTGCACATAAGCAACCTGCCACGAGCAGTGGGGTGACCCCAAGCTTCTGGTCCAATCTGGCTCTCAACTCATCCGTCATTAAATGGGAAGACTGTCTACATGGGACCTAATCCTAGAAGGCTGAGGGCATTGGGAGCAGGAGAAGGGACCAGACTTTGCCATCCTTACTCAGCCGAGAGTCCAGTTGATTCTAATCCTGTAGCAAAGTGTTACTCAGTGTGAACATGGGGGGCAGAGTCTGGACAGCACCAGGGTAGATTCAGGCTGGGATTTCGACAGTCAGGCGCCCAATTCCCATTGAAATTCAGTGGCAATTGGATGCCTCGCTCTCATTTGCACCTTTGGAAATCTTCCCCCTAGTTACTAACCACTTGCCCGTTACCTGTTGGTACTGGCCTGTCTTGTCAGGTTACTTATGCCTGCTACCTCTATGTGATCTCTGTGCTAATTCCGGTAGCCCTTGTTATGTGTTCATTTATTATTTGTACTAACCACCTGCCCTCCTATGCTCTGCTGCTTCCTAATGAGTCAACAGGCTGGGATATTGCAGCTGGAGCCAAATCTCTCTCTCTCTCTCTCTCTCTCTCACTCTCTCTCTCTATCCTACAGACCGTAGAGGGGTTTTGGCGCAGGCCGCCCAGTGAATGGAAGTGGAATCCCTCTCACCTGCGGATTCTGCACCCTTACGTCACCTACGAAGCAACATACAAATTGCTTCAGCTGAAGAAGACGGGCGGGGTATGGCCCTGACTGCCTGGCAGGGAGAAAGCTCCAGCGTGCTACTTGCCCCCTTTAACTCTGTGCCTTCCTGCTTCACCGCAATACAATGCTGCCCAAAGCAGAGTCGCAGAAGGAGATGGAGGGGGATTTCTGTTGCCATGGCCGGCCTCGCTCTAAATGGGCGATGGGGGTTTCTACCCCATCCACTGGGTCTGTGTCCAGATATTACTGACATTCAGCCTAAATTTCCCTTTCTTATTTTCATCCCACCATTCCTTGCCAGGCCAGGCTGAACAGTGTCTCCCCAGCTTAGTCAATGCTTAGCCAAGCTGTGTGTATTCGGTTCTCTTTCCCCATCAGATGGGCCCTCTGCAAGGAGAGAGGAATTTAGGTTTGCATCCCTTAAAGCAGTGAGGTATGCAGGAGAGCTCAAGTCTAATCCTGGCTCTGATGCCAACTCCTTCTGTAGCATTAATTTCCTCACTCATTGGGGCACTGAGGATTATGCAGTTAATAAGTATAATCATTCTTTGTCTTTCGTCCTGATCCTCCAAGCACTTTGCAGCCATTAATTAATTCAGCCACCACTGTGAATTAGGGAAGCATTGTAATCACCATTTTCGGAGGGGGAAGAGTGTCTAAATGACTTGCCCAAGGTCAGGCAGTGATTCCTAGCCAGGGTTGGGATTGGGACTGGGACCCAAGTCTCCAGATCCCCAAACCCGGGCGCTACAACGTATCCTCGCTGCAAGTGCTACTGTCCATGCGGGAAGTGCTACGTGGGTACTTAGAGACCGGATGGTACGTTTTCTCCTGAGCTGAGCGTTGTGGCTGTTCTGCTTGGTCTCATTTATTTTTTTAAGGGCAGGTGTTTGTTTGTGAAGGCCAATGTTACCTTCAAATGACTGGCTGGATTTTTGTAACTTTTAGGTTGGAATTTAATGCACGGGCTCGAATTTAATACAACACTAACACGCCAACCAGAGAGAGTACGTACCCAGACTAGGCATACCCAGAAATCCGACAGGGACCAATTACATGCATGCTCAGTAGCATGTACAGACCTGCAGTGCCTGCTGGATTCCTTCCAAAAGCTCACAGTTCTCCACTGTGGTTAACATTTGACTTTTCCAAAGGCCCCGGTCTCACTACAGGCCGCCCTGTTCTGCACAGCATCACTTTAGAAAGATGCACCTTGTGGTTTTGTCAGAGAAACGGCAAGGCCTGTAAACTGCCCTTCTATCTGTCTTGGTATTTTTCTGCTAAGTTGGGGGTGGCGGGGGCAGTTGGTCCCAAATGCAGCCAGGTGGCTTGGGGCTGCTGTGGTAAAAGTTGAGATCAAAATGCATAATGTAATTTGAAAATGTGTCATATCCTTTTATCCAGAAATATTCCACCACCGGAATCATCGCTTTGAACTTAGCTCTCCATATCTGCCACGAGGTTAACATCATAGGATTTGGGTACCCTGACAAGGATGACAATACCACGCCAGTACACTACTATGACCCGGCGCATCTGAACGAGGGCCTGGTACGATTATCCTCAGTATGTTAACCTGTTCCTTGTGAGGACACCCGCTGGGAGAGGCTGGGTCTGGACTAGCTGGTAGCTCCCCCACGCTCAGTGCTCCTTCATCATTCCCCACAGCGACTCCTCTTGGGAGAGGCTGGGTCTGGAGTAGCTGCTGGGAGCTCTTCGAGAGGGCTTCAGGCACAGACTCTGTATACTCCAGTACAGCATGTGGAATGGCAATAGGGGCCCAATCCAGTGCCCATTGAAATCAACAGGAGTCTTGCTACTGGTCTCCCCTCCTGTTGCCGTCACTGTCTCGTTTGTCTGCTTCTCCCTGGTGCCCATCTTCATGCTCATGCACCGGGGCCTGCAAAGCCACCTTCCCGACCTCATGCAAATCCCCGCATAAGTCTCACTTTTTCCATGCCACCTGCAAGAAATTAGCCAGATGAGCCATTCATTTGTTTAAAATACAGAAACCCAATCACCCTTACCCTGCCGTGCTGCATAATTGCATTACCGTAGTGCTGTTAACCCTTGCCATTCCTGACTCTTTCCCTTCCCTCCTGCCTTTTTACCCCCTTTTATTAAAGTTATATCATTAATAGCAGTGGCACCTAGAGTAGTGGTTCTCAAAGCTGGTCCGTCGCTTGTTCAGGGAAAGCCCCTGGCGGGCCGGGCCGGTTTGTTTACCTGCCGTGTCTGCAGGTTCGGTCGATCGCGGCTCCCATTGGCTGCGGTTCGCCGCTCCAGGCCAATGGGGGCTGCGGGAAGCGGCGTGGGCCGAGGGATGTGCTGGCCACCCTTCCTGCAGCCGCCATTGGCCTGGAGCGGCGAACCGCGGCCAGTTTGAGCCGCGATCGGCCTAACCTACGGACGTGGCAGGTAAACAAACCATCCTGGCCCGCTAGGGGCTTTCCCCAAACAAGCGGCGGACCGGCTTTGAGAACCACTGACCTAGAGCCTGCAACTGAGAAGGGGCCCGTCTTCTGTGGGCGCTGTACACACACTGCAAGAGACGGTCCCTGCCCCAAAGAGCTTACAGACAGGATGGAGAGACTAAAACCAGAGAGACGAAGTGACTTGCCCAAGGCTATGCAGTGAGTCACTGGCAGAACTGGGAATAGAGCCCAGATCACCTAGTTCCCAGTCCAGTGCTCGAAGCATGGCACCATACTGATGTTGTAAATTTCATGGGGTAGGGATCTTTGGTCAGATCCCCAGTTGTCTCAATTGGAGTCGCTCCATTGAGACGGATTTACACCAGCTGTGGGTCCGGCCTGCTTTCTGTCTGTGCTGGGAGATGGTTAGCACACAATTCTGGGCGCTGTAAGAAATGATCCGTACCAACAGCACTTCTCTCTGCAGTTTGTGACGCACAACATCAGCGCGGAGCAGGCGTGGCTGCTGAAAATGATGGAGCGGGGGATGATTTCCGACTTGATGCGCCCTTCCTCCTGGTCCTGGGGCCCCTGAGTGGGGGCGACGCTGCGCGATGTTCCAGGAGCCGTTGCTCCATGCACCAGTGTTGGGCCACCGTTGGCGTTTATTCTTTGTTGTTGTTCTGAACTGTATCGGACAGGGCAGGTGTTATCCTGTTCTGTACCTGGTGGGCAATAAGCCATGGTCCTTCGGTGTTTGACTGCAGGGCCTTTGCCCTGATGGCCTGCGACGTTCGCCTCTAATCACTGATCCATGGCTTCCTTGGTGGAGGAGGAAGAATGTCATATGGTGCTTCCTGCACCTTTTGGAAACAGCCCTCCCTGCTTTGCCTGCTAGTCACTTGTATTAACCCTTGAGTTGAGAGGTTAAGGCCCCCCAATGGGGCACTGAGGGGTGATCTTAAACCAGGTCCCTTACAGTTCTCAGTCCCTTTCTCCGGAGCCTCAAGTGAGAAGGAGCTGGTCCCGCTGGCTTGGAGAAGGACTCTGCTGACTCCCCCGAGGATCCGGCGTCTCAGGTGATCTTTGAAACGTTGGGGAAAGTTATTGGCAGCGGGACCATGCTGATGAGTTTTTCTGTTTGGAAATAAAGACAGAACTGGTTCTAAGCGGGCCTGGGAGTGTCTCTGATCGGCACCAGGGCTGTAGGGAGGGGTTGTCTGGAGGGGACTAATGTGGATGACTGTGCGCAGTGTCGCTACAAACTCTTCGCTGCTCCTGGAGCTACGGTTACTGCCCCCCTTCTCTGCACACTCTGGATGGCTTTGCTTGCCCCTCCCAACCTGCCATGACTGCATAGCCACCCCCCGTCCCATTGCTCACCCTGCGGAGCTGGGAAGTTGCGGGCCCGGTATCATTTTTTGCCAGAATTCCTCCTTGCTTCAAATCTCACCTGTAAAACTCCTGTGCAGTGTTAGCCCACGACTGGCTCGGACACCAAAGTCCCACCTACTGGCTCTCAGCCCCCCACTTACTGCTTCCTTCCACCCTCCCCTCCAGGCCTCCACCACCACCCCACACTTTTCTCTGCCTCCTTCCAGTGCTCCCTCAGTGCCACGTTCACCTTTCCCCATGCCCAGTACAGCTTCCACACCCTGCTCGCTCACCTTTCTCCAGCCCCCCGTCCCGGCCTCACTAGAAGGCCTTGCCTATGTGGGGAAGGTTTCTTGGTGTAACCTGTCCTAAGGGGTGAGTTTAAACTGATACAGTGATCCCAGTATCCGCCGGCGTGGACACTTTGATTTGGGTACAGCTATATAACTGGTAGACGAAGCCTTAGCCTCCTCCGTCCCCTCCCTGCACCTCGTGTGCAGCGTGCTCTGTGCGGCTATCTACGCTCCTTTTCGCCTTGGTAACTTCCTTGGCTTTGACCCTGCTCCATCTCCGCCCTGGCGTGTCTCTGCATCTCACTTTGTGCAGCGTTAACTTTCTTCCTTTCGGTTCTACTCCCCGGCAAGCCAAGCCAACCCCGTATACATTGAACTGAAATGTGTCACCCCCGTGAGTCGGGACGATTCAACACGAAACCAAAAGGGGGGAAGGTGCCCTGTGTCGGGGGTGAGGGGGAAGAGCCTGAGAGGTTGACTGCTAAGCTGGGTTTGGGGAAGAAGTCACTGGTAGGCAGATGGAACAGGCCAAGAATTGCTAAGCGGAGGATTCGGACTCCTCCAATGCACGCCGGCGGAGCTGAGTCAAGCTGCCAGCGCCGGAGCAGGGGAGGTGGGGATCCGTCAGCAAATGACGGGATGTGTTTTATTTTGATCGGTTTAAGCAGTGGCTCCAGGTTTGGCTCGCTGCGAGGGCCCCACAGAAACAAAGGCAAGGGTGCAGAACAAGAGTTCATCTCGCCTTTATTCGAGATGCGATCTCAGTGCATCCTCTTCCCTGGGCAACAACTCCTCCCACCGTGCTCCTGTGCTCCCCCTCTACCCAATGAAGCGGCATGCCCACAGCGGCTCTGTTCCACAGGCCACTCCCCCGTGGCTTATAACTCTCTGCTTGTACGTGGTTTATTGCACAGTGGAGACGGGGTAAACGACAGAAGGGCTTTATTTGAATAAGCAGCACTAGGGAGGTAACCTCCCTATGAAACGTAGCCAGGGATGAGCCAGGATTTCCTGCCATAGCTGGGCAGTTCCCACTGTCAGGGAGAGGGTAGAATCCAAGAAAATGTGTGATTGTCATTGTTGGAGGCCAAGAATAGGGCAAATACATCTGACGTGGGAAGATTCTCCTCTAACTTAGTGCTACTGCGTTCATATCAGAAGGTCACAGGTCAAATCCCTTGTAATATTCCTCGCTAGAGGCCAGATTCAAAGCCCACGGAAGTCAATGAGAATATTTCCACTGACTTCCATGGGCTCTGGATCAGACCCTAGGGAAGAAATTCACCCCTGAAACGTGGTCACCAGCAGCAGAGGCATAGAGAAGGCGTGAGCAGCTTCCCCTCTCCCTGCGCTAGCCCGAGTGCCGGTGTAGGGCTGAATATATAATATAATAATAATAATAATGAATCTGGCCCATGAGCTCTGGAGGAAGTCTCCTCTGTGCAGCTGAGCCTGTTTATTCCCCCCCTCCCCCCCACCCAAAGACTGCCAAGCAGGGCATAGCTATGGCCCTGCCAAAGACCAAGAAGATTGGAGCCGAGCTCACCTTTGCCTGCTGGATGCCCACCGTGGTTTTCTCCCCTGTTGCTTTCCTGCCCGCGGTGATTTCCCCGGAGAACGGAGTGTCGCACTTAGGTATTTGTAATTCACTCTGCCTGGGCAGACTTCTTTCTCCATCTCCGCATCCTCTGTAGAGCCGCCCACCTCCACAACTGAGCACTGCAGAAACAGACACAGCATGGTCTGCTGCTCTGGGGCCTTGCCGGGACACCCAGCCCCCCAACACTGCCATAATAGACCAGAACCCCTCTTTTCCCTCCCCCAGGCCACTGTGACCCAGGTGCTGCCTTCCCTCCCACTCGGCCCTCGCCGTGGGGAAGAACTGCAGCGAGGGGTCAGGCAGACGTTCCAGCCGGTCGGAGCAGCTGCAGAAGCAGCCAAGGCAGAGACCTTTGGCCATTCAGACCACGTTCTCGAGTTTGAACGGAACTTGCTCTGGTCTGTGCTGACTGGCTCTTTGCTCCAATCTTCTCCCTCCCGCACCATCCGTTCCCCTCAGCTTCATTCCACACCTGCCCCTCTTTCTCCCTTCTCCTCTCGTTCCCCTTCCCCGCCACATCCCTTTGCTCTTCTGATCCCCTTCCAGTTTAAACCACACACACACAAATCAAAGCCATGTCCTTGTTCCCTCTGCTTGTGTGTTAGCCCCCTTCCTCCACCTTGTGTGTACCCTGGCTATTTAGATTGTAAGCTCTTTAGGGCTGGCCCGGTCTGCTACACGGCACAATGCCTAACACAGCGGGGTCCTGTGCTCGGTTGGTTCTTAGGCATAAACATGATTAATAATAATAAGGACCTGTGCGTGAGCCATCCCCTGGCATTCAGGGATAATGCAATTAAAGAGCAGTGTGATGGCTCAGTTTGAAGGAACACCCTGAAACACACGACTAAATGATCTCAAAGGGACGTGTTGCTGCATCACTTCTGTCACAAGGAGCGCTGCCTCGTTTGGCCTCCAGGTGGCAGGATTGTTCATTCTCTTCTCAGACCCTAAGGACAGGTGAGGTGATAAGTGTTCTCAAGGAGGAAAAGGCCTTACCAGTGCAGCCACTGATAGACAATGCAGGATCTGGAAGAGTGTGGGCTAGTGGTTAGCACACACAATGCTCAGCGAGGGCTCCTGGGTTCTTTTCCTAACTCTGCCACTGATGTTCTGAGTAAGTCGCATAACCTCTGAGCCTCGATCATAGAATATCAGAGTTGGAAGGGACCTCAGGAGGTCACCTAGTCCAACCCCCTGCTCAAAGCAGGACCAATCCCCAGACAGATTTTTGCCCCAGATCCCTAAATGGCCCCCTCAAGGATAGAACTCACAACCCTGGCTTTAGCAGGCCAATGCTCAAACCACTGAACTATCCCTCCCACTCTTTGATCTAGACTACAAAGTTTTGCCAGCATAGCTGTGTCAGCCAAGAGTGTGGGGGGAAAATCGCACATACCCAACTGTGATAGCTATACCGGCAAACGTCCTGGTGACAACGGAATGAGACGTCCTGCCGGCATCATTTATGTCATTCGGGGGAGTAGTTTAACTATGCTGGCAAAAAAATTCCTTTTGCTGGGATAAGCTGTGTCTTGTCTTGGGGGCTCGGACAGTCTATCCATGCCAGTACAGCAGTTGTATAGCATTTGGAGTGTAGACAAGCCCTCAGCAAAAGTGGGGATAATGACACTTCTCTGTTTCACAGGGGGCTTGTGACCATTTTGACTCATCTACCTGGGGGCCTCCAGGAAATTAACCTAAACTGTGAATTTGAAGTGGATTAGTTAAACCGCATTAAACCCCTGTGTGAACAACCTCATTCAGAATTAATGTGGCCTTAATTTGTTTTAGTTAATTTTTTTAATGGGGTTTAATGCGGTTTAACTAATTCACTTCAAATTCACACCTTTAGTTAATTCGGATTAATGTTTCTGGATGTCCCTGGGTAGAAAAACCTTTAGTTAATATTTGCAAAGTGCTTTGAAATCTGTCGGTGAAGTCCTCGGACAGGGTATATGTATATCAGGATAGGAGGAAATGGTCTGAATCCAGCACTGCCAGGCCTGACTTTCGACTCTTCCCAAGAACCAGCATCCGAGAAGGCAGTGTCTTAATGCTGGCATGGCCAGAGCTGCTCTATCCTGGTACAAATCATGTCTGTAGGGCTGAAAGAAGGAGGAAGGACATCTAACATCCTGGGGGCAGAAAGCATGAGATGAAGAGCCCTCAACTTGGCCAACAGCTGTAGACCCATCTGAACAAGCAGCAGTGTTTAACAAAGGATGAGCCCAATGCTTTGTGCCCTAAGCACCATCCCAGCCGGGTGAAAGCTCCCATGTGCAAATCCACACCAGCAGTTCCCTTACGACTGGGTCACTTCCCAGCCCCACCCAGCGTGTTTTGCTCCCTGTATATGCCTAGCACCCTCATACTCATTTCTGGCATTTCTGATCTGCTTGAGTTGGGAGCATTGTGTATGGCCGGTATAACCTCCCCCACTCCTCTAGTCTGTATGGTACGGCGGGCAGGCAGAGGTTGTGAGGGTAAACCCAGTGCCAACACCGGATGCACCTAGTGCATTCAGATGTATTAGTGTGTGGGATGGATGCCTTTTCTCTCCCAGGAAAGATGAGTTCCAAAGGGGTGGGGTTCCCTTTTTACTCCATGTTAAGCTGAGGCATCAAATGATTGCTCTGACGGGACCCAGGCGCCTCTGGGCTTCTTGCCCATGAGGTCATGTTTTCCTGTAACTTCCTCTTCTTTACAAGCAACTGAGCGGAAGAGTGTTGTTCTCAGAGCACGTCTCAGAGCCGACTTGTTTTCAGTTTCACTTCCTCCTCCTCCCTTTGCCCTTGGGAACAGGTTCTGGGCACTGGTGGTGCGGTGAGAGTCCTGCTAGAGTCTTTTATTTTCACTTACGGTTCTTTCCACCGCATGGTCGCCTCCTGAAGATGTTCGGGAGAGAAGCTCTCTCTTTTTCAACCTGTTTTGTGCAGTCTTTGGCCACGCTTTTCCTGTCGCAGTTAATGGCCAGCAGCCTCAACCCCTGTGTGGAGGTACGTGATCTCTAAATAACCAAATCCTTTTGTTTCTCAAGAGCAGCTTTCCCCAGCCTGTGAAATTTGTGTCTCTGATGTGCTGGGTGCTCATCTTCCTGTGGGGTGTATTGTCTTTTGCCAGCAGTATTCCGCAGCTTTGCAGAAAGCATACGCCACCATGGAAATCCTGGTCTAAACCAGCTCCCAGCACAGAAAAAGTAGCTTTGACCTATTGTAGCTTTGTTTCCCTTTGCTTGGTATTGCTAAGGTGCAGTTATTAACCCCAGGAGAAGCCAATGGATCCCATTCTCCTACAGCAATAGACTCAGGCCATGCCTACGCTACAAAATTAAGTCGACCTAACTTACGTCAGCATACAGCTGCCGTAGTAATTACATTGCTTGTGCGTGTTTGCTCTTTGTTCCCTGTGTCGGCGGTGCGAGTCCTCACCAGGAGCACTTGTATCGATTGTACAGTCAGCGTGGGGCATTGTGGAAGGGCTGCTGAAAGCCAGTAACAGTCGACATAAGCAACGCGGTGTCTACCCTGATGCTGTGTCGACCCAACTACATCAACCTTGATTCTACGCTGCTCGCGGAAGTGGAGTTATTAAGTCGGCGTAGCAGTGCAGGTGTGTTGGTGGGAGTGAAATTTAAGTGTCAACACTTCCATAGTTAGGTTGACATAAGCTGTCTTGGGTTGACCTAACTCTGTAGTGCAGACCAGACCTCAGACCCTGTAGTATTACTACTGCAAGCTGTGATATTTTAGGCTGTTACTGTAATATGTTGCAGAGTTGTTTTTGCAGCCACTGGTCAGCAACTTGTTGCTGAGTTGGTTGTTTCCAGACATCACCTTTATAAATAAACGAGCTCTATAAGAAATAAAGTTAAATATTCTTTAAGAATTAAGTTTAATGCTGATTTAGGATTATTACTGTCTGAGAGTATATCTGTTCCCTGGTGCATTACCAGCGTCACATAGAATCTGGTCTTTAAAAGCTCTGGTCCAGATTTGCCTCTGATATAAGTAGGCACAATCCGGAGGACTTGCACCTGATTACACTTGCAATTATATTGGTTATTGGTTTGGGAAGCAGAAATGCTATTACAAGAATAGATGCAGATGCTTGGACTGTACATGATGTTGCTTCCTGTTGCTCAGTGCGGCCCAGAGGATCTGTCTGTTACAGAGATATTTAGCCTGCAAGCTATAGCTTTCTGATGGTTTAACTTTCCGGCACTTTGTGGAATCTAGCTGTTGATCGGCTCTGTGAATATTGCAGGAGATCACCAACATAACTTACAGATGCATGGAGTTGAACCTCTCTGGAGTTCCAGATGAAATCCCACCTTCCACCCAGAACTTGGATCTGAGTTTCAACCCACTGGAATCACTGACCTCAAATTATTTCTCAGCAGTTCCTGCACTGAGGTTTCTGGACCTCACTAGGTATGGAACCTTTCACATTGATGTTGTCCTACTGGATGCAGACAGGGCTTTTGCGTCACATTGATTGATCCTGTTTCAGACTCACCAATGCACTGACATAGGGACAGGCACTGTTCTTTTTGCTCTTGTGTCTGTGTGGCTCAAAGGGTGGTTCTGGCTAAAAAGGGTTTTAATCCTGCACCATAATTGAGGCTCCTGCGCAGTGCTATCACAATGATGCTGTTCTAAGGTGCAACTCCTGCACTTCATTTCACTGGTGGATGCCCAGGCAGAAGCTCTGAAAAGTTGACTGTGCAGAGGGTAGCACCTTCTTACTAAAAGGATCTGCTCCCTGGGTGCGTTCTGCTTTACTACTTCTGTTAGACTGTCAGAGCCAACTCCGCTAAGAGACGATGGGCTGGAGTCCATTCCTTCTTGTGCATCAGCAGCAGAGTTGTTTCCTGAGTTCCAGTCCGCGACCCCTTGTTTTGACAGCACATGGGCAGTAAAGCAGTTGCACGGGTGTCACTGAGGACATAATCTGGAGGCGATGGGGTGTCACAGAAGTAAGTGAAGCCCATATTTGTCTTACACAACCTGCATTATGTTGTGCACAAGATAGATAGTACCCAGTGCAAGTTTCACATGGCATTTTGTGGGCTGCAGGTGAAGAAATAGGCATCTTTTTAGTGGTAAACAGGGCACGTTTGAGCCTGGAGATCACCTAGAGACAGTAAATGTGGAGACCCAGTGACACCACTCCTACAGAGCTGAACTGCACTTTAAAGATTCAATGGGAGCGGTGAATTATATTAATAATAATGATTACTATTATTTACATAGAGGCATTGGTACCCGCGGCACTCTACAGACACATCAGAAGAAAAGCGCCCCACCCCACAGAGCTTGCGCGGTAATTAAGACCATGTACTTACTGGCACATCTCCTCTGATGATGGAAATTCTCTCCAGCTCCGATGGCCCATTTCAGACCCTACACCCGCTAGAGGCTCACATGAGGTCTGAGCTGTAGTTTTAAGAGCTGCCTTTGGCCTCACATGAGGGATATCTGCTCTGGGATGAATTCCGCTCTGAGCATAAGATAAATCCGACACCGGGGCTGAGCAATTGCTGAATGCTGCTGTGCTTGTCGAGGCTAGTCCCTTTTAAGTTCAGATAGCTGTTTACGGGGCCTGTCCATAGGTGCTGGAACTAGGGGTGCTGGGGGGTTTAAATAGGGTTTACAGTTTGGTTCAATGGCTCTCAGCACTCCCACTACAAAAATTGTTCCTGTGCCCGTCTCCCTCCAGCCCAATGAACTGTTTCAGAGCTGATCTACGCTGATAACTTACCTGGGCATTGCTACGTCTCTCAGGGGAGTGGAAAATCCACCCCTCTGCGAAACAGAAATGCCAGCTGACCCCCGGGGTAGGTCAACAGAAAAATTCTTCCATCAGCCCAGGGCTTCTCTCCTCTTGAGCTCTCCTGCAGCACAGGCACGTCAATGCAGCAGTTCAAGTGTAGACACTGTCTGTGCCAATGGGAGGGGTTCTCCCGTCGGCGTAATTAATCCACTTCCCCAAGAGGCGGTAGCTATGTCAACGGGAGAATTCTTCCATCGACCTACCGCTGTCTGAGGTCAGCTGAACTACGGCGCTCAGGGGGTGGATGTTTCCCACCCCTGAGTGACGTAGCTGGGTCAGTCCAATGTAGACCAGTCCATAGCTACTGCCACCCGGTGAGGAGCATGAACTACAGCGACAGGAAAACCCCTCCCGTTTGTAGTGAGTGTCTACACTGGAGCGCAGGAGCATTTTAAGTGTAGACCGAGCTGTAGCATGAAGGTTTTGAGGTTCAGGGTAGAACCCTGTATCCCTGCACGCGAATCCCTCACTAACTCTCATTGCCTAGAGGAGCAGTCGGCCTTTCCTTCCTTTCCGGATGCTAGGAGCTGAAGCTGTGTTCTAAATTGTTCTAGGGAAAGTTTCCTTTAGACTAGCAATCAGAGCTCAGATTTCACCTCGGACTAAAATCCATGTACCTGACTCCTTATGAGCCTCTGCTGCTGGAACTGAAGGGCTAAAGCTCCAATTCAGCAATTTTTTTTTAGCACATGCTTATGTACACCCCCTATCCAGCAAAGCACTTAAGCCTGTGCTTACCTTTGCTGAATAGGGATGGACTGCTCAATACAGACCTAAATCCCTTAGGCCAAGTGGTAGAGGTTCATGTGTATGGTGCTGAAGCTCCTGGGCTTAAACCTGTCTGCTGAACCAAGTGGGATTGGTTATAGAGTGAATGGGTCATATAGGAGATTTGGTGATGGAGGCAGTGTTGCCTAGTGGATGGAGCATTAGACTAGGACTCAGGAGATCAGGGTTCTATTTCCAGCTTTGCCACTGGCCTGCTGGGAGACCAAAGGCAAGTCATGTCACCGCTTTGTGCCTCAGTTTCCCCATCTGTAAAATGGAGATAATGATACTGTCCTCCTTTGTAAAGTGCTTTGAGATAGATCTATGGATGTAAAACACTATAGGAGAGCAAGATAGTATTATTATTATAGAATGGGTATCCAACATGGGGTTTGAACCCCACTAGACCTTAGACATTCAGGGTGAGGTTCCCTAGGGGAGGTTAGCATGTAACCCATACTAGGAGTATGTGGGTTATTTTCCACATTTCATGCCTGAATCACGTAAGAGGTTTATGAGTCTGCTACTGCTTCCAGCTGTGGTGTTTTTAGTCTGTTCGTTTAAGCGATAGAGGATCATGCTTTTAGCACTGAAGGTTCTGGGTTCAAATCCTGCAGACTGCCCCAAGCAGATTCAGCCACATACAACATTCCGCACCATGATGTAGATTTAGGGTCTTCCCATGGCTTGTTGGTAACTCTGCGGCACTCTTCTGAGTTTAAGGTTTCCTTTCATTCCAGAAATGAAGGCTGAGATTGTCAGAGCTGCCTGAGGAAATTGAGTCAAGTTCCCATGAAAATGAAATGGAATGAGGTACCCAGATCACCTAGGTGCCTTGTAAAAGCTCAGCCTCTGTTTTAAAGCCTTTTGGTGGTGATGAAACCCTAGAATGTCAATGGGTGCTTTTGATTAGGACTGAGAGGCGGTAAAGGAAGCCTGCACTCTGCCTCACTGTAGACAGCTCTGTAAATCCCTTGCTTTCAAATTTAATTCCAGATTTAGGCAGGGCAGAAGAGATGTGAGAGACGTCTTCTCTATGTCAGCATTCCTTTCCTTTCCGCTAAGCTGATTTCTTTCTGCCTGGTTGGGCAGGTCTGCATCTCTGGGCGATAATGTTGTGTTCACACATAGATCTGGTGTGATAATATTGCCCTGGGTTTGATAATGTTGTGTCTGCAAAGCTGCCTAGCTTGGTAATGCTCCATACCCACCTGCACCTGGCATAATGACACGGCGTCTGCACCCAGTGCAGTAACGCAGTACCCATGTGCATGTGCGTGTGACAGAAGTGATAATGCTTCATGTATATTGTTCTCTTTTCTTGCATAACAGGTGTCACATCCAGACAATTGAAGACTATGCTTTTGAGGATCTTCCTAACTTGCTCACCTTGATTCTGACTGCAAATCCCCTCTGGCACCTGGGACCAAAAGCCTTCTATAGTTTGACATCCCTGCAGAAGCTGGTAGCTGTGGAAGACAACATATCCTCGCTAGCTGACCTGCCCATTGGACATTTACATACTCTGCAGGAGCTGAATGTGGCCACGAACAATGTAGACTCTTTGAAGCTCCCCAAATATTTCTCCAACCTGACTTTTCTCCGATTCCTGAGCCTTCAATCGAACAAGATCTCATCTATCTCCATAGGAGACCTGGATGTTTTGCAAGGAGAGAAGGGGCTCAACCTAACATTAGTGCTGTCTAGCAATGATATAAAATATATTCAGCCGGGCTCCTTTGAGGGGATTCATCTTCATGAGGTGTCTCTGAGGGCTTGTTTTGAGAACACCAGTGTTATGAAGGCTTGCATCCAAGGCCTTGCTGGCTTACAGGTCCACAGACTAGTGCTTGGAGAGTTCAGGAACATTCAGAGAGTGGAGGACTTCAGTAATGGGCTCCTGGATGGACTGTGTCTGGTGCAGCTGCAGGAGTTTGTGTTCATTTGCTTCAAGAGGTTTAATAATGGCACAGACACTCTCTTCGACTGCCTGGTCAACACCTCCACTGTTCGGCTGGTGGATCTCTACCTCGACCAGGTGTCAGCGGTCCCGACTGCCTCCAGAATACACCAGCTGGAATGCAAGACCTGCAAGTTCAGTGAGGTGCCTGCCCTGAAGCTGTCCTCCTTCAAAGAGCTGAGACTGCTTCGGATCACCAAGAGCAAATACCTCACTGGCTTCCAGCAGAAGTTTGTGGATCTGCCTAACCTGGAGGTCCTGGATCTGAGTGAGAACCGGCTCAGCTTCATCCAATGCTGCTCCTTTCACCTGGGTGGGACTCCAAAGTTGAAGCACTTGAACTTGAGCTTCAACTCCATAATCAGCATGTCCGGAGGCTTGCCTCTCAATGAGCTGGTATCTCTGGACTTTCAGCACTCAAAGCTGTATGGTCTTGGCACCGTCCCTGTCTTCTTCTCCCTTGGGAAACTCATCTACCTTGATATTTCCTACACCAACACTCACGTCGAGTCCCAGTATGTGTTCTATGGCTTAGCGTCCCTGCAAGTGCTCAAGATGGCTGGCAACTCCTTTAAGGACAACAACCTGGGCGACAGCTTCAAGAACCTGACCCAGCTGCTCACCCTGGATGTTTCCAGCTGTAAAGTGATACAGGTGTCTCTGAGCACATTTTCTTCCCTTGGTAAATTGCAGAAGCTAAACATCAGCCACAACAAGCTGCTGACTTTTGACCACCCAGCCTACAAGCCTCTCCAGGCCCTCACTGTCCTGGACTTTAGCAGCAACCAGCTGACTGTCTTGACAGAAAACGCTCAGGAGAGCCTGCCGAGCAGCTTGGTCCACCTGGACCTCTCTTACAACCTGTTTGTCTGCTCCTGCAACCACCTGAGTTTCCTGAAGTGGGCCCAGGAGCACGGGGAGCTGCTCCTGAGCACCGAGCTGATGGTCTGCATCAGCCCTGAGCACCTGAAGAATGCGAGTGTGCTGAACTTTGACCTCTCCTCCTGCCAGTTCAGTGCCGTTCTGGTGGCCGTCTATGTGGGCACGGCCCTCGCTGGAGCTGTGTTCTTGTTCCTCATTTACAAATACTACTTCAACCTGTACTACGGGCTGGTGCTGCTCAGCGGGTGCAGGCGGTACGCGGACAGGGACGACACCTACGACGCCTTTGTCATCCACTCCAGCAAGGACATTGAGTGGGTGAGAAAGGAGCTGGTTGAGACCTTGGAGGGGGGAGTGCCCCCCTTCCACCTCTGCCTCCACTACCGGGACTTCACGCCAGGGGTGCCCGTCGCCTCCAACATCATCCACGAAGGGTTCCTGAGCAGCAGGAAAGTCATCGCCGTCATCTCCAACCACTTCATGGAGAGCAAGTGGTGCAGCTTTGAGTTTGAGATCGCCCAGTCCTGGCAGTTCATGGAGGGCAGAGCTGGCATCATCCTGATTGTCCTGGAGGAAGTGGATAAGGTGCTGCTGAGGCGTAAGCTGGGGCTGTCCCGCTACCTGAAGAGGAACACCTACCTCGAGTGGAAGGACAGGGAAATAAGCAGGCACCTCTTCTGGAGGCAGCTGCGAACGGCCTTGCTAGATGGCAAAACAGAACCAGGAAGGGGGGGAAACTAATGGGAACCAACGATGATGGTGCTTCCCCATTCCTTGCTCTCTCTGCCTGGCCCTGACTGAAAGCTGGGGTTGAGGAGCTGGGTCTCCAGGAGTTGTTTCCTTTGGAGCTGGAGGAATTTAATTCTCCTGAAGTACGAGAGTGGGGAACCAGCGAAACTCTAGGCCAGGGGTGGACAAACGTTTTGGCCCGAGGGCCACATCTGGGTATGGAAATTGTATGGTGGGCCATGAATGCCCACGAAATTGGGGGTTGGGGTGTGGCTGGGGGTGAGGGCTCTGGATGGAGGATGTGGGTTCTGGGGTGGTGCCAGAAATGAGGAGTTCAGGGTGCAGGAAGGGGCTCTGGGCTGGGGCAGGAGTGCGGGTGTGGAGGTGAGCTCTGGGGTGCAGGAGGGTGGGATGGAGGGGTTCAGAGGGTGAGAGGGGGATCAGGGATGGGGAAGGGGTTGGGGCACGGGAGAGGGTCAGGGGTGCAGGCTCCGGGCGGCACTTATCTCAAGCAACTCCTGGAAGCAGCAGCATGTCCCCCCTCTGGCTCCTACGCGGAGGCGCGGCCAGGCAGCTCTGCGTGCTGCCTCGTCCGCAGGCGCTGCCCCTGCTGCTCCCATTCACCCCATTTGCTGGCCAATGGGAGCTGCGGGGGCGGTGCTTGGGGCAGGGCAGCGTGTGGAGCCCCCTGGCTGCCCCTACGTGTAGGAACTAGAGGGGGGATGTGCTGCTGCTTCTGGGAGCCTCGTGGAGCAAGCCCCCGACCCTGCTCTCCGGCAGGAGCTCGAGGGCTGGATTAAAACATCTGAAGGGCCGGATGCAGCCCCTGGGCCGTAGTTTGCCCTCCCCTGCTCTAGGCCCTTTGTTCAGCAGCCTCCTCTAAGGGAGAGCTTGCGAACTAAGGTGTCAGGTGCAGCTGGGATGCTTCCACATGGACAGGCTGGCCTGACGGCCATCTGTGGCTGCAGCCGTTCTAAGCTGGTCTGGCCTTGGGATGAGAGGCAACAACACGGTGGTAGTGCTTTCATAAGGGGGCGCTCTTGCCTGGGACTCAGTCCTGAGCCACTGTCCACTCACAGTGTTATGGGCAGGGGGCAAATATGCTCTTTTGAGGTATTGGCCCTGATCCTCCAAGAGTGGCAGCTGCAGAGTGTTGGTGGTAGCTCTCCGGTCCAAGCCACCTAGCCCCAGCAGAAGGTAGGGCCTCAGGGGGCCTGCTCTTACTTCCACCGCTGGCATGACGGGCCTTACCCCAGTGGAAGATCAGAAATAACAGAGCTCTGCTCTACCTGGTCTTGATACACCCTCTCCTCCCCGGTATGCTGGGGCAGCGGAGGTGTGACTGGGACAGGAAGTGAGCTCTCTGCTATCGATGTCACTGCTCAGCCCAGTTCTGAATTTGGCTTTGGGAGCCAGAGGGATGAAGTGGGTTGTTGACACATCGATGTAGGAATCACTGTCCAGCGTTCCACTGTTAAGTTATACGGGGTGGATCCTTGTTCGGGAAGTTTTGCCTTTCGTTCAGCGGGAGCGACTTTGACCTTTAGTATAATGCTGCAGCGGAGCCTAGGCCTGTAACAAATGAGAGAAAGAGGAGAGGTGCATAGCTGAATGCAATGGAGAACTGTTGGGAGAACTAGGGGCCAGCAAAGCGTCCAGCCCCCTGCTTGACTAGGTATGATGGTGGAGCTCTTGGGACATGTGTTACCCAATGGGATCTTGCTCGTTGTACAGCTGGATGGAAGGCTTTGGGTGTGAATCGGAGAGTCAGTCCAGTTTGACTATGGTGTAACCCTGCTGAAATCTGTGACGGTATCCCAGCATAAACTTGGTGGGGTCCTGTGAGCAATCAGGTCTACCGTTTAGTCAAAATGCTGGCCTGATTCTGATCTTCCTCAGGTGGAAATCAAAAGGAATATTCCGGCTGAAGCCAGGTGTGAGGGAGATCAGACTCAAGTCTTATATTTGCAGAAGCCTGCTCCCAGGGAGGACCCAGTCTCAGTGGGTGGCTTGTGCCGGCATAAGCCCAATTCGCTTGACCTCCCAATGTGCTGTATCACTACTCACTGGTGACACAGTCATCTCTCTAGTGTCTTTGCGTTTCAAAAGAGGAACTGTGTGCAAAAGCCGCTAATAAAACTGGACTCACGCTGCATTTGCATCCTGCAGTGAGTTTGTCTCCATTTTGCATTTGCTAAGTACTGTTGCAGTCATTTCCAGAGTGCTGTGTCTCTTACTTCAGGCATGACCGACCGTCCGGGAGCACTGCGCCTTGTCAAACAAACCCTGTCTCCTCGCCGGGGGGAAAGGCACGGGAAGCCAGAGGAAGGATTTCAAGGTGCAGCGATCAAGGGCATTTCTCAAGGTTTCTCGGTTCGAGGCTAAAGAAGAGCGCAGAGGACAAAGTAACTATAAGTCTGGTTTTCAGCAGCTACAATTTAAATTAGAAAATGAAAGGGGACAAATCAAATGGCGTGGGAGTTACTGCTCCTGAATTGAACGGCACTGAAGCTGCAGGTCTCTCTATGTCTCTTCTACAAACAATTCACAGGGTGACTGTATTGCAGGTACAAATCACAGTGTCCTATGATCCTTGATTATAATTATAATGATGGGTTTCGGAAAGCCGGCAAGTGGTCCAGGGAATGATAATTAGGGTGTAGGACAGACGTGTTGTTTCGATGGTGAGCGTTTGTTGGATATCGAGCCAAGTTAGGCAGAATAGTTGCTGGGGATGTTCTTGTCAGAACCTCCCGGATCCACAATTTAAAGGCAGGCCAGTTGACCGCCACTCCCCTCCGCTCCAGACTCAGCTATGGACGTGGCCCTAGGATACCCCAGTCAGATTGTCCTGCTGGCTGTGAGCGTGTGTGAAAGCCATCATTGCTTCTGGAAGGGGTAAGCAGACAGAAAAGGCTAGGGGCTGGAGACAGGCTGGGGCTCTCCAGAGCTCTCTGAGCATTCGAGACAGCATCACACACACGTTTGAGGGTTTGTTTGATTTTGTTTTGTTTTGTTTTGTTTTTGCAAGTTGGAAAATTGTCTATCCCCTCTCAGTAAACGTGACGGCTGTCTGTAGCATCACATGGCTTCAGTAGTGCTGGGCTTCTAAGAACGTGGAAAATTCATTTCCCATGTTGCAGAGAGCCGAGGAGACGGTAGACCCTGGTGTATGGTAGCTGCTTCTTAGTGTCTGGAGTGAATATAAATTCTGGGGGATCACAGGTTTTTTTTTATGGGGAATACCAGTGCTGATAGGTCGGGGAGCCGGTCTGGCTAGCGACATGAGCTTCCCTGGAGAGACTCCTGACAGCAAGCAAAGGTTTCCAGCTGATCCACTGCAAATGCACTAAGCAACCTGCAGAGTGTAGTCCAGAGAATAGCATACAGAGAAGAGCTGGTCAAGGATCAGTAGAGCAGGGACTGAACGTGGGTCTCCTACATCCTGGGCCTCCTACAGCCTCCTACATCTCTTTTTTCTCCCTGTACCCTTTTCTAGGCAAGCAGCCAGAAGGACCTGGGGTCCCTGCTGAAGCCACGACAAGGACGAGTTAATTTTGCTTTGCTTCTCCCAGAGCAGCTTCAGCTTTGCCTACACTCCTGGTGCATCTCATGAGAATGGAGGAGAAGACAGTCCCGCTAGCCCTGCAGTGCCCGTCCCATCACCCGGAAAGTATTTTGTGCTTGTGGGATGTGGGCAGGAAAGGCTGCCCATCCCTGTGCTAGATGGTGCAAATAATTGGTGATGAGCTGGTTACAGAGCTGATCATGGACCCTTGAAGACAACAGGAGCTTTGCCATTTACTTCAGTGGGTGCAGGGTCAGGTGCTGAGTTCCCATAGTGTTTCCCATTGAACCTAGGTTTTTGGGTCTCATCTCCATTGGGGATTTGTATCTAGACAAGTGCACACACCTACTGTGGACCAGCAAAGCCACTGTTTGCATGGTAGAGTTCTCTCTCTCTCTCTCTCTCTCTCACACACACACACACACACACACACACACACACACAAATTTGGGTTGTCTCCCAAAAGACTGTAATGCCCATGTAGCCAAAGGAAGTGGCAAAAAATAATTTGGCAGGTCTGACCCTCAAAATGCTAAGGCCAGCTTCGGCTGTGCCAATCAACATTGCACAGTCAACCTGTGGAACTCTTTGCCAGAGGATGTTGTGAAGGCCAAGACTATAACAGCGTTCAAAAAAGAACTAGATAAATTCATGGAGGATAGGTCCATCAATTGTTATTAGCCAAGATGGGCAGGGATGGTGTCCCTAGCTTCTGTTTGCCAGAAGCTGGGAATGGGCGACAGGGGATGGATCACTTGATGATCACCTGTTCTGTTCATTCCCTCTGGGGCTTCTGGCATTGGCCACTGTCAGAAGACAGGATACTGGGCTAGATGGACCTTTGGTCTGACCCAGTATGGCCGTTCTTATGTTCTAATCATCACTGGGAAGGTGATTTCTCTAGCAAGATCTCGGATTTGAGCCAGGCCCTTGGCACCATGAAATATTTGTGATCTCCAGGCTGTAGGAGAGAAGTTACACAATAAGAATCCCATTGCTTTGAGACCAGCCTTGGCTCTGGCTGGCTGCAGGAGCAGCGCAGGGTGCATGGTCCTTCATGCAGATTTATCCTTTGAATTCCCAGTGCCTTAGCAAAGCCCACCTGTCAGGCTGTCCTGCTGTGGTTCCAGAGCATGAGGACGGCCCTCTGGGCAGACTGTTAAGAAGCAGGACACAAACCCCAAATTGGGTGTGAATTCTATACTTACATTTCACCACCCAATTATCAAGTGCAAACTCCTCGGGCACTATAACAGCCTGAACAAGGCATCAGAGACAGTCCCTTGGGTATTCCGATCTGTCTCGCTGCCTGCGTAAGCTTATCTTTGTGATAGATGGTCCCTTACACCACGAATCGCAGCAATATTCAGGTTACTCCCAGTCCCAAAGGCCCAGTCACTTACCCAAGGTCAATTGCAGCTTAGATCTCACACCAAATGCTTGTAGCCAATCCTATAATAAACTATTTACAGATTTATTAATAGGAAAAGGAAATGAGAGTTATTTACAAGGTTCAAGCAGGTAAACATACGCGCACAAATGAGTTCCGATCTTAAGTTTCAAAAAGTAACAGAAGCTTCTATAATGATCAAGCTGTATATGTCCTTGAGGGCTAACCCAATCTAAACACTAGAGAGCTTTTGCTTATGCCTAGTAATCTGTCTGCTTGAGTCCAAGCCACATAAAGATAGAGTTCCTCTTTGTTGGGTGGGGGAAAGGGGCTTATTCCCTTCTCCCCTTCTGCTGTGAGCTGCAAACTCAGCAGATGGGAGGAATTCACTTGCAAGTCTCATCTTCATGGGGTGGGGGAGAGTAACCAGCAAAGTATTTTGTCCTCTTTACTGTTTTACTCTAGTCCAGCTGCTGTCGATGGGCCTTCCTTGTCGGGCAGGACATGACACTTTCTGTTGGAGACCAGCATTTCACACTCGTTAATGTCTCTTTCCTGTCTGGTGATTGACGCAGTTACAGAGGCTTACAAGGCAAACCCTCAAATATCACCTTATAATATGGGATTCAGATGTTATAAGTGAGATTAGTGCATGCCGCAATTTACAAAGCGTTCCATATAGCTTAAACACGAAGCACGTTCTTATAGTTCTAATGCCTATTTTAACAACACCAGGAGAGCCAGACTGATTTCAGGTATGAACTTGTCAGTATTCAGTGGAGAGCTGGGGCCCATGGCCTGAGCTGGTCAGCATCCTACCATCAACTTGGTTTGCAAAGGAGAGCTGGTTTCTTGGGAGTGACTGGCACTTTCTGAAATGTAACCCTCTGAATGCTGGATATGGGGTTGGGTGACAAATCACATGAAGGGCACAAACCCATGTACCGGGCACAACCCCCAAAATGGACCCTATAAAGCGCCCCTTGCGAAACGTCCTGGAGTAAGCTCACTGAGTCGATATAAACGGTCCATGACTGGAAGCGACGGAATGCAGCAGCGAACGGGCAATTCTTTAACGTGCTTGATAGCCGAACACAGGCTGACAATGATGACTAACGGCAGGAAAGTATGTTCTACAGCAGGGGGCGTGGTTACTAACTGCCCCTCACTCCCACTGCTCCAAGGTTGTATGTAGGACAAATTCGATAGCACGCCATCTCGGACCACAGCAATCCACGGGGAACGCACAAGGAAAGAAAACTCAGCCAGATAGGATGGTGCTTCTCATCAAGGGCCTTGAAGATCAAATGAAGAACTTACAAAATCATTGCGGGATTTAAGTGGGAGCCAGTGTAAATGTAATGATTCTGTGGCCGCATGAATGCTGACACCACAGCTACCGGAAGCGAATAGAACCTGGGCCCTCCTGCCCCAAGCATGAAATCACCCCTAGGCAGAGGGCTGATGTGCTACTGAACCCAGTATATGGATGAGGCCGCATCTAAGCCCATATGTTCTTCATTTCTGTTTCTTTACGGTTAATCGGAGTGGGTGAAACGCTGTTTAAAACATTAGCCGGGCTGCTGCTTTCATCTGAACCCTGGGTTTTTGAGTGAGCATCCTCCAGGCAAGAGCCCCCACACAAGTCCCTGGTCAGAGGTCTCCTCTTAGGGTACGTCGACACTGCAATCCGATGTGTGACTGCCGCATGGATAGACATACCTCCACCCGCATTACTAAAAACAGCCGTGTAGCTGCAGCAGTGCGGGCTAGCAAAGCAAGTACGTACCTAAGATCCCTGTCCAGCTTGTACAGCCCACGCTGAAGCCCGTCCCACCATGTCTACATGGCTGAGTTTCCAGGAGCTAAGAGCTTTTCACTTAGTGCCTCTACCCCATTCCCTACGCTGAGTCCTGCTGGTAGTGGCTGGCGTTGGAATGTCTGTCTCGGCAGGCCATGCCCTCTATAAATTCCAGTCCTAAACAGTATAAAATAATATGGTGGTTTGCATGTTTCTCTCCATCAGTATCAGCAGTTACAGCAGAATAGATTAGCCTGGGCTATTTTTCATTACCTGCATTAATCAGCCTGCTCCTAGCCACGTGGTGAATGGAAAGAGAGAGACCGAGCCACCCTTTAAATCTATTTAAATGCAAATGAAACTCTTGTCCCGAAGCTCGCTTACGTGTGCAGTCCACGCTGCGTTCATTGCAAAAAATCCGCACACGTGTTCTGAACAGCCCCCACTCCTGTTACGTCTGACCTCGGAAACGGCAATCAGAACGATTTCATCTGTCTCTCCTTCGGCTCACTCACGCTCATTAGAGAAGCAGACGCAGCATCCACAGCTTCACATTTGTGCCTCCATTCTCAGCAGATTCCACCTTCGGGACCTTGTTGATGTTGCCCTGAACCCAAGCTGGGCGTTCGTTCGATCCCTGAGGCTTGGTGGGAGCCGTCCGGTTACAAGACCATTTCTGCCGACGTGGAAGATGCTGGAGATGGCGCCGTTCAGGATCTCTGCCAGGCCTCGCTTTGCCAGGCTGGTGGCTGGAATCAAATGACAAGCAACGTCCTCTGGAGAGTCCGGGTACTGAAGGGCAAAGGCATCCCATCCCAGCGGGTGCCTCTTGTGCATTGCCAAGGGTGTGCACCCCTTGCCACCTGAGGCATGTTCAGCTTTCGGTTTCTCACAGCAGTATCAACAGGCACGTTTAGAAAGACGGAACTCAATGAGACTTACAGAACTCAGTCGAAGTACAGTTATTCATTCCCCTCTCTGTAAGGTGCACTCGCCCAAACTCTAGGTACAGCTGTATAATTATACAAAGTTCTAAAACCTGCTGGGGATGGACAGCTGCTCATTCAAGCCAAACCCCACCTCAGCCTAAACAGACCCAAGAATAGAATATGTTCCTGCATCCTTCTAGCCCTCCGCTGACCTCCTGCTCCCCAAGCCGGTGTTCCCAGTGGTATGATCCAGGCTCCAGCATCAAACCATATTCACAAAGCGTTCGGGGAAAAGAAAGACATCCTAGGAAAGCTTTCCAGAGGCCGGCAGCGCCAGGCCTAGTCTGCGCATCACATAGGACATAACCACCTTTAGCACTGCCTGGCACCAGTGGCATTACATTTCCACAGCACCTATCGCTCAGTACCAGCTGGTGGGCTTGGCACAGAGGGCAGAAGACTGAACTCCCCCTCTTCTCTTAGCGCTGGTCTCCCCAGGTCAGGGCGTAGGAGCATTGGCATGGGAGCTTGTGGAAACTTTGCTCCATTGTTGCCATACTGCACCCATTTCATGTGGGCCCCGATTCAGCAAGGTAATTAAGCACGTGCCTAAATTTAAGCACATGATTTTCCCCAAGTGACTCCAATGGGACTGCTGACGTGCTTAAACATAGGCACATGCTTAAGTGCTTTTCTGACTCGAGCCCACACATGGAGGGCATCAGGCCTACTCCTTACCCTACATTGTCACGGTGCAAAAGGGGTGACATTCAGGATAAGGGCCTAGGTGCCACTTATGACCTTGAATTAGAGATTAAGTGGTACACAGACCTTGTGCAGGGCCTCTGCCCACGGGTCCATTTCAGCTGGCATGAATTCCTGCCACAGGAGTAGCTACACGCTAGCCTCTGCTCCTATCCCTTTTTGCTTGATGTGCCAAAGGAGGCAAGTCCTGGGAAGCTCCAGAAACTACCAAGGTGGGTGTTGAAGGGGCTATGGAAACCAGGACACAAAGTGGCTGCTTGTGTCTTTCCATCAGCCACATCTTGGTTGCGGACGCAGAAGGTGAATTTTGTTTTCTTTTGTTTTTTCCCCTTCTGCTAATGTTGCTCTGAAGCCTCTGACTACTACCCCATGCTACTCGTCCATGTGGGCACAAATGATACTGCGCGGTGTGACACTGAGCGGATCAAGAGTGACTACAGGGCTCTGGGAGTACGGGTGAAGGAGTTTGGAGCACAGGTGGTATTCTCTTCGATTCTTCCTGTCAAAGGTAGGGGCCCGGGCAGAGACAGATGCATCATGGAGGTGAATGCCTGGCTGCGAAGATGGTGTCGCCAGGAGGGCTTTGGCTTCCTAGACCACGGGATGCTATTCGAGGAAGGACTGCTAGGCAGAGATGGCGTTCACCTTTCGAGGAGGGGAAAGACCCTATTTGGACACAGACTGGCTAACCTAGTGAGGAGGGCTTTAAACTAGGTTCGACGGGGACAGGTGAGCAAAGCCCACAGGTAAGTGGGGAACATGGAGACCTGGGAGATGGGTCGGAAACGAGAGGGAGTGTGGGCTATATTGGCAGAGAGAAAGGAGGGTCAGGACAAAACTGGGAGGAAAGATCAAACCAGTATCTTAGATGCCTATATACAAATGCGAGAAGTATGGGTAATAAGCAGGAAGAACTGGAAGTGCTAATAAATAAATACAACTATGACATTGTTGGCATCACTGAAACTTGGTGGGATAATACACATGATTGGAATGTTGGTATGGATGGGTACAGCTTGCTCAGGAAGGATAGACAGGGGGAAAAGGGAGGAGGTGTTGCCTTATATATTAAAAATGTACACACTTGGACTGAGGTAGAGATGGACATAGGAGATGGAAGTGTTGAGAGTCTCTGGGTTAGGCTAAAAGGGGTAAAAAACAAGGGAGATGTCATGCTAGGAGTCTACTACAAGCCACCTAACCAGGTGGAAGAGGTGGATGAGGCTTTTTTTAAGCAACTAACAAAATCATCCAAAGCCCAAGATTTGGTGGTGATGGGGGACTTCAACTATCCGGATATATGTTGGGAAAATAACACAGCGGGGCACAGACTATCCAACAAATTCTTGGACTGCATTGCAGACAACTTTTCATTTCAGAAGGTTGAAAAAGCTACTGGGGGGAAGCTGTTCTAGACTTGATTTTAACAAATAGGGAGGAACTCGTTGAGAATTTGAAAGTAGAAGGCAGCCTGGGTGAAAGTGATCATGAAATCATAGAGTTTGCAATTCTAAGGAAGGGTAGAAGGGAGAACAGCAAAATAGAGACAATGGATTTCAGGAAGGCAGATTTTGGTAAGCTCAGAGAGCTGATAGGTAAGGTCCCATGGGAATCAAGACTGAGGGAAAAACAACTGAGGAGAGTTGGCAGTTTTTCAAAGGGACACTATTAAGGGCCCAAAAGCAAGCTATTCCGCTGGTCAGGAAAGATAGAAAATGTGGCAAAAGACCACCTTGGCTTAACCACGAGATCTTGCATGATCTAAAAAATAAAAAGGAGTCATATAAAAAATGGAAACTAGGACAGATTACAAAGGATGAATATAGGCAAACAACACAGGAATGCAGAGGCAAGATTAGAAAGGCAAAGGCACAAAATGAGCTCAAACTAGCTACGGGAATAAAGGGAAACAAGAAGACTTTTTATCAATACATTAGAAGCAAGAGGAAGACCAAAGACAGGGTAGGCCCACTGCTTAGTGAAGAGGGAGAAACAGTAACAGGAAACTTGGAAATGGCAGAGATGCTTAATGACTTCTTTGTTTCGGTCTTCACCGAGAAGTCTGAAGGAATGCCTAACATAGTGAATGCTAATGGGAAGGGGGTAGGTTTAGCAGATAAAATAAAAAAAGAACAAGTTAAAAATCACTTAGAAAAGTTAGATGTCTGCAAGTCACCAGGGCCTGATGAAATGCATCCTAGAATACTCAAGGAGCTAATAGAGGAGGTATCTGAGCCTCTAGCTATTATCTTTGGAAAATCATGGGAGACGGGAGAGATTCCAGAAGACTGGAAAAGGGCAAATATAGTGCCCATCTATAAAAAGGGAAATTAAAACAACCCAGGAAACTACAGACCAGTTAGTTTAACTTCTGTGCCAGGGAAGATAATGGAGCAAGTAATTAAGGAAATCATCTGCAAACACTTGGAAGGGGGTAAGGTGATAGGGAACAGCCAGCATGGATTTGTAAAGAACAAATCATGTCAAACCAATCTGATAGCTTTCTTTGATAGGATAACGAGCCTTGTGGATAAGGGTGAAGCTGTGGATGTGGTATACCTAGACTTTAGTAAGGCATTTGATACGGTCTCGCATGATATTCTTATCGATAAACTAGGCAAATACAATTTAGATGGGGCTACTATAAGGTGGGTGCATAACTGGCTGGATAACCGTACTCAGAGAGTTGTTATTAATGGTTCCCAATCCTGCTGGAAAGGCATAACGAGTGGGGTACCGCAGGGGTCTGTTTTGGGACTGGCTCTGTTCAATATCTTCATCAACGACTTAGATATTGGCATAGAAAGTATGCTTATTAAGTTTGCGGATGATACCAAACTGGGAAGGATTGCAACTGCTTTGGAGGACAGGGTCATAATTCAAAATGATCTGGACAAATTGGCGAAATGGTCTGAGTTAAACAGGATGAAGTTTAACAAAGACAAATGCAAAGTGCTCCACTTAGGAAGAAAAAATCAGTTTCACACATACAGAATGGGAAGAGACTGTCTAGGAAGGAGTACGGCAGAAAGGGATCTAGGGGTTATAGTGGACCACAAGCTAAATATGAGTCAACAGAGTGATGCTGTTGCAAAAAAAGCAAACGTGATTCTGGGATATATTAACAGGTGTGTTGTGAGCAAGACACGAGAAGTCATTCTTCCGCTCTACTCTGCTCTGGTTAGGCCTCAGCTGGAGTACTGTGTCCAGTTCTGGGCACCGCATTTCAAAAAAGATGTGGAGAAATTGGAAAGGGTCCAGAGAAGAGCAACAAGAATGATTAAAGGTCTTGAGAACATGACCTATGAAGGAAGGCTGAAAGAATTGGGTTTGTTTAGATTGGAAAAGAGAAGACTGAGAGGGGACATGATAGCAGTTTTCAGGTATCTAAAAGGGTGTCATAAGGAGGAGGGAGAAAACTTGTTCACCTTAGCCTCTAAGGATAGAACAAGAAGCAATGGGCTTAAACTGCAGCAAGGGAGGTCTAGGTTGGACATTAGGAAAAAGTTCCTAACTGTCAGGGTGGTTAAACACTGGAATAAATTGCCTAGGGAGGTTGTGGAATCTCCGTCTCTGGAGATATTTAAGAGTAGGTTAGATAAATGTCTATCAGGGATGGTCTAGACAGTATTTGGTCCTGCCATGCAGGCAGGGGACTGGACTCGATGACCTCTCGAGGTCCCTTCCAGTCCTACAATCTATGAATCTATGAATTACAGACCAGGGGCCAGCAGCTCAGCTGGGGCAAATGCGAGTAGTCATATTCCTTTCAGTGTAACTCTGCTCATTTATACCAATGGAGGGGCTGGCCCCATAACCACAGCCACTGGGCCTTCAAATAAGATGCAGCTGTTACATGATCAAGGACCAGTCACAAGCTGTCTCTCTCATTCCTGCCTCCAGCTGGTAATATTGTGGTCGCTTATCTCAATATCTTGAGTACTAGGTAAATAACAATGGCGTATTGTGGAGAGACGAAGATTTAATTGGCGCCAACACTCCCTGAGCGGGTAACATGAAGCCTCAGTGCAAGTCTAATCTCCCGTCTTTATCTTTTCTCTTTGTTGTTTTTCCCCCGTTCCTCTTCTCTTCATTCTTTTCAGATCCCCGGTCACTGTTTGGTGCAATGCCAGCCAGGAAAGGGGAATGAATCTGCACCGGCGCTTAGGAAAAGAAGATCCTCTTCTTTTTATTAAAAAAAACCCACCCTTCGTTAAGTCTTCTGGAGTGGTCCGGCCCCAGCGTGGGATTAGCAATAATTCCCCTGTCATCGTTCGCTTCCGCGAGCTGACAATTCATTCCTTCAAAGATCCCTTAGACTCGCTGCTGCATACGTTAGCCGGAGGACAATGGAGCAGGCCTGATTAGACTGTAATAAGTGCGGGTGATTTTTCTATTATCTGGATATTCAGTTTCATGTAACCACAAGGGGCCAGTGGGTGCGCATCGCCTCGCTTATTACCCTGGAACGGACACAAGCAGGACAGCGTGGTGGCCTCTTGTCATACGGCAGCGTCTTAATGCCTGCTGGAGCGGGGCTGGAATGGCAGCCTCTCTGGCGTGAATCCCCTGGAAAGTCAGGTCTCTGTATTGTGAAGCTGCAGGGCTGGATGGAACGAGGGCTAATGGCTCCGTCATGGAGGGAGACGGACAGCCTAGTGGAGAGGGTGCTGAGTGGGACTCTGGGGAACCCCGCGCGGTTCAATTTGCAGGTCTGTCATGGCCTTCCTGTGTGACCTTGGGCAAATGTCCCCTGTGCCTCGGTTCCCCATCGGGAAAATATCCCCAGGGGTGCTGGGAGGAGGAAAGCTGTTGACTGGGAGGTGCTCAGATACTACCGGCTCTGAGATCTATCTGCTGCTCCTGCTCCATGAGCCCAGACTGACTGTTCGGATGTCTCTGCCTGAGGGCTACATCCCTCGAGCACAGCACTTTTTGCTCCTCGACTCCACTCTCCCACTGTTGGGCTGTCTGCCCTGGAGCAGCTCCCCTCAGGGCAGTTGCTTCCCGCTCTCTCCCAATGCTCGCGCGTCTGTGGCTGAGGGGCAGAGCCCCTGAAATCAGCCCTTTCCTTCTCTTGGAATCTCTGTGGTCTGACCCTCTGTTGTTGAGGTTCCAGGATCAGTTCCTTGGGACTGCTTGTCTGTCCCTTCCAATCCCCCCTTCTTGTGCACGAAGCCAACCCACTGTCCCCTTTTTGGGGCATGGGTGTGCCCCGGGATCCTGTCTCCTTAACCGGGTGTGTTAGTGGATGGTTGTGTCAGACTAAATTCTGCTGTCGCTTAAAGTGGTGTAAATCTGGAGTAATCCTATTGCTTCCACTGACTGCAGAGGAGTGACTCTAGATTTACCCCGCTGTGACAGCGAGCGGGATTTGGCTGTGAGTGAGAGGCTTCAGTGTGCTTTTAAGATTGTTGCCCTGGAGGATCTGAGGGTAAAGCTTGAACTTTTCGAGGGCAGTAGCTGCCCACCTAAGAACCCCCCCCCCATTATCCAGTTGCTAACCGCCCTCATTAATGTCATATATATTTAAAAACAATCCATTGAGAAACCTTCCTCCCTACACCAAGTCCTACCCCTCTTCTCTTGTTGGGAATATGGCCAGTGGGTTTTGCCCTTCTGCTTTGGCTGGGGTCAGCAGAACCGGGCTGGCAGGCCATCGGCATGCTTCAGCTAACCTGGCCGTTAGTGTCAGCTGGTGGGTCTTGCCGTGTGAACACCAAGTCACCAATGACAGCTCTGCTGTGGCTGCCCCGATTCTCCCTGTGCATGTCTGTCTGTCTGTCTGTCTCACTCTGGAGGAGGCCAGGAGCCCAGCATGGCTGGGCCAGAGAATCTGGCCCCCAGTCCCAGATGGGAACTGAGAATGACAATGCCACTTAGCTGGAGAGTTCAGACCCTCAAAGGAAATGATCGGTACCAACTGGGTTCCGAACCTGTGCCTCCCAGGGCTAGGCAGGGCCGCCCAGAGGATTCAGGGGGCCTGGGGCAAAGCGGGGGAGCTTGTACTCACCAGGCGGTGCTCCGAGTCGACGGTGGCATTTCAGCGGCGGGGGGCCCTTCGGTCGCTCCGCGTCTTCGGCAGCACTGAACGGCCCCCCACTGCCGAAATGCTGCCGAAGACCCGGACCGCCACCGGGTGAGGAAAGGGATTCTTGGCCAGGGCTCGCGGGGCCGCTGCGGGGCCCGGGGCTTGGGGCAAATTGCTCCACTTGCCCCCCCCCTCTGGGCGGCCCTGGGGCTAGGTACTGGGACGGAGCAAGGCCTGGAGCTCACTTGCTGCTCCCAGACGCTGAGGGAATGTCCCATTGTTAGAGACCCATTGAGGCAGACTCAGCCCTTCCTCCGTGGCTGTGGAGGGCTCCTCTGCAGTGGAACTAGTGCAGTTCCACCATGAAACGATGTAACATCCCACCTTCTGCCTGGGTAAGTGCCCTGCATAGGCAGCTTCAGCCACTGGACTCTGTGGAGCAGCTCTGGCTGTGGGCAGAGGTTTCCTCCTCTCTA
Source organism: Emys orbicularis (assembly GCF_028017835.1). Lineage (NCBI taxonomy): Eukaryota > Metazoa > Chordata > Testudines > Emydidae > Emys > Emys orbicularis. The sequence continues at coordinate 16,294,360 of NC_088700.1, read as the reverse complement.
GTCCTTGCTTCCCTCCACACCTCTACCTAGCACCCAGCTGGCCCTACTTGAGACCTGGAGTTTGGCCGCTTCCCTCCCCCTCGCCTCCTGAAAGCTGGAGGGGAAGTGCTGTAAATGGAGATGGCTGAGCAGAGGCCGAGGAGCTGATTACCCTGCCTGAGAGCTGCTTCTGCTGGTGAAAGGGAATATTTTAAAAAGAGCGAAGGCCCCACAGGCCTGCGAGCGCGAAGAGATTGAAGGTGAGAATGGAGCATCCCCCAGATTCGCCTGCTTCCTTCTGGAGCTGCTGAATAAAAGGTACAAAAGCCCATCAAGAGGAGGGATTATTTGCTCTCTTCAAACCATGATGGGATGCAAAAATAATAATAATAATAATAATAAAATAAAAGGGTGGGGGAACTCTTTGAATCTTGGCTGGTAGCATTTGTCAAGGGCAGAGTTATCATGGAGAGCTCCCCGGTTGCTAACACACTGTGCTGCAATCCACAACTTTAATAACTCAGTGGCATACAAAGGAGATTTTGATGCAAAGTGGAGTTGACAGAGAAGTGGAGGGAAGTATCTGCTTTTTCCAGGATTGTGCTCAAGGTGGCTTCAACCTTCAGCAAGGGCTGGTGTGCTGGGTTTTTTTTTAAAAACGGTTCTGTTTTTAGTGGTATTTAACAAGAGGTGGACGGTTGTTTTGTTTTTGGGTTTTTTTTCTGGCAGGATTAGGTGCACAAGGAGAGGAGGAGAGAAACATGCATACAGTGTGTGTGTGTGTGTGCAGTTGTGTGTTGTGTATGTGTGTGCCGTGTCATGTGCCAGATGAAAGCGCTGTGTGTATGGACACATATATGTGTGGCTGGCAACAGGGCTGTGCAAGGACAGTGGTGTGGGCAGAGCTGTCTAGTTGTGGAAACACAAGTCTGGACATGCATGTGGATGCGTGTGTAAAGAAGCACGTGGACACGTCTTGATTTCTGAAAACATGCATGTAAGCAGGCAAATAGGTGACGAGGGCAGTACGCATGGAAACGTGCAGGTGGGTGCATACTGACTGTGCGCAAGCGGGTTTTTCATGTGGGTAACTGTTGTGTGCTGGGAGAAGTGATGTGGTGTGGAAGGCACAGCTTTTTCTGCGTCTCTGAGCTTCCTGGAAGCAAACTGTCCTAGTGATTGCCTGATAATACCTTTGCCTCTTGCCTTACAAGGCCTGTTGGCAATGCCATTGGACCTTCTTTGAGAGACCACTGCACAGCCCCGAAGTCCTCAGATGAACTAAGGATATTTGCTAGCCACAGGGATTCAGCATGGCCAGGTGTGATGGGGTATACAAACCCCGCACTAGACAGGAAGGGGTTAAAGAGCACCGGTGGGCTCAGGTGGTCGTGCCCCACCGCACCTGTGAAGCATGCCAGACTTAGAAGAGGAAAGGGAGAAGCCCAGCTCAGAGGGTCTCAGCCTGGGGATGTGGAGAGACTTCTCATTCTCAGCTCCCAGAGAGAAGCACAGCAGAAAGCCAAGCTGTCCTAGGTCTCCGACCAAAGTGGAGCTGCAGTACAGGTGGCCAGAGGTAGGGTCCTTGCTGGGCAGAAGGCAAGGTGCAAGATTATGGATGTGTGAGCGTATGAAGATGTGCGTGTTACGCCATGAGCGTGTGCAGGTGTATGACACTGTGATTGTGTGTTTCTGGGAGTGCATGGAACCGCATGTGACTTTGTGTGTGTGAGTGCATGCAACAGAGATAGATCAATCCTGGTGGAAACTTCTCATTTGCTTTTCATTTTCTCGTGCTGCCTGCTTCCAGGAGCCCATGTCCCAGGGTGACAGGAGCTGGGGAAGGCTGGGCGGGGCCCGTTCAATAGGACAGAGGGGTATGCAGCACAGAACGTAGTCACCTGTCATGCAAATACCACTTTGCAGCTGCTGTCACCGGTGTTAGTGCCGTAAGCATGAGCTGGCTCGTGGGCGTGTAGTTATCTCCCGACCAAGCTGAGAGCAGACTCCTTGGGATACGTGAAATGGATTCATTTCCCCTGGCTTCGTGGGACAGATGGGTGACAGCCATGCACTTTATTACAGCTCTTTGCATCCGAAATCCAAACGACTTGCAATGCGGCGGAGGGTAACGACAGCAATACACGCACCCCTGACATCTGTCGAATATCGCTATTGCTGAGAAAATGGGGCCACTGCCTCTCAGCTAAACTCTGACCTTCTCTCTGCGAGGGAGCCGTGATTAGAATCTTAGATACTGTATATTACAGGGCACCTGAAAATTCCCAGACAACCATTTTTAAAAGGACCTTCATCTGGCTGCATGAAGGGTCTGCTAGGGATGCCAGGAATCCTGCTGTTATCGCAGATTACTTTCTGAACCTTTAGAGTGTGCTCATCACATGCAGGATAAAGGAAGGTGCTGTTTAGACTTAGGTAATAGAGTACCAAAAAGTGACTGGTTAATTCATTTTGCCCAATTTCAAACTCACTCAAATATTTTGGGTTAGAAAGCTGGACTTGAACATGCTCTGGGTTGAAGAGTCTATGGGAAAAGGAGAAGAGTGAAGGAGAGAGAGACTGCACTAAGAAGATACAGGGAACATTATTCAAAAGTGCATAGGTGATTTAGGAGCCTAAGTTCCATTTTTTTTCAAGCGTGACTTAGACCCTTTTGAAAATCACACTACATGCCTATCGGCATCTTTAGCACCTTTGAAAAACTGGCCCTAACTCCCATTAATAGGAGTTAGGTGCTGTGGCCCTTCTGAAAATCACATTAGGCACCTCACTGTATCTTTTGGCACCTAAAATATCTGGCCCTTAGGCATTTAGTAGCTGAAAGTCAATGAGATTTAGGCTTCTAAATGCCTACATCACTGATGTAAATGGATCTTAGGCTCCTAGGTCACTTGGGCCCAGATTTGTAACCCAACTTCCATTTGAAATCAATGGGAGATAGGCACCCAAATACCTTTGAGAATCTGGGGCTTAGATGCTTTTGAAAATGTTATCCACAGTCTATATACCATGTGTGGGGCACCTACTTACCCAGTTAAGCTTTCGGATATGTGTGAGCAGAAGAGGTTCTCCTATTCCCTTTAACTAGAAAAATACATGTGGTTGTTGCTGAGTTTGTTTTAACTGAAAATTAGATGTGGGCTGAAGCTACTGGAGAAAAAGGGTCACAAACCAAAGCTAGTTTTCCGAATCCCCCCAAATAGCCTGTGAGGTTCACAAAACCTTGAGTGCTATGAAGTTCATCCAGGCCTAGTTCAAACATACATGATACCAGGTCAAGGGAACAACGTGAAAGTGGTGCCGAGGGTGGACTGGAATACAGATTCTGGACTCAGTGGGGGTTGTTGAAAGGGCTTGTGGGAGAAACGTGCTGAAAGTATCATTTGGAATGAGAAGCAGGAGGCTGTTGGATACTTGCGAAGACCAGACAGGAGTGCCAGGTGTAAGGAGAGGCATGGAGAAGATGCCAAGGTAAGAGTGGAAGGAGGAGACGAATGGGGTTTAGAGATGGGCAGATTGAGCGGGGGTGTAGAAATGTGTAGCCAATCCAGGTACTGCACAAGTGCAATGCTGGGAGCAGTGGAGCCCAAGAACGTTCTCTGAGAAATCATGGATCTCCCCCACTTGAGCCAAAGGAATGGTCCTTGCTTGCTAGTAGAATTAAGCCTCCTTCTGTGTGAGTGGCAAGATCACGCACACTGAGCCAGTGTGTAATGCACAAGAGGCAGAGGCAGAGAAAAGAGCAGCAAAGAAGAGGGAGCAAAGAGGCATAGCTGTGCGATCACATGGTGGCACAGGTATGAAACTGACACATGGCGTGGTCAAGGCAGCATCAGTCTGACATCACAGCGACAGTGCCAGGGCTTCTTTTCAAACACAGATGAACTTCTGCTTCTGTAGAAGACCCTTAAGATTGGGGGGAGGAATAGCTCCATGGTTTGAGCATTGGCCTGAGTTCAATCCTTGAGGGGGCCATTTAGGGATCTAGGGCAAAAATCTGTCTGGGGATTGGTCCTGCTTTGAGCAGGGGGTTGGACTAGATGACCTCCTGAGGTCCCTTCCAACCCTGATATTCTATGAAATGCTGCTCTCAGTTGTGCTGCTGTGTTTACTTCAGTCACCCTGCACACCTGCACTGTGCAAAGAGACCCCTTTGGAAGACACCTCTCCTAGCAACTTTGTACAGACCCAAATTAAGATGTCTGCCAAAATCTGAGTCAAGAGGTAGTGGATTGGGCATTAGAGTCACATGGCCTTCTTTCTGTCTCGTGATTGGCTGAGCTAACCTTTACATTCTACTTCCACTCCTGACCTAAATGAATTTCATTGCTGTGCAAAACATGTTTCTTGGTTAAAAGAATCGTGGCTGCAGGCCACCGACTAGCTGTTTGCTAGTGGTGATAAAAACAAAACTCCTGTTGAACAAATGTTCACTTTGAGCAGATAACAAAGGTGTGTGTGTGTGTGTGTGTGTGCGTGTGTGAGTGTGAGGGGGGGACAAACAGGCTGTGTAAAAACCCAGTTTTTAATTGGCATGCAGTTCACAAACAGGTTTTCGCTCTATTCAGACATAGTTTCTCTCAGTCTCTGAATAGAACCATGTAGGTGCATTATATTTTCCTCAGTCCAAAAAGTCCCTATGAGCAGAAGTGACCTGGAATCATTAACAACCTAGTATTATTACACACCAGGGACTTAAGTGTGTGTGTGTGTGAGAGAGAGTGTTTGCATTTGTGCCAACCTGTGTGATCATTATAAATAAGAGACTTACTGTATGTCTGGGAACAGAATAAATGCTTAACCCTTTGAGAGCAGGTCTTTACTCAATACGTACTTGAGGACCACACAGTTTTCATTACCACAAGCTGAACATCCAGTATCGACTGATTTACCCAGCAGCCAACCTACTTTGTTTGACTCAGGCCAATGGGGGTTTGAAAAATGTTCCATTTCGGTATAAAAATGCTATTTTTAAAATGGAGCATGAAGTTAGCCCTTAAATTGACTTTCAATTTCCTTCCACTTATGTTTCCATGGCAACCCTGGCCATTTATTTTTGTGTTTAACTTCCCCCTGTGGTATTGTTTCAAGTGGATGTGAGTGGCATGAAAGGGTTAAACCAGCTTCTAGAAATCAGAATTTTAAAGCCACGATTTGAATTTTTTTTTAAGGCTACAGTGGATTGTGGTGGATTGAAAACGGTCTGCAGAATATTTGCCCTGAAGGATTCTTCAGGGGAAAACAAGCGCAAGTCACTCCCCTCGTCTATTATTACTGTGCTCTTCATTCTAATATAGCATCTAACCTGGCAGGTAGCAGGTGAGATTGTGCTTTGGTAACACTGGCATTTAGTTTAGAGTTTCTACGCATGCGTGGTCATAATGGTGAAAGCCCTGCACTCTGGGCTCAGCTGTGCAGTTTGCAGAGAGTCTGCGTAGGGACCAGGGAGAGCACTAGGAGAAAGTGCTACATGGCCTCTCCTGGGGATGAGGCATCTTGCATCATCCATCAGGATGGGGCAGATTGCTTCCCCTCGCTGCTTCTTGCTACCCTGTGAACTGTCCCTGCCTCCCTGGCCCTTTCTGGGTGATTCGCTCCCTGCAGGGAGCAAGGTTGAGCAGTTTCTGTTCACAGCCATTATGATCTGTCCGTACATTAAGGTAGAGCCCCCTCATGCTGCCTCCCTTCACACCTGTGCCACAGCTGAATCGCAGCACAATGCCCTATAGTTTCCATTGGACTAATTCTCTTGAAAGAACTATTGCGGTACTGTGTAGTGGTACTGCAGACCTGTACACCCCATCCGAGATTCCAGGGAACCACAGAGATGCACTTATGACTAGAGCTGGGTAGGAAATAGTTTTCCCATTGCACAAAAATTTGCAGTTTAAAAAAAAAAAATTCCCATTCTGCCCTGGGACTCAACCAAGAGCTTGCATAATTTTTCTGAGAGAGAGACCCACCCCAGAGTAGCTAATACCCCAGTGGTTAGGAAACTCATGTGGAAAGTTTGGAAATGCATGTGAAACCTGGGTCTTCCACCTGAGTGCCCCAGACAATGATCCAGTCGTCCTTCATAATGGCTGCCCACAGTGGGAAGAGTAAGGTGTCTCCAGCTGGAATCCCAAAAATGGAGACACCCAAAACCAGTCTTGCATCTGAAGAAGTGAGGTTCTTACCCACGAAAGCTTATGCTCCCAATACTTCTGTTAGTCTTAAAGGTGCCACAGGACCCTCTGTTGCCCAAAACCAGTGGACACTCTTGAGTGAGTGCCTTAATCACTGGGCTATTGGCTAGTGTCTCTTGCTCTCTGGTTTGGACCGGAAATTCCATTGCAGACCCGAGAGGCCGTCCTGACAAACATTTAATCGAAACTGATACGTTCCCGCCAAAAAGATTTGGTTTTTGATGACTCGCCATTTTCTGACAAATAGAAGTTTTATCAAAAATTTCCTGACCAGCTCTACTCATGCCCCAGTGAAATAACCTTGTAATCTTGTGATTCTTGGAACTCTTATACCCACCCCACCCCATCCCTAATTTTTGTTACTCATTCACTGTGTCAATCCGCCACCCAAACTTCAGGGAAGTTCAGATCCAGCCCTAGAGTGTGACATGTCTGAAACGAGATTGTGAGCTCTCTTGGGCAGGGACTGTAGAGGGGCAGAATGGCCTCCCGCCGGACTTGAAAGTGAGAGACCACTACTCTCCCCTGGGTAGGTGGAGCCAAACCTGCCCCGCCCCCCTCGCCGGGGCGGAGCAGGAAGTATAAAGGGAGGGCCCTGCAGCTCAGTTGTGGCTGCACTAGGGAAGGACGCGGATGTCTCTTTTAGGGGGCGGAGCCTTCTGCAGGACCCTGGCCCAGCAGCCGAGCAAACCAGCACATTACTGACCAAAGAGACAGAGGACCCCGAGGAGTGACTTGAAGTGGCTGCCCCGACTGTGAGGCGGGAAGACAAAGCCCCAGCTCGACGAAGCGACACCGACTAAGTGGGGTAGGAAGTAGCCCAGGGGAACCAGACATTGATCTGGTTGTGCTGCCAGAAAGCGAGGTAGTGTATTTTGTTTTCTCCAGCGACCCAGTGGCATGATGGCATGCCACTACTAGGTTCACTGGGACCCGGTGGAGTAGGGTGAGCCTGGGTCTCCCTATCCCCTTTGCCACTATCCCACACCCGGGGATTGGCAGCACCCTCATTCTAGGGCTGAAGGTCTGTGCCTTGATTGTTGGTTGCCCCAGCCAGGAGGCTGTGGGCTCTAGACTCGTGACCACTGTCTGCCTGAGCCAGGAGACTCAGGGCTAAAGCCTGCTTGCTGCTCTGACCCACCCAGAGGGCCAGAGCCCCAGATTGTTAACTGTTGTTTGCCCCAACCAGGAGGTTGCAAGCTATAGACTGCTTGTTGCTTGGCCCCGACCACCAGGGCCCAAGCCCGACTACTGTTGCCTGTCGCAGTGAGGCGGAGTGGCCTCCCTATCTATTTGAGAGTGAGGGACCACTACAGGAACCAAGCATAACATTTTCCAACGCTCCTAAGGATCTGTCTTCATTGCAAAGTTAACCCAGGCTCTTACTCGGCTGTTCCCCCATCCTCTCCTCCCATCCTTTACAAAACCTTCTCCTCCCGGTCTAGTCCTGCTTCAAATATCCTGGACAAACCTTATTGACTTATGATTAAGTATCTTAATAATACATTTGCATTTTTAAAATAGTGAACTACTATTATTATTAATATTATTTATTATGTATTATTATGAAATTGTATGTAACGTCTCTAGGAGGGAGACTCCGGGAAGTGTTAGGAGCTTCAAAGGAGTATTTGAAACAACGTGAGCTCTTTAAAGTTGAGTGGGTTTCCCAGGAAGTCTTGAGGGGGAGGTATAGACAAATGTAAACTTCTCCAGGATTGCAAGAACTCCACCTTTGAAGCTTCCTGATGAGGAAGGGACCTTTGGTCTGCTGAGCACCTGTTACGGTGATGACAGCTCCCAGACCCAAACCGTGTAAAGAAGTGATTCTGAGATTCATGGGGGTGCATGTTCTGAGCCAAAGCAGTTCTGAAAAGGTAAGCCCAGAAAAATTCCTTGTTGAGGTTTGAAGGACTGTTCACCTTCCCGAGACATTGTTGGAGCTGGCGTGATCTCTGGTAAGCTTATTAATATGTGTACAAGTGCCTTTATTGTTTTAATGTTTTCTCTGTAATGCTTTCCCCATAAGAATAAATGTGCTTGCTTAGAGAGGGCTGCATGGTAACTTAACTGTGACAATTACACTGTTTACTGTCTCTGGGGAGCAAAGCAAAGCAGGCTTAGGCAGTTGGACTTGCTGGGGGATTCACAGTGTAGGTAGGGAACTGGGCAGCCTGGAAATACCCTGGTCAGGAAGGGGAGAGACATGGGTCTTCTCCCAAGAGAGGCAACGGCTAGGGGTGCCAGAAGCCTAAGAATGAGTGCCCTTCTTGGACCATGAGGGGGAAAGACAGGTGGTGTTGCCCTCAGCTGTGACACCTCTCACTTGAGTTTAGTGGGGCTTTAAACCCAGGCTAGCTGGCTTGGCTCGGGTATAGTCTAAAACCTGAGTAAGGCTATGTCTACACTAGCACTTTTGTTGGTATAACTTACGTCACTCAGGGGCGTGAAGAAAACACCCCCTTGAGTGACATAAGGTACACGGACAGAACCACCGGTGTGGACAGCGCTATGTTGGTGGGAGATGCTCTCCTGCCAACACAGCTACCACCAACTCATCAGGGGTGGTTTAACTCTGTCGATGGGAGAGCTCTCTCCTGTCAGCATAGAGAGGCTACACAAGTGATCGTACAGTGGCACATCGGTACTAGTGGAGACCTGCCCTTTTACTCAGGCTGCTAACCGACCCACATTGCAGTGTGGACATAGACTAACCACTCAAAAACTGATAGTCCTCCAGTGCCTTCCCAGAATTCCCCCCATATGGCCAGAAGGACAGATAAATACTCCCATAATCCACTGGGAAAGAATCACAGAGTGGCTCATCTTACTGCAGCACAAAGAGCCCTGGGATGTGCCCCCAGAAATCCTGGCAAGACATACAGGTGAGTGGCGCTCCAGGAAGTAACTCTGGGGTGGCTTTGCCATGAGCGAGGCTAACCCCAGCGTTCAGAGCCGCGTGCTGATCACCCGATTTAACTGTGCAATGGAGATATACCCAGCGTGACACAAGGTGCTAAGCCCCATTTTAAAAAGGGATTTAGGCACAGAGTCTAAGTCTCATTGGCTTTCAAATTGACGGTGAAAATGAATACATAATAATTAATAATATCCTGACAAGGCAGGACTGTTTCCTACAGAACATTCCCAAGTTCATCAACCGCTCTGCCTTTTAAATAACTCCAGTGTCACGGCTCCCTCCCGTGCAATCTAGTTCCGGAGCCTTTTCAGACCTTGAGGGGGATTTTACAAAAGAGTCTGAGGGCCAGCTTTTCAAAGTCATGTAGCACAAAGATGCAGATAGGCACTGGGTGGGCTTTTCCAAAGCACCTAAGCAGGTTGGGCACCACATGCGTATTGAAATCTGGCACCCAATCTGCTAGGGCAGTGGCTTTCAGCCTGTGGACCGTGGACTATGTCTAAGTGGTCCACAAAAATTGTCATTACCATAGACCGGTGGCTTTCAGCCTGTGGGCCGTGGACTCCTGGTTGTCTGCAGACTATGTCTAAGTGGTCATTACCATAGAACAGTGGTTTTCAACCTGTGGTCTGTGGGTCTACGTCTAAGATTTCCAAAGGGGTCTGCACCTCCATTTGGAATATTCTAGGGATCTGCAAATGAAAAAAGGTTGAAAACCTCTATGCTCAGGCACCTTTGTCAATCCATTCAGGTGCCTGTCTGCACTGTTAGGTGCCTAAAATACCTCTGTAAATCAGGCCCTAAGTGATTTATAACCATAAATCTTGTGGCATGTCAATGGGACTCCTACATCACCTGAACTCTTTTGGAAATTCCTCCCCATATCAGGTCATTTGTTCCTAACCCTCTGGTTAGCTTTCCCCTTTGCTCATTTCCATCCCATCACGTCTTGTTATTCCCCGTTGAACCACCCTGAACAATTCCTCCCCCTTCCTTAATGTTGACACCCTCCAACTATTTGCAGGCTGTTATTAAATCACCTCTTTACTCATCCTTTATCTGAGCTGTACATAATTAGTTCCTTTAATCTTTCCTCGTAGGTCAATCCTTCTAAACCCTTAATCATCTTTATCTCCTTTCGCTGGATCCCCTCCAATTTGCTGAGGTTTTTTTTTTTTTAAAGCATGCAGGAATAGAGTGTAGTCCACAGTTCATTCCAGGTCTGCCCAAACTTGGCTGGGGCTTTGGCTAACACAGACCACAATGCCCCTGCTACTCATAGAAGCTCAGAGAGTCCATTGCTGTGTGGTGATTGCAGCAGAACCATGCCGATTTACATCAGTGGAGAATCTGGCCCTCAGTCTGTGTCCGGCCAGCTTTGGATTCACTACGGTGCTGTCCGACGCGTGTACACTCTATGGGCATGCTAACAACTCCCCACAGCTGCACGCAGCATTCCAAAGGCATTTGCATCAGGGCTGTACCCTGCCCAGCTCTCTGACATGAAAGTATTTGCATACATAGCCCAGAATAGCAGGAGCTTTCTATAGTGTTTGCATTGCTCAGAACACTGATATTGCTGCATTTCTCCACTGCTCCCCTCCAAGGATTTGAAAACCTTTCTCAAGCATTATTGCGTTCATCTTCGTAATATCCTTGTCAGGTTGGGTAACTATCACCACCTCCCTTTTACAGATGGGAAAACTGAGGCACAGTGAGATCAGCTGAATTGCCTAGGAGCATGCAGTTGTTTAGTGGGACTAGAACCCAGGAGTCCTGGCTCCCCCTGGCCTGTGTTCTGAAGGTCATGCTCCCTCACTGGCTGAAGATGCATCAGGATACGGGAGAGCACAGGCACCATAACGCTCCCTCATGTCTAATGTGAGAGTGGGTCTGGAACTTTTTCTAAAGGAAGATGTCTCAGGATCGGGATCTGCTGTCTAGGGGTGGTGAGAATACTGGACGAGCTGTGTGTGACTGGCGAGTGCATGCGCACTATTAAAGAAAGCAGGGACAGGCTGGAGGAGTGGCTTTGTATGAATCCAAGGGCAAACCTATTCCAGGGGCTGACCAGTAGGAGGTGCTCCTCATCTGCGGCAAGCAGGCGCTGTTTCCTTCCTCCCTTCTAAAATTCTGGCTCTGAATATAGCTCAGACTTTGGGGAAGGTCCGATCCAGGGCTCTAATCTTGACATGCCCCATAGATGCCCTCCCTGACCCTTGTGTCCTGTATGACCTATGAATGGCTGCTGGTGATGTGTGTCTCTTCACGCCTCTCTCCTGTGTTTTATGCATGACAGACACCTTTAGGGCCTGGGTTGCAGACCCAGGGAAACAGGTCAGTGTGAAAAGACACTACTCTGGACTCTCTGGTGGGCGAATGTGCTATATGTCCTTGAGTCCCGCACACTGCAGCAGCCAAGACCTGAGCTAGGGCTATCCACGAATTGGTGACCATCAGCATCCCCCTTTTATGGATGGGGAAACTGAGGCACGAAGAACGTAAGGTGACAATTTTCAACAGTGGCCACTGGGCTTGGGCATCTCCGTTTTTGAGATCCCAGCTGGAGACACTTTAATTCTTCCTGTTGTGGGCAGCCATGATGAAGGGCAGCTGTCTCAGTACCAAGTTCTGAATAAAGCACTTTCCTACAGTGGCACCAGAACTGCAGGACATCAGTGTATTTCACCCAACAGCTTAACAGCAACAGCAGAGGGGAACGTTCAACATACCCTGCTAGTGCTAAAGTGAACCATCCCTCCGCTCTGGAGCCAGCAGAGGACACGATGCTAGGGGCATTTCAGATGGAGGTTGAAGTAGAAGATTGTTTTTGTTTCTGCAGGATGAAAACCTTTGGGATCTGGTCCATAAAAGGGGCTTTCTCTCTTTAGGGAGTGGTCTGTAGAGTGAACTGTTGGGAGGGAGGGCTGGAAAGGAAGGAATTTAGAAAATCAGCCATTGACTCAGTAAACACGGATCACTCCTGCCAGGTGGTCCCAAGGAGCAGGCCAGGTAGCAGCTGGGGGGTTTCTAGCCGGACATGTTGCTCTTATGTTTTGTGAGTAGGCTGTTGTAGGGGATTTTGATGTCTTTTTTTAGGTGGTGCTACAGTGGGGTCTTTTTGTCCTGGGTAAATGGTTGCAATTCACGCTCTGGGAAGCACACTAAACTCTCTCTGCTAGGCACACAAAATGGGCCTCTTCCTATCTGATTTCTTGTCTATCAGCAAAGGCACACACACACAAAAATCCTCCTGACTATTAATCAAACCTCAGTCTGTGGACTGGCTTGACTGAAAAATAAAATAAAGAGCCAGAGCTGGGAGAAGGAATTTTTCAGCACGAACCTGGCTGTTTGGCACTCCTAGAAACAATGAATACCTTTGCCCAGTCCATCACAACACAAAGACCCAAATGAATGCAACTAACGATATTGCGGCTGGCAAGGCACTCCTTCTTCTCAAGGGATTGCTGTTGGTCTGTGTGAAGGGGATTGTTCCAGCTCTCAGGAGAAGGGAATCCTGCCAAGAGTACCTGTGTCTCAACTTTGATTGTTCTCAGGACAGCAGTTTGGACTTGAGTCTCTATTCCTTGCAGAGACGATGAAATCCACGCATTGATCCATTTCTTTTCAGGTCCCATGAATTTTTTCCCCCTTCTCCAGCAACTCCAGTAAATGGTGTGAAACAGCCAGCTGACCACTCCTGGAAATGCTACCAAGAGGATCAGCACTGGGAATTGTCAATAAATCAGCCAGAGATCCTGAGGTGGAAATAGCGCAACTAAATGGGAGTGGAATGTAAAATTGGGACAATTCTTTTGCTTCTTCCCTTCCTTACACAATAAATTGCTAGAGCTGGGCTGAACCAGCACCCTGGATCTAAACGCTCCTGCACTGTGGGAAAGTTCAGAGGATAATTTGGTGGCCATGTAGTAGGATATGCCTGTAGGAAACCCAAAAAGAAACGGCAGCCAAAGATAGATCATCACGGGAAAACACAACATGAACCAGTTGGTTGCTCTTTGCGAAGAAAAGAGAGGGAAATACCAGTAGCGAATGTAAGCATCCTAACAAGACTCCTCTAGAAGGAAACGCTGCGTAGATGGGGCAAGGAAATAGTGCTTAACAGTTGGCCACATCTCTACAATAGATCAAACTAAAAGGCACTTAGGTACTATGGGAGAGTGTAGTGTAAATGCCTAGACAAAGAGAGAGAGAGAGATCTGTAGAAGAGGCAGCTCAAAAGCTTAAGCAAAAGAAATTGCTTAAATAAAAGACAATAACTTACCCACCCCGTCTCTATTGTATCCTGGGACCAACACAGCTGCAAATGGCCAGCTAGCTAGATCTCTACCACCCTGCACCTCCAAATGTTGGGAACTCATGATTTTATCTTTAATCTTAATCCAACTGCTATAAAAGAAGTCCTTGGTAAATAGAGCCATCTTTAATGATCACTGAGCAGTCGGGTGTGTGTGACCTTTGCACTCATGTTCCTATTTGGCTGTGTGTATGTATGTGTATGCCTGAGCATAAGCAAATCTGTGTTGGTGTGTGCACTGGTTGTGCTATGTAAGTATACATCCTGCCGATGTGATCGTGTGTACATTTCTGCTTATGATGTGCGAGTATCAGAGGGACTGAGAGAGAGCATAGAGGTGTAGGATTATTTAGGTGTCTGTATAGGTATGTCAGCATGGGCTGGGGTAGTGTTTTGTGGCTGCGGGCGTGTGAGAGAAACCTGGGGCCAGAGCCCAGCTGCTGCAAAGCAACATAACTCTATTCGTTTCAGTCACATCAGCTGAGACGCTCGCCCTTTGTGTTTACAAGTGCCCACACAATTCCATTCTGGATCAGTGGCGTGGAAGGCTGCTTGCATGTGTAGCTAACCCTGGAGGTTAGGAGGCTGTTGGTGAGGAAGCTCTCCAATCTGAGAGGGACTTGAAATGCTTGATCAGCGAAGCAGAGGACACCTTGAGCATGAGAAAAAGCTGGCTGGAAGCAGCTGAAGGGAGCACGGAAAAATACACAAGGTGATTGTCTCGCTACCATTATTCCTTTACCGACTGGATGCTTCTGTCCCTGTAGCCACAGGAATTGTTTTAAGTACAGATGAGCCCAAACTGGGAACCTTTTATCTACCCCTCTCCCTTGACCTTCAGTGGCTTGGATAAAATGGAGCTTGAGTCAGAACCTCCCCTGGAAAATCCAAACCAGTCCCATCTCCGGTTGCAATTACAGCAGAGGGGGGCTGGATTTGGACGCTGAGAGTGCCCTCTCTCCTGAAGATATGGGTAGGGAAATCAGGCTGGCCAGGTAAGGCACCTCCTCTAGTCTCCGCTAGAACCTACGAGCAGACAGGAAAGTCCTTGGTAAGAGCAATGTGACCAGGGAGTGGAAGATGGGATGACAGATCTCTGCCTCTCTAGTGCACAACTTGCCTCTGGCACTTGGGTCTCCCCTTCTCCAAGTTAGGAGCCGAGGAGCACAGAACAGCAGGAGGATCATATCCATATGAGACAGAATGGGGTAACACGATTAATTGGTGCATGTGGCATCAGGTTCCAGGCTATGCCCCATCCCTTCTCTCCCATGACTGGCGCAATGAGCATGGCGTTTGCTGCGCCCTTGCAAAGGCTTTTATTAGGAGCCAGGCACATTTTCCCTTCTGCTCAGAATTGCCTCTACCACTTCCAGCTCCCTCGCTGTTTCCGGATGGGCCTATTTTATTCTGGGAGTGGAGGCATCTGGAAGTATTGCCACAAATATCACTTGAGCAGCATGGTGGGGGATTGCCAATCCGTCTCCAGAGCTCCTGACCTCTGTGCAACCTTCTTACTCGTGAGAGGTGCTGTGGTTCCCTGAGGGTACAGGACCAGGGATCTGCGTCGAAGTAGCTTTAATATTGTAAGTTGTGCACCCTGTGGCTCATAAATCCATACAAATGAGCAAATACAAACACTTATGGTCGTCTAGTGCAGTCGTTCTCAACCAGAGGTCCGGGGCCCCCTGAGGGGCCATGAGCAGATTTCAGGGGGTCCTCCAAACAGGGCCAGTGTTGCTTGGGCCTGGGGCAGAAAGTCAAAGCCCCAACGTACGGGGCTGAAGCCTGGGACCCTGAGCCCTGCCACCAAGGGCTGAAGCCAAAGCCTGAGCAACTTAGCTTCGTGGGGGCCGCTGTGGCATGGGGCTCCAGGCAATTGCCCTGCTTGCTACCCCCTAACGCCGGGCCTGGCTTTTATATGCATATGCACGGCCAGGAAGTTTTTATAGCATGTTGAGAGGCCTCAGAAAGAAAAAGATTAACCCTAGATTTTAAAGCCAGCAGATGACTTTTACAGTAAATCTATATTACCGCCTAGGGGAGATGATAGCAAAATTAGTCCAACATATTGTCTGCTAAATGCAGTGACAGCAGGCTGCACTTTCCCTGCCAACAATGCAACAATTGCAATGGTCCCCATTGTCGTCACTTGCACATGTGGAATGAAATCCTGGCCCTGCTGACCTCAATTGCAAAACTCCCAGCGCAGCATGGGCTTCACCCATAATATAATGTCATCGATGTTCTTTAGAAACGCAGCAGGGGTATCAGAAGCAGATGCCTTTCTCTGCGGCACTTTCTTCGGAAGCACCCAAACTATCTTGTTATGTTTCTCTGGCAATGCTCTTCCACCGAGATCTTACCTCACAGCATGCAGGGCATTTTTCCATATGTGAGTCGCACCATAAAGAGTTGCTGAGGGATGCAACATGGAGGTGGTAGGAAATCCAATGAAGGATTTTCCCAGAGTAAGAACCAGTAGCAACCCTAGCCGCCAGACAAAAGAAATGCTCATCCTTCACGTCTCTGCCAGCCAAAAGGGCTGTGTTTTAAATGCTTCCGTTCAGCCTTACACAGGATGGGCCCTGTTATTGCTGCCAGACATGTCTGGGGATAGACTATTTGCCTTATAGGAATACTGGTTTAGGTGCCTTTCTAACTGAGGTGTGCAACAAGGTGGTCTGCCCCCTTAAGGACACCATGCATGTGACGTCATGCTAGCGGGGACAGGCCAGAGTGATCTTCAGAATGGTATCCCCCATCCAATACCAGACCAAACCATGTGTGATTCTGTGTCAGTACCGGATGGGGGACAAACCCTAGAGAAGCAGCACTGTGTGGTTTAAAACCGGATGAATGACCTGCCTAGAGAGGGGTATAGAGTAAGAGGCTCTGGGCCCCTGCAGCCTGTGTTGGTCAGGGAAATTGCTTTGTTTTGTGTCCATTTGCAAGTTTTTGTTCGAATCAATAAACTGTGACCTGAGGGAAAGGACCAAGAAGAGATCTGGGCTGGGGAAGGAGGCCAGTAGCTGTAAGGCATGTAAATATTTGCAATGAAAGGGGAAGCTACTCAACATTGGAGAGTTTTCACTTTTTATTTTGTACCAGGCTGAAACGGATTCTCTGAAAAAATTGCCAGGTTTGGTACTTTATTTTTTTAAGCGAGCCCATTTGCCAGTGAAAAAAGAGCTAATTTCTGAGCAAAACTTAGCCAGCAATTAATTCACAGTGTGCAATTTTGGTATGTTTTCATTGTGGAAAGATAGCTGTTCATTTTGACCAAAAAGTTACATTCCGAGAGCACAGAACAGGCTGATGGGAACTGACAGAACTTCTGCAGGTGAAAGCATTTATGTGAAGCTTTTTTGGGGAGGTATAACTGCCAGATTCACCCATCTCTATTTCCCTAATGCTCCCCCAGCCCTGCTGGGCCTACTCATATGTAATACAGGGAGCTGGCTAATTTAGCAGCATAATCCTTGCATTTCCGTGCTACTCGGTTGACCCTAATCCAGGCTGGTAGTGACCAGTCGAGGGCTTGATCAGGAAGAATGCTGAGCATTGGAGCACTGATCCAGCAAAGCACTTCAGCACATGGGCAGTCTCATTGAACACCGGCATGTGCTTAAGTGCTTTGCTGGATCAGGGTCAACGTGCTCAGCAAGCCCTAAGGAGGGCTCATTTCTAGTACCGTCGTCGAGGAGATGGAGCTGAGAAACAATGTAGGACTCTCAAAAATTGGGCTGGGGAGTTTTGCCCTTGACTTCAGTGGAGCCACAATGTTATCCCTCCCCCAATGCCTTCTGAGGGCTTGTCTACATGGGAAGATATACCGGTATAGTTAAACCAGTATAGTTATACCTGTATAACTTCCAGAGCAGACACTCAAATTCTGGAATCAGAGTGCCTTTTTCTGGCAGTTGAACTGCTTCCAGCATGACATAAACTAAACAAACCAACCAACCAAAAAAGTCCACTCTGCTCAGAACCAGAGTGCCCATAACCCACGTACTTTATACTGCAGCATTTCACTCTGTTCAGCCCAAAGAAAGGGAGAGATGCTGTGGGAAGGAGACATGGCTTTTAGTTAGAATACCCTGTGTCTGTGCAGAGTAATGCAACTCAGCCAGGAGGGCCCAGAAACTTCTAGAAATAGGGTGGGGCAGTTACTAAACAAGCTCATTGGCTGTTTCTGAAGCTGTATAGACAGTTAATCCACCTGTCAGGTCACACCCAATCACCCTCAGAGAGCTGAGCCAATCAGAGTGCAAGGGGGTGGGGGTAACAGTTATAAATATAGGGCGTAGCGAGCCTTGGGCCTCTGGCAGATTGATGTAGGACCTGGAGTAGTGTCTGTTAGGAGGGCTGGGTCCCACTTTGGATACAGGTGAGTGCTATTCCAGCTTTACTTATTAAGGAAGCTCTCTGTTAGGATAATGTTTCATCCACTGTGGTTGTATGGACCTAGAGGGAGAGGAACAGCTGTCACTCGTAGAGGCTATACAGCCTGGGCAACTTACATGTAGCTATTGATGAACTGCTTAAAACTAGGTTTCCATCTCCGCTAAAGAGAATGGGAGTAGTGCTGCGTGAGGTGAGGGGTTGTGAATGCGTGTCTGACTTAGCTGGGTTCATAGGGGGAAGATCATTCCCTAGAGAGTAAGAGTCATAGAGGGATAGCTCAGTGGCTTGAGCATTGGCCTGCTAAACCCAGGGTTGTGAGTTCAATCCTTGAGGGGGCCATTTAGGGATCTGGGGCAAAAATCTGTTTGGGACAGTACTTGGTCCTGCTGTGAAAGCAGGGGACTGAACTCAATGACCTTTCAAGGTCCCTTCCAGTTCTATGAGACAGGTATATCTCCATATTAATATATATATATATATATATATATCCTGAGCCCAACACCTGTACCATGTTGGAGACAGGCTATGATTTTCTGCTTCACCAGCAACGAAGGCCCAGTTAACTATTACCCCAAGCTGGAAGGCTGCTAGCTGCAGAGATTCCCCAGACTGTTTGTTTACTAACAGGGTTCTGAAGTGTTTGGAAAAGAGATGCTGCAATTCTTCTCAGCCTCTGAAGAGTGCAGGTGACCTACTCTAGGTATTATGTCCATGCTACAAAAAACGAGAAATCATGTTTGAGAGATGAGAGGAATGTGTTTAGATGTGTGCAGGGCCTGCTCTGGCTTTTTTGCCGCCCCAGGCAAAAAAGCCTCCGGCCGGCCGCCCCCCCCTCCCCCCCGCGGGGGGGGGGAGGAGGGCGGCCGGAGCCCCGGGGGGAGGGCGGCGAGCCCCGGCGGGGGCTCCGCTCTCCCCCCGGCGGCCAGAGGGCCGGGGGGAGGGCGGTGAGCCCAGCTGTGGCCCCGCTCTCCCAGGCGGCCAGAGCGCCGTGCCGCCCCAAGCACAAGCTTGGTGGGCTGGTGCCTGGAGCCGGCCCTGGATGTGTGTGTTATTGTATAGAAGTGTATTTGTTACACTAAAACCTTCTATCCGAATATATGTAACGGCAACAAAGTGGAAAAGTCTACATACGCCTCATCAGTAGATTCTAACAGCTTTTGCGTAAAAGATATTCATAGTATTCTGAATACTTTGTACAATTGGTTTCTGTAAATGTTTGTTGAAGAAGGAGCTGTATGGTGTTCTCTCTTTGACGTTGACTGGGAAGTATTAACACGTACTTATCAAGGTTTTATGTACAGTAACTCTGAGAGTTAACTGTGTACTTATTTTCTGAAAAGTCAGACCTCTGGCCTGGGCTTTAGCAAAGCGTTAAGCTGAGGTGCAGGAGGAAGGGGAGTGTAATAGTTCTACACAATATTGCCTCAGCATCCACACTGGGAATTATACCAGTATAACTACAGCAGTTTAAATTCTCACCTTCTCTTATACCAGTTTAACTTCTTATGTAGACAAGCCCTTAGTACGGGGAGCACAGAGAGACCAGCTCCTTCCAATCCGAAGACCTGGCTACCTGGTGGCTATTCAGCTAGATGTTTGAAATGAATGTGGAGGTTTTTATCCAGTTCCTAGTGGCCAGATGTCCTTGTTACCAAAGTCACCAGCACCCCCGGCCTCCTTGTAGAGTAGTGTTTGATTAGAGGGGTCAAGAGCTCACTGTGCCAAGGGACTCTGAGGAGGCTTCTTCTAGCTCGGGATTGAGGTATCATAGAAGGGTTTTTTTCTCTCTTGAGTAAATCCACCCTCTCAAGAGGCAGCAGCTAGGCTGACAGACAAATTCCTCCAGCGATCTAGTGGTGTCTACGCTGGGTCTTAGGCCAGCTTAATTACCTCTTGCAGGGGTGTGCCTTTTTCCTGGTTGACCTAAGTTTTAGGTGTAGACCAGACCTCAGGCACTTGGGCATGGCAATGATACAAAGCTTCCACTCTGCAGTTACCTGCTCTGCTGATCAACAGAGAACGTCCGTATCTTGCACCGTCGATCTAAGACCTCACTCCAGCATTAGAAATGTACCTTGAATGCATATAAAAAACAGCAGAAGCTTTTCAGCCAGGGTTGGTTTTGTGTTGTGGCCTGCACAGTACTGAGGAGTTTGGCAGTGCTTGGCAAACTTATTTATTATTATTGGAGCTGATCAGGGATTTTCTGTTGATATGGTAAACGGTTTCTATAAGATCAAAATTATCCATGGGGGAAATTTGATTTTTGCAGAAATTTTTCATTTTTCCATCACAAACAAATATTTTTTGTTGGGGGGGGGGGGAGGGATAGCTCAGTGGTTTGAGCATTGGCCTGCTAAACCCAGGGTTGTGAGTTCTAGGAGATGGGATATCTCCATTAATTATTATTATTTGTTATGGGTCAGGTGGACCTGAATTGAAACACATCTTATAATAGGTATATCTCCATATATTACTATCTCATAGAACTGGAAGGGACCCTGAAAGGTCATCGAGTCCAGCCCCCTGCCTTCACTAGCAGGGCCAAGTACTGATTTTTGCCCCAGATCCCCAAGTGGCCCCCTCAAGGATTGAACTCACAACCCTTATTTCAACAATCCCAGTTTGGGACCAAAACAAATCAGAGAATTGTAGGACTAGAAAGGACCTCAGTAGGTCAGTTAGTCCAGTCCTCTGTTCTCAAGATAGTCCTAAGTATTATCTAGACCATCCCTCACAGGTGTTTGTCTAACCTGCTCTTAAAAACCTCCACTGACAGAGATTCAGCAATTTTCCTAGGCAATTTGTTCCAGTGCTTAACTACCCTGACAGAAAGTTTTCCCTAATGTCCAACCTAAGCCTCCCTTGCTGTGATTTAAGCCCATTGCTTCTTGTCTTCGCCTCAGAGGTTAACAAAGATAATTTTTCTCTCTCCTACTTGTAACAACTGTTCATATACTTGAAAACTGGAATCATGTCTCCCCTCAGTCTTCTCTTCTCCTGACTAAACAAACCCAGTTCTTCCAATCTTGCCTCATAGGTCATGTTTTCTAGACCTTTCATCATTTTTGTTGCTCTCCTCTGGACTTTCTCCAATTTGTCCACATCTTTCCTGAAATATGCCACCCAGAACTGGGCACAATACTCCAGTTGAGGCCATATCAGTGTTGAGACATTGGCCTTTCATGCGGGATATAAATTCCAGTTATCAACTATCTCTGTTACTGTTACTTTATGAACTAGCGAATCCTTCATTCATCCCAAAACATTCTAAAGCACTGACCCTGCAAACCCTTGCTTATGTGGGTAATTATCAGTACACATATCATGACTGATGTGAGTCACCCCATTTGTTCAGGTGGAATTACTCATGTGAGGAGTCCTTGTTTACATGTATAAGAGTTTGCAGGACCCATCCTGAAATTGTGTGTGTGTGTGTGTACGTACGTACGTATATACACACAGGGTAGGTCTACACTTACCCGGTAGTTCGGCGGCGAGCGATCGAACTTCTGGGTTCGACTTATCGCTTCTTGTCTGGACGCGATAAGTCGAACCAGGAAGTGCTCGCCGTCGACTGCGGTACTCCAGCTAGACGAGAGGAGTACCGCGGAGTCGACGGGGGAGCCTGCCTGCCGCGTGTGGACCGAGGTAAGTTCGAACTAAGGTACTTCGAACTTCAGCTACGTTATTCACGTAGCTGAAGTTGCGTACCTTAGTTCAAATTAGGGGGTTAGTGTAGACCTGGCCACACAAGCTCCCAGTCATGTTTCACAGAGGCTTTAAAAGCAAAACTTTCTTAAGAGAAAGTTAAAAGTATAACAGTCCCCAAAGGGCCTTCTGTAAAAACAACCACTGAGTCCCCCAACTCCCTCTCCTTTCGGTGAAGGGGCAGCAGAAGACCCCAGGACCTGTTGGATCTCCCAGAGCAAAACCAAAAATAGTATAATAAAAATAATAATAAAATAGCTGCATAGTGAAAAGCTCAAAGTCTGGCAGATCTGATAAGCAAGAGTTAGTTCCCCCTTCCGGGCATTGATGTGCAAATAGTGTCTGAGATTTACAGGCTGTGCGGAGTTGTGCTGTTTTCCCCCAGAATCTCTCACAATCATAATAAGAAAAGCTGACGGGAACTCTGTAGGGAGCATAGCATTTACACAGCCCATTGTGTAGCTGCCCTGTATTAGCAAATTACATTTGAGACGCGCTTTCAAGCCACTAGTCCCTTTCAAAACACGACTTTGAAAGCCCGGGCTCCCCTGACTCTCTGGACTGAAGTGAGAGACTTCAGTGCCTTTGAGAAAATGGTTTATAAAATATATATATTTAAAAAGAGAAAATAAAAGGATAAAGACTATTCTATCATCTTTTTTCCTCCCTTTCTTTATTTACTAAAAGAACCTCCAGGGCTAATGACATTTTTTGTGACCGCTGAGAGCAGAGAGAGATTGAAGTTTGAAATATGAAAGGTTTCTCTTGTTTTTTAACAAGTTTGGATCACTCTAGTTAACTCTCAGTTTGAGTTCTAAGCAGAAGAGGAGAGAGAAAAATAAAAACAGGTTTCCATTGGAGATGGGTGGGAAATGGTTTTTTCATCTAGGTCAAATATTTGAGATTCTGACATTTTTTCCCATCCTGAATTTCTCAAAATCTCAAACTTTCACCAACTGACCATCCAAAACAATAACAACAAAAACACACCTCAGGTTGAGTCAAATGAAACATTTTGATTCAATAATTTTGAAACATTTCTTTTGGTTTGTCATATTTTCTTTTATATTCTTTTAAAAATATAATTTCTTTACTTTTTGAAATTGAGTTGTTTTGAACCAAAAAATGGATTTTTAAAATTACAAAATGTTAACATGGGTGGTTTAGACCATGTCAAAACAAGAAAATTTTCAAAATCCCCATTTCCTCATAAACAGTTTCAGTTTTGACAATTGGCTTTTTCCATCCAAAAAAATTAAAAAACAAAAACCAAAAAACCCAACCAGCTCTCTTTTCCATAGCTCTTCTGAAACGCTAGGGAGGTTGGGGGAGTACATGGTGATAACAGATTCAGAGGAGCACGTCTTCAGAGGGAGTTGGGGTTGGGATGGGAACAGTAGTTTGGTGTCTTCAGTCCTGTTTGAGGCTCATAAGCAAAGGTTTTGGCTAGAGGCTGAACTAAACAACTATGGCCTTAATCCAAAACCCTTTGAAGTCACTGAGACTCTGATGATTTCAGTGGGCTTTGGATCAGGCCTGGTCTTAGTCTCTTCTTTGAAAGGGACGACGTTAAAATCTCAACTGAGGAGTTAAAACCCTCTTGGGTTTTAACTTTCTAATTGCACAAAACCAAACACCCCGCCCCGCCCCCTTCTCTGAGCCCCTGCCCATACTCGCTCCATCCTCCCTCTCTCCGATGCTTGCTTTCCCCCAACCTCACTCACTTTCACCAGGCTGGGGCAGGAGGTTGGGGTGGGGGGTGAAGGCTCTGGTTAGGGGTTTGGGCTCCAGCTGGGGAAGGGAGTTGAAGGGGGGGGTGAGGGCTCCGGCTGGGGGTGCGGGCTCTGGGGAGGGGCTGGGGATGAGGGGTTTGGGGTGTGGGAGAGGGCTCCGGGCAGGGGGTTGGGTGTGTGTGTGTGGGGGGGGTGCTGGGTCCCGGCAGTGCTTACCGCAGCTCCCGGGAAGCGGCCCACCAAGTCTCTGCAGCCCCTAGGTGCATGGGCAGCCAGGGAGGCTCCACACGCTGCCCTCGTGCCTGCAGGCACCATCCCTGCAGTTCCCATTGGTTGCGGTTCCCAGTCAGACTGCACTCAGGGCGGGGGCAGTGTGCAGAGCTTCCCTGGCTGCCCATGCACCTAGGGGCCGCAGGGACCTGGTGGCAGCTTCCTGGGAGCTGCAGTAAGCACTGCCGGGACCCAGCCCCCCATCCCAACACCCTAGGGGCCTCAGGACCTGGCGGCTGCTTCTGGGAGTCGTGCGGAGCCAGGGCAGGCAGGAAGCCTGCCTTAGCCCCGGGACCCCATGGTGCTGCTGACCAGACCAGACCAACCCCCCAGGGAGCCGCCAGGATCCCTTTTCGACCAGGCATTTGGGTTGAAAACCGGACACCTGGCAACCCTACCAAGAGCAGTGGCTTTGAGGCCTTCTGTAGTTCTTGAGTTTTAGTTTTAATAAGTGCCTAGAGCTTAGGAGCTATTGTTTGCACCCTTGCATTGGCGTTATCACCAAACCAGACTTCCTCATGAGATTCCTCTCAGCTGCAAGTCATGCCAGAAATTTCCTGGGAACAGCCTTTCCTGTGGTTTTTTGGTGCTCCCACTTAAAATACATTATGCTGCTGCTGGACTTCTGTAAGCAGTGAGCAAGTAAGTTAACCAAACTTTTTCGTCCCTCAAAATGGCTCTGGGGGTTGGGTTTGGTCTGAGTTTCGGGCGAAGTTCTGTGTGTTCAGTGGCTTTCGCTTGATAGGAGTTGGTTTGTCAGCAGATCAAAGAGGTGCTCACCCCTGGGGAAAGAGGGAAGAAGAGTCTCTTAGGTCATGGTCCCTCCAAGATAAGTCAATTCATGTTGGTGCCCTTTTCCATATGGGAAAGGGGGCAATGATGTCTCTACCACAGGCAAAATCCCAGTATGTGCAGATTTAGGATCTCCTTGTGTAACACCAACAGACTCTAGTTATCGGTGGGTGATATCGAACCTGGGACTCCTGAAGCTTAATGCATGAGCCTCTACTGCATGAGCTAAAAGCCACATGGCTATTAGCTAAAGCTGTAGCAGACTTATTAATCTCTAAGTGGTCTCGGTGCGACTACATGGGACAGAGCACCACAGCCAGGAGGTGCGTGGGTTACACATGGACAGGAAGATAATAGGGAAATAAATATTATCCCCAGTTTACTTATGGGAAAAGTGAGGCACAGAGTGACTTGCCTAGAAGCCACTGAGAGGATTAGGTATGTGACAAGGAGAGGACTCAGTATTTTAATCCTGGTTCTTCTGACCCTAACTAGTTAGGGCTCCCAGCTCCCCTCTGCAGTAAGCAAAGAACACTATCCTGGTTTTACAGGAGACCACGGGCCTGGCCCGTGGTCAGAAAACCAAAGAAAGATCCATGAAGTTGTCCATTCAATCCTGTTGGTGGCAACGGTGGCAGTAGAATGTCCTCTAGATGATGCCAGAATCCTCAGCTAGGTGTCCTCTAGACGAAGCAGTAGGTGCACTGGCAGGCATCAGAAACCTGCACTCCTCTTCCTGACTGACGTTTTGTTCACGCCTTCTTTCCAAACAGCTACTTTTTTTTGGATGGAATTTATTGAATTTTATGGATTTTTTTCCCCCCCATAAACTCAGAACTCTGCAAACTTGATGCCAAAGAATCTTTTCATGGTGAATATTTCACCCAGATTGTCTTCAGGAACTCTCATCCACACCAGGTGGCTAGGATGTCCTCTCAGATAGTATCTGAAAGGTATACCTGGGTGAGGAAATGTGGGTACATTATTCTCTAGGTGCAGCGGGATGTGGGATGGATGTCAGCCCTAACTGGGTTGCCTGGTGGAAGAAAAACCATCAAGGAGGAGCCTGTAGAGAGAGGGGAACCGGCTAAATTTAATGGGGAATTAGTCCTCCGGTGCAGACAACTCCACACTGAGAGAACAGGTGCAGGGAGCAGAAAGGAGATTGATCTAGAGGACATCAGCCCTTGGTTAGACCCTCCCCAACAGCGGGCCAGAGGCCTTAAGGAGCAGAAGGAGGGTCCTCTAGGAAACTAGTCCTCAGTCAGACACCCCAGCCCTGAGGTGGTACAGAAAGGACTGGTTTCACAGACACTGGGGGGCAGCAGGTTGAGAGAGCAGGGCGGGCTGGTTCTAGGGGGGTTAGCCCTGACAGGCCAGCACCAGAGAAGCGATCAGGGCTCTTTCCCTCCAAGTCTCGGTGTAAAGTTTAACCATTAATTCCCTTATCAGAACGTTTGTGCTAAGAACCCTTATCTGGATTTTACAGGCAGGCTCTGGCACTGGGCCAAGCTTAGAGGAAAGCGTTTCATTCTTCTCCACTTGCTAAATGAAGGCAATGTTATAAGCCAACAATATTATTCTCATTAATGGGAAGGGAATGTTAATGATGGGAACGTATGTGCTCAGCTTTCAAATGAGAGACGCTGTCTATCCCTGCTTCTGACCCGGCGCGGCTTAGCAGGGCTAAATTGCTTTTAAAAACCGATCGGAATGAACCTTAATTGAGGCATTAAAAACACACTCATTTGATCTTACTGGGACCCACAATTCTCTCATTACCAGCGTCCTGCTTCTGATTACCCAGGCAGGCAAACGGAAAGGGACCCACAGCTAAATGCACTGCCAGAGGGCTGCTGGGATTTTTCTCCCTCGCTCTCTTTCAAACATAATTGAAAGTTTTAACCATATTTATTTATCTTTTTGATACATTTGAAAGTGTAGGCGCTTTGATCGCTGCATTCATTTCCCTGCCCTTTAATGTGGACCTGAATCGAATCCTCATCTCTTTCAAAGCTGTTTATTAGTTTCACTGGAAACCCATGCCCTGCCTCCCGATCTGGTGGAAATATACCGTCTTCGACCAAGTGGCCAGTCTCAGCTTGGAGCTGGTCCCCCAGTGGAGAGTGCACTGTGGAGCGGAATCCTAATACCTAGCTCTTTTCATCTGTCGATCTCAGAGCACCTTACAAAGGAGGTCACTGTCGTCACCCCCATTTTACAGAAGGGGAGACTGAAGCAAGGTGACATGATCAAGGGCACCCAGAAGGCTAGTGGCGGAGCTGGGAAGTGACTCCAGGTCTGCCAAGCTGCAGTCCGCTAGCCCACATAGCTTCTTCTCTGAGAGGCATTCTTCTCTTGCCCTTAAACATGGGCTCTCCATGTCTGGGTAGGCCACATTGATGGGACATCTGAGGAGAAGCTGCTGCTAATGCTACCTGGCCCTTTACCTGCTCGTCCATAAATACAGGCCTCACTAAATCCACCCTGTCTTTTTTACTGCACGGGGGATGTTTTCTGGGGAGTCTAGTTGCTTGTCTGTCTTGTCACTGAGATGCGGAGATAAGTGGATGAAAAGTGGGGCTCGGGGCATGCCGAGGAGACTTGTCTGCTGTACAAGCTGTCACCTCGTGCTGTCAGGTCAAGCCTGGTGGGGACAGCTGTGATAAGGCAGCTGTTTGCTGAGTATCAATAACTCCAGTAGTGCTGGGTCCTTGTGCCTTGGGGGGGATGCAGAGAGCAGACGAAAGGCTTCTCATTGAAAATGGCTCCTCTTCTTCCCCCCCCCCCCCGCCTATCTTTTTATCCCTTTATCTTCACCTGGAGTTGATAGATTAGTACGTGTCTCTGGAAGATAAATGCACTCTCACATCTTCAGGAGAGGCAGCCTCTGAAAGCCAGTGCTCACGACATCCCTTTGGCTCCTGACAAGGCGGGAGCATGAGACAACCTTCAGTCAGCTCGGCCTCCGAGGTGGTGTCTGAGATGCAAGGCCGGCGGAGTTATTAGCGGAGCTCCCACTAATGCAGTTTGGCGCGTCAACTGCATGGCGCGTGCGTTTAATGGTGCTCCCTGGCAGGGCAAACTCCCGGGAATATGACTAGACTGTTTTCTCAGGCACAGAGAGAGGGCAAGTGTTAAGGAGAGGGCTGGCCAAATTTTCACCTTGCATCACTTCACTGAAGGCAATAAAGCTACCCCCAGCCAAGAAGTTGGCCCAGGGTGAGTTCTGAAATGGAGGAGAAGGAAAGAGAGAAAACAGGAGCTAGTGACAGAGAGGATCTGAAGGAGAGGGAGCAGGGAGAGTCTGAGAGGCAAAGAGAGGAAAGTGGTGAGAAAGGGCTGGGGAAAAACCTATCCATGATGGTTTTCTCTCCAAGACCTGCTACTACGTGCTGAGTTTAGAGAGAGCCCCAGGAGCCTGGATGTGCCGCTGAGGTGGGTTCCCCATTGCCTCTCATGTGAACAATCGAACCCTTTCCCACTCCAATTCCTTTCCGAAGGCGGCATGTTGAGCCACATTCTCTATCCTCCCACCCAGCACAGATCTCTCCGCTTCAATTGCTTCTGTCACCCTGGCTCGTGACCAACACCGGGGACCTCTTGCCACTGCTTGAGGTGATTCTTGGTCTAACATTAGAAAAAAACTATTTGGGTATAGGGCTGTCCTGAGAAGACTGTGGCTCAGCAGACCAACCTCTGAACTAGGATTCATAAAACCTAGGATTGGGGGGAGGGATAGCTCAGTGGTTTGAGCATTGGCCTGCTAAACCCAGGGTTGTGAGTTCAATCCTTGAGGGGGCCATTTAGGCATCTGGGGCAAAAATCTGTCTGGGGATTGGTCCTGCTTTGAGCAGGGGGTTGGACTAGATGACCTCCTGAGGTCCCTTCCAACCTTGATATTCTATTGCAGCTCTGCTGTTGACCTACAGCAAATCACTCCTTTAGACAGTAAACTCTTCAGGGCAGGGGTTACCTTGTAGGGCTTGTCTACACACAAATTGTACACTCTTAACTATACCAGCATAATAAATTGGTACAACCCATCCCCTGCAAAGTGCAGATGCAGTTTGAACTGGTATAATGCATTTTCCTAAATTTGCAGGAATAAGCAATTGGGATAAACACCTTTCTACCTGTATATGTGTAACCATGCTAGAGATTGTACAGATTTAAGTATTTAGGGGAAATATATCATAACCTTAACTGAAATAGCTCAACTGGTACAAAACTATTTGTTGAACAAACCTCACTGTCTTTGTTCAGTGCTTTTGCACAATGGGACATTGACTTTCGTTGGTGTATCTAGGTGGTACGATCATATACATTGTAATAGGAGAGCTTTCCTTTCAGCATCTCACCCGTCCTTGCTTCTGCTTCCAACTTGAACCTGAACATGTTGGGGCCACCACAAACAATGAAAAAGTTATTTGAACTTTTTTTTGCTACTCCAGAAATGTTCCCTAGGAATCTGGTTTGGGTCTCTTCTCTGGATAAGGTAGTTGGGTTTTGGTAGGGTCTTGGTTTCCAATAAAATTTCTGATTGGAGCTGGGTCAATAATGGAGAAGGAAATCTGTCAAATAGGGTGAAATTCATGCAATAGTTGATTTGATTAATAGTGTTTGACCCACCCCATATGAGGTCATTGAGAGATTCAAGGGGGCCCCAAAACTGGCATGACTCTACCCACTAAATTCTAACCCAATTCGGAGGCAAGCAGAAGATTTGAGTTGACCTTGAGGCGTAGAGTTTACATCCCTGATCTCAAACATTCCAAGGTGTGGGGGGGGTCTTTGGATCCTGGGTTTTGGTTTAGGTCCAAATCCTGGATCCAAGAAATTATCAATAGAAAACAACAATTGGGTCACCTTGTCCATTCCGCATGTGTGCAGAATTGTTCCCTAGTGTGGGCTAGTTATCCAGCTGGTAGAAATTGGTGTAGTGACGTTGAAATCAATGGATTTAGATTCATGTAACCAGCTGTGGACCTGACCTGGAGTGGTTTGTTCAGTCCAGTTCTAAATGTTCCAAATTATGAGGCTTCCACTACTTTCCTTGCGTCACTGTTCCATAGCCTAAATGGACCTCGCTGTTCAGAATTTTCCAAACATGCCTAAGGGATGTGAACATCCAATTTCCGTTCAAATGAATGGGAATCAGGTGTCCCTTAGCAATTAGGAGGCTTTGAAAATTCCTGGGATAGGCTTTAATGTAATGTCTCCTCTAGCAGCCAGGAGTCATAGTTCAGAGCTGCGGTGTATGAGGATGCAGGAGGAGGATGGGGGGTGGGGGAGGAACACTATTACCTGGGATCAGGAGAGGTGGAGGCTTCTGTACACAGAGTTTAAGTGTTGGCTCTGGCGTGTGAGAAAATGTAATTCTGTTTGAGCAGTTTGTAGACATTTTGCAGCTCGTCCCTGTGAATTAGGGGCCCAGTGAAGTCATTAAACCCTAATCAAAAGCAGCTAATCAGGAATCAGTGGGAGATCTTCCAATTAATCAGGGCTGGTGCTCTATGAAGCTGAAGTGCTGGAGGCTGGGAGAATAAAATTAATGAAATTAACGGGAGCGCGGTGCTTTGTGGAAACCCTCTTTGAAAGCATGGTGCGGGGCTCACTTGCCTCTGCCACAGATTGTTCCGTGCCTAGCTATCCTTCAGGGCTGGGATGTGGCCATAGAAACAGCCTGGAGCTCTGGCCAAAGCCGGGGGAACATGGTGGGGCTATTCTAGCACATGCTGCTGCTTGTGAAATGATGGGAAGGAGTGTACAAGGCATCTAAGCCACGTCTGGCTTTGCTTTTGTCCACAGCCAGCCACAGCAGGAGGTCAGGACTGTATTTTACTGATAGAATGGCCTAGATATGTCATAATGGCAACGCTGTGCTCTTCAATAGCATCTTTTGTGGGAGGAGGCGCTTTACACACTTTACAGATCTGGTCAATAGCATTGCCCTTTTTACAGGTGGAAACTGAGGCACAGGGAAGTGCCATGACTTGCTCAAGGTCAAATAGGATTTGTCTTCACTGGAGATGTAACTTGGATTCAATGGTGAGCTTCCTCCTCAAACACATTCCAAGTGCACAAACCGGCACCACTCAGCCATGCCATAGTCTTGCTGTGTGGTGAGGCAGCCACCCGACCCTGTCCTGAGGTAGAGGCCAGTCCCTGAGTTAGCTTATCTTGTGTTTTGCTAACTCAAGTAACTGCAAGGAAGATGCCCAACCACAGCCAATCCCAACAAGCATTAGAAGATGGTCCGCTAGAACACTGTCTTGCCATCTACCTGTGCTCTGACCCCTGACTGGAGCTGCTGCCTCCCTCTTTTCCAGGCAAAAAGCCACCTCTGATACACTGCCACCATTTCTTGATGGCAACTTCTACAAAGGCACACCAAGAAAGACTGCCTCCATGAAAAGCAGCCGTTGTCTGTCCCAGATGCTACAACGAGCAGGATCCATAACTTCAGGGAGCTCACCACCACACTAGGTCCTGCTAGGAGATGAATTTCCTGGGCCTCGGCCATTTCTGTCCCAGCATGGACAGACAAGTTGTCCTGCAGCCCCCTGTGAAAACAAGCATAGGGGCGGTACAGTGAATTGTCATTAGGAACTAGGGGATACATACCCAGATATTGGTATTGTCCCTTGCGGTCCCTTCTTTGATCCTATGGTTCTATAATTCTATGTTGCTATGACACAGTGCTGGTGTGGCTGTGTGGTGTGACAGCAGCACATGCAACTTGACTGTGTGCTCCTGCTCTAGCCAGTTAAATTATTGTGAGGTAACTAAGGATACGTCTACACTACAGCAGGGACCATGCTTCTCCCACTCAGAGTTAGCATGCTAAAAATAGCAGTGTTGTTGTGGGTAGCACAGACAGCAGCTCAGGCTACCAGCCCAATTACATATCCAAGGGGCCTGGGCAGGTTGGTACTCAGGTAGCTAGTCTGGTTTGCCACCCAGGCTACCACTAGCTGTATTGCTATTTTTAGCATGCTAACTCGAGCAGAGCTAGCAGGTGTCTGTCTGAGCTGGGAAGCATGTTCCCAGCTATGCTGTAGGCATACCCTATGTCACTGTTGCTCAACTTGTAATTAGCCTGCAGTGAAGACATACTCCGTGAATAGTACAGGAATAAATTGCCCAGGGGGTGTGTGGAATCTCCATCATTAGAGGTTTTTAAGAGCAGGTTAGACAAACACTAGTCAGGGATGGTCTAGTTCAGGGGTCGGCAACCTTTCAGAAGTGGTGTGCCGGGTCTTCATTTATTCGCTCTCATTTAAGGTTTCGCGTGCCAGTAATACATTTTAACGTATTTAGAAGGTCTCTTTCTATAAGTCTATAATCGATAACTAAACTATTGTGGTGTGTAAAGTAAATAAGGTTTTTAAAATGTTTAAGAAGCTTCATTTAAAATTAAATTAAAATGCAGAGCCCCCCAGACCGGTGGCCAGGACCCGGGCAGTGTGAGTGCCACTGAAAATTGGCTCGAGTGCCGCCTTTGGCACGCGTGCCATAGGTTGCCTACCCCTGGTCTAGATAATACTTAGTCCTGCCTTGAGTGCAGGGGACTGGACTAGAAGACCTCTCAAGGCCCTTCCAGTCCTAGAATTCTATATATCAGTAGGACAACCAGGGTGCAAAACCAAAGCTGTGTGAATCCCGGTTCATAGCATTACACTCCCTCCTGGAGCTAGAGTGAGGAGCAGAACCCAGGAGTCCTGACTCCCAGTCCCTTTGTGTACTGCTGGATCAATCTATTGTGTATGTGTATTTAGATAAGTTAGATCTATTCAAGTCAGCAGGGTTTGATGAAATTCATCCTAGGGAACTTAAGAAGCTAGCTGAAGCAATCTCGGAACTGTTAGCAATTACCTTCAAGATCGCTGGAGGATGGGTGAGGTCCCAGAGGACTGGAGAAGGACAAGCATAGTACCTATCTTTAAAAAGGGAAATAAAGAGGTCTCAGGCAATTATAGCTCCATCAGCCTAACTTCAATACCTGGAAAGAGACTGGAACAAATTATTAAACAATCAATTTGAAAGCACCCGAAGGATAATGGCATTAGAAGGAAGAGCCAGCATGGATTTGGCAAGAACAAAACTTGGCAAACCAACCTAATTTCTTTCCTTGAAAGTGTTACTGGCCTATTGGTTAGGGAGAAAGCAGTAGATGTGGTATGTCTTGATTTTTAGTAAGGCTTTTGACATATTCTCTAGTTTTGCTTATAAGACCATCATGTGGGACCATGGTTTAGATGAAATCATTATAAGGTGGGTGCACAACTGGTTCAAAAACTGTACTCAGAGTAGTCCTCAATGGTTCACTGTCAAACTGGGAGGGTCCTGCAGGGGTTAATCCTGGGTCCTGTATTATTCAATATTTTCATTAATGACTTGGACAATGGAATGGAGAATATGCTTATAAAATGTGCAGAATACACCAAACTGGGAGAGGTTACAAGCACTTTGGAGGACAGGATTAGTGTTCAAAATGACCTTGACAAATTAGAGAATTTCTCTGAAATCAGCAAGATGAAAGTCAATATGGATGCTCCCCGACTTACGCAAGCGTTCTGTTCCAGAACGCCTTGCGTAACTCGAATTTTGCATAAGTCGGGAACGTATACCCGACCATTACGGGGCGGGGGGGGGGGGAACTTTCAAGCTTATGGAACTTTTTCCGTAAATGCGGATTTGCGTAAATCGGGTTTGCGTAACCCGGGGACCATCTGTACAGACAAGTGCAAAGTACTTCACTTAGGAAGGAAAAATCAAATGCACAACTACAAAAAATGGATCACAAACTGAATGAGTCAACAGTGTGCTGCAGTTGTAAAAAAGGCTAATATTCTGGGGTTTATTAACAGGAGAGTAGTATGTAAGGCCTGTCTACACTAGAAGATTAGGTCAGCATAACTACCTTGCTCAGGGGTGTGAAAATTCCACATCTGTGCAGCGTCGTTAAGCTGACCTAAGTCACTAGTGTAGACTGAGCTAGGTTGACCTTGCCGGTGGATTACCTACACCGATGGGAGAACCACTCCTGTTGGTGTAGGTAGTGTCTAACTGAAGAGCTGCAGCTGCACCGCTGTAGTGTTTCAAGTGTAGACAAGCCCTTAGATATGGGAGGTAATTGTCCCCTCTACTTGGCACTGTGAGGCCTCACCTGGAGCACTGTGCCCAGTTCTGGGTGCCACATTTTAGGAAGGATGTGGACAAATGGGGGAGAGTCCAGAAGAGAACAAGAAAAATGATAAAAGGTCTAGTAAACCTGACCTTTGTGGAAAGGCTAAAAAAACTAGGCATGTTTAGTCCTGAGAAAAGATGAAGATGGAGGCTGGGGACCTGATAATAGACCTTCACATATTTGAAGACTGTGGTTAAAAAGGACGGTGAACAATTGTTCTCTGTCTACTGAAAGTAGGACAAGAAGTAACGGGCTTAATCTGCAGCCAGGGAGATTTAGGTTGGGTATTAGGAAAAACTTCCCAACTATCAGGGTAGTTAGGCTCTGGAATAGGCTTCCAGGGGAGGCTATGGAATCCCCATCAGTGGAGGTTTTTTAGAATCGGTTAAACACACCTCTGTCAGGGATGGTTTAGGTTTATTTGATCCTGCTTCAGTGCGGGGCGCTGGACTTTAAGACCTCCGGAGGTCCCTTCTAGCCCTCCATTTCCATGATTCTATGTGGTCTCCAAGGATGCTTTCAAGAGGATCTGGGTAGCAGGAAAACAAAATCCAGGGGAGGGGAAACTGGATGTGTTGAGGAAAGGATGCCCTCTAGGGAGCTGGCGGTGCCATTCAAAGCCTTGAGACTGCTCATCTTCCCCTTCGGATCAGTTGTAAGCTGTGGCTATTATTGTGGATGAGACCAGTCTTGCCTTTTTTTATCTGTTCTGTTTTAAAAACTCGACAATCCTGTCCTACCACTGCACTCACCAGAGGAAAGAGCGAAGATGTGAGAACAGCCAATTCCCTCCCCGCTGACCCCCACTCACTCACCTCCAGCTGCTGAGAAACGTCTCGTTCCATAAATCTTACTGTACTTTTAATTCCCTCCTTTTCTCTCCAGCTTCTGCTCAGCTCTCTCTCTGTCTCTGACGTTGCTGTGCCACTGTTACTTTCAGGATGCTCTATTGAAAAAAATAATAAAATGAAGTGCATTGTGTTTTGGATGCAGCTATAAATTCTCTTCAGGTTGGATCTGGCACAAATTGATTTTTGTTGTGCCTGGTTCAGAGGTTTCCCTAGTACCATTTAAACTTGCCAAAGTGAGGAAGCAATTTAGGCTAAGTAACCAAAGTGAAAGTGAAAAGGCCCATAACTTTGTTGCCGTGCATTCACCTCGGAGGGTGAGGGCTGAATCAGACAGGCCTGGTGCTGAACTTGGAACTCCCCATTGTAAACGATGAATCAGGCAAGCAGCAAAATGTACAGAGCTGGTTTTCATCCCCCTCCCTTCAAGGTTTGCCACTTAGGACGACATTTCCTAGGGACCTCACCTCTCCACTAGGCAGCAAAATAAGTTCCCTGAACAAGCTCAGTGCAGTGGGTGCATGCTGGCTGCTGAGCTCTGCTGACAATTGGGCCATCAGTGTTTCAGCGGGAGCTGCTGGGGGCTGAACACTGGTGCAAACTAGGCCCCTATTTAGGTGCTGAGCATTCTTGAAAATCAGCCTCTGAATGTGGGAGCTGAGCTCTTGAAAATCTGACCCTTAAGGTTTAGTGGCATCACACTGGGGGTCAGGACACCTGGGTTCTACCATTGATTGTCTGTGTGACCACAGGCCAGTCACTTCCCTTCTCTGTGCTCTAGGTTCCCTATCTGTAGCCTGGGGATCATTCAACCCATGTTTGCAAAGTGGACTGAGGTCTATGGTAGCTAATAGTGTTTTATTACTACAAAGAGAGTCTCTTGGTGAAATTCAGAGCCTGGTTCAGATTCTCGTCTCTATCCCTCCCTAATGCTCAGGGGTATTCAGATTTGGTGGAAGAGGTTTCCCATTCAGGCCCGTCTCCATAACCAGCTTCATTTCCTCACCATATCCTCCTCTCCTAAATAATTCTGCTGAAATGTTAATTTCTGGCTTGCTCATTTTGTAGAGGGTTTTTTTGATACCGCAGTGGGAAGGTGGAGATAAATTGTCTCTGCCTTGGATCTTGTGCTCTTTCCTTGAGGTCCCCATCGCTGTCCTCTTCTTGCTGCAATTTCACTGTCAAGCACCATCCTGGCCCTCTCCTCAGCTCCCAGGAGAGCTATTATTTATGGCTGGTGGAAGAAAACCAAATGACGTAAGCTTGTTCCCAGCCTCAGAGAGGACATTCATCAGCAGGGGCTTTCAGAGAAAAGTCCTTTGTTTAATTACTGAGTCACTCAGGGTCTTTCCAATCTGGTTTGATTTGCCACATACTATCTCTGAGTAATCCATGTGGCACTTCATCCTCCATAGGGGGGAGGCAGTTTGCATGACAGCAAGTGATCTCTAGATACCACCTCGCTGTTCAGCTATTGGTACAAATGTTTCTTTGCTGCTCTGAATATTCCAAAACCGGGGAGAAGGATGCAAGGAAGCACGGCTTTATATTCAGAGCAGGTTTGGAAACAATAAATATTGTCCAGGAAAAATGTCAAGACCGGAAAAAGTTAAAGTTTTCTGATCTTTTCCACCAAAATTTTGATTTTTTTTTTAAAGGGGGGAAACCGAACCCCTTTTTCATTCTTAGTACAAATGTCTGGTTTTTCATCACAGAATGGGAAAATTTTCCATGACATTTTCCACTAACTAAAAAAAAGTCCAATTTTCATTGAAATAAAGTTGTGAGGGGAAACGTTTGCCCAGCTCTATTTAATTGACTGGCGTTTGACTGGTGCTCATTAAAGCAAGGAACGATATATCGGTGTCACTTGGAGTAACTCTGACGCAGTGAGGGTAGAGGCTAAGCAAGCTTCATCCATTCAGCTTTGCCAGTCCACCTCTGTCCTGCCCTTCGCGGCTCCCTGCTGATCCCGTCGTAGCTCTTTCATAGCTTGGGTAGAGGGTGGCCATATTTTCCCAAAGGGAAAATGGAACACTGCACAGGACTGGCCCGAGGCCCCCCTGCTGCCGGCGCGGGGCCCCCCCATCCCCTTTACATGGGGCCAACCCAAGACCCCTTGGCCCCTACCCGCACAGGGCTGACCTGGCCTGAGCCCTCCCTCCTGTGCAGGGCTGGCATTTCCTTTGCCCCTCCCTCCTCCACACACATTCGTCCATGCCACACTAGGGGTCGCACCCCACTTCTTTGGCAAAACTGGGCATTTGTCCCGGTTGCTCTTGCCAACTGATGATCACTTGGCAAGAGCAAACAGGACAAGTGCCCAGTTTTGCCAAAAAAAAAAAAAAAAGCCGGGACAGGACTTTAAAAAAGGGACTGTCCAGGCCAAAATGGGACATATGGTCACCCTGGCTAAACTGGGTCACTAAATGGTAGGGTGGTTTTGTCATGTGAAATATCCACGAATGCCTTGGGTTAGGGCTCCAAAACTTATCATGCGCTAAGCCAGATTTGAACATGTTGCTTCAGAGAGAGAAGACCCATTGGTCTCAAACCTACTGCAGCACCTTTGTACCAAGTGCTCTTCTATTTACCATATTTCCTTTGTAGAAGATGTGGCAGGGGTAGTCCAAAATCATAGCCTCACCCATTGGAAACCTATCTGAAGGCGGACTCCAATTTCCCTTCTGTTCAGTAGTAGCCATGGCATAGGAGATGCTAATCCCCTGCCCCCCAATTAAAACATCTGTTTAAAACCATTCATGGTGTAGCCCATCCAGGGGGCGGTTACCACAGAGAATTGAACCCAAGATTTCTAGTGCCCTGGCTTGAGATAAGTCCACTAGCTGTGAGCAGGAGCATGCAGTTCTACTCTGGCTCAGCCCTGGCATGGGGACCAACACCCATGGCTGATGTGCTGTGATGTGATGCAATGAATGGATAAGGCCTGTCCAAAGAGAAGCTATCCGTCAACCATCCGCAAAGCCTTGAGGGTGATCATCAAGTGCCTGGGTTCTTGCTTTACTGGCTCGTAAACTTCAGTATTTCCCAACTCCATTGACTATCCTGCTCTTCTGTGGATCCAGAGCCATTCGGCTGTCTGGGATGGAACCTAATACACTCCTGGAAATAGGCTATCCTAGACCGTCTTGGGTTCTGGGGTGGGCAGTAAAGTCAGAAATAGTAACAAACCAAGCAATTATCTCAGAGTTTGGTGCTAGGAAGAAGAAAGGGATCATTAGCCGGTGGGAAGGATGGTGTGATGCGGTGAAAATGGGTAGTGAGCTAGGCCCTAGGTCAGCTATTTATTAATAAATAGTAGTAATAATGACAGGAATCAATGTCCCAGGACCAAGCTGTCTAGGGTCTTCTAAGGCTCCCATCATTATAATGCCTGAGCATTTCCCAAGCATTAATATATTTCCTCTCACAACGCCTATGTGGGGTAGGGAAGTATTATTCTCAGTCTACACATGGGGAACTGAACACAGGGAGATGAAGTGATTTGCCCAAGGCCACACAGGGAGTCTGTGGCAGAACCAGGAACAGTACTCAGACCTGCTGAATCTCAGAGACCTCAGCACAAAACCACACTAATAAACATGGTGGCTACAGCTGAGCAACGTGCAGAATAGAATCCGCTTTAGCCTTGTCTAAATTTACAAGATTTGCCAGTATAGCTTCATCTGCCAAAGCCACTTTGCCACTATAACTGCATCTACCCTTAGTGCTTTTGCTAGTATAGCTTGATTTGGTGAGCAAAATACCAGTAAAAGGACTTTTTTGGGGTCAATAAAACTGCATATACATTAGGGCTTTTAGCAGCAAAATTAAGTTGTAAAAAATAGTTTAAAAAATCATCCCCTAAACCATCATAACTATGCCAGCAAAACTTTCACATGTAGACTTGGCTTGTGTCCTGGACTACTTTTTAAATACAATCATAGAGCGTTAGCAGGAGGATGTCAGAGAGCGGGGGGTGAGCTGGTGAAACACAGGAGAATTTGCAACCATCTTGTCTTGCATAACCATCAGACACACTGAGCGGTTGTCACATCCACCTATGGAACACGCTGTCACACAAATCAGAAGGGATGGAGCCTGTCAAGCTGTAGAATGTCAATCAAAATGTCTGTTTCCACCCCCATCCCAATTAAATACGGGACAAGGGAGTTCATTCTCATTTGCATAAGGGGAAGAAATACATGTGAAGTACTTTAATGCTTGGTGCATTTTCAGCTCAGAGCATGTGCATGATTTGGCTGTTCTGTACCCACAGACAAGACTTGGTAATGGGATTTGAGGGGCTAACTTACTACACGGTATCTGGAAAATGTAGCCCTTAAAGACTAATCATCTACATCGCTGGCCTTCCAAAGGGTGAGTAAGGATGCCTCACCCCCAGCTTGTCACAGGGTGGTTTGGTTCAAAGCATGTGGTCAGCGAAGGTATTGCCACAAGAGACTTGTGTAGGCAGTGTGGACAACACTTGTGGTTTATATTACAGGGCTTCTGATAAACCCCCAGCTGCTGACATCAAGAGATTGCATAAGAATCTCTGCTTCCATTTAAAAGAAAAAGGAAAACGTTAGCAATCATGCTTCAGGAGAAAAGCTTGAAAAAGTGAAGCAAGGACTCAGAAATCAGAAGGCAAATAGGCTTAAAAATCATGAGCTGTATATACATGATTTTTAAGCCATCTCATGATTTTGAGATGCCTGATTTATTACATTTGAACACTCAGGGTTAGCAATGCTGAGACTGGTGCCATCAAAAACTGTGCAGGCAATCTGATCTCCTGCCCTCTTTCTGGCTCCCAATTGTGATGAGGGCAAGTCTACACTACAGAATTGTCGACCTAAGTCACGTTGATGTATCGCCACCTAAGTTCCCTCTAAGCTGCGTGGCTGCGCAGCAGGCTATAAAGGGCCACACAGGCATGCAACCACAGGGGCCTGGAGAGGAGAGAGGTAGGGGGTGGGTGGGGTGGGGCTACCATGGGGAGAGGCGCCTCAGCCCTGGCCCTGGAGCTGCTGCCGGTGTAGTGGCACAACCTACAACTGGCACATTTATCCCACCAGTAGCAGTTACCGCCACGTAAGGATGGCTGTCTTTGCTTACCCAGCAGAATTTGGTACCCTAGTGGTCCAGGGGTAGTGAATTCTGAGGGATAGGGGTTCTGGAGCTGCTGCTGGCAGGGAGAGGTGCCTCTTCCCCAACCCAAGCCCCAGGGCTGCTGCAGTGAGAGAGGGCTGGGGGAGTTCTCTCTCCCTGGGGCAGCCTGCACCCCAAACCCCTCATCCCCAGCTCCACCCCAGAGCCCACACCCTCCTGCACCCCAACCCTCTGCCTCAGCCCTGAGCCCCTTTCTGCACCCTGAACCCCTCAGACCCACCCCAGAGCCCTCACCCCTAGCTGGAGCCCTCACCCCTGCACCCCAATCCTCTGCCCCAGCCCTTATCCCCCTCCCACACTCCAAACCC
The DNA here is from genome assembly GCF_028017835.1 of Emys orbicularis. Lineage (NCBI taxonomy): Eukaryota > Metazoa > Chordata > Testudines > Emydidae > Emys > Emys orbicularis. The sequence goes on along the minus strand of NC_088700.1, from coordinate 16,254,494 downwards.
TTCGGGCCCACCCCTGCCACACATCATCTCCATATTGGTGCACATAACAAAATGCATACCACACGTGGATGGGAAAAATTAGAGGGAACATTGATCACCACTGCAGTGATTAAATCGCTTTTGTATGTCCATGCTACGCTTCTTGTGTCAGCAGTGCACATCCTCACCGGGAGCGCTTGTACCGATTTAACTGTCAGTGTGGGGCATTGTGGGGATGGCTTCGGAAAGGCAGCAACAGTCTATGTAAGCAACGGGCTGTCTACACTAACACTGCATCGACCTAAGCACTACGCCTCTCACGGAGGTGGAGTTAAGTTGGTGTAGTGGGTGAGTTACCTCAGTAGGAGTGACATTGTAGTGTAGACGCCTACAGAGTTAGGTTGACTGCCTTATGTCGACCTAACTCTGTAGGGGAGAGCAGGGCTGAATGGGAGGTCAAGTTTTCCTTAGAACTCAGGGGTGGATTTCTAAGTGCTCAGAGCCCACAGTCAGGGCTAGACTTCTCCAAAGTGTTCAGCTGCTATTGCAGCCTGAAATAAAAGGGCCCGATTTTCTGACTGGCTCGGCTCCCACTGTGAACCCAGCATGCTGAGCACTTTTGAAAATTGGCCATTTATTTAGGTGACTAAGTGGGAGCTGAACACCAGAGCCATTATGCTGCAATTTTGAGTGATCCTGGATTTTTAGAGGCAGAAAACTCCCCTATAGCGTCAATTGCTGCCTGCAGGTGTAGGATGATCTCACAGCTCAGCTACTCATTACTGGGGGACCTTCCTGTACCTTTTGGACTCTCCTGAACCAGGACCACCCAGCTACCAAAAAAGTTCCCCTAATTGTTTCTTGGTGTGGTCCACTTTCTTCAGCTATAGTCCGTTTTGGCTCTGTCGCAGAGACCCAGGGCTGGGTTCATAAACCTTTGTAGCATGGCCAGGTTAATAGAAATAACTAAAGCTGGTCAGAACATGGACTTGCTAATCCACAGGAACTTCTGACACTTCAAAATTTGTTTTCATTCCAAATCTGAATGAAAAGTTGAAATTTTGAAATTTCCCATGGAGTGAAAATTCAAATAAATAACTAGATAAAAAATTGTTTTGGACCATTGAAAGGCTTCATTTTGACATCTTCAAATATTTTTTCTTTTGTTAAGGTCAAAATGTTTAATTTCTCTAAGATAAAAATATTTCATTTTTGATCATGTCCAAATAAAATATATTGGATATAATGTAAAATTAGTAATTCCCTATAATATATAAGCCAAACCAAACTGAATCACAAATGAGTCGAAATGAAACATTTTGACATGATTCATTTTGACTTTCTCATCAAAATCTTGACATTGACACGTTCCCGTGAAGTGGTTTAAATAATTTCTACAAAACTGCATTTTCTGATTGGAAAAAACTGTTCTGTCCAAAATAAACCTTCAAGCAGCGTTAGAAATATGAAGGCCACAACGTGGAGAGGTCTCTATCAAGAAGTAGGTGGAAGTGTTCTGAGGTTTACACATTACCACTGTAACCCTTCTGCCCATCTAAGTTGGCAGCAACAAGGACCGGGTTCTGTATCTAGGGGTTCCGTTTCAATAACGCAATGCAAAATCGGCTCGAGCCCCCACCCAGTGACCTGGGACAATTATATACCACCCCCCTGGGTACCTCTAAGAGGCAATACTTCCCCTCTCGCAAGCACGGAGTCTGAGTGTAGCAGAAAATGTTTAATAACATGAGGTAAACGACATCAGCAAAAAATAGGAAAAACACCACAAACAGGATTCATAACACAAACCATGAGCAAAACCCACCCCAGCAAATTGGGCTGTGTCCTTTCCCTTTGGCTCTTGAATCCAGCAACCCAAAAATCACCCAGAGTCCCAAAAGTCCAATAACCCCCAAAGTCTCTGTCCCTGGTCAGTGCAGCCCCAGAGTAAAAGGGGGGGGGGGGCACGCAGGGTGTTAAGGGGCACCTTACGTGATCCAAGGCTGGCCAGCCGTCTGTTTCTCCGTGGGGGTTCTGCCGCAGCCTTCACCACGAGCCAGTCCACTTTCCTGCCATCCCACGAACTGCTCCGCTCTACAAGCTGCTCCGCTCCGCTCCCCGACCTGCGAGCCGTTCCAGCCATCCGCGCAAACAGCTCCGCTCGCCGTTCCTTGGGCCACTCCAACCGGCCCCGCAAGGCTCCACGCCGCTCGCTGCTCCTCCAGTCGTCCCCACAAATTGCTCCGCCAGCTGCTGAGCAATATAGCTTCAGGCTCCCCCAGTAGTTAACACAGCACTCAGTGATCTCAGCTCTTAATAACGTCAGCTCTTTGGTGATTTCAGCTCATAGTATAGGGGAGCCCCAGTGCTGGTGCACCGTTGGCCCAAAGTGAATTCAGCTCAGCAGCCTGTAACTAGACTCCTAATAGAATCAAAGTTAGCTCTGACATTCAACAGTGGAGAGAGGAGGTGGTACAATTGGTGTTTCAAACCCTCAGAGGGGGGCCCATGCCATCAGGTACAAACACCTGTCCCCATCCTCTCTCAATTCACTGGGTTTTGTAACCCATGCCCCTTGTCAAGCAAGTGCTACTTAGGTAATGGTGAAGGACTCACTCAGTCCTTCTGTCATACAACAGTTCCACTGGCCTTGATTCACAGAATCAGGGTAACAAAACTTTATTCTTCCTGCCCCAATAATAGAGAAACTGGGGATCCCACACCAGCCAAAGTAACCACTTTCAGTTGCTGTTGTTTCCTGCCAGGCGAGTGGGTGTGCCTATGCAAACAAGATCAGCCCCTGGAGTTCTTTTCCACACTCGCCATAATTCACCACCAGATGTCAGGGTAGAGCTCATCCTGACTCTGCTTACACCACTTTAAACCTTCCACCCCCATCACTCGCTGTCTAGTTGAACCAAATCACTGCAGTTGTTACGTTATCGTAACCTCACTTGAGATCAGGGCCCCCATGGTGCTAGGCGCTACAAAGATACATAGGTAGTCCCTGCCCAAAAGAACATAGAGCTGGTCCACACTTTGGCCTGGTCTACACTGGGGGAGGGGGGGTGTCGATGTAGGATATGCAACTTCAGCTACGGGAATACTGTAGCTGAAGTCGACATATCTTATTCCGACTTACCTCCTGTCCTCACGGCGTGGGATCGATGGCCGCGGCTCCCCCGTCGACTCCGCTACCGCCACTCGCTCCGGTGGAGTTCCGGAGTCGACGGGGAGCGCGTTCGGGGCTCGATATATCGTGTCTTAACGAGACGTGATATATTGATCCCCGATAAATCGATCGCTGCCCGCCGATATGGCGGGAAGTCTGGACGTACCCTGAAACGTTACAGCGGCATAGTTACTTCTCTCGGGGATGTGAAAAATCCACATGCCTGAGCGACGTAGTTAAAAGCCGACATAAGACCTGGTGTAGATGTTGTGAGGTCGATGGAAGAATTCTTTTGATCATGTAAAAAGCAACAGAGGGTCCTGTGGCACCTTTAAGACTAACACGGTTACCCCTCTGATCTTTTGATCATGTCAATACAAAATATTATCTGTAACACATCAGATATAAGAATTTTCCCATCGACCTAGCTCCCAGGTCTCGGGGAGGTGGATTACCACTGCTGACCGGAGAACCCGTTCTGTTGCTGTAGTGTCTACACTGAAGTGCTACAGGGGTGCAGCTGCAGCGTTTTAAGTGTAGGCCCAGCCTTACTGATGCAGGATCTGGGCCTTCGAGTGTAACTTCTGCCAAGGTTTTCAATGCAGGATGGGAGCCTAAAAATGCAGTCTGGGGTTCCCCGGATTCCTAGCTTAAATCTTTGTGTTTCCATCTCCTGTTGGGGTTCAGCCCGCAGTCGCCTGAGAGAGATGTTGGGGAGTGAATCCAGCCATTAACAGAATCACAGTAATCGAGCCAGAACTGTATTATTATTATTAGTTTTTCATTTTATTCTTTCCCGTCTGATTCCATGGCAATAAATCCTCCCTGGGCTTGCAGCCTGCCAATCTCCCCCTCCCTTTAAGTTTAATTCAATTTATGTGCCTCCTCTTCCTTGTACCGCGGTGAAAAATAAACGCTGTCTGTCTGTGTCTCTCTCTTTTGGTTACTGGTTCCCAATCACACACACTGTGTCTATTCTGCTGCAGTCCTCAGAGGAAGACCTATAAAATTTGACTGATGAAGGGAATGGAGGGGGGGAGGGAAGGAAAGAAGAAAAGCAAAGCAAACCCAGGAAGGGAAAGTAATAGGGGCAAAAAATAAAATAAAAATGAAAGATTTAAAGCAGCTATCAATCGGTGGCTGTTTCAGCTTTAAGAGTCTGTTGAAACAACATAATAAAAGGCAATAAAGGTAGGATTTATGACCTACCTAGGGGAAACGGCTTGCTGCATCCATTGTGCGGGGTGAACCCATCATATGAGTCCTGGGGGGCTGTAATACCACCCAGCACACTTACATCGCTGGCACATGCAAAGGACCCAGTTAACCACTTTAAAGGGCTATGAGCCAGTCCCTTGCCTCGTCCCCCTGGCCTTAAGAGGCCCTGTATTTATGGGCTTGGCATTTTGTGTTTTAAAGACTCTGTTTTGTTCAGTTTGACTGGTAAACCCGCTCTGATTCGCAGCGATCAATGGCGCCGTGCTGGAATTTTAAGGGCCAGGTATTTTACCACCGGGGTTGAGCCCTCGAGCTAAATCTTGAAGGAAGGGAAAGGGGAAAGCATGCAGATGGCGGAGGGAGGGCGGGAGTCTCATAAACCACCGGTACATGTTTAAATTGCAGTAAAATCACTGGGGGGAATAAATCTGCAGAAATAGAACAAAACAGGAGAGCGGAGGTTTTTACTGCCGCCTTCAGGGACGGAATGACCCTTTCAAAATGCGGGTGATCATAACAGCCGCTACTTAAGGCAGAGTGTGGCCAATTAGGGGTGTGGGAGCCTTTATGGCTTACCTTTTGGGCTGGTGTAGTTGGTATTCTACAGACAGAGGGAGGAGCAAGGATGCAGGCTGGAGCCCAGGGGAGCAGCCTGTTTTAGAGCAAGAGCTTGGTGATGAAATCCTGGCTCCACTGAATCTAATGGCAACACTCCTGCTGGCTTCAAAAGGGCCAGGACTTTCACCCCTTCTGGGTTCTATTCCTGACTCTGTCACAGACTTCCTGGGTGACCTGGGGCAAGTCACTTGACCCCCATTTGTGCCTTAGTTTTCCATTCTGTATAATGGAGCTAGCGGTGGTCACACTTCTTTGTAAAGAGCTTTGAGAACTAAGTGTGGAAAGCTCTACATAAGTGCTGAGTAATAATACAGGGGGTTGGTCCTGGGAAGTGCTGATGTAACAGAACCAGCCACTTACATGGAGAGGCCAGGGGCTGACAGCAGGGAGCAGTCCTGGGGCTTTCCGCTCCAAGCACACGAGCCCCTGGCCTGAGTTCAGGGGGCTACTTGGCAAGCCACAAGCGGTTATCGTTGATGTGAGTCAGCCACTAGAGGGGCTCAGGATCACGTGCGCCTAGGCAACGTCCTACACGGAGTGCTCACAAGCCGGCACTTTCAAGGCACTTACTGATTTCAGGTGCTTCTATTTTGGGGGCACCTGGGGCCTGAATCTGAGAAAGGGCTGAGCAAAGTGCAGCTGACGTCGACGGGAGCTGCGTGCGCTTGGCACTTGCTGAGCATCAGAGGCCTGGGTGTTGCAAGCTGGCCACCCAAAAGTGGTGGCACCTCATGCCAGAAGGATGGCCCAGTGGCTAAGGCACGAGTCTGGGACTTGGGAATTGAATATAGATCTCCCTGCTCTGCCACGAGACTTCCTGTGTGACCTTGGGCAAATCACTAGGTCTATCTGTCCCTCAGTTTCCCCACCTATAAAATGGGGATAATACCACTGCCCTACTTCTAAGACTAGATGCATTACAGATTGTGAGGTGGTCGGATACTGTGGGAAGAGGGGGTCATATTGGTATCATGGATGGAGGCCTCTTTGGAAAATGTTGGCCTTAATTCCCATTGGCTGCCATGAGAGTTGTGGGTGCTCAGCACCTGCTAGGATTGGGCCCTGCATGCTGTATCCTGAGGTTCTGGCATGGAGGCTTCTCTCATCATTTATCCCCCTGCCTTTCCTCCTAGGAAGGAGTTTTAGCCTTCTCCCTGTCACTCTGCTTTCCGGCCACAAGTTACATGCTTTTGTTTTGAGAAGTACAGTAAATCTTAACTCCGGAATGAAGAGCCCTGCCATATCCGATGCCGTTTGTTCTTTTAGAGGAAGGGAAGAGGATGGGGAGGGGGGAGTGAGGGGGGGAAAAATCAATCTACTATATAAAGAGAGCTGTCGCATGGCACAGCACCGTAATCCAATGGAGCCGGGGAGAGCGAGCGAGCGAGACAGACAGATCTGGGACAGAGGAAGGAGGGGCGGTGGGGACGCAGCAATCTGCAACCCTCTTAAAACCCCAGCGTGGAACAAAGCCCTCATTAGTGGCAAATAAGGCTGGGGGAGTGGCAGTAATAGGCTAAATAAATTCCTATAAAATCAGGGATGATAACTGCAGTGAGCTGACACCAGAGTTGTGCCATAAGCACGCCAAGAGGAGATGGTTCTAATTGTAAAAGCCCAATCAGAGGGTCCAGCGGGCATGAAATGATGGATTAGTTCAGGGACATTAATGCCAGCCTCTCGCAGGGAAGCTGCATGTGCCCCCTACCCTCCTCCTCCTCCCTTGGAAGGGTTTGATTGCGCTTTAATTGGCCACCTTTTTGAAATTTGCACTTAGCGGCGGGGGGAGGCAAAGATCAAGGGCAGAAACCCCCGGCGTCAGACCTGCTGCTTGGCAGTAAAGCATACAGGACCGTGGCTTTCCCCTGCATACGCTGGGGCCTCTCTGGGACATGTGCATCCATCCTTGTTAAGGCCGAGGCAGTTCAACCCAAGGGGGAATGTGGTGCGCATGTGAATGTTTACATGCATACGTGACAGGAGCCATCTGGGCTGATGCACCGGGGCTTGAACTGGGGAACTTCCAGAACTGAAACCATGCGGGGTTACCGCAGCTTGAGCTAAGCTCTGTAGCTGGGCACGGTCCCGGACTTTCATCCTTTGTGGACTGGCACAGAGGGAGACCCACACCAAACACTCATAAGTGGGTCACCCGTGCACCTCTGTTTGGGTGTGTGCACACATGCCTTAGTGTAGGAATGTGTATGTCTGAGCAAGTGACCACAGGCATATTTTCATTATAGTAGCAGTGGCACAGTAGGATCGAGGCGCTCCCGTCACTGTGCTAGGTGCTGTACAAACACGGAGCAGAATAAAAGATGGTCCTTGCCCCCACGAGCTTAAGGAAGGAATAAGCTAAGTAGACACGGGTGCTGCAGCTCTTTGGGAGGGGGTGTGGTACATTCGGTGGGGTGCATGCATGTGTGTTTCCCTGCACATCCGTGTAGACACAGGCACGTACATGTGAGCGTGTGGGTGTGTCCGTGTGCACGTCTGTGAGTGTGTGGGGAGATCCTCTGCAATAAGCCCGAGCACATATGTACATGGATCACGCTTACACAGGCATCACACAACCTACTATTCCATTCAGCACCTGGTAGTGTTGAGCCTTATTCTGAATACAAAGCACAATGGCTTCTGAGGTGCACAAGCTGCAGAAGGCTGTATATGCTGCAGCTGCTTGTCTGGGGAGCTGACCTATCCAGGAGAAGATCCTTCTGGTTTAAAAGAGGGGAAATACATTTCTTTCACATCCAGGAATAGCAGAACTATTCAGGGAGGGGGAGTTTTTATACATGATCGCCAGGATCTCAGAGCAGATCCACTCCTGATTCAGGGAATGGTCACATTCTGCCTATTAGGTCTCTGTAGTCTGTGAGAATTACTAGGTGGGCAAAAGCCAGACCAGGTTTGCACTAAAAAGATTTGCTAGTGTAGCTCTGCCAGCAACACGGCTTAGACTCTTACAAAGGAGTTATTTTGCCAGAACAGTTTATATCAGTTCCCCAAATGGATTAAGCTAAACTGGTAAAAGGATTTTTTTTTGCGGTACAACTCGTGTCCACACAAGGGCATTTTATGACATTTTTATAGCACCAAAGAATCACACCTCTAACTGACATTATACCTACAAACGTTTCTCGTGTAGACCTGGCCCAGACATAGCTTTAGTTGTGGAAAACTTTGGCAGTCAGGCTGGTTCAGAACCAAGTCCCAATGTATCCAGGTCTGAGGATGGGGGAGTCAGGAAGATGCAGGGTTGTTGGATAAATGCGTTTGGATCTATCTCATTAGTGCAACCCCAGAGCTGCCATAACTTCATCTGCATGGCTCCAGTTGGAGAGAAGCAGATGCACTCCTGTGGTGATCCTTTCTAAAATAAAACCAATTGCATATCCCAGTTCCCCTGTGGTATGGCTCCTTTCCCAAGCACTTCACTGGATGGGGTTTGTAAAGCAGCAACTTCTCCTAGCAAAGGAGCATTTCTTTAGTACTGTCCTTTGCAGTTTCTAGGTACCCAAGTTAGAAAAACATTGGCATGGATTATTAAAACTAAAATTATTTTACAATCTCATTTATTTTTCATCCTTTATGCTGTTTGTTTACTTTTGGAAGCGCATTCATTTCTGGACAAGGAAAACTGACTAGTCAATTTCACTTTTGCTCCTAATCAATTTCACCCTCTGGCTCTCATGGTCTCTCACAACCCTGTTGCAAACACTCCAGGGAGAAGGTTAATTTTTTTAAATGCCACGGACACTGGCCTAAAAACCAAGTAAATATGAGATCGTTTCCATTGGGTGGAGGGTTGGTTTTGCGAAAGCTACCTGTGGGACTAGTGCTGGTTAACACCTGTGGGACTAGTGCTGGTTAACATTTTTTAAATTTCAAATTTCGTCAAAAATACAAAATAAAAAATAATCAGAAAAAAAAATGACAAAAGGCTCACAGATGTTGCCCTGTTTTTTTCAACCAACTAAGGAGCTGGTCAAATTTTGTTGAAAATGTTAAAAAAAAAAAAAAAAACCTCCCTACCTCCCCACTTTTCAAGCAGTTCTATTTGGACCATTAGTTGATCTGTTGTCTCTTTAACAACTAGGAAAAGTCCAGACCAGCAAACAGAACAATAGCAACTTGCAGCTGAACTTCAGACTTCTCAATACAGTAGAACCTTCGAGTTACAAACACCTGGGGAATGGAGGTTGCTCGTAACTCTGAAATGTTCGTAACGCCGAACAAAACGCTATGGTTGTTCTTTCCAAACTTTACAATTGAACATTAACTTAATACAGCTTTGAAACTTCACTATGCAGAAGAAAATGCTGCTTTCCTTTCTTTTTAGTAGTTTTTGTTTAATAGAGTGCTGTACTTTATTATTATTATTATTTTTGTCTCTGCTGCTACCTGATTGTGTACTTCTGGTTTCAAATGAGGTGTGTGGTTGACCGGTCAGTTCATAACTCTGGTGTTCATAACTCTGAGGTTTTACTGTACAGCAGAAGATAATCTCATTACTTCTTATCCATTTTATAACTTGTCACAATTTACAATAGCAACGGTGACCGCTAAGTCTGTACATTTTAATTGTTTATCTCTTTAATAATGTTCATGCTTTAGAGCAGTGACTCTCAGCCTTTCCAGACTACTGTACCCCTTTCAGGAGTCTGATTTGTCTTGCGTACCCCCAAGTTTCACCTCACTTAAAAAACTATTTGCTTACAAAATCAGACATAAAAATACAAAAGTGTCACAGCACGCTATTAGAGAAAAAGTGCTGACTTTCTCATTTTTACTATATAATTATAAAATAAATCAATTGGAATATAAATATTGTACTTACATTTCAGTGTATAGTATATACAGCCGTATAAACAAGTCAGTGTCTGTATGAAATTTTAGTTTGTGATGACTTTGCTAGTGCTTTTTATGTTGCCTGTTGTAAAACTAGGCAAATATCTAGATCAGGTGATGCACCCCCTGGAAGATCTCTGTGTACCCCCAAGGGTACACGTACCCTGGGTTGAGAATCACGGCTTTAGAGCCTTACCATCTTGAGGATACAAATTCTGCATCACTTATGACCTTGGGAGACCCTTTATACTCTGTAAATCCCATCCACACACATGTGAACGATGGCGTTTCCAGTGGAATGGAAATTCCAAGTTTCAAGCAACTCTAACATTTCTACATTTGCTTTTGTTCTGAATTGGTAATGAAGCAATTTTAAAAAAAAAAAAAAAAAAACTGTCCCAGAAAATGAAATTTTGTAGGGGAAAAATATTCATTTTGGGTCAATTGAAACATTTTGTTCTAATTTCCAACTTTTTCCCTCCCCAATTTTGAATTATAACTTGAAAACAAAAAGTAATTTTGAAATGAAAAATCAGAATGGTGCGTTCTGGTAAGTTTTCCACCCTCTCTAGTGGGAGTTCTTGTGACTTCTATTGGAAGTCGCACAGCATCTAGCCTTCAGCTCTTAGTGTAAGTTGAGTTTTGCATAACTTTGTTCACAAATATTGGTTTGAATTCCAAAAGGCTGCCTGGTCCAGCTGTGATTGCAGTGTTCATTGTTTGCCACTCATGAATATTTGTGGGACGATGTTTTTGTTAGCACAACTGCCGTCAGGAGGGTGTTTCTGAGCAATGGGGCCTAGTTAGGGTCAATGCTGGACCCTTAATCAAATCTTTCCACGCTTTTCGGCATTTGGGATTTTTTGGAAAGCTGGTTGTAAATTCACTGATTCGCCAATTTACATTTACATCTTGCCTTTCAATATCCTGACTTTCAAATAATATGGTTTTTGTTTGTTTTTTAACATAACTACAGTGTTCTAATTATGTTGTTGGAAATTAATTGTCTATTTACCAGCTAGTTACCACCTTAACCTATTTTAACAAAGATTTTGCTTGGGAATATATTACTAATGGAAAAGCGTTGGCATCTTAATACTCACATGGGTAGATCGTTAAAATAGATTCCAAATGCAATTAAAGGACTTTTTTTTTTTTTTAAATGACTGTATTAGCAGATAAATAGGGGCGGCCTTCCTTTTGAATAATCGTTTACAACTTCACAGAAATTCCATTAGCTCCATGCTCCTTGCTGCAAATGTGTCTGCTGCAGATGGTAATAATGGGGGGATGATGGTGCGAAAAGGACAGGAGCAGCTGATGGAGGGAGTTTGTTTTTTCTGCTGAGGAATGGAGAAAAAAGGAATTCTCCAGAGGCGGCAGCAGCAGCACGGGGGGCTGGAGGGAGGAATATTGATCTGGGCCAGGAGAGTTTTAAGTGAATTGCTGAAGGCAATTACACTACCGGAGAGAGCAGCATTCTGGGAGTCCTGGGGAAGATGATGTTTTTCGGGGGCGTTCATTTGCATTGCTCCTTGCTGCTTTGAGTCACAGCGGCATTGGTGACTGCAGGGGCTCTTGGAAAGGCACGGGGGACACCTGGGTTTTCGCAAGTGGTAACAATTGCATTGCTGGCAAGTGAAGGGACTTCTGCACGTATAGACACTTGAGCCTGGCTGCGTGTACAAGACTCACTAGTGGGCGGGGGGAAGGGCAGATTCTTCCCTCCTCATTCTCCTCCCCTCTGGGTAGAGACCTCATTATCCCACCAGGAGTGCTGCCCCACCCATTCCCAGGGGCCAGGCGTTAAGAAAACAAAAGGCCCTGGAGCACTGACTACCAATGGGGCACTGCACGGAATTCTCCGATTCCAAGGTCATCTGGTCTGGTCTAGTCCGATGTCCAGTGTGACCTTCTGTAAAACACATTTCTGTGCTGCTCCCATGCCCTGTGCCTATCTCTGTACTTGAGACACAAGGACACGTCACAGGGGACACGGCTCAATGGGTGAAGGATGAAGCTTCAAGGAATAAGGCATGTGCACAGCCTCTGACTCCACTGAACAATAGAGAGTGAAGGAGAAGGATGGGATGGCTGGTCCATGGCACAGATGTGTCTGTCCCCGCCCTTTGAGAGAGGCTGATCAAAGTGGCACAGAGCATGGGAGTACGTCCGTCTTTGCTCCCTCCTGGCGGTAGCACCCATTCTCTTGCATTTCCCCCACTCTCTACTTCCCAGAGGTGTGTGTCACTATGGGGCTGCCTGGAAATCGGGCAGTGGAGTGGCAGCCTTCAGATCCCAAACCTCTCCTTTAGGGATAGTGCAAAAAGAGACCTTGGAGCAGGGGAGTTTGGAGCAAGGTGACTGGATTTGAGCTGGATTTGAGCTCAATCCCAAGTGACTGGATTTGAGCTGGAATTTCAGAGTGTTGCCAACTCTTGTGATTTTGAGAGTCTCACTATTTTGGGGATTTTCTTAACGCCCCCAACTGCTGGAGTCATGTTATTGCCCAAGAATCTCAGCTGGCTTTTACATAAAGTAAATGTCTAGCCCTCATGGCAGCAGCAAAAACGTGAACATTTGAATCCTAAAGTCTCCAACACGAGAAGACAAATCAAATGAACCTTACATTCGTTATTTTTTAAAATCTCGTTATTTTTCAACCTGTCTCATCATTACTTGGACTGTAACTCATGGTTTTTGAAATACTTGCAGTTGGCAATACTGTTGTTTCGGGGTCTGGATCCCTCCCTTTGAGCTGGAAATAACAAGTTGCTTTGGAGCTCTGTACAGTTCTGGGCCTTATTGAACCTGACTGCAGCCCTGGGTTGCAAGGATTCATAACAATGCACTCTGTTCTCCTTGCTTTCTGGCAAGCCATCATTGCTCCCACAGATGCATCTTGCATTTGCTGCAGCCCCCAAGATGCCAGTTTCCCTGGAGCAGCTTTCAGAACCAGTTAGTAACAGCAGCATGGGAATTGAGAGGCAGCTGTCCTCTGCAGGGAGCCCCATTCTCCAGGGCAAATTTCACCCTTCTCTCACTGTTGGATCATAAGAACATAAGAACGGCCATACTGGGTCAGACCAAAGTATCCTGTATACCGACAGTGGCCAATGCCAGGTGCCCCAGAGGAAGTGAACCTAACAGGTAATGATCAAGTGATCTCTCTCCTGCCATCCATCTCCACCATCTGACAAACAGAGGCTAGGGACACCATTCCTTACCCATCCTGGCTAATAGCCATTAATGGACTTAACCTCCATGAATTTATCTAGTTCTCTTTTAAACCCTGTTATAGTCCTAGCCTTCACAACCTCCTCAGGCAAGGAGTTCCACAGGTTGACTGTGCGCTGTGTGAAGAAGAACTTCCTTTTATTTGTTTTAAACCTGCTGCCCATTAATTTCATTTGGTGGCCCCTAATTCTTATATTATGGGAACAAGTAAATAAGTTTTCCTTATTCACTTTCTCCACACCACTCATGATTTTATATACCTCTATCATATCCCCCCTTAGTCTCCTCTTTTCCAAGCTGAAAAGTCCTAGCCTCTTTAATCTCTCCTCATATGGGACCCGTTCCAAACCCCTAATCATTTTAGTTGCCCTTTTCTGAACTTTTTCTAATGCCAGTATATCTTTTTTGAGATGAGGAGACCACATCTGTATGCAGTATTCGAGATGTGGACGTACCATGGATTTATATAAGGGCAATAAGATATTCTCCGTCTTATTCTCTATCCCTTTTTTAATGATTCCTAACATCCCGTTTGCTTTTTTGACTTTTTTGACTGCCATCTTTCTAAGGTGGTCAGCTGAGAAGTGCACAGAACCTCCAGCAATTTGCCCTCTGGGTTCTGCAACCCGGTGGGCACCTGATGCCAAGCTTGTTGCATCCAGTTATTATCTGGTCCTGCCCTGCCCTGAGTGTGAACTGACAGAGTCTTTCTAACCGATGGCAGATTAACATGGTGCTGTGCGTGGCGGGGCACCTGTAATAGTACTGGGCATTATCACATTCCAAGTGCTTCACACGCATTGACTCATTCATTCTTTTGGGGCAGGAGGTATTTATCAACCCCTTTTAATGGATAGGGAAACTGAGGCATGGAACTTGTTACTTACTCAAGGCCACAGAGCCAGTGTCAGGTATCAGAACTTGGGAGTTCCCACGCTAGATCCTCCACTGGCGCAAGGCAACGCAGCTCCGTTGACATGTCGATTTACACCAGCTGAGGGTCTGTTTCCCCCAGCTCCGTCCTCACACCATTGGACCATGCCTCTCTCTCTTCTATATGAGGCCCGGCTGGAGAATGACCAATAAAAACACCAAATGCTCCTTACCTATGGAGACGTTTGGATCCAACTGTAGATCCAGACTGTGTGGCTTTATCCCTTCGTTAGCCCAGACACACTGACAGCTGGGCAGTGTCCAGCTGGGCCAGTGACACCGTTTGACCCTGCAGATGCTAAGGATCTCACCGAATCTCTGAGCTCTGCTGCAGGGAGGGGAATTTTAATAAGGAAAGAGAGAGCGGAAAAGGGACACATTGCAAGGAAACTGACCTTATTTCCTGCAAGTGTGTGACTAAATTGTACGGCTAAAAATAGGTGAGTGATTTGCTTTGGTGCAGGAAGGTTTTGCTGATACTACTTGTGTTACACACATAAATATAGAGATTTAATGTAATATTTCCCTGGTTGCTTTGCCTGCTATCAAGATATTGCTGAATTCTCAAGAGTGGCAGCTTGTCTACTGCTTGAAACTGGTAACTACAAGGACAAACTCTGCCAGGTTCTATTCCTAGCCTGCCGCCGACTTTCTAAGCAGCCATTGACCAGACACTTGGGCCAAAGGTTTCTGAAGTGGGCATTGATTTTTGAGTACTTTCATTTTCTGGGTGCCCAACTTGAGCACCTCAATACCTGAGGCAACCAAAATCAGTGGCCACTTTGGAAACGTTTGGCCTTAAACTAATCTGTGCCTCAGTTTTCCCCTCTGTAAAATGGGGATAATACAACATACCTGCCTCACAGGGGTAGAGTGTGACCAGATTCTGATATAGAATATCAGGGTTGGAAGGGATCTCAGGAGGTCATCTGGTCTAACCTTCTGCTCAAAGCAGGACCACTCCCCAGACAGATTTTTGCCCCAGATCCCTAAATGGCCCTCTCAAGGATTGAACTCACAACCCTGGGTTTAGCAGGCCAATGCTCAAACCACTGAGCTATGCCTGCCCCGTGGGAGGTTGATTAGCAGATGTTTCTAAATGGCTGAGCTGCCCAGAGGAAAGGTGCTATGAAAGGGTGAAGTATGAACTTCTGGGGGAGCGCAGGTGGCTTTTTGGGAGAGGATAGACCTAGGATCATGTAACTTTCTCCATCCTCCTGCTGTTCTTATCCTCAGCCTCCCACTTCCTGGATGAGTCTGAGGTTTCCCCATCTCAGCTGGGAAACACTGGTTGAAAAAGATGTGTGGAGGGGACTGAGGACAGAGTCCTGGAGAAACCCAGCACAGAGAGGGATATGGAGGGGAAAGAAAGCCACTCAAGGAGCAGCCCGCAAGCACCTGGAGGATGGATCATGACAAGGTTTCTTCCATTTAGCTGGGTTTTTAGTAGAGCGGCTGGTTTTATCTCTGTCTCCCACAGATGCATCTTGCATTTGCTGCAGCCCCCAAGATGCCAGTTTCCCTGGAGCAGCTTTCAGAACCGGTTAGTAACAGCAGCATGGGGATTGAGAGGCAGCTGTCCTCTGCAGGGAGCCCCATTCTCCAGGGCAAATTTCACCCTTCTCTCACTGTTGGATCATAAGAACATAAGAACGGCCATACTGGGTCAGACCAAAGTATCCTGTATACCGACAGTGGCCAATGCCAGGTGCCCCAGAGGAAGTGAACCTAACAGGTAATGATCAAGTGATCTCTCTCCTGCCATCCATCTCCACCATCTGACAGACAGAGGCTAGGGACACCATTCCTTACCCATCCTGGCTAATAGCCATTAATGGACTTAACCTCCATGAATTTATCTAGTTCTCTTTTAAACCCTGTTATAGTCCTAGCCTTCACAACCTCCTCAGGCAAGGAGTTCCACAGGTTGACTGTGCGCTGTGTGAAGAAGAACTTCCTTTTATTTGTTTTAAACCTGCTGCCCATTAATTTCATTTGGTGGCCCCTAATTCTTATATTATGGGAACAAGTCCTTATTCACTTTCTCCACACCACTCATGATTTTATATACCTCTATCATATCCCCCCTTAGTCTCCTCTTTTCCAAGCTGAAAAGTCCTAGCCTCTTTAATCTCTCCTCATATGGGACCCGTTCCAAACCCCTAATCATTTTAGTTGCCCTTTTCTGAACTTTTTCTAATGCCAGTATATCTTTTTTGAGATGAGGAGACCACATCTGTACGCAGTATTCGAGATGTGGACGTACCATGGATTTATATAAGGGCAATAAGATATTCTCCGTCTTATTCTCTATCCCTTTTTTAATGATTCCTAACATCCCGTTTACTTTTTTGACTGCCATCTTTCTAAGGTGGTCAGCTGAGAAGTGCACAGAACCTCCAGCAATTTGCCCTCTGGGTTCTGCAACCCGGTGGGCACCTGATGCCAAGCTTGTTGCATCCAGTTATTATCTGGTCCTGCCCTGCCCTGAGTGTGAACTGACAGAGTCTTTCTAACCGATGGCAGATTAACATGGTGCTGTGCGTGGCGGGGCACCTGTAATAGTACTGGGCATTATCACATTCCAAGTGCTTCACACGCATTGACTCATTCATTCTTTTGGGGCAGGAGGTATTTATCAACCCCTTTTAATGGATAGGGAAACTGAGGCATGGAACTTGTTACTTACTCAAGGCCACAGAGCCAGTGTCAGGTATCAGAACTTGGGAGTTCCCACGCTAGATCCTCCACTGGCGCAAGGCAACGCAGCTCCGTTGACATGTCGATTTACACCAGCTGAGGGTCTGTTTCCCCCAGCTCCGTCCTCACACCATTGGACCATGCCTCTCTCTCTTCTATATGAGGCCCGGCTGGAGAATGACCAATAAAAACACCAAATGCTCCTTACCTATGGAGACGTTTGGATCCAACTGTAGATCCAGACTGTGTGGCTTTATCCCTTCGTTAGCCCAGACACACTGACAGCTGGGCAGTGTCCAGCTGGGCCAGTGACACCGTTTGACCCTGCAGATGCTAAGGATCTCACCGAATCTCTGAGCTCTGCTGCAGGGAGGGGAATTTTAATAAGGAAAGAGAGAGCGGAAAAGGGACACATTGCAAGGAAACTGACCTTATTTCCTGCAAGTGTGTGACTAAATTGTACGGCTAAAAATAGGTGAGTGATTTGCTTTGGTGCAGGAAGGTTTTGCTGATACTACTTGTGTTACACACATAAATATAGAGATTTAATGTAATATTTCCCTGGTTGCTTTGCCTGCTATCAAGATATTGCTGAATTCTCAAGAGTGGCAGCTTGTCTACTGCTTGAAACTGGTAACTACAAGGACAAACTCTGCCAGGTTCTATTCCTAGCCTGCCGCCGACTTTCTAAGCAGCCATTGACCAGACACTTGGGCCAAAGGTTTCTGAAGTGGGCATTGATTTTTGAGTACTTTCATTTTCTGGGTGCCCAACTTGAGCACCTCAATACCTGAGGCAACCAAAATCAGTGGCCACTTTGGAAACGTTTGGCCTTAAACTAATCTGTGCCTCAGTTTTCCCCTCTGTAAAATGGGGATAATACAACATACCTGCCTCACAGGGGTAGAGTGTGACCAGATTCTGATATAGAATATCAGGGTTGGAAGGGATCTCAGGAGGTCATCTGGTCTAACCTTCTGCTCAAAGCAGGACCACTCCCCAGACAGATTTTTGCCCCAGATCCCTAAATGGCCCTCTCAAGGATTGAACTCACAACCCTGGGTTTAGCAGGCCAATGCTCAAACCACTGAGCTATGCCTGCCCCGTGGGAGGTTGATTAGCAGATGTTTCTAAATGGCTGAGCTGCCCAGAGGAAAGGTGCTATGAAAGGGTGAAGTATGAACTTCTGGGGGAGCGCAGGTGGCTTTTTGGGAGAGGATAGACCTAGGATCATGTAACTTTCTCCATCCTCCTGCTGTTCTTATCCTCAGCCTCCCACTTCCTGGATGAGTCTGAGGTTTCCCCATCTCAGCTGGGAAACACTGGTTGAAAAAGATGTGTGGAGGGGACTGAGGACAGAGTCCTGGAGAAACCCAGCACAGAGAGGGATATGGAGGGGAAAGAAAGCCACTCAAGGAGCAGCCCGCAAGCACCTGGAGGATGGATCATGACAAGGTTTCTTCCATTTAGCTGGGTTTTTAGTAGAGCGGCTGGTTTTATCTCTGTCTGTGATTAAATGGAGGGTGTCTGGGGTTTGAAATATACAATCTGAGAGAATTATTTAGTGCTAAACAATTACTCTGTTGCATAAAGCTCTTACACTTGTTTACTGAGAATCCTGCACTGAATTCAAGCCCTCAGACAGAACTGTCGGGGAGCCGGAGAGCAGAGACTGGAGTTTATGTAAATTTGACGTCTTGTGTTTCACAGGTGACTATCTCTTAGCTTTCGATTGCCTTCTGTTGTTTTCTCCTCTCCTTTATTTCAGTGCTCTGGGAGCCTGGGTGTCAAACTCCCAGCCTGCTTGGTGAGTCCTGAACCACCCGCTGCCAGTCTGGGGTTCCGTCTGCTGCCCCCACTGCTGGTCTGGGGTTCTGACTGTCGCCCCTGCTGCCGGTCTGGGGTTCCGTCCGCCAGCCCCTGCCAGCTGGGGTCCCGTCTGCCGGCTCCACTCAGCCCAGTGCCAGTCTGGGGTTCTGTCCGCCGGCCCCTGCCAGCCGGCGTCCCAGCCACCGGCCCCGCTCAGCCTGCTACGAGTCTGGGGTTCCGTCTGCTGGCCCCTGTAAATGTAAAATGTATTACTGGCATGCAAAACCTTAAATTACAGTAAATAAATGAAGACTTGGCACACCACTTCTCAAAGGTTTGCTGACCCCTGGGCTAGATCCTTCCCAGTTCTGCTTCTGACTTCCTCCTTCCACCACTGGACCTCTTCCATGGGAGGATCTCAACCTTGCCATGCCCCTGACAGGTAGGGAAATATTTTTGATTTAGTTGGGGTTGGTCCTGCTTTGAGCAGGAGGTTGGACTAGATGACCTCCCGAGGTCTCTTCCAACCCTAATATTCTATTCTATTTGTTGTTCCCATGTGACATGGGGAAACTGAGGCACACAAGGAGGACGTGGCTAGTCAACGCTCACACAGGTTGGCTCTCTGTGGCAGAACAGCACACAGAGACCTGGCTGCTAGACGAGTGTTTGAATCCCCACATCTTTGCATCCATCTCCGTTTCTCCTAGGGTGACCAGACAGCAAATGTGAAAAATCGGGACGGGGTGGGGGGTAATAGGTGCCTATATAAGAAAAAGACCCCAAAATGGGGACTGTCCCTATAAAATCAGGACATCTGGTCACCCTAGTTTCTCCAGCTGTCGGGTTTCATTTGCCGCTGCTCCTGGCTGCGTGGAAGAGCGTCAGAGGATGCTGCTGCGATCCCGTCTCTTGCTTCCTTCCCACAATCCAACCAGCCCTTGGCAAAGAGGAACGTGTGTGTGAATGAACTGTGCGCCTTGCAGGATTTTGAATAGATGAAGTCAGGCTGCATCTGGCTGGAACCCTGCTCCAGACAGGCCCTGTTTTGCTGAACCAATTCCTTGCTATGGGCCAAGTTAATGTCATTTATACCAGAGATCTGTATGGCCTGGTAAATCTGCCACCAGGGTAGAATTGATTTGCAAGTGTCCTTTCACAAGGCATTCTCTGAGCACTGGCTCAGCTCAACGCAACGCTCTGTCTCTACCGCAGGCAGCCTGCTTGGCTCAGGGGGACTCTTAGCTACCACAAAATGTGCCATTAAAAACCCCTCCTACTTCAAACGGTCTCAGCGGACTCCCAAGCTAGGCAAACATTAGAGCTGTGAAGAGACGATCGCGCTTTCAGCCTGCAGCTGCAACTCGGCGTTTGCAAATCAGAGCACTAATCCCAGTCAGATGACCTGCGTGCGGCATCCTTCAACCCTGCTGACAAACCAGTTAGCCAGGCCCACACTAATGGGGTCTCTACCATCTCGTTGCTCACCTTGAAGTAGGAAAATTAATTTAGTGCTTCTATACAGCCTCTTGGTCCAGTTGCTCAAAGCCTTTTATAGACACTAATTGAGCCTCACAGTTAAAGAAGACTCACTAAGAGGCCTGCAAGTTGAGGTATGACTTCATTGCACGTAAAGAAGGGGGTGGGTGTTCTTAAATTGGATTAGTTAACTTGGGTTAAAAGAAGAGTGAAGACACAGCAATTGCTTTTAACTAGCTCAGAATCATAGAATCATAGAATCTAAGGGTTGGAAGGGACCTCAGGAGGTCATCTAGTCCAACCCCCTGCTCAAAGCAGGACCAATTCCCAACTAAATCATCAAGGTAAAGCCTATAGGAGAGGTTGGACTTTAATGTGAGTTACAACCTTGCCTTGTCCTCACTGCTATTTTAACTCACGGTAGCTAGACTGATTTAAGAACACACTTCCCCCCCCCCCAGGGACAACTTACCCTCAGGAGTGTTTATTATCTCCATTTTACAAAGGTCATATGCAGAGCCAGTTGAAATTTTTTTGCTCAAAACGATACATTTTTTCATCAAAATGGAAATTTCCATGGGAAGTGTTGTGATTGTAGTGATTTTTTTCACGTTTTCCATGAAAACAGTTGAAGAATTTTGAGAATGAAAACTTTATTTTTCTTTAATCAGAAATGTTCACAGGAACAACCCCCGCCCCCCTGTTTTCCAATCAGTCCAGAGATATGGGCGCACAATTAGAGATGAGTTCTTTGGAGCAAGGATGATGAGCTATTTACTGGGAGGTGCCTGGTAAAGCTAGCTGGGAATTTTTCATTGAAAAATGCTGATTCGTCAAAACTGAACTTTTGGGCAGAAACATATTGGTTTTGACAACGTTTGTTGGGAAGGTTTCTCAGGTCTGGGTTGGAATTTCTGATCAAACCACAGAAGAGAGAGAGAGAATCAGGAAGAGCAGGCATTTGAATCTGGGTCTCCAACATACAAGGTTATTGGCTAGTGAGGGCATACTCTTCCCTGTTCTTTCTGATTTGTTCGTGAAACATTTCGAAAGATCTCATTTTTGTTACAAGGCAGAATGAAAACAAATTTTGACAGCTTGAAATGGTATGTGAAGCAGAATTCTTGTTTTCTGGCCAGCCCAAGTGCCCCGTGTGCTTTTCAGTGCCATCCAATGAAGATAATGTATCAAATATGAAAATGAAGTGATTTTCCAAAGGTCACAGAGTGACTCGGTGACAGAGCCAGAGTAGGAACTCAGGCTCATGGTGTCCTCCTCTACCCACCAGACATGCCTCCTCAGTTGGGGCCAGATTTCCCCAAGAGCTCAGCTCTCCTCAGCTCCTACCAAGGTCCTGAAGTGAGGACAGATTTTCAAAAGGCCTCCGTGCCCAGCAGCAATGGAATGCTGTTGATAATGGCAACTTGAAATGTTAGATGCAAAACAAAGACCAACTAATGTCCCTCCACCTGGGCTGGTCACGGATAGGATCAAATTCTCAGAAGGGCTTAGCACCCAACTTCAGTAGGAACTGAAAATCTAGCGACTTGCCCAACATCATACGGTGAGTCTGGGGCAAAGCCAGGAATTAAACCTAGTCCTTGACCACTAGACCAGCCTTCCTCTCTCGGCCACCTGTCCTACCTGAGTTCCTTTTCCCCTCCACTTCCTATGGGCACAGACTTCGCGTCCTGTCGGAGCTGACCCAGTTCTCATTGCATCCGGCACTCGGATTCCCCTGCTGCTGGATTGCTCTAGAACAGCCAGTAGTGACTTTCCAGTGGTGGGATCTGCTCCTGTCCCACCCACATCTGTTTTCTTCTGGTGGGAGCTTGTCTCCGGTCACTGTGCCCAGCGAACGGCGCAGCTGCAGTTTCTCTTCCACCGCAGCGCTGGCGATGCAGAGACCAGAGATCTCCCTGCCACATGCTGCACAGGGCTCAGCCAGCCAGCCAGCAAGCCGATCCAAAGCACCCCCCTGGGAATCTGAGCACTCACTCCTGCCTCCGCTGCCCCCGCCTCCTTCCAGAGGTGAGGTTAATAATTGCATGTGGAAACTTTGCTGATGTGTTTTTCCTTCTGCGCCCTCTTCAAACGGTAACACTTCCTCTGATCCATCACAGTCGGCATCCTTATCAAAAGGGAACGTCTGCCGTGTGGAAACTCAGATAATCCAGCAGGCTCCCCCCACCCCCACATCCCCTTCTGCAAGAGGGAGAGAGAAATCCTGCTGTCCTTTCCCTCTGCCGTCAGTGGGACATATGCATACTCCTGCAGTGGGAGGGTTTGGGCCAAGAGTTATCACCCTGACTAGTGATTTTGGGGGCCTCTGACTTTGGATGCCTACCTGGAGGCATCACACACCAATGGGGCTAGGTGTATTTAGACCAGCCGAGAATCTGGCCCCTAAGTCTAAATTTGCAAGGCACCAGAAGAGAGTGTGGCAAACAATTAGAGGGAAGCGAGGGTGAGGATACTGAGAAATGGCAGTTCTCCGGTTAGCGATGTGCACAATGGGATGTTCAGTTGCGTCTGCTCTGTACAGATGCACTGGTCTCAATCTGATAGTGCCCAGGCTGGTTTTGGTCCTGGTGGGATGGAACAGCGTTACCGGTTGTGCTAAGGCTCCGGGCTATGCTGAGGGGTGGAATGGTTCGGTAACATGGTTAACATATGTTTTAAGTCCCCTCCATGATGGCAAGAATTAAATGCCAAGGTTAAACATGTTGGACTCAGCTGGGCTGCACATGGGACCAGGAACACGGCAGACTTTCAGGGCATGTCTGCACTGTGATTTTAAAAATGCCACGGCTCAGAGCCCAGGTCAGTTGACTCAGACTTGCGGGGCTCGGGCTGCAGGGCTATAAAATTGAAGAGCAGATGTTCGGGCTCGGGCTGAAGCCCAGGCTCTGGGACCACTCCGCCCCGCCCCGCTCCACCCCCAGATCGTGGCATCTTAGATCCTGGGCTCCTGAGGAATTGTACAGGCTGCATTGCAGGGCCCCTGACATGTAAAGTTTTATCTGTGGGAGGGAGCCAGGCACTCCCAATTCATCTGCCTCTCTAGAAGGGCACTGTGAAAGGTCCCTCATAGCCTCCCACTGGCTCAGTTGGGTAGGGCTGATTTTCACCCAAGCCAAGAATAACAGCACAAGAACGAGGGCGTGTGTGAAACTACCGACGTTGTGTCAGTGCCATGGGATCTCACCGGCCAGGCCAGGCCAGTTCTTTCATCATCCCATGCTGGGGAGGTGGAGGGAGACGAGCGGAGCTCTGAATGGGCCCTGCTACAAGCAACCGTTTCCCCTCAGGGCTTTGTTCTTCACTGCCCCAGGCGGAGGAGGGAAGCAGGGGGCAAAAGGGCAAGTCAGTGCTGGCTGATCCTCGTTCGAATGACAGCGTGAACCTCTTGGGAGCAATCTCAGGGGGAGGAGGCCAGCCCATAGGGATTTTGATTCCCTGGCTTCCCATCAGGCTTGTGGATCCACAGAGCAGCCTCTCTCATGCTGTCTTGACACTTCAGGTCACATCCTCCTGTGATGTAACTTAGTGCAGCTGCTCTGAAGTTAATGAGCTGAGGATCTGGCCCTTCCTGGAGCCCAGAGGCGCAGACCCTCAGCAGCAGGAGAGAGAAGAATTAGCTGACCCAACTTTTTCAAACCTCAGGGAAGAGATTGAGTTTGCCTTCAGAGTCCAAGTCGAGCTTTGGGGACAGGTGCCCACGTTGCCTTAGAACCGGCGTGACCATCTCCCTGGGCTCTCACCGCTGCCTCTTCTAGTGGATCTCAGACTGACGGACAGCCAGCAGTTTGGAGCTGTGAAGATCTTCAGAGGTAAAGGGTCTGTAAACTCCTGCTTGCTGTGTGCATACCTGGCAGCTCCTAGCAGTGGCCTGGAGAGCCGTCCCTGCTAGGATAAGCACTCCCCGCTGAAGGGGTTCTGGGAAGGCTTTTTTTTTTTTTTTTCAGCTGATGACAGTCTCGATTCTGTTGTTCCCATGGATTCAGAGATCCCCGTTTGGTGTGAAAAGGCAGGAAAATGACTCCGTTTCAGAGAGCTGCTCACAGCAGGGGGCGTCAGAGCTCCATGGCAGAGACCCGGGAACAGACTGAATGGAGCTGCAGAAAGGCTGGAGGCGAGCAAAAGATCAGCCTTGAGTAAAGCAGCCTGGCAGGCCAGGAAGTTCATCCCATCCCCAACCCCCAGCACTGGGCGTTCTTCTTGCTTGTCCGATTCTCCTCCTAATGACACTGGCCCTTTCAATGTTGCCATCCAGGCAAGGATCTCAAAGCGTCATACGACTTCATGGAATGGGGAACCCTTGCAGCCGGCTAGTGTTCTTCCCAAATAAAAATAATTGGGGGCATTTCCCAGCAAGCTGGCCAACACCCATATAAAAACCTAACAAACACTTAACTACAGAGGGTGTACAGCTTCCAAAGACTACCGAGAAACAAACAGTTGTTCCCCATTCCCCCCTCGATTCATGCTGCTCATCTAACCTTAACTCTGCCCCCTCTTCTGATCTGCACCATCCACGATGGGGTTCTGGTCCGTGAAGGAGGATCCTTGGTGCTCCTGCGATAGTAATACAAGAAAAAGAAATGAGAAGAAATCATTTCATTCTGCAGCGCTGTTGGACGTGTGCCACTGGTTTTATACATGGTTTATAAAGGATTATCACAGGAGCCTGCAGGAGTTAGGGAGCCCACTCCGGTATGCTCATCTGAACCTCCACATTATCTGCACCCCCCCCCCCATGTTGGGGGACAAGGACGGGATTGGGATAATGTGGAGGTTGGGATAACAGACCAGAGATCCCCAGCCAGGGCTAGGAGGAGGCCAAGCCCCCGGCCACGGGGAGAACACCTTGCTGCTGAATGGCTCATGTGGCTATGCAGGAATCCCTCTGCAGCCCTGTTGTCATGGGAGTGAGTGGGGCTGTGACCGCAGAGCTGCCGAGGGCTCCCTGCCCTGCCGCAGGGGCGGTGATGCCTATCCATGCAGGTGCAAGGAAGGGTGCGGTCCTGGCGGGACAGAGTCCTGGCTCGGGGTCTCTGCTTTGCACCTTGCGCCTGCAGGGATCCGGTGTCACTGGATATGTGGCAGCGCAGAGACCCCTGGGCAGGACTGCGAGGAGGAGGAAGACGAACCCTCAGCCATAAGGGAGGCAACCCCACTGCTGAATGGCTCCAGCCTCTCAATTATCTGAATAAAATCCCTGTCCCCATTTGGATAACGGGGACGGCGCTGTATTTCAATGAGGTATATGCCTTTGAAATGTGTAGCAAAGCTTTGAGAGGGAATGCAGTCTCAATGTGCATTAATGCAGCGTGCTCACAATACAGGGTGTGGGCGGAGCAGAAGAATATTCCTATCACTAGAACTGGACGGCTGTTCCGTCCGGTGTTCTGACACGTGTCGATCAGCTGGTGGGTTGGGTTTGGGTCAGCACATGGGGAGCTGAGTAAAAACGAGGAATTGCCAACCCATGAGAGATCCCCAGACTCTAGAATGTTGTTTTGTTCCAAATCAGAAGGAAAAAAATTGAAATTCAGCATTTCCGGCAAAATAGAATAATGCGAAAAGTTTTGTTTTGAGCTCAGCGAAACGTTTCGCTTCCATCAGGTCGACCAATGGTCATGTTGATGAAATCGAAAATTTTGTTTTGACTTAATTGTTGTAACTCTTATGTTATATTCTATTATAAAAGAGTCAAAAGCAAAATGGAAAAGTTGAAAAGAATAGTATTGGGTTTTTTTATCCTAAGTGCCAATTTCATTGAAATTTCGTGTTTCCACAGAGTGTTTTCATTTAGTCAAATCAACATTTTCTGGTGGAAAACTGTTCCATCAGCTCAACAGTGCCAAGTCCATCTTAATTGAATTGGCCTCGTTAGCACGGACCCCCCACTTGGTAAGGCAACTCCCATCTTTTCATGTGCTGTAATATATATACTGCTTACTGTATTTTTCACTCCATGCATCTGATGAAGTGAGTTTTAGCCCACAAAAGCTTATGCCCAAATAAATGTGTTAGTCTCTAAGGTGCCACAAGGACTCCTTGTTGTTTTTGTTCCATCAGAAGATCTTGACTGGCTCTACTTGCTGGCTTGTATTGGTGATAACCAGCTAGTGGGCCAGCTGGCATATGTAGTTTTCACACTGTGTGTAACCCAGCAATAAATGTTAGTGTTGTAGGGTTCAGTGCTACAAGATGATGACTGCTCTGGCCTTGATCCAGCAAAGCTCAAGTACATGCTTCACTTTAAGCATGTGAGTAGTCGCATTGAAATCAGTAGGATCTCTTGCAGGATTGAGTCCATGGTATGTTGGGAATGGCTCCCTTGAATAGGAAACAGCATGTTATCTCATACAGCTGGATTCTGCTACCCTTTCTCCATGTGTAGACCCCTTGGAGCCAATGGCAGTCCTTGGGGAGGAAGGTATGTGCAGTGTGAATAAGGGGAGGAGACGCTGACCTTTTGGCATTTGTTGTTTTGAACTTGGCAAATTTCTGGGTGTGCAAATTTTGAGGGCCAAATTTAAGGTTGGGTGGGTGGTATAGAACTGGGGAAGGAAGGGGGAAGAGAGGGAGGGAGGGAGGGTTATATGCCAGAGAAGACACTAGCTGGATCCCTTAGGCCTGATCTACACTAAAAAATTAGGTCGACCCAGCTGTGTCACTCATGGGTGTGAAAAATCCACACCCCTGAGCGACATAGGTAAGCCAACCTAGCCCCTGGTGTAGACAGCGCTAGGTGGATGAAAGAATTCTTCCGTTGACCTAGCTGCCTCTTCTTGGACAGGTGGATTACCTACACCAATGGGAGAACCCCTCCCATCAGCATAGGTAGCGTCTACACTGAGGCATTGCTGTAGCATTTCAAGTGTAGGCAGTCCTTAGATAATCATGTCCACCTTTTTAGCCTTTGGGCTTTATTTATTTCAATTCAGAACAAATAGTTACAGGGGAATGGGCCAGTCCAGGGCTCCAAGTGCCTTGACTCAAAATTAAATATACAAGGAGGCTGTAGATTTTGTTTTTGTAAAGAAATTATTCCAGTAGTGCCTAAGGTCTCCAATCAAGGATCCATTCTCTGATGTGTGAGGTGCTGTCCACAGCCTTGTTA
The DNA here is from genome assembly GCF_028017835.1 of Emys orbicularis. Classification (NCBI taxonomy): domain Eukaryota; kingdom Metazoa; phylum Chordata; order Testudines; family Emydidae; genus Emys; species Emys orbicularis. The sequence goes on along the minus strand of NC_088700.1, from coordinate 16,227,366 downwards.
AAAAGAGAGTGCCTACTCCCAACAAATTGACAGTCTAGGTTAGTGGAATATAAAAGGTGGATTAAATAGACTGGTGTTGGAGAGGAAGGGGAGGGGAAAAGGACAAGGTAATAAACACGCATATCTTAGGCATATGATGAGCCATGGCAGCTGTTCTCTGTGCTAACTATTGTCAGCTGGCAATGTAGGCATTGTGTTAGCTAGACTCCAATTAACTGCCCAGGAACGCCTCTTCTCACAGTCCTAGCTGCACGTGGCTTGCAGAGTGCACTACAATGCAAAATGTAGCACAGAGCAATGCTGTGTCATTCTGCACAGCACTTTTCCTAAAATCTCTATCCTCACAGGGGGGAGAGTGAAACGAATCGTCCCAGAGGATGCTGGGAATGAAATGATGTAGGGAGGCTGTTCCAAGCAGCAGGAGCTGCAGAGGAGAAGGCTCTCACACCGATAGTGGGGAAAGGAAAGAGAGGCCAGTGCTGGGTGAGCAGAGAGAAATCCCAGCTGTGTCTTCTTTCCTCACACACATAGAATCATAGAATATCAGGGTTGGAAGGGACCTCAGGAGGTCATCTAGTCCAAACCCCTGCTCAAAGCAGGACCAAGTCCCAACTAAATCATCCCAGCCAGGGCTTTGTCAAGCCGGGCCTTAAAAACCTCTAAGGAAGGAGATTCCACGACCTCCCTAGGTAACGCATTCCAGTGCTTCACCACCCTCCTAGTGAAATAGTGTTTCCTAATATCCAACCTAGACCTCCCCCACTGCAACTTGAGACCATTGCTCCTTATTCTGTCATCTGCCACCACTGAGAACAGCCGAGCTCCATCCTCTTTGGAACCCCCCCCCCCCCCCCAGGTAGTTGAAAACAGCTATCAAATCCCCCCTCATTCTTCTCTTCTGGAGACTAAACAATCCCAGTTCCCTCAGCCTCTCCTCATAAGTCATGTGCTCCAGACCCCTAATCATTTTTGTTGCCCTCCGCTGGACTCTTTCCAATTTTTCCACATCCTTCTTGTAGTGTGGGGCCCAAAACTGGACACAGTACTCCAGATGAGGCCTCACCAATGTCGAATAAAGGGGGACGATCACGTTCCTCGATCTGCTGGCAATGCCCCTACTTATACAGCCCAAAATGCCGTTAGCCTTCTTGGCAACAAGAGCACACTGTTGACTCATATCCACCTTCTCGTCCACTGTGACCCCTAGGTCCTTTTCTGCAGAACTGCTACCTAGCCATTCGGTCCCTAGTCTGTAGCTGTGCATGGGATTCTTCCGTCCTAAGTGCAGGACTCTGCACTTGTCCTTGTTGAACCTCATCAGGTTTTTTTTGGCCTAATCCTCTAATTTGTCTAGGTCCCTCTGTATCCGATCCCTACCCTCTAGTGTATCTACCACGCCTCCCAGTTTAGTGTCATCTGCAAACTTGCTGAGAGTGCAGTCCACACCATCCTCCAGATCATTAATAAAGACATTAAACACATCTCCATCCCTCTTGTCTCTTCTCTTCCCATTCTCTCCCCTTCACCTTTCTTTGCTCTTCCTGTCCCTCATATTCTCCTCTCTTTTCTACCCTCTTCCCCATCACTGGTGACTGCTCCACGCAGAACTTCCCCAGCTCTGCCTACTGGATCCCTACAATGGTCCTGGACCCCCTCTATGAACAGCTCCCCAGCGCAGTTAGGCAAGCGGGTGGATCAGCAGCTGGATCAGCGGCTGTGGTGCTACCATGGAAGAGACAAGTCTGGTTTCATCTCCCCCCTCCTCCTCTCCAACACAAATAAATCGAGTGAGGGAGATTCTGAGGAGAGACAGTGAGCCCGGTGTCTGCGATCTAGGAGACAGGTCCTTGAGATATGGTTGGGCCTGCCTGTGAGAGAGACGAGAACAGACTCCATGTCATGCAGTGAAAAGCATTGTGGGAATTGTCGACCCGCAGGGCCTCATGCTGGTTGGAAAACAGCCGCGCTTTGACTGGAAGGGGATTGGCACTGAGCTGTTGAGCCTTTTGGCTCCTGGGTGCTGATTCAGACCAACCCAGCTCATTACAGACCCAAAGTTGTTACTAGCTCTTTGGTGGCTTATGGGAAAAGAAATGGGTCTCTCCCGGATGGAGGGGAACCTGAAAAGGCTTGGAAACCATGAGTGTTTCAATCCCCAAGAGGCATTTGATGGCCCACTGTGACGTTGCCACGGCTCAGTGTGCCAAGGAGGGCTGGGAAGTGTTGCAGGAAGAGAGGGCCATGTCGGTGTGGCTCTGTACATGGGATGGGGGCTTAGTGGAGGGTTCATTTCCAGAGGGCTGGAGCGGCAAGGGGGCTTGAGAGTTTCTGAGGCTGGGACACCCAAGGCAGGGGAGCATCCCAGGGCCATAAGTGGGCAAAACCCAGTAGAGGTTGATTCTGTAAGTCAATGTCCACAATAGCATTGCAGATGTGATGTTTGTGGACTCAGCCCCACGGCTGGTTCTCTCCGTAGTCCCATTTCACCCAGCATCCAAAGCCACTGGAACCCAAAAGATAGCTATTGGGGGCTGGGGGTATTACCGCTCTGCACCTACAGCCAAGGGATGGGTGCATGAGGGGGAGTGAAAAGGTGCAGGGGGGCAGTAGGGATCTGGTACTCTGAAGCAAGGAGCCGGAGAAGCTCAGCTCTGAGAGGTCACCTGGTGGTCATTTGCATCATGTGCGCCGTGTGTCTCATGGCAGATACAGAACTGCCATTAGGCAAATAAGCCAGTCTGAGGGAGGCTGATAAGACAGAGGAAGGGCCGTCTGAGCCTTCCCGGAGAGCAGCTCTTTGAAGGAGTTGTGAGGCACTGGAATTGCTGGCAGGAGATTTGAAGGACCTTGAAAATTAACCAAGTGAAGGTCTGTTCCCTAATACCCTCGAGCTTAACTTTATCAGGGAGGCTGCTTGTGCCGGCAGAAAGCAATAATCATTCACAGCAAAATGCAAATGCACTGGGAGAAGGCAGCTCTCCCGAGATGGGCTAACTTTCCTGTATCGCCACTGCGGCCAACTTTCTAACTGTATGGTCATCTTTCCCTCTGCCTTGCCTTCCCCAGCAACTGTCTGTACCAGAGAACCACACAGCATCTCTGCCATTCTGCCCTTCCTGGGAAAAGGGCCAACGTGAAAAGCATTGGCGCATCTAAATGTATGATGTGGTAGAATGTATATGTGTAGCAATATGTCTGTGTGGCACATATATGTATGCACAGATTTGTATGCGTGCCTTTGTATGGGTCACTTTTCTTGGGGGTGTGGGTGTCTGTATGTATTTGTCTGCGTGTCTTTGTTGAGCAGGAATTCACACATGTTTGTGTGGGGTTGCTCTGTATGTATCTGTGGGTGAGTTGAGTCTGCATGTCTGTGCTCTTGTGTGGCTGCGTCTGTGTGCCTGAGTAATTTCGGCTCCTATGTGTTAGACACAAACTCGCACTCATCACCACCCAAACATATCCTATCTGTGATATCTTTGGGTGTGACTGCGCAGATGTCTGTTTGGGTATTTCTGCAGGTGTCCATGTGTTGTGGGGGGAGTTCTTTCTCTTTTGGATAAACATTCTGATTTTTACCTTGTGATGCAATTTATTTATAACGAGGTCACGGCTGTCAGATGAGGCCGGATCCCAGCAGGATGCTGAAAGGGACTCGGCATTGCAGTGGCCAAAGTGACAGTCATACCAGCTGCATGGGATTGCAAACTTTTTTTGCTCAGGGGGAGGGATAGCTCAGTGGTTTGAGCATTGGCCTGTTAAACCCAGGGTTGTGAGTTCAGTCCTTGAGGGGGCCATTTAGGGATCTGGGGCAAAATCTGTCAGGGATAGTACTTGGTCCTCCTGTGAGGGCAGCAGACTGGACTCAATGACCTTTCAAGGTCCCTTCCAGTTCTATGAGATAGGTTTATCTCCATATTCTCTAGTTCTTTCTCATCCATGCTTCTTTCTGTGCCTGGGACTGGCATGACCTGACATGTTCTGGTTAAGAGAAGGCCTAGAATTTGGAACACCATTCCAGACCCGAGTTTTTCTCACAGTGGTGGAAAACGAATCCAGATGCGATAGAAGCGGCAAGTCGTCCCCTTGAGGTGGAAGTGGGTGAGAAGAGGGAAGGGAGTAGGTGGAAATCCAGCTCTGGATTCGCAGAGACCAGGAGAGGGAGAGAAATCTGTAAGATAGAGAAGAGAGAGTTCTCCACTGTAGTGAATACAAAGCTAGTGCTTTATTTAGCTTGCGGGACATAGAATGATGCCCCAGTGTTTCTCCAAAGCTCTCAACCAGCCATGATGGCTAATGCATCTTGTGATGCCTGCTGTCTCCGCATGGGGCCTGAACTAGGCATTCATGTGCAGTCACCGCCTTGTACAGTGAGTGCATCAACTCCTGCAGGGGAAGTGGAACAGGGTGGCTTGCCCCTGATGGGCTGGAGCTAGCCATGCCTGATTACAGAATGGAAAGATTGGGTGTGATTGTGCTATAAAGAGCAGCAGGAGGCTGCCGTGAAGTGGATGAAGCTGAGGAAATAGCTGAGAGGCTACTGAGAGTGGGGAAGGCTCCTGAGACCCAAGGGAGCTGAGACAGAGAGGACTTCCTGTGATCAGGAAGCTCCTGACTCAAAGAAGGGTTTGGGCCTGGAAGCCAGAACCAGAGAGCTGAGAAAGGCTGAGCTTCATTCAGGGAAAGCCTGGGAGTACTGGGCCCTGCTCCTGCTAGAGACCCTGACTGGAGGAGGCTTTGGGGGCCTGGAAGCCAGATGGCTGAAGAAGGCTGAGCTCCAGCCAGGTAAAACCTGAAAGACTTTGAACTGGAACCGCAGGAGGAGAATGTTTTAATTTACCTGTGGACTGAGAGTTACTAAGGGGCTCTGAAGTGGGAGAAATTGATAGCAGGGCATCACAGAGAGACCTCTAGCCATGAGTGGGTGCTCATTAGGCAGCCATCCTGCTACTAGAAGCACTGCAGGGCCTGGTCAGTAACTGGAAGGCAGGTCTCCAAAGCACTGCGGGCAGTAGTGCTGACTCCATAGACAGATCTTTCTTTGGAGTCTGTGGGACCAATGCCCCAAAGTGGGACTAGTAGGCGCTGGACTTTCAAATGTCCAATGAGCTCCTAGCCACGGGTGGTCATTAAAGACTCTAGGGTACTTTTTGTAAGAATAAGGGTGTTAACCCCAGGGTGTTGGCCAAATTCCAACTCCACTAGTTACATTTTGCTGGCCCCTGCTGCGCTCTGCAGTTTCCATTTGATGCAGCATTCTTCCCGTCCTCTCCTGGACTGTTGTGCATTGCTGGTCTGTGCTGCTTAAACATTCTCTGCATTTCAGGGTGGGTGGAAAGGGTGCCAGATGTCCTTGACCTACCTCATAGGGGGGCTTTGTGAAGCTTAATTAACATTTCAAAAGAGCGTTGAGTTTCTGAGGAGAAAAGTGCTAGAGAAGAGCAAAGCATGATTCATTTATTATTATTTCTATAAATTCCCACTTGAGATTCCCTTGGAAACTGGGACTGACTCTCCTCTCAGGCACGCTGGGTTTAAAGCAGCGAAGCTCTGTTGGTTTCAGTGGGGTTATTCTTGATTTGCTCTGGTGTAAGTGAGAGGAGAATCAGGCCCCAAATTATTTCCTGACTGCCCAATGGGCATTGCTAAATACCTGCTGGTTTGCACCCCTGAGGGGGCAATGTTCCAGAGGGCTATGTGTGTGTGGGGGTGGGGGGTGGGGGGGGGAGGAGCCCAGACTGTATATCCCTTACCAATCTCACTTGCGGGGGGTGGGTTGGGAGGCTGAATTCATTCATATTAAATACGTGAGATGTCAAATGAAAATCACTATAACAGCCTGAGCAAAAGCCCCTTAAAGTCAATGGAAAGAAGCCCACTGAATCCAGTGGGCTGTGGATCGGGTCCTAAAAGAGCAATGTATTATGATTATTTGTATTACTGTAGCACCTAGGAGGCCTTGTCCTGGACCAGGACGCTGTAGTGTTAGGTGCATCCCCAGAACAAAAGGATGATCTAACAGAAATCCAGAAAATCTCTCCCTGTCATGCTGCGGTGAGTTCCAATCCAGCCCCCGTCCCGATAACCAGACCCCCCCTATGATAAAAGGGGCTTTGCTCTTTTATTGTGCTTTCCATTGTACCATCTCAAATCATTTTACAGTCCAACCCTTCATGTGGTGAGTACTAACCCCGCTTCACAGGTAAGGAAACTTAGGCAAAGTGACTCACCCAAGGTCACGCAGTGGGTCAAGTGGCAGAGCTGGGCTAGAGCCTAGGTCTCCTGACTCCCTTTCTGGTGCGTCAAGCATAAGACTGTGTCTTGGATACTGAAGGCTTCCCCCAGCCCCCTTCTCTGTGCATGATACGAGTCTGCTTCAAATCACAGCTGCTCTGATGTCTGCTATAAATCAAACCACTTCTTGCCTCTAGAATGACTTTGCTCCCATCCCTGGGCATGCCAGGCTCCCTAGTTCTACTAGGCTGGGGCGCTGAGTCAGCGTCATTTGCAAACCTCAGACTGTGTTTTACGCCCCCGCCCAGCTTTGCCTTGCGATGTGTCATTTCGCTTTGCCTGCCTGCGTGATGGGAGCACTGGAAATCCACCCTCCCACCCCAACCCGGTTGCGAGCGTTGGTTTCCAAGAGGGAAGGGGAAGATGCTTTACCGGGAGCTCACCCTGTTCATATATCACTGCCTAAACGCTGCCGACAAACAGCGAGATTCATTTCGGTGCCAGCCGACCATAAATTTATTTGCTTGTTAATGCGGCTTCCCCAGTTCATGTTTTCCCTAACTAGGAGCATCAAAATGTCAATCTGTCCTCAGGGGTGTATCAACCTCCTGAACTGAACTCGATAACAAGATTAGAATCTGTGCCATTCAAAAATGCTGCCTCTCTCTCTCTCTCTCATTTTTCCCTTATCTGTTTTTCCCCCCTCTCATATTTTCATTTCTCTTCGTCAGTTCCCAAGGATGAGGGGAGTTGAGGCTCTCAGGACTCAAAGTCTCTTTCTTTCTTTCTTTCTTTCTTTCTTTCTTTCTTTCTTTTCCTCCCCAGGAAAGAGAGTGAGGCAGGAATCCCAAAAGAGTAGCTATGGGGGTGTTCCTACTCTGCCTCAAGAAGCCAGGGCTTGCATCTAATTCACCCTCCCCAGCTGGATGCAAAATAAGTCACTACGAGTTAGAAGGGGTGAGCACGGAACACACTGCAGTAGAACTGGGGCCGTCGAGAGCGGGCACCTCCCTCAGCACCGGGTGTTGGTAACCACGGGGTGAGGAGAAATGCCACATCCACGCTGCTGTAGGTCTGAATGTCTTAGAGCTGGAGGGGGGGTTGAAGAGCAAGACACCTCCATTTAGTGTGGGAGAAAGGGGACTCTGGGGGAGAGGGTGTTACAACCCTAGAGACAGGCCCTTTCCACTGTGTGAGAGAGGGGGCTACGTATGTAGAGGTGGGGTTAGAAGTGAAGGGACCTACATTTCTATGATTCCATGTGGACTCATCTCCCCCCCCAACCTAGTCCTGTTGTGAGACGCAGAGAGCTCAGGGGTGGGGTGGGGTGGGGTGGGGTGCAGGGGTTAGTGACTCAGTGGGGCAGAGTGAAGTCCAGTCATGAGGTCCCTTCTGACCTTAAAGTCTATGAGTTTATGACTCTACAGAGCCCCTGCTAACGTGGGATGAGGGGATGTCTCTCACAACCTGGCCCCAGCCCAATAGCCCAGATCTCTCCACACGGAGAGGAGAGGGAACATTACCTTTCACCACGCTTTATTTTTAAGTTTTATTTCTAGCCCCCTCTTTATTAACTTGTAGTCACCTGTCATGGCAGTGAGCAGCGTGCGTGATTAATGGTCCCTGAAATACTATCGAGTTTGAAAGGCTGCTTGTTTGAAATTTATCCTGAATGTGGTTAGATAGGATTTTTCCAGCCTGGCCTTCATTTCACACCATAATTGCGAGGAGTAGATGATAAGGACTCAGGCAAGAGGTGAGCACAATGCGAGCGGTGCTCCTATGCAGAAAGCAATAACTAGGAACAATCAATACCTTGATCAGAGCAGTGTCCCTCCTAAGCAGCTTCCTACACAGCGGCAAATACTGCTTGGAACAATATCTCCTACCCTCCACCCCGCGCCCATTCACTGCAATGCCCCCTCCCTCCGCCCACTACTGCAAACCCTGCTTGAAATGACTGCTCTGTGTTTGCAGACGTTGCTGCTACCAGAAATTCTGCTCAGAGGAATTGCCTCTATAAAGAGATGGCTCTTATGCTAATGTTAACCCCTTTGGGGAAGAGCATCCCTCACCGCTGCAAAAGGGAGAGCAAAGACAGGGTGGCTGAAGTGGTCAGTGAGAGATGGCTGACTCACAGGCGAGGGCAGTGAGTCTCAGACCTCCACTATGCCTGGAACAGTGTCCCACTCCCAGCAAGCCAGGGCCCCCAGCTTAGAACAAAGCAAAGTCCAGTAGCGCTCACATCCACCTGTAAAATGCTGTTGCTGAGCTGATGTCACTGCCTGGTCACTTACACGACATTAAAAAAAACCCCCACATCCACTCCACGGGCTCGTCTGCATTTTGCGCCAATGTAACTTCACCCAGTGTGAGTGCACTGAACTGGTTTAAAACAGGGCTTGCGGCAGCATGGCTTACACGGGTTTGAATAGGCATCGAGCTGGTTGAAGTGTTTTGGCTGAAAGATATTCAGGACATGATATGAGGCTTTGTCAAAATCTAAAGCTTCCTGTGGGAAAAAAAATATTTTTTTTTGAGGAAATAAAAGACAAAACATTTTGTTTTAACTGAAGATGTGGCACATGTGCATTTTGACATTTCTCAAGCTACATTTTATGGGCACGGCTCAGTCTGTGAAAATGTTGATATTTTGACTTCCCCTCCTGTTTCAGGACAAACACCAATGTCGAAATTAGGTTTTTTGCTATTCATAGTGTGATAGAACCCAAGAGTGGGGACTCATGGACTGGGGTCCAGCGTGCTAGGTGCGGTACAAACAGAAAAACGGTCCCTGCCTCAAAGAAATTACATTCGATGTAGGATGGAAATTCAATTTTCTGAACAGCTCCCATTTTACACTGGCACAGAGTGTCTAGGCAGGGGCTTGCACTGGGGTAGCTATGGCATTTCAAAAATCCTCTGGACACACTGAGTCAACAACATCCGCTGCATCTCCTAGAGCCTTTTGTGCTGTCCACTGTAAGCTCTTTGGGCATCTTCTCCTCCCATTTCCTGTATGCATTGTTGGGGCTTAACAAAAGGGTAACACAATCATCATAAATCAAAACACTGGCTGGGTGTCCACATCACAGAAACCACTGGCACTAAAGGGCATCTTCATGATCAGGGAATCCAAGGGCTAACAGGGCTCTGAATTGGTTCCAGACCCAGACACTGTCCCTTTTAGCAGACACTGGCCGATCAGCATGGGCAAGCTGCCCCCGCTGTAGATAGATAGGACCACAGCCCCTAGGTCTGCCAAGCCAGCACTAGATTTATTCAAGCTATGAGTGGAGACATGGACTGAGGCCAGCAGGGGAGATATAATGCGACCTCGGGGACAGATGGTAGGAAGATTGCCTGTTGCCCCTTCCTTATGGGTGAGAAGGCGTCTTTCTTTTATTCCTCTCACCAGGTTGCCTCATAGGGCTGCCAACCCACCTGCTGGACTTGGAGCTAAAAATCCTGAGACCCTGCATGGCCTCTGCTGGCTGGAATGTTTGTGAGTGTGACTGTAGCCCTCCCTGGTGGGAAGGGGTTTTCCTAGCAGCAGCCCAAGTCTCTGCCTTTTACAGATTGGCCCATTTTCAAGTCAAAGTGGCGTCTGGAGCCTCATGGAGATGGGCTCTTGGAAATCTCCCTGCTGCTGCAGAGAGCGACTTGGTGTGCATGTAGCAGGGCGCTAGACCCACTGTGCAAGCCGGCCTCGGTTCAATAGCAGCGAAAGGGGGCCGGTTGCCGGATAGCAGGCACTAACTTGGCAGCAGCCTTAGTTTCACGTGCTCAGGCTAGCACAGTGTGATGGGGTTCGACTCACCACCACGGCACCTCCTGCTGGCTGGCCTGGGCATTAGCTTGGGAGTTGCCAGTATACCCTTCTCAGGTGGTGTCTTGCCCATCGTCTCGTCTTTCTCCACCTCCAGGACCACGTCGCTCCCCGGACCACGTTGTCTTCTTCTGGACACAGCCCTCCGGCAGTGTCCCAGTCCGTCCGTTTGCCCCTTCCGAGCGACCGACAGTCCCTAGTCCAACCACTTGCCTCAGTGGTGAACTGCAGACCCGATTCTAGCTGCTTGTCTCAGTGTCAAAGTGCAGTCCATTCACTGGCCACTCCCCTCAGTGGCAAGTGGAGGGAAAGTGGGGAGGACCCAGGCCTGCCCACTACTCTGGGTCCCAACCTAGGGACCCTATAGCTGTCAGCAACATACTGCCCCTCCTCCAACTCCACCGCCTCCTTCCCTGGGCCACTCCCCCGCAGCCTCAGCACCTCCTCTGTTCTTGTATCAGGGCCTCAGTTTAGCAGCCATCAGCCCGGCGCTTTCTCATACTCTGCTGACCCGGCCCAGCACTGCTCTGTCCATGGCGCTCCTACCCTCTAAGCAGCTAGTCAGTCCTCCAACTCCAGGGAGTAACTGCCCTCTGCTCTGCTTAGCAACCTCTTCTTATATGGGTCAGCCTGGCCCTGAATGGCTCCTCCAATAAACCTTCCCCTAATTGGCTGGCACTACAAGCCTTTTCCTTATTGGCTGCTTCTTGCGCAGCCTCCCCAGGGTTGCTTTAACCCTTTATATACCAGTGAGGGGGGCAGCCGCCCCATCATGCACAGATACCTATAGATAGAATTGTTCTTTGCAGCCTGTGGCCATGGAGAATCCTCCAGACCTACAATGGGTCTAGGCCAAATGGGGATGGAGTGGAAGAGCAAAAAATTGGTAAGGAGGATAGTACATTTCCCCAATCCCACTATACCTACTTTGCCAGAAGGTCTAGAGGCAGTGGTGGATTAGCCACTGGGCCAACGGGGTCTTTGCCCAGAGGCCCAACTAATTGGGGGGCGGGGGGCAGAAAAATGGTCCCCCCATGCCCTGACTTGTTCCACCAAGTGCTCCTCCTGGGGAGCGGGGTCAGGGTGTGGGGGCTTGCCCTGCTCCACCCAATCGGCCCTCCTGCTGGGGAGCGGGGTTGGAGTGTGGGGGCTTCCCTTGCTCCCTGGCAGGAGTGCCAGGCAGGTGGAGTGGGGCAAGCCCCTGTACCCTGACCCCATTTCCCTGGCAGGAGCATGGGGGTAGGGGGACTAAAGGTAGAAGGGGTTGGGAGGGGTTCCCACTCGCTCTGGCCCAGGGCCCCACAAAACCCTAATCTGCCCCTGTCTAGAGGTCAGTGGGGATTTCTCTGCGCTCCAGTGCATCATCCTACAGACCAAAGAGCATCCTCTGACAAAGCCAATTAAGAGCACTAGGGATGTAGCCTTGTCCGAGGATGACCTGGGATGTCCCCAGCTGAGTGGGAGCTCTCTTGGGCTTGACAGTGCAGGTGGGTATGTCACCCATGCAGTAAGAACCCTGTGGCCCCCCTCGGCTGGCCAGGGACAATCTGACTGGTGTGTTTTCCTCTGAGTAAGAGCTGGCACCAATGACCCGGCTCCAGCCTTTCATCCCTGGAGCGCTGAGTTCGAATATTGCCGAGGGTCAGAAGTGGAGATAAGTTCGGGGGCCTCGGTTCTTAGCGGACTCTTGTTCACACTTCAGAAGCATGATGGGCAGTCAGGAGCAGGGGCTTTCCACTGCTAGAGCTTTAAGCAGGGACTCTGGACTAGACTAGGGGGATGTTCTGGATCATGGCTACGGTGCGTTGCCAGGGATGGGGAGGCATGCACAGAGCCTGCCTGCATTATAGAAGAATTGGCCCAGAGCCCCAGTCTTTGGACATGGGACCTGGTTTGGACAAGGTCTGTGTTTAGAGCCAGGATTACAGTTTGGGAACATCCCTGCAGACCTGGTTTGAGCCATTTCTCCCTCGCTTCCGCGAGCGTGAAATTCACCCATGAAATGAAGGAATTAAGGAACGATCTATCTCAGGGACTGTATGTGATTTGGAGCGGAATAATAAGCTGAAGGCACAGGCTGGGCAGCTGCCTTTCTAACTATCTTTTTGGTACAGACGGGCCTGAACCCAGAATCGTTTACCCAGCACCTCCCTTCCAGAGCCCTTCCACACTTGAACTTCAACAGTTACATGAAAAGGGACCCAGATCTATCTCACCCCTGATTTTTGTGCAAAACCAAACCAGGCCAATCGTTTTGAGAGGCCGCATGGCCCAGCGATTAGGGCATGAGACTAGGAGCCAGTGTAACCCTGGGTGTGTTACAGGTCCCTCCTTGGTGCCCTCAGTCTGTTACAGCCCTGCCTAGGGAGCTTTAGCTCCTATTTTTTTCATCTTTGGAGGTCCCTGGTTCAATCCCCGGTATGTTGGCTGGGTAGGCCACAGTCACGCCAGGACTCCTGGGTTCTGTTTCAGGCTCTGCCTCTGCTCTGCTGGGTGAGCTGGGGCTACATATTTCTCTGTGCCCCTCTCATCTCTTGTCTAGTTAGACTGTGAGCTTTTTGGAGCAGGGACTATCTCTTCTATGAGCTGGTACAGCATCCAGTGCCAATGCAGCCCTGGTCTCTATTCTTTACCCAGCCAATCCCAGGTCTTCCCACATCACCCCCCGCTTCCTAGTCAGAAACAGTCTCCAGTTTCCTTGTCCCACTGGTTCCCAGTCCCAGTCTCCTTGTCTAGCCAGTCCCAGTCTCCCCAGTCCTGGCTTCTCATCTGACCTCTGTTTCCCTCCATGCCAAATGACTCCCAGCCCACCCTTGTCATCTCCCTCCCTAGTTCTAGGTGCTACCATAATATAAATGATAGTATTTCTAAAAACAACTGTTCCTGGTTCTGTCTACGCTGTGGGACCTCTGAGGTGACTGGTTAGACAGGGATACACATAGCCAAAAGTTCTTCTAAACCTGACTGAGGTTCTGACTTGCTCTATGACCTTAGGTAAGTCACTTGACCTTCTTGCGTCTCAAGCTAGCTAGAAAACTACCTAAGGAAACTCAGCTCCACGGTGGGAAAAACAGATGCTGCATCTGAGTTGAGCTTTCCTAGGGTAAATAAATTACAAATTTACTTTAAAATATCTTTTTACTTGCATATAAAAACAAGGAAATGAACGTCCCTTGCCTAATTGCTGTAAAGGGCCCAAACCAGCCGTTTCCGTTTGCGATTTCCTATTTCAATAAACGTTTATTTCTTTCCATTTATAAGTGAATTTTTCTGCTCATGAAAGGACGGGATTCAGAGGGCTGGTGTGTGAAAGGCAGGCAGTGGACTGAGCTTTCCCAGGGCAGAGCTTTGATGATGCGCCTCTCTCTAGACCTAACCTCATTCCCCACTGCTGTGGAGAAGCCACCACTTGCTTGTGGTAGGGATGTTAGGGTACACACTTTGGAAACAATTACTTATGATACCTACCTTTTATGTAGTGCTCTTAATCACTAGATCTCAACGCGCTTCGCAATCTGTATCCTCACTACCGCCCCGGGAGGTAAGGCAGAGCTGTTAACCCCATTGTACAGATGGGGCATTGAGGCACAGGGAGACTGAGGCAGCGCCTCAAACGTATTTAGGCTCCTAACTCCCATTTGATTTCACTTGGATGTGGATCTACATGACTTACCCAAGGTCATACAGAAAGTCTGTGGTACAGCAGGGAATTGAAACCAGTCTCCTAAATTCTAGGTTAGTGTCCTAACAACTGGATCATCCTTTCTCTTTGCCTTCCAGCTTCCTCTCTTAAACTGAAAGCCATACAGAACCCTTTTTGAGTGGAGTTAAAACAATCGTAGGTCTTTCCCTCATTATTGTTCTTTTTTCTCCTTTAATGGAGACTCAAGAGCTGCAGACACCCATCTCTACTTTGGGATGCTGAGTTAAACCAAGCCATCCCTACGTCCATGACACAACCAAAATAGCAACTGGAGGAGATTGCTCCCGCTTGTTTTCACTTCTGGTTAATAGATTTTTAAGGCCCTAAGGAGCCATTATTATGATCGCTACTCTGATCTCACCAAGTAACTTCTGCATCAAGGCCATAACTTCTGTTTGAGCTAGGCTATGCCTACGCTAGAGAGCTTATGGCAGTTCTCTGATTTAGCTGCTCTAAGCCCATGGGAGAGAACTCGGGAGGTGGCTAATTCACATCCCTGAGTGATATAATTTATGTCAACTAAAACTATGGTCTAGCCATAGCTCTCGAGCATCTCATTGGTCCTAGGGAGAGATTTGACCTCAGGTCTCTGGGAATGATTGCACACATGTGTCACTCACATGTCACAAGCAAGGCCAAATCTAAGGAGCATTTGGCATTTGCCATCAGACACAAATCCCCCTGTAGTATAATTAGGCAGGCCAAAAATGAATTAGAAGAGCAACTAGCAAAAGACACACAAAATAATAGCAATTTAAAAAAAAGTAAATCAGAAGCAGGAAGCCTGCCAAACCATCACTGGGGCCACTGGACAATCGAGGTGCTAAAGGAGTACTCAGGGAAGACAAAGGCATTGTGGAGAAGCCAAATGAATTCTTTGCATCAGTCTTCACTGCAGAGGATGTGAGGGAGAGTCCCACACCTGAGCCATTCTTTTTAGGTGACAACTCTGAGAAGCTGTCCCAGATTGAGGGGTCACTAGAGGAGATTTTGGAACAACTGGATACATTAAAGAGGAATAAGTCACCACAACCAAATGGTATTCACCCAAAAGTTCTGAAGGAATTCAAATATCATATTTCAGAACTACTAACTTGGTATGTAACCTATGTACCAGGTGACTGGTGAATAGCTAATGTAATGCTGACTTTTTTTAAAAAGGCGCTAGAGGTGAGCCTGACGATTACAGGTTGGTAAGCCTAATTTCAGGACCTGGTAAATCGGTTGAAACTACAGTAAAAAATGATCAGACACATAGATGAACACAATATGTTGGGGAAGAGTCAACATGGCTTTCGTAAAGGGAAATCATGCCTCACTAATCTAGTAGAATTCTTTAAGGGGGTCAACAAGCATGTGGACAAGGGTGATCCGGTGCATATGGTGAACCTGGATTTTCAGAAAGCCTTTGCAAATGTCCCTTACCAAAGGCTCTCAAGCAACTAAGCAGTCATGGAATAAGAGGGAAGGTCCACTCATGGATCAGTAACTGGTTATAAGATAGGAAATAAAGGGTAGGAATAAATGGTCAGTTTTCAGAATGGAGATAGGTAAATAGTGGTGTCCCCCAGGGGTGTGTACTGGGACCAGTCCTGTTCAACATATTCATAAATGATCTGGAAAAAGGGCTAAACAGTGAGGTGGCCAAATTTATAGGTGATACAAAATTACTCAAGATAGTTAAGTCCAAAGCTGACTATGAAGAGTTACAATGGGATCTCACAAAACCGAGTGACTGGGCAACAAAATGGCAGATGAAATTCAGTGCTGGTTAAGGCAAAGTAATGCACATTGGAAAACATAATCCCAACTAGAGATACAAAATGATGGGATCTAAATTACCTGTTACCACTCAAAAAAGTCATAGTGGAGTCATTGTGGATAGTTCTCTGAAAACATCATCTCAATGTGCAGGGGCAGTCAAAAAAGCAAACAAAATGTTAGAAACCATTAGGAAAGGGATAGATAATAAGACAGAAAATATCATAATGCCACTATATAAATTCATGGTACGCCCACACCTTGAATACTGTGTGCAATTGCAGACATCCCCTGTAAAAAAAGATCTATTGGAATTAGAAAAGGGCAACAAAAATGATTAGGGGTATGGAACAGCTTCCATACCAGGAAAGATTCAAAAGACTGGGATTGTTCAGCTTAGAAAAGAGACAACTAAGGGGGGCTATGATAGAAATCTATAAAATCATGAATGGTGTGCAGCAAGTGAATAAGGAAGTGTTATTTACACCCTTCATATAACACAAGTACCAGGGGTGACCCAATGAAAGTTAAAAACATACAAAGGGAAATACTTGGCAGAACGCACAGTCAACCTATAGAACTGGCTGCCAGGAGTTGCTGTGAAGGCCAAAAGTATAAGTGGGTTCAAAAAGAATGAGATAAATTCATGGAGGATAGATCCATCAATGGCTATTAGGAAAGGTGGTCAGGGACAGACCCTCATGCTCTGGGTGTCCCTAAGCCTTTGACTGCCGGATGCTGGGACTGGATGTCAGGAGATGGATCACTTGATAATTGCCCTCTTTTGTTCATTCCCTCTAAAGCATCAGGCATTGGCCACTGTCAGAGACAGGATACTGGACTAGATGGACCATTGGTCTGACCAATATGGCTGTTCTTATTGTTTTATGTAGAAGTCCCTGTTTTGTTTTTCCTATTGAGAGGATTTTTTTTAGTGCAGTTTGTTCTGGGCTGTCCCTCACGGGCACCTGGATTTTTCCAGGCATCCACAGGGCTGGTATAAAGTAGGCATTGGCCTTGTGAGCTTCCCATAACCTGCCCCACTCAAGGTGAGAGAGTAACTAGGTCTCTGAGGGCTCTGAGCTGAAGCATCCAGTTGCAGCGAAGGGTTTTCCAATAAGGTGGATACTTGTTCAGTTGGAACCTGGACTGAGGCCAGTCCATATTACATAGAAGGCTCAGCGGCCATCAGATGGTAACATCTAGCAGTCATCCCCACCTGAGCTGCATGAAGCTTAGAGGGGAGGGGACCATTCACACCCCCGTCTGCCATACATTCTCTTAAGGAGCCGGCATGTTATTGCCTGAGGTCACTTCACATGTGAGCTCTACGATGCTGCTCCACGCTGGTGTGTGAAGGAGAGGCAAAGGCCGGCTGCCTGGCACAGGAGGATGAGGGGGCTGGCAGTTGGGGAGCGAAGGCTGCTGGAGTGAGCTCCGTCCATATGGCCGTGGGCGTCCCTGCGACCGGCGCAATATGGAGCACTTCAGCTTTTGATGAATGTTGTCATTAGTGTTTACGGCACTTACAGGCCTCCATTTATTCCGATCGACAGTGATTTATGTCTGGGGCATGTGTCTGGGAGGGGGAAGAGAAGAAAAGACTACAGAATCTAACTGCAGTGTAAAAGAGCCAGGGGGCTGGTACGACGTGAGGGAGCCATCCCCACCCTGCCTTCCTTCTCCCGCGTCACACAGCCCCCAGGACACACCGGCCAGCACTCCCTCCCCACACAGCCCTCCCTGCTCTTCATGCTTTCCCGTGAAGTTACATGTTGCTTCCAGAGCTTTGTGCCCATTGCCAGGCCAGCCCATCACCAGTACCAGCTCCCCCTGCCAGCAGTCCCACCTTCACTGTCACCAGAAGCCGCTCTAGCTTTGGAGCAGGGCAAAGCCAAGAATACTGCTACCACCCTGGAGAAGTGGCTTTTAAAGGCTTTTTCCTTCTCTTCTCTCAACTTGTCCCCCTTCCCTCTTGCCATTTCTCTTTCTTTCCCTCTCTCTCTTTCTTTCTCACGCCCCTTCTTTTTTAACATAAGAACGGCCGTACTGGGTCAGACCAAAGGTCCATCCAGCCCAGTATCCTGTCTGCCGACAGTGGGCAATGCCAGGTGCCCCAGAGGGAGTGAACCTAACAGGCAATGATCAAGTGATCTCTCTCCTGCCATTCATCCATCTCCACCCTCTGACAAACAGAGGCTAGGGACACCATCCTTACCCATCCTGGCTAATAGCCATTAATGGACTTAACCTCCATGAATTTATCTAGTTCTCTTTTAAACCCTGATATAGTCCTAGCCTTCACAACCTCCTCAGGCAAGGAGTTCCACAGGTTCTACAAGTTTTCATCCACCTCTCTCTGTCTCCTTCCTCCCTCCCCAATCCTGTGCTTCTCAAAATGGACATCACAAATGCACTCATCGACAAGCTGCCTTTTCATGTTGCCTAATTGCACCATGGTGCCGGGCATCCCCCAGTGGTGAATGCCTGCTGAGAGAAGCTACTGGTCATTGGTCCCAACCAGTGGTTAATATCATCGCATTACAGTCTATGAAACTGGTGTATATCAGGAGTGATTGTAGCGCTGTCGACGTAGCTACACTGGATCCGATTTTTCCCATTGAGACAGCTAAATAAATGGCCAAATTTTGAAAAGAGCTCAAAGCGAAGGGTGCAGGTTGGGTGTGGAGCCCTTTTGAAAATTTGACCCTGATTGTGGGAAGTCAGAAAGTGGGACGTCATTTTTACAAAACTTTTTGAAAGAGAGACGAAAACTTACAGGAAAAAAGCTGATTTTTTTTAATTTTATTTTTTTTAATGCAAACGCCCAAACTGATTTTTTTTGGTTACCTTTTTCACTTTTTGGATTTTGAGAAACTTTTTTTTGTTGTTGAGTGGAAAAAATAACATTTTGAATGGAGTGAAAATTTGAATTTTGGGAAAAAGGCCATTTTTCATGGGGAAAAATGTTTAGATGGAGTATGTTTGACCACATCTAATGCTGTCCCCTTGACAAGCTATCCCTGAGCTCCTGTGGGAAGCTAGCCCATTGGTGTAATACCAATGTAAGTGAGAGGAAAGTCAGGGTCTGAGACTCTAGATCAGGGATCGGCAACCTCTGGCATGTGGCTCACCAGGGTAAGCACCCTGGCGGGCTGGGCCAGTTTATTTATCTGCTGATGTAGCAGGTTCGGCCGATCGCGGCCCCCACTGGCTGCAGGGAAGCGGCGCGGGTGAGGGATGTGCTGGCCGCGGCTTCCCGCCACCCCTATTGGCCTGGGACAGCGAACTGCGGCCAGTGGGGGTCGCGATCGGCCGAATCTGCTGCGTCAGCAGGTAAATAAACTGGCCCGGCCCACCAGGATGCTTACCCTGGTGAGCCTCGTGCCAGAGGTTGCTGACCCCTGCTCTAGATGCTTATTTTTTTATCCTAATATTGATTGGATTTGATTCTAACCAGGGATGCAATATTGGCCTTTCCTACAGAAAGCATGACGGCCTGTTTGGTTGCATTTTCAGACATTTTTTCCCGCATTTCTATGGCATCTTTCATTCAAGAAGCTCACAGTACTTTACAAACATTAATGAAGCTCCAGAGCGCCCTCTTTTACAGGGGCAGATCTGGATTTCAATGCGACCTGAGCACCTAAATGCCTTTAAAAATCTGGCCCTGTGTGATTTATCCAAGGCCGTGCAGGAAGTCAGCAGCTGAGCCGAGGATAGAACACAAGAGCCCTAGTCTCATATCCTGATACAGGCTAGGGGACCATATTCCATCACGAAATATGGTGCCCACCACAAACTGTATGCTGTGAAAAGCTAAATATGAGTCAACAGTGTGATGCTGTTGCAAAAAAAGCAAACATGATTCTGGGATGTATTAACAGGTGTGTTGTGAGCAAGACACAAGAAGTCATTCTTCCGCTCTACTCTGCTCTGGTTAGGCCTCAGCTGGAGTATTGTGTCCAGTTCTGGGCACCGCATTTCAAGAAAGATGTGGAGAAATTGGAAAGGGTCCAGAGAAGAGCAACAAGAATGATTAAAGGTCTTGAGAACATGACCTATGAAGGAAGGCTGAAAGAATTGGGTTTGTTTAGATTGGAAAAGAGAAGACTGAGAGGGGACATGATAGCAGTTTTCAGGTATCTAAAAGGGTGTCATAAGGAGGAGGGAGAAAACTTGTTCACCTTAGCCTCTAAGGATAGAACAAGAAGCAATGGGCTTAAACTGCAGCAAGGGAGGTCTAGGTTGGACATTAGGAAAAAGTTCCTAACTGTCAGGGTGGTTAAACACTGGAATAAATTGCCTAGGGAGGTTGTGGAATCTCCATCTCTGGAGATATTTAAGAGTAGGTTAGATAAATGTCTATCAGGGATGGTCTAGACAGTATTTGGTCCTGCCATGCGGGCAGGGGACTGGACTCGATGACCTCTCGAGGTCCCTTCCAGTCCTAGAATCTATGAATCTATGAAAATACAGCTATTTACCCCAGGGAGAAATGTTGTCCATTTGTCTGCTGTCCCCATGGGCTCATAAACTATGCAGGGCCTGGGCTAAGCATAGCTCTTGCTGGCAGATGTAAGTTTTTCTCCTCCTCTGGTGGCTGGACCACATAGAGAGTCTCCCTTAACTCACAGACCATCAGAGTCTCCTGAGCAGCTCCTGCTGCCATCGCTAGAGACCCCTTTTTGAAGGTCCTGCCATGTTATTGGGGCAAGATAGCCCAGAGCCTAGAGGTGGCAGCCCCTGAAAAGGAAATACGTGTCCAACAATTGGATGGCAGGGGGAGCGCGCTGCTGTGAAAGGAAAGCAAGGCAGGCTTTTGAAGCTTGAAGACACACCCTTCAGAGGCTGTAATGAACCGGCTCTTCTGGGCATACATGACTGTCCCCTACCGGGGGATAGCGCAGTGGTTTGAGCATTGGCCTGCTAAACCCAGAGTTGTGAGCTCAAGCCTTGAGGGGGCCATTTAGGGATCTGGGGCAAAAATCTGTCTGGGGATTGGTCCTGCTTTGAGCGGGGGGTTGGACTAGATGACCTCCTGAAGTCCCTTCCAACCCTGATATTCTACTGGCTGGCATGTGTCATACCACTCCCCAGCATACTCTGCAGTCACTTGGGGAGCTACCTGGGTAGCGAGTTCTATTCCACATGCATCAGTAGATGGCTTAACATTAGCTGTTTGAGGCTGCGGCTTCTTAGTAGGTGGGCTGGCATGGAAGGGTTGAACCCTGGTCTTTGGGGCTGCCTTGAGCGAGCAGGGACTGGCTGGCTTCTCTGCTGGCAGTGCTGCTATTTTGCTTCGGCTTGTGAATGAACAGTAACGATCTCATTCATTGGTTCTAGCTTCTTTGGTGCGAGCGTGGGGGGAGAGGAGGCAGGAGGAGAGGACGAGGTGTGTGTTAAACTGTGCGTTCTCATTTTGATTCACAATGAATATGAAAGGCAAGCAGAAACCCAATTAGTAACCTCTGAACTAGCCCAGTGTTATCTCCTGGAACGCGTACCATCTGCCAGCTGCTCCCCCCGCCCCTGCCTTCTCTTTCCCGGTGAATGAAACAGGTGATGGAGCCACATCCGGAGCTGGAGATGCCCCATAGGGGCCATGATTTCGTGAACTATCTGCATCTTCCTTGGCCCCCAACACCCCACCTTCCATTGTCTCCACACTGCCCTCTGCTCCTGCATTCTGGCTCGGAGTAGGAGAAGGGACCGGAGTGGCTGATCAGCATCTGCAATGAGGTTTGTTGCTGAACACAGACAAGGGGGCTGCCTGGCTTATGCTGAGATGGTGCTACAGACACAGCCAATGCTTTCCTACCTGGTATGACTGGAGCCAAGCTGTCCCAGGCAGCACTCTGGATGGCATGGGGAGGGCACTGTTCTGAAGAAGCTTGCACTGCTAATATGGTCTGGGCATTGCTATGGGGAAATACACTAGCTGGCATGGATAGGAGGAAGATTTCTCTGGTGCAATCCCGGCCCAGGTGGATATGACACTGCTGTTAGGAAGCTCACACTGCCGGCATGGATATAAGATGGCACGGACATCAGAACGCATCCTGTCTGACACAGCCTGGGGGTGAAGCTCATTCTGCTGGCATTCTGGATGCCCTCACTGTGGCATTGCTGTGAGGAGACTCACATGGCTGGGAGTTCTAGCTGACTTGGCCCGGCACTGCTGGGAGGAAGTGCACATCCCCGGCTACTTGCGGGGATGGGGTAGGGCTCTCCAGCAGACAAGCCATGAGGGCTGTCGGGGGGGGGGGAGGGGGGGCTTTGCTTTAAGCTGTGATGCTCAGGGCTCTGCAACTGCCAGCGTGCTGCTGTTCCTTTGTGTTTAATTCCAAGTTCACGTCCGTGATCCCTGCGCTCTCCGAGGCCCCCCGTACGTCAGGAGAAGTCAGCGAGGTTAATAGCTCCGATTCCCAGCTGGGAGGAAGGATTCAGAGAGCCCCATTAAAGCAGAGCAGGAAAGGAGGGCACAGACTCATCAGCCCCAGAGCACCTTGCTGGAAAGGAGTGAGATAACATGTAGCCAGGGCTGACCAGCTCCCCGGCTTGCCCGCTAACCTCCAGGGGTCGGCTGAGCTTTTTCGGCAGCTCGGTAATTGTGTGTTTACAGTAAAATTGACAGATGGGAGCTTCAGTGCTTCACAGAGGCAGATGGTCTGAGAGGAGGGTGGGAAAAGTCTGGCAAGCGAATGCCAACCGGATCTCCTGGTGCCAAAGCCGCAGCATATGTCTGCCTTATGCAAAGCACCCCATGTTTTCCCCCAGAAAAGTTAGTGCAGCTGAGCTGTGGTTTGACAGTGCTTTTGCCTGGGTCTCCTCTGTCTAATGCTGAACGCTGCAAATGATCAGTGAGGGGAGGTGTCCCTTTCCCAGCTGGAGATGGGCCCAGCTTTGACATTCTGCCTTCCCCCCACAAGAGTTGAGATTTGGAGTTAGAGCAGAACTCTGCATCTGGCCTTAATCTGTGTACAGTCAGATTGAGGCTGTAGGTGCCCAACGGGGGAGAGACACTGCAGAGGGGGATGGGAAGGAGGTACGCCCCCATGGCAGCTGCACAGAAGTGTGCAGCAGTGCGAATATTTCCTCTGCAGTCCTGGAGTAGGGTCCATCTGCAATGATCAATTCTTGTGCCAGTCAGACCCACCCCCAAATGGGACAGCCTCCCTGAACTCATTCCCCCAGCCCTACCCTGGCCATGTTGAAGTCTGCTTCACAGACCCATGTGCCATGGTGAAGCAAGCTGACTCAGATACAAAATGCCTAGTGTCAGTCCCCTAACTTCCATCTGCTTGTCCAAATGGCCTTAGATTGTGAGCTCCCTGGAGCAGAGACCGACCTTTCTTCAGTGTTTGGAAAGGGCTGGTGCCACCATAAAGAATACTATTAATAGGGGGAAGAGACAGGCAGAAAGCTACAAACGCTGCTGAAATGAGCACCAGAGTTGTTGGCATCTTCAGTGAGGTGTAGCTCTCACCCACACAGTGTGTCGCTGTGGCCCTTTCTAACCACATATAGAT
The DNA here is from genome assembly GCF_028017835.1 of Emys orbicularis. Classification (NCBI taxonomy): domain Eukaryota; kingdom Metazoa; phylum Chordata; order Testudines; family Emydidae; genus Emys; species Emys orbicularis. The sequence continues at coordinate 16,204,307 of NC_088700.1, read as the reverse complement.
GTGGTTGAGCTCCTACGGCCTCAGCCAACAGAGCTGGTGTGGGTAACTCACGCTTTTAGAGCCAGACTTTCTAGGTTCAGTTTCCACTGCTGGTGGACCGGGTGCCATGCTAAATTCAGCATTACGTAATTGAAGGACCAATAAGAGAAAAACTATACTGGGCATTTCTAGAGCTCTTGACCTCCAAGCCATCGATAAACATGGGTCACCCTTTGTATTAAGGATCCATTCATAGATGGATTGTAAAGGGTTAATAGGTGTTAAAAGCCTGCTACAGCATGTGTTATAGATGGTTATAAACACATGCGTACAAAGCATTATGAGCGATTAACCATTTATCGTCAGCTATGAATCCTTTATTAACCTAGTCCTACTACAAAGAGCGATCCAAGCATGCATGATAACGAGTACATCCTCACAGCTTCCCTGTGAGGTAAATACATCAATATTATTCATCCCATTTTACTAATGGGAAAACTGACACACAAATGGCTAAATGAATTGACAACACTAAAGTTACACCACTGGAATGAAGCCACGTCTGGGGTGGAACGGGGCAGCTGTTGAACAGCATGTGGCAACATTACTTACAGAACAGTGCAGGACAGCAAGTGAAGGATGCTGTACCCATTCACAACTGTGTGGAGAATTTAGGTAGCTAGGTAGGGTAGCCGAGTTGAAATTTATCCAGGACATTGCATTTAATGCCATATCTTTATAAAAAGCAGCCTGGGATAGTTAATGACCACAAATGATCGGGGCCTGGGTTTTACATCTCCTCTGAAAGCTGTTATTCTCCAGCACAACTGTCAGAAGCACAGCTGCTGGAATCCAGTTTTTCAAGATCTTTCCAGGTTTTCAATATCCTCTTCAGAGCCCACGCTATTAAGTTGTCAACACGAAGCCCGTTAAGTGAGGAGGACTCCGCATTTATGAGGAGGAATGGTAGATTTGGGAATTATCAGGCCACTCAAACAATAGATAAATCACAGGAAGCAGTGGCTATTTCACTATTAGGGGGAGACCACACTTGCAAGCAGTAGAGGCTAAATACAAGGGAAATGACAGGTGTAATGCAGTTCAGGGGCTGATCGCTTAGTTCTGCAAGGTGCTGAATGCTCTCAGCTCCCACTAAATCCAGCTGGGAGCTGAAGGCTCTCTGCACCATGCTAGATCAGGCCCTTAGTTGTTGCTTGGGCTGAATCCTTTAATAGGAGTCTGAGAAAACTTTCCTGCTGCGGGGCCCTGAGGGACTGTGTGATTGATAGCCGCCAAGCAAGAAGATTGCATCCGTGACAGTTCAGGAGACAGAGAAGTCAAACGCTGGTGTTCTGTATGGAAACACCGTGTGCCCTGTCACTGCGGACGTCTCGCTGTGACAACGTCGTCAGGTTTATTAACCGGACTTCGGGCAGGAAAGCCTGTAACTGAGTCTTGGTCGCTTGCATCTGAATCGAAGAGACAACACCAGACCCAAAAAGGGCTATGCATGCCCCTTTGCCTTGCACTGGATAATCAATGGAGGTCAAATGAGCTGCCTATGCTGATGCATCAGCTGCAGGGCAGATGCTGAGTCTATTTGTTATATATCTGGGCCACGGCTACTGAAACGTGAGCAAATGGCCTGATTTACTCCATGGTGCTTGGCAGACTTGTGGTGTCCAGAGAAGGTTTCACAGGGGGTGAGGCCGGTTCCTTCTTTCTCATTTTTTGACTGGCGTAATTAACAAAGCAGAGGCACTGGCCCATGAACAGGAGAGTGGTTTGTTAGGGTTACACATGGGAATTGCAGGCAGAAGAGTGAATCCCCTTCTGGAGCATTCATTTCCTTCAGCGGACTGGTTGAATGATGTAGAGAGGATTCCTGGTCCTTGAAAGGCCTAGCCAAGACACAGCATATCTGGGCACTTCTCCTCCAAGCTGCTAATCTGAGTTATGGAGCGTTAATAAAGTCAGATTTAGGGGTACTACCCTTTTAAGAACCCCTTTGTGATTCTGATGGGGATTTTGGAACAATCACAGTTCAGCCAATTCCTGAAGAATCCATCCCACGCTGGGATAGGACTGAGGGAGATTTAGGGCATTCCCCGCAGACCGCTATCCTGCTAAGATGCATTGAACAAAGCTGTAACTTCTTTCCGTGAACAGAGATTCTTGGCATATACATTTCAGGCTCTCTGAGACACAGCAATCCACAGGCATTAGCTACTGCCGGATCCCCACAGCCTCAGCAAATTCCCACAGGATATTCAGACCCCACTAGTTATATTCACAGCTTCCCTCTGCTTTACCTTTACCAGGACTCAGTGATGTCTAGCCCAGGATGTGGGATGCTGGGTAGTATCAATGGAGTGGCTTCAATTTGGCACTGGCCCGACCAAGGTGATGCAGTGAACATCATGCTCTGGACTTGTAACACTGAGGAGTGGAGGAAGCATTCAGCGAGGGTCAAGGACCCTTTCAAACACAACTTACAGGGCTCAATGCATCCTTGATGAAACTCCATTGAGTTACACGGGATGAATCCACCCCCGGTTGTTTTCCCTTTCTGGGTATCTATCTCAAAGCCAGCCAGCTGTAGCACAAGCCATTCATTCCCCCTCAACCCCATGCCTTTAGGAATCGTTGCTCTTAGCCCAGGGCAAGGTGATATGTGGGCATACCACACTGGTGAATATGGAGACAGAGATATCATTCCACTGGCCACACGGGGGTAGATGTGATGTTCCCACTGCCAGTAGGCCAGGGAGCAACTCAGCCAGCTTGGTTGACTAATCTTCTGATAGCCAGAGCTGTTGTCTGTCCTTTCACCTCTTTCTCATCTGCGGGTTTTCCCCTCCCCTGTATTCTCCTCTTCGTGTCCTTATCTGGCAAGGTCCTATTACCTGCTTTTATCTGCGAAAATGTCTAATCTCTGACAGCACCTGGCATTCGGCTAGATATGGACAGAACACGCTCTCTCTCTCTGTCTCTGTCTCTGTCTCTTTTTTTGTTTTGATGCGAGACTTTAAACCATCTCCTAGGTCCCAGGATCTATTTTTTTTCTTTTCTTTTCTGTAACGTTGTCTCATCTCCTTTGCTCGCAGGGAGAGGGCTCTGCGGGAAGGATGAAGGGCTGGAATGGAATGTGCATTGGTAACACTTTCCTTATTTGTATGGATACGGGTCAGCCTTCTGAACCTGCCTCAGCTAACTAAGGGGCTCCAGGGCTGCTTGCTAAGCAGGTGAGGCCTAAATTGAGGTGGCAGCATGGTCCAGAGGGTAGGGTGCGGACTAAGACTCAGGTACCTAACTCCCATTGAGTTCAATGAGAGTTAGGCACCTAAGTAACTTTGTAAATCACACCCTTGGGTTCTATTCCCAGCTCTGCCTCTGTTTTGCTAGGTGACCTTGGGCAAGTCACTTTACCTCTGTGCCTCTGGGTATGTCTACATTGCAATCAGGAGGTGAGATTGCAGCATGTGTAGACATACCCGAGTTTGCCTCAATCTAGCTAGATCAAAGCTAGCTCAGGTGTGCCTACATGTGCTACAATCACACTTCCCAATTGCAGTGTAGACGTACCCTCGGTTTCTCCTCCCATCCTTTGTCTTCTCAGATGGACAGCTCTTTGGAGCAATGACTCTCTTATTTCGTGTATGTTCAGCATCTGCCACAGCTGGGCTCTGATCTTGGTTAGGGACTTGCGGCACTACCATAATAATCGTAAAAATAGCACCTTCCTTACAGCTGTTCTGACAAGGAGCAAGAGTTGATGTTTCTCTGGGTTCCCACTATCAAGGTGGTTTTTGTACTGAAAGTTTAATTCTTTAATTTTTTTTAGCAGGTGTGGTGCTGGGGGACGGTGCCAGACTGAAACCTGGAAAATGACACCCACTAATTATTCACACAGCAGATACATCTCAAATCCTAGCAGTGTAACCATCCCCCCAAACTGTCCTGCACATGTGTCTGAGCTTTCCTCATCAGTTAGGAGTAGGGGACACTTCTATCTAGCTGCACTGTCTATCTGCATGATCTAGTGGACAGGAAACTGGATTGGGAGTCAAGGGAGCTGGTTGCTAATTCCAGATCTGCCACTGACCTTGGGCAAATCACTTCAACGTGTGTGCCTCAGTTTCTTCACCTTTTAAATGGGAGAACAATACGCTCCCTTCAAATCTATGTAATAAGTATTATCTATTGTGCTCCAATCCCCAAGTTATCCAAGTGCTGCCACAATCCCATTCAGTCTTTGACATTGCTTTAACCAACAAAGAGGCAGACAGGATCTGTATTTTATGGCCCTTTGAATCACCAAAGAGTCTGACCCTTACCTTATACTAATGCATTATTAATGTCTCCATTACTAAAGCCAAACCGCAGGAAGCGGGGTAAGTTTTGAGTCTGTCCAGTGCATGGACTTTGGTTCAGAGCAGGTGGGGGAAGGCTTTACGCATGGGCAAAACTTTTCACCGCCCCATGCCTCAGTTTCCCCAGGTATGGTATTATTATTATTATTTATTATTAAAGTTCCTTTTCAGCTTCTTTCCTCTTAACTCTGCAAAATAATACTAAATTAATTAATATGTGTTGCCAGAGCACCTAGGAGCCCCAGTCCTGGACCATTGTGTTAGGTGCTGCACAAAACCGAAAGACTGCCCCCGCCCCCCTTGCTTCATTGTTGTTTGTGAGGTGCTCAGGTTTACAGTGATGAGCCCCGCAGCGGAGCCGATAAAGAAACAATGCAGTTTTTGGACGTTCACCAGGTGCATCCACCTCTTTAAATTTGACCCGGGGTCTTCAGAGATGCAACAAAAGCCCCGAATGGCTGCTGTCTCTGTAGCTGGTCCCACTGGAAAGAAATGTGGTGAAAGCTGAAATGAATGTGGAGGTTCTTGTTCAACCTGGCAGCTGCAGCAGCTGTAAGGGAGCCAGGGAGGAGTAAATCTGCCACTCTGGGAAGAAAGGGTGGTTTAGAGAAGAGCTCTACTGTTTGTGACTCGACTAGGAGAAGAAGAGAAAGACAGGAAAAAATTTACACTACCTCAGTGGTGCTAGAAATTCATCTTTCTTTGGTGGGTTCCTGGGCAAATACAGAGCTTCATTCAGTGACTCAAAACATCTGAATTCAATATAATGTAATACTGGGGATGGCAAAGAGATTTAAGGGGGGACAAGCTGAAAAGGAGCTTTGATCCACTGGATGATGGAGTCAGCAAATTGATTGACATGGGGGCGCACAGATGGACACACATACTAGATCTGATTGGTTCCCTCCTCCCCCAAGGCAAAAGTCTGCTCCCATGTGACTTGATGGGAACGATCTAAGTGGTGAGAGCATTAAAGCAAACTGAACAGTAGGAGGGAGCAGAGGGGTGAAGGAAAACAAGCGAGAGGGAGGGAAGGAGGCGTACACAAGCCAGCAAGGTGGGCCGAGAGGCCTTGCCATGGTAGACGAAGAGGAAGGTTAAAGTGATATTGATCCATGCAAAGAAAACATATTCTCACGGCTTTTCATCCTCCTTTCAGATGATCCTGCATCAAATAAAAACGGGTCCATTTCCAAGGCAGGCTTTAGAGATCTCTCCAACGATACAGCAGATAAATGGCCGTTTGCTGATAGAGAAAGTGCCAAAGGGATTTTTGATGATACAAGCTGAGCGGAGGGAAAAGAGGATGCTGAACATGATAAAATGCAGAGAAAGGTGATGGGCAAAGCAGGAGCCAAGGACACCAGCCCGATAGGGAGCAAGGCAGCTGAGCTCAAAGTGAGAGGGGGCAAGGACGCAGGTGAGAATCCGAGCAGTAAATTCAATGAATTTCTGCTGTTACTTCTAAGACTGTGTATACTTGGGAGTGTCATGAGGACTGCTGAATGTTGGAGTTTCAGTATAACTGCACCTGTATTCCCCCTCCATGAGCCACCCACTTAGGGATTTCCAGCTCCCAGTTGTCACCTCTCTTGGGCAGAGACCCTTGTCTCTCTTCCCCCCCCTCCCCCCAAACCAGGCTTTTGAAGGCTGTGTAGTTCCCTGTGTTACACTGTGATATTCTCAGCAAGCCAGACTGCCTAAACAGGCTAGCGTCCGCACATTGCTGTTTCTCTGAGTGTGTTGCCAGCAGTTACAAGTTACGGCTCTTACTAAGCAAGCACATTTATTCTTAAGGTGAAAGCATTACAAAGAAAACATATAAAAACAATAAAAGTTCCTATACAGATGCTAGAAAGCTTACCAAAGATCAGTCTTAAGGGGGGCCTAGTAGGTCAAGCCCTTTCAACTCTTCCACAAGTATTGATTGCGCCCCCTCCCCCCCAGGATCCTGTGTGATTGCTGGATCAGAAAGCAGGCCCTGATTCCATTTAAACTCAGGCAGTTCATCCAAACTTCATTTATCTACCTGTTGGTCTCTGGAGAATCCAGTTTGAACTAGTATACATGAGCGTCTCCAGGGGGTGGTTCCTCTTGGAATGGGAGGGGGTGTTACAACCTGGCTGATTGCCTGTAATCACTCCCCACTGTTTTTAGTTCCTGGAGGAACTGGGGTAGCCCTCTCCAATGGACTAGAACACAATCACACATAAACTATTCATTTAAACCAAATGACCACAAAGGTATTGCAGAAATTTGCCCTGTCTATCACACTGGGTATCCAGGAAAATGTACAGCGCCTAGCACTGCACAGCAATGACCTTGGTCTCTAGAGCTGGTTGAATAACTGATCTTTTGGTTTGGTGGCAATTCAGAAAAAATAAAAAATAAAACCACTAGCGTTCAGGTCAAACCTAATCTGACAATTTAAAAAAAAAAATTGGTGAATTGAAATAGTCTGTTTTGGATCTCTTTCAGAGTGGGGAGTTGAACCTGGGAGATCTCCCAGAACCCATGTGAATGCCTTAGCTGCTGGGTGAAAGGTTATAGGATCAGGGGTGGTGTGGGGGTTTTCAAGCAGCAGCAGCTGCCACCTCCTAATGCTGTTTTATGAATGGGCAAAACTATTCATGTCAAATTAGTAAACAGTTTTGGGTAGACCCAAACTGTACTTTTTGGCAAGTAAACTATTTGTCCAAGGTTTTTTTTGCCCAGCTCTCTTGCTCACTCATTTTAGCAGCAGTGATTATTTGGCTGCAAATTCACCCCAGACAGGGCAACGGCTCATTTGTTTTTGTTAGTCTCCTTTATAAAGAATTTTCAGTCATCCAATCAGGGAGCAGAATCAATACCACGTGATAAAGGTGGCCAGCCGTACATCACAATTAGTGAACAGTAGAAGCAAATGGTTTGTGAGAGGCCGCTGTAGCCCCATGCTTACAGCAGCAGCTCCATGTGCCTCTCCAAGGAGAAGGGACATCTGGGAAGTCAGGCTCTAGCAGGAACTGGAAATGAAAGATACCACCAGCTAAAGCCAACAAGGCCAGCCCATAGGCCAAAGCACACCATCAGGTAGATGAAGCCAGTCCCGCTAGTGATACCTTCCATTGCCCTGTTTCTGGTGCTTCTGCTGGAGGGTAACAGCCTCAAGCTCTTGCTGCTGAAAACAAGATCGATCATCAGTAAAGCCACCACTATGTGACTTTGGGCAAGACCCCTTCCCCCTCCAGTTTACATCACTGAGGCCTGGTTGACTGTCACCTCTAGCCCAACTGGTCCTCGGAGGCTACTCAGTCCAACACAAACAAAGGAAGACCCCAGGACAAGGCAAAAAGCAGAAAAGAGGAGACCGAGTAACAGAGCCATTCCCTTCAATCTCAGATGCAGATGGCACCCCACCCCAGACACAAATGCCTTTGAATGTCACTGCATGATCTACACAGTGAAGAGCAAAAGGAACCTTTGATACTTAGTGGGCTAAAGCTACTCAGCAAAGACCCTGTCTGGCACTTTTCTAGAGGAATTAAGGGACCTATTGCCCAGCAGGCTGTTGGAATCCCTTAGTTTGTCATCTTTAGTAACCAATTTCCATGTAGACAATACCATGGGCACCCCAGCCTCCAATCTCCTATCCCATATGAAAACCAGGAGTCTCACTCAGCCCATGTCCAGACTCACACACGTAGCTGCACATGGACACTGCAGCCGATCTTCAGCCAAGAGTGGGTACTGGGGACATCACAAACTTTCCTCTACTTTCAAGTAATCAGCACCTTTGAGAACGCTCTTCATGCCTTCTACATCAGTTGGGAGAAGGACCCAGGACTGAGCCTTGCTTTTTTCCCTTCAAGCTGAAGGTTAAACCCTGGGTTTCCTTTGAAAGATCATCTGTGCAGTCAGGTAATGGTAAAAAAAAAAGGGGGGGATAGACTCATAGACTCATAGACTTTAAGGTCAGAAGGGACCATTATGATCATCTAGTCTGACCTCCCGCATGATGCAGGCCACAAAAGCTGACCCACCCACTCCTGGAATAATTCTTTCCCTTGACTCAGCTGTTGAAGTCCCCAGATCGTGATTTAACGACTTCAAGTCGCAGAGAATCCTCCAGCAAGCGACCCCTGCCCCATGCTGTGGAGGAAGGCGAAAAACCTCCAGGGCCTCTGCCAATCTACCCTGGAGGAAAATTCCTTCCCGACCCCAAATATGGCGATCAGCAGAACCCCGAGCATGCGGGCAAGATTCTCCAGCCAGACCCGCATTGACCATTTAGTTTTAATTTAGATGGAATATATAGGCCCAAAGAGTCAAAGGTGTAAACAGAACCCAGTCACGGTTATACAGCATTAATGTATAAACAGCCAATGTTATACAGCATTAAACAAGGTTCAGGGTTTGGGGTACAGAGCTCTCAGCCTGCTTAGTACCCTGGCAAACACACCATTAAAAATCCTTTTAACCGTTTATTAAAGATACAGAAAAGAAGGAAAACCAAGTAAAGCATTAGACCAGGGTTTTCTTCTTTCTAAAAACTCCCTCCAGCTAAAGGGAAAGGGAAGAAGGGATGTTGTTAAAACAAAAGCCTTACTGAATACTTTACCTTTCTGACAGTCTTTTGGCTGGTATCAAAGGTGCCTTTGAGGAAAAGAGAAGTTAGTTGAGATGGACTGGAGCTGTTGTTATTGCTAAAGTCCAATCTCGTCACCTAGAAGACAACACAAGACAAAGACACACAAAAGGGGAGTGAAAAGAGCAGCAAAAGTAGAAAACGCAGCTTCTGTTTCTGGTGTTGACTCTCTCTTGCAACTTCACAGAAAAACACAGGTACAGCTCACGGTCTTATCAGCCACTCAGAGACATGGCAAACTTATACCAGCATCGGACTGGTTAGGGCATTGCTTTCAGCTGCTTCTTTCTGGTCACAGGCTCACAGCAGTGCTCCAAATATACAATCTTGGCCGGCTATGCCAGACTCTTATTAGACAGAAGGGAAACGAGGAACAATAGGAAAGAGAAGAAATAAGGTAGGGAAGGAAAAGGACACACTGGGGAGATAAAGTCTCGCATTCCAGATGGTGTTCGGGATTTAGCCAGAGCTGGTGGAGGGGACGATGTTATCCGGATCTTTCTCTCCCAGTCTAGTCAGGACACAGCTCTCAAGATCAGGATGACGAAGGCCTGAGGTCCCAAGAGAGGGTGGGAGTGGCAGCCATGATGGTGAAGCTCACACCAATTGCCAATTTTTCTCCCAAAGTCTTTCTTTATGGACCCAAAAGGGAGTGGTGGGCGGAATAGCCCACTCCCTCATTATTTTCTCCACCAATTAAGCCTAATTCAGACCCACCAATTTTGGATCCCTGATTTCCAGTTCCACGCTTTTCTTGTTTACCAAGCATGATCTGAAAGCATACCTTGAGGCCTATTTGTTTGGAGTCATTCAGTCTTTCAGTCTTGTTTTTGCACTTGTTCCCATCTACATTTGTTGTCATAGGTTATTGTGACATTTTATGAACTTTCACTCACTTTTCCCAGTCGAGCTCACAATTAGGGTAACATTGTAGGCCCAATTATCACAAAGTCCCTGAGCTGTAGTCATGCTAGAGTGTATGTAGACTGGAGCCAGTCTGGTGGCTGTCTATTAATGGTCACGAGCTGGGCATTGCAGACGCTATTATGGGGAGACAAATTCTGAGTGACTCCCACTCAAGAGCTGTGGTAGCTGTGTTGGTCCCAGAATATTAGAGAGACAAGGTGGGTGAGGTAATATCTTTTATTGGACCAACTTCTGTTGGTGAGAGAGACAAGCTTTTGCACTCACACAGAAGTTGGTCCAATAAAAGACATCAGCCACTTTGTCTCTCCCACTGAAGAGTGCAGTTTCCTGGCCGCTGGGCTCTGTCATAAGTTCTGCTACAGTACTGTGCATTTGGGCAATCCATTTATGTCTTCTCTTGTGCCTCAGTCTCCCTGTTTGTAAAGCAGGGATGATAGTGCCCGTCTTTATAAAGCACTCTGAGGTACTCACGTAAAAGGCGGTGTTATTATTGCACACCTTTTGGAAAGTGCCTTGAGATGTCTTGGAACGATAAGGTGCTGTAAACTGGAGAAGTTGTGCAATAAATTCCCTGTGAAATGTGTTTTGCTAGGGACATTGATGTAGCATATAATCTTATCAAGGAACTTTGCCCAAGAAACAGATTGAAGCCCCTTTATACAGGTGACAGAATCGAAATATTGGCTCACAGTTTCGGGAACAGAAATCCTGGGGAGTTGTTAAGGTTCTCCTGCCAGGAGCTGAGGTGGAATATAATCAGCAATGACACAACTGTCAGCCTAAAAATATAGACTTAAAAAAAAAATCAATCCACCTAAGCCAATGCTGGAATAACAGGGCGGAGGTTGACTTGCAAAGCAGATGGCTGAGACTTTGTAGGTCAGAAACTGTTGGATTGGCTGGATCAAGAAGGTGTCTGGTCACCATATGGATGAAGGGTAAGGAAGACCGCACATCCAGAGTGTGGGATGCAATCCATTCACCCAGACAAGTACCTGACACTCAGAAATAATAATTGTTCTGGTTCCGGATAATGTAAACTATACCTGAGAACAATTTACTGTGGACCCAGAATAAAACTGGAGCTAATTCAAGGTTAGATTGTGACTTGGATTACAATACTCATCTGAGAGAGGAACCCCCTCTTACACCACTGCCCAGACTCCCACACCCCCTCCTGTCCCTAGCACACTCCCTCGCATGCTTGACCTGGCCCCTCGGCGTGCCCCTGTGTCAGAGCTTGCGAGGAGGGGACCACACACCCTACTTCACTGTGTCTAGGGAGTTCTCCCCCCAGGCACTTGCAGGCTGTTTATGGTCCCTTTACACAACCCATAGCAGAGATCTATCGCCCATCCACCAAAGCAAATCCCCCTGCCCCCAGTGTAGATTAGTTTCAAGCAGCGTGTTAGGTGCCTGATGGCAAATTTCTGTGTAGGGGTTTGCACTGGTAGAGCACTATCAACTACTGATGGCTGAAATCCCCCAGCCCAGCCAAGGCCTCAGTTCCCAGAGGCCGGGAGCCGGCTGAGTGACTGTAAAACAAGACAATTGCTGAGCAGGAACCAGTCACCAGCTCAAAGGTTGGGCCCATGCTCCCGAGTTGCTGGAGCTGATCTTTATTTTCCTTAAACTCTACAGACAGCATCTTCAGAACTTAATTTGATTTTGATTGATTTTTGAAACTTGAAACACTTCTAAACTAATTTTCAGTATATTACTCTTGTCAACGCTTAAAGATTTTGTCAGTAAGAATTTGCTGAACAGACACAGTAATTTTGTTTCTCATTTTGGCAGCTCACCCCTAAAGAGGAAAGTGGGGTGGGAGGGGTGTTATTATAGCAGCAGTTATTAGAATATACATTGCAATTATTCTGCTGCTATTTATGGGATGTTTAGAGCAATTTCTCACGGCAACCACTAGGAGATGGATCTGAGCTGACACACAGAGCGAGGGGAAAGGAAAGGAAAGGAAGCAAATTCCCTTAATGGCTCAGGCTGTGCATCCCCTAGACAAAGCAGACCTTTACCTCTGGGATGGGCCCACGTCAGACCCCTGGGATCTGAGCTCCTCCAAACTTCAGATCCAGGTTTGAATGGCATAGATATAATATATGGAGATATACCTATCTCATAGAGCTAGAAGGGACCCCGAAAGGTCATTGAGTCCAGCCCCCTGCCTTCACTAGCAGGACCAAGTTTAGAGCAATTTGCCCCAGATCCCTAAGTGGTCCCCTCAAGAATTGAACTCACAACCCTGGGTTTAGCAGGCTAATGCTCAAACCACTGAGCTATTCCCCCCAACATCTAGCCTACCTTGATAATAGTCTGAATCAGAAGATGCAGGGGTTCTCAATCCAGGGGTTGCAGCCTCCAGTACGGTCATGAAAAGATGTCGGGGAGTCACCACCACCCTGCTTTCCCTAGATCGCTAAATGGGACAGGAATCCTGGCTTGATCCAGGTTCATGTGTAGGGGCGAGCTTGGGGCATATGTTTCTAGTCCACCCAGTATTTATGTTGTGCCTGAAGTGCTAACGGTGGGTGAATTGTGCCAAACAGATAGCAGGTTCCTGCCTCGGGCAGCTTACATTCTGTACAGCCCAGTGCAATCCAAAACGAATGCAGGATGGCCTGTATGCTTCATGGAACATGGGTATTTAGAAGACAGAAGCAATGGAGCTTATACTTTCTTTTATGCAGCCCTGTCTTGCTGACACAGTTTGCCAGTTAATATAGGGTAAGCCTTGAGTCACCTATCACCCCCTTTGAGAAGTGGGGGCAGATTTCAGGGCCTTGCAAGTCAGTTTCCCATTGGAGAAATCAGTGGGGTAGAAGCTAGGTATTTTCTTAGTGTATATTGTTTCATTTACACTATATACACCAGTCCTGGAACAGAGATGGTCAGGCAGCATACAGCCCAACCCTTCTTTCAGGAATCTCAGCAAAAACACCAATACCCAAGTCCCAGGGAGCAACTTTTCTCCGAGAATTGACTCTAGTTAGAGAGATTAAGGCAGAGAATAAACCCTCCAGCCGTTTGCAACAGGTCCCCAACCATTCTGCAAAAAAACCTAACAACAATGCAGCATTTCTTCTAAGAGTGAACAGTGCTCACAGGCTAAGGAAAATCACTTGGAAAACTACATGCAATAGTGCCATCTGGTGACTCCCACCATACACAACAATGCCCTCGACCTTAGGGAGTCGTTTAACCAGCGTAAAATGAGCATACAATGCTACCAAATCACTCATGTTACATAGGTGTAAATGGCTACACAAAGTTGCAAGACAACTGCAACCAGGGCCCACAAAATCTAGTGTGGGCAAAAACCACAAAAAGAGTGGTTACAAGAGAAGTATGGCCAAACTGAGAGAGGTATATGTGGAGGGAAAGGAAGAAATGTGTGTGTTACTTTGTGGCAATGCAGCCATCTCTGAGGAGGGACTTGACAGCTACTGAACAGCCCAGTGTGCATTAGGCCAGGAAATTAAGAGCAGCCCAGTTGCTTGGTCTGACGAGATGAATGGGTTGTATTTTATTTTTCCCTTTGATTTGCGGATGTTCTTCCTCGTTTGTGTGTTTAATTGCATGGCACTGCTAACATATGAAATCCTATAGATACAATGACCTCCCTGACCTGGCCTGCATTTGTATTCATGCGCTCCGTTTCCTCGCGGCTTCCGGCAGCTCTCAATTCAGCGCCGTGCCTGGCGTTCCGTGGGAGCCGTATCTCTTGGGCTCCTCGGGGATGGCGATATTAAAAGTCCATCATTGAGCAGCAAGAGAGGAATAACATTAGGGTTATAAAACGTGTCTCCCTTGCTGGCTCAGGGATAAAGATGAGCAATGGCGAGAAAAGGAGCACAGGGCGAGAACTCCGTACTGGCACCACAGAGACGGCTGCAGTCCCAGACAGCAGAAGGCCCGTTTGATGAAGAGCTTAATGAAGGCGACCTTTCTGTGATGCTTCTTAGCCTTGGACAGCTCAGTACATCCATTGCTTCTACTCCTGCCATCTCCTCAGGCCATTTATCTCTGTCCCTGGTTTCTCCAGTTGCATTCCTACCTGGGGGAGATTGCTTTAAACCTTTGCCTCTTGGGCTGCACTTTTCTTGCTATGTTTTGACTAATGCCTGATTTAATACCGGGTCGTCTGGGAGAGAGATTTTTTTAAAAAAACCCTACAATCGTTAGATTTGCCTGCTTAGAAGATTTTTATATCTCACCAGCATGCACCGTCCCCTCATTCGCTCCCCCTTCTTTTTCTCTTTCAACTTGCTGCACAGGCAAAGACTTTTAGACTCAAGAGAAACATTAAATGCCCTGATTTGCTTGGACTGTTTGCTCAAACTGGCACTTTTAAACCATAACATGCAGAAAATAAGTTGGCTCATTTTTTTTTCTCTCTAAACAGCAAACAAACCAATCGGCAGGGCCTGTGTTCTGCACAGCTAAGGACTTCCCTCTAACAGGGCAGAAGATCTGCTTGATATTCACCTCCTGCCTCTTGCATCTATCATGAATTACCATCATCTGAGGGATCGATATTGAAATGAAATGGACGAGGGATCGATAGGAAGTAGAATAATGGAGGAGTGTTCTGTATGAACAATATTTGTGTCATTTCGGCTGGAGGGGGCCAGGGTTTGTGTGGGGAGGACGGAATGAGGGAAGGCCTTAGGAACTGCATGTTAACAGCAGCACTCATGAAACTATTTTTAGTGTAGAACTACAGCTTTATTTAACCTACTAACTTTCAGGCAATGTGTTGCATTCATATGTGCCTGCAGATGGTGCCCTTCCTATTAACCAATGTAATGGAGAGGAATAGAGTGGGTATCTCTAGCTGGGAGCCCTCTGGTGGTGCTCAGGTTGGTCTGTGTTTTCAGGCATTGACAGAGACCAGTGGGAGCATCGGGATTTATACTATTAGGCCTGGTGTGTTTGCAAACAGTTAGTAAGGCACATTTGGGTCCCAAATAACCATGCTATGTAGTTTCTTCATATTATTTTTGTAGCAAAAAGAACAAAAAACACAACAGCTAAGTAAACATATCCCGGGATAGCTCTTTTAGAGAGCACACTTGTAACAGAGTGTGTGAGTGGGAGGGATGGGAAGTTTAGGCTCTTGAGCACAAATGTGAACCAGCGAAGTGTAATGTCCTAAAACACGGTTATAAAGTAAGTGTGTGTGTGTGCGCGTGCGCGCATGCTATGATAGTCTATACAACAGTCCATAGCATTATACTGTAGCTTACCCTAGTGTTCCTGTGGTGAGTTGGGCCATTACTCTGCAATACTGTTATTTTTTCTTAAAAGCAGCTTGAGGAAATAACCATGGTATGTGGAAGTTTCCCAGGGGATGTTTTTTTGTTTGTTTTGGTGAGAGTCAGGTGAGGTAGTGGGTGGGGTGGGCTGGGGTGAGGGGCTCTCTGGGCCGTTAAGCTCCTTGCTCTTAAAAAAAAAAATCCCCTACAGTCCTGAAACAAAACGCTACAGCATTGAGCTTGCCTGTGAGAACCGGGAAGTGAAACTTACTAGAAACGGGTGTGAAACTGAACAGCAGAGTTTCCCCAGGGGGAGGAAAGCAAATGGCGCAAGTTGAATGAATGGAATAATTAATTAATATTTATACTGCGGCAGCACTTAAAGACCAAGCTGAGGGCCCCATTGTGCTAAGCGCTGTACAAACCTACAAGGCCAGATCTGCACCAGAGCTCAGCTCTCAATGAAGCACTTAAATGTTTAAGTCTCTAGATTTTCAAAACCGCTTAGCCTGCAGCAGCTCCCCTTGCTCTCAGTGGGAGCTGGAGGTGAGGCTCACTTGTGCAAATCTGGCTCATGGTGAATGATAATCCCTGCCCCGAAGATCTTACAATAGTACTCTCCTTCCAGCTGCCTATAATGTAAGCCATGGAGGGGGGGGGTGTTAAATACAGGATCATATTCATTCCTGAAACCACTCCCCAGAGTTAAAGCAGGGATGAATTTGGCCCAGAGTGTTTCATTTTTATTCTGACAGTTTCCCTAGGTGTCCTTCATCCTGGTTGTCCCAATGTCCCTCCCTTGCGAGGGACGCTCCAGCATCTGCTGTGTCTGTGTGACACTTACACCGTGTAATTATTTGAAGCTGTTTCCTCTAGTGCTGATTTTCCCTTCTTCTCTGTCTTCATTTTGTTTTCAAGGGCTCTCTCTCTCTCTCTCTCTCTTTCAGGGAGCTGGAGACATGTGGAGATTTGAGCTCACTTGAGTTCTATCCCTCTATTTTTACAATACTTGGCTGCCGTTGTGCTCAGGGCTCCACGCTTCTCTGCCCCTTGGAGGGGGGAAGCAAAGCCTCCTCTCCCTTGCCCCCTCCCCACTGGCTCAGGGATGCATTATTCTGAATAACCATTAACCTCCCAACGATGGGGGCCAGATTCTTTTTATAACTCAGTAGGTTTACTGCAATATCTACCTATCTGTCTCGTTTTCCGTCTCCTCCTCACGCCTATTTTTTAGTTGACATATATACTCCCTTCCCCGTGAGCCTAATATCCCCTCTGCCTTCCATGGCCCACTGGAAGATGATGGCAGTAAAGCAGTTTTTTATTCTACCTGCCAACCCCTATATCAGGAATGTGCATTCAACAGTGCCAGCTGACCCACCAGTTGCATGGACTCCCATGCACCAATGCCCTGCCCATGCCATCAGTCCCTCTAGGTGTGAACAATGCCTTGCAGCAATGGCCTACCCGTGTGGACTAACGCTCTGAGCAAAGCGAGTGACCGTGCATCAGAGCAGGGTTGCCATGAGATGGGTCGGCCACAGCAAAGGAAAGGGTGAGGAACGTTGTCTCAGGGATCCTGAATCTGCTTCGGCGGAACCAAACTTTATGCATCAAAGACCCTGCTCATTGTGGACATCAGCAGCTCCCATTGCAGGAGGGAAGTCGCTGCGACTCAGAAGCCAACTTTCCAAGTTAATCACCCACATGTCGGGGATCACGCAGCCGCAATGTACATTAAGCGACACCGATGCCAGTTAAGGAACCATAAATAGTGATAGGATGTCCCAGTCCAAAGGGTCAGCCCGGATCACCGATGATCACTATCTCACTGTGCCAGACACCCCCACCCCAAGAATAACCCCATTCAAATACCATCTGCAAACTCCCTTCTTTTGTGAACCCCCCAACACCAACACCTCTGTAAAAACACCCTCACGCACCCATTGCCCCAGAGTTAAAACCTTCCCGGGGTCGCTTAGTGCCGTTACGGTGCGATTTGTGGTGTCCATCCAGTGAGATCAAAAGGTTCGTGGGGGATGGTCCTTGTCCCCCTTTTGTCTATCGCCAAACATGCTCTCAGCACTCAGGGGTCTGCTGGAAAGCTCACTGAAGTCAGTGGGAGTCTTTCCATCCACTCCAATAGCCTTTGGATCAATCCCCGTAATCAAGTGATTGAGATTGTCCTGGGGTATATTTGTACCCCAAGCTCACTCAGTATGTGCTCTCACGGTGCGAAATGCTGACCCTTGGCGTGAATCTGAGCATATTCATCCTGAATTAACTTGCTCCCTGGGTCCAACTGACACGGGTCTTGTGTGCAGCCATCAGGGTGCTGTCAGTGAATCCCATTCCCAGCCCTTGTGTGAATTCTCTCTGAAATCCGGAGAAGTGTGTGACAGCAGCAAACCCTTTGAGTGAATCCGAGCCCTGTATTAATTCGCTCCCAGGTCCAGCTCTCTGATCCTCTCTCAGCTGAAAGCGATGCTAATGCCAGGTTTCCATATGCGGCCTCCTGCTGCTCCTCCCGCTGCAATCTGAGTCACGCTGGGAGGGAACAGCTCAGCCTGAGATGGGTGAACCAAGTGCTTTATTTCAAACTGAACTGAATAACTCAGGGGCGGGGGGGGGGGGGGGGATTGTATTGAGTGGGGCAGTTCTGCACTTGTCTTCGGGTGGAGTGGATGGATAAGAAGACCTAATGGGTCATTTCTAGCTCTAGTCTCCCTGAGTCTGTGGTACATTCTTGGGCTCTATTCCTCCTAGTTGTCCTGCCCTCTCCCTTCCTATTTCTTCCTGCAAGTTCCGAGTGTCTTGTCCAGACTGAACCCGGCTCTGGGCTCTTTGCAATACAAGGACAAACGAATGACAGTGCCTGTGACAGTCTAGGCTTTGGGAATAAGGATGGCACCGTTTGCTGCAGGGCTCAGTGCTTTGTTAACTACAAGTCTGACTCTCTGCGCTACCCCTCACAACACTGCCTGGCCCAGGAATTGCCAGGTATTTGTAAGGCCCAATTGTCATAACAACTGCCTGGCAATACACAGATTGGGCAGGCTGTACAACTTCCCTGTAGGCATCACTGCTGGCCTCTCACCAGGGGACTGGAGAAGGGACTAATCTTGTTCCTAAACATGTAATAGCATCTAACATCCACCCGAGGAGGTGAAGGGAGAGGGCTTTGCTCTCCCAGTCCTCCAGGCTGCTTTAATGTTTTGTGGTGTATTGAGGATTGTTGGAATTGCATGCTATCACTTTAAGACCAGGTGTGTTTCCTGGTCTTGTTTGCAAGCTAGGGGACTCTATACCAAAGTGGGCAGTGTGAGCAGAGAAAGTTACTCTGTAAAAAGCCAGCTTAAACAAAGTGAGGTGAGTTGTGCCTTGCTTCGAGAGCAGCCTGTTTTCTCTCTCTCTCTCTCTCTCTCTGTTTTGGGGTTCTTGTGTATTATCATCCTAAGACATAAAGTAGTGGTACACTGCAACCTTCTAGCAAAACTAATTTTTAAAAAAATTTCTCTCTCTGAATGCTGTAAATATACCATTTTTCACTCGAAGAGAAGAACAAACATAACTTACTGTAGAGAGCACTGCTCATCTAAAAAGATCCCAAAGCCCATTACACCCCCACAGCCCACCAAGGGGCAACCAAGAGGAACGTCTGAGCCACACAGGAAAGATTTTGGCCAAGGACCTGAGGAAATAGCCCTTCTCTTCCACAAGCAGACAGAGGTCTTTTAGTGCTAGGCAGGGCAGACAGGGGCTCTGCTTTTAGCAAATCCACATGACATAATGCCAAGATTTCCCCAAGTGATTCATGATTTTGGGTGCTTTGTTCTATTTGTGACACCTTAAAGGACCTAACTTCCAGAGGGGTTTGTGCTCATCACTCTCTAAAAATCAGGTTTCTTTAAGGTGTCCCAAATTGGGCTCCCAAAAATGGAGGCTCACCCAAAACGCTGGTCACCTTTGACAATCTTGGCCGTAGTGCTCAGTTTACCTACTTGGGAAGGGTGAAGAGCTGAGATAGGATCAGGGCCTCTGGCCAGAGAGCCGTAAGCATTTCGAACTGAACGCTTGGGGCATGGAGAGCCTCAATCTGCCACCCTTATTCACACTGAATAGTCCCTTACTCCTTGAGTCGTCCTATTGGGTCTACTCAGTGTGAGCAAAGGTGGCAGAAGCTTACAACATTGTGACTGTCCCTCCAGGGCCGAGAAAACATCTGCCACACTTTTTCATTCCACCCGGTGCTCTACTTTGTAAATGACAAGAAATCAGCCGCTACCAAATGCTGGCCCTGAATTTATTTGGCTTTAATTTCCCTTTATGACCCCTTTCGCTAATCTCTAATCCATAGATAAAGAAAGGTAACCCAGGCAGCAGGCTGCCATTGATGTGGAGGATTTTGTGCAGTTCAATTATATCTTTTTTTTTTTCTTTTGCGTCTGGAGCAACAGAATCTCTCTCCCTTTACCTTGTTCTCATGTTCCCTCTTGCTCTCCAGATTGAGTTAGATGCCTTTGCAATGTGTTCTTGGCCAAGGTGTGTGTAGAAGTCAAGGCAATTGTCAGTGGAGCTGAATATTCTGTTGTATGCATGTGTTACTTAATGAATTTCTGGAAGGTGCTACTCCCAAAGGAGTAGTATACACCTGTGAGGGGTTGGATCACAGAAACCCCCTTGGGAGCTGCCAACTGTGCCAAGACTACTTCTATCCCTGTTTTCCCTGCCAGCTCAGGACTCCAGCTCCCTGTCTTGCTGAGCCAGACACTGCCGTCTGCTCCAACACAGACCCAGGGTCTGAATTACTTGCCCCAAAGCTGCAGGTTTACCTGAAAACAGTTCACAGAATTGTGCTTGTCTTTAGCACTCAGACGCCCAACTCCCAATGGGGTCTAAACCCAAATAAATCCATTTTACCCTGTATAAAGCTTATGCAGGGTAAACTCATAAATTGTTCACCCTCAATAACACTGATAGAGAGATATGCACAGTTGTTTGCTCCCCCAGGTATTAATACATACTCTGAGTTAATTAATAAGTAAAAAGTGATTTTATTAAATACAGAAAGTAGGATTTAAGTGGTTCCAAGTAGTAACAGACAGAACAAAGTAAGTCACCAAGCAAAATAAAATAAAATGTGCAAATCTATATCTAATCAAACTAAATACAGATAAGATCCTCACCAGTTCCAGAATGCTCCCTTTTACAGACTAATCTCCTTTTAGCCTGGGTCCAGCAATCACTCACACCCCCTGTAATTACTGTCCTTTGTTCCAGTTTCCTTCAAGTATCCTGGGGGGTGGAGAGGCTCCTTCTTTAGCCAGCTGAAGACAAAATGGAGGGGTTTCCCACGGGTTTAAATAGACGTTCTCTTGTGGATGGAGACCCCCCTCCTCACTCCTATGCAAAGTCCAGCTCCAAGATGGAGTTCTGGAGTCACCTGGGCAAGTCACATGTCCATGCATGACTCACAGTCTTTACAGGCAGAAGCCATTGTCCACATGGTATCTTGCATGTCTCCAGGAAGACTTCCTATGTGGATTGGAGCATTGCAAGATGCATTGTTCCCCAAGTGCTTCCTGATCAGATACTTAACCTTGCAAATTCCTTCCTAAAGAAGCTGACCAAATGCCTCACAAAGCTTACTTAGAAATCAAGCAAGTATACATAACTTTGAACACACAAATGATGCCTGCATACAACTAAGATGAACATAACCAGTAGTTCATAACCTTTACATAGATATGTTACATGGCATATGTAGCAAAACCCTATTCCAGTTATATCATACATACATTTAAAAGCATCCCCCCATAAAACCTTATGGGGTACACTGTCACAACACCAGCGTGTAAGACTCAACTCAGGATGACCACTTTTCTTAACACACAGCACTTAGCTATATATACATAGCGAAAACAAGAATAAGTTTATTATCAAATAACAGAGATTCACGTAACAGAGGGTGAGAATATTGGAAACAAACTGTTACATCTAAAACAAAATCCTAACATGCTTTCTAGAGACTAAAATTAACCAACCAGTTATCCTCTTTGAAGAAATTTATCTCACCCAAATTTCTTCCCAGCATTTTCAGCCAAGCCTGGCTGAGATCCCTTTTCCATTAAGCAAACCCACTGTCAGTTTACTTCCTCAGTGAAGGATGCCAGGGTGTCTCTTTGCACCCCCAAATATACCAGAACAAGCCGTTACTGTTCACATGAAAATAAGGCCCCGTCCAGCCCCCACTGTTTACGCCTTCCTGTCAATTTCTTTCTCAAGTCTTCACCAGCTTTTCATTAGCATTTGATTTAGTATGCTAATAGACACCTATTGTATGACATATCCACCATGCGGTCTCAAGACACACTTCCTTTGAGTAACCTGCTTTTCTCTACAAACCACCAGAACATAATTCTTTAGTTTATCTACTGTGAAAGCAGAATGGATTAAAGAAATGCTGTATGTACCTTTAAGCATAAATAAGGAATGTTGAAATACAGGTGTCAGGAAAAAAAACATTAAGGCATAAACAATGAGTCCACTTAAGCTAATGGTGGAACATTAACCAGAGATCTGTAAAAGTTAGTAAGGAAATTGAATACTTATGTCTAGCCTCAGGTAAACTTGTCAGTTCTGTTTTCTTTGTCCTCTTGTTAAGTTCGCGCCCTTTTTATCTGTATAAAATAAGGTAGTGTGGGTCTTGCATGGTGCTCACATTATCTGAGTGTATTAGCAGAGCGCTGTGCTAACAAACAGAGTGGTCTAACAAATTGTGAGTCCTGAATCTAACTTTGACACTACATAACTCCTCACATAGACACACCCAAACATTATGATGACCAGTGTGACACAGGCTTTCAGTAGAGATCTTACGTGTCATTCTTTTGGTGAACCCAGGGGATCCATGTACAGTAGAACCTCAGAGTTACGAACACCTCGGGAATGGAGGTTGTTCGTAACTCTGAAATGTTCATAACTCTGAACAAAACATTATGGCTGCTCTTTCAAAAGTTTACAGTGACTTCATACAGCTTTGAAACTTTACTATGCAGAAGAAAAATGCTGCTTTCTCTTTTTTTAGGAATTTATATTTAACACGGTACTGTACTGTTTTTGCTTTTTTTTTTTTTTTTTTTTGGTCTCTGCTGCTGCCTGATTGCTTACTTCTGGTTCCAAATGAGGTGTGTGGTTGACCTGTCAGTTTGTAACTCTGGTGTTTGTAACTCTGAGGTTCTACTGTACCTCTATATACCTCTGTGCCCTCTGTCAATTGGCACCCACAGCTTCTTGGGTCACCTGTGGCTTGATCCATCTCTAGTTGGAAGAGACTCTGGTCTATTTCACCACATTGCAGCAGGGTGGCTTTAGTTATTCCTGAATCACCCCGATAGGCAAGTATTAGCTCTACAGCCCAAGTCATAGCCATTTGGTGGGGACCCATTACCACGTAAGGGTGTTATATCTGTAAGAAAACAAAACGGTCTATCTAGAAATAAAACTCTTGCATTCTCTGACCACCTCATTCTAGGAGTCTCCCGTGTTCAGCAGTAACTTTTACTGTAGCCAGCTTTCACAAACCCACATGCCAAACCTCATCCTCAGGTGCTTCATCCAATTTCATTGCAGGATTAACTTCTTTGCCATGAGATTGGCCTATAACATCTAATTCTTCCATGCTTCTGTGAAAATTTCCCCTTTCCCAGAACCAAAACAAAGAGACTCACTATGCATCCTATCTCCATATCTGTTGCAAATGACAACAAAATGGCACCCTGAATGGCATATTTGTCAGCACTGAGAAACTAGGAAGCAGATTAATCTCGACATCATGAAGACACCTCTGGAAAAAAAAACATTTGGGCCTGATTTTTGCAAACCTTTCATGTCGGACTTTCGTTTAAGTCAGTGATAAGCCCATGCATGGAGGCTCTTAGGTACTGTTAGGATCATAAGTAAGTGTGTGTGTGTGTGTGTGTGTGTGTGTTCCCCTGCAGTAAATTTTAAATACTGTGGGATATTCCTTCCTTTAGTGTCAATGATTCCTTCTATAATGTTATGCTCATGAGTCGTTATTTCTGATGCAAAGTATTTTCAATAGAAAAAGTGAAGGGGACACTAAATATGTGAGGAACATAGATAACAGAGGGACTAAAATGAGTGATGTCCCTTGAATTGAAGGAAACCGGAAAGTGTGTCTATGCCTGAGCCTTATGCTCCCTTTCTTCCATGCAGGGAGCTGCCCTTTTGGGACAGAAAGACATGGGTTCTAGCCCTGCAATTACCAAGTTATTATTATTATTCTTTATTGTTACTGCAGTACTGCCTGGAGACCCCAACCAAAAGCAGGACCTCATTGTGGTGGGCACTGTCCAAACATAGGGTGAGAGACAATCCTTGCCTTAAAGAACCTGCAAGCTAAATAGACAACGGGTCGGAGGAACAGCCAGAATACACAAGCAGAGTCAGTGCAGCCATGGCTTGCAAATGCTGTGTTGGTTCCACATTATTTTAAGCTTTTTGTGTTTGTTTAATAATGGTTGGGAGGGTTTTCTTGGCCCCAGTTTGCAGCACGGTGACTGTTGTGAGGTCCTAAGTGGTCACATATTCTTGACAATAACGCATTTATTAGAGCTAGTTGACAAATTGCAAAATTAAACTTCAACTACATTTTTGGTCCCACTTTTGTATTTTGGTCCAAGAAGTGGATGAAATTTTTGCAAAAAATATTTGTAAAAATTGCAGATTTGATAGTCTAAGGATAACAGTATCCATGAATAAAAATAGCCTGCTTGGGATTCAAGTACCTGCTGAAACTGCTCTCAGCTTTCTGCCCATGGACTCTGCACTCCTCAGTTCATCTCTTGGTAGTGCTGCCTTGTTAAATGTAGAGCCAAGGAGCTATTTGCAATAATGACTCCAGTAACTAAGGGTGGATAGGCTCCCACTGGAGGCTCTGTTTAGCCACTCCCTGCTGGCTTATGAAAAAGCACTGAAGACAGCTTTGTTTTGTAGGTGCTGTGATGCTGGTGGATTCATCTGGACTGCTGGGTTTTTTTGTCTTTTATTTTAACTGATTGCTTAAACCAGGCCTCACTGGCCAGCCACCCAAGGGACCAGCCAGGATCAGTTGTCTTGTTGAGTTGGTTCTTTAATGAGAGGTCAAACAAGATGATAACAAGACCCCGGGAGATATTTAAAAGTGGACTCTTAGCATAGAAGGCTGCCTATTTGAGAATGCTCCTGAGGCAGGTTTTGCTATATATTTTGCTGGGGTTGAGTTTTATCCCACTGCAGGCTGTACATTGGGGTACAATGCCACAACCACATTGTCAGCACATGGGTGCATAGCACCCATTGGGCCCTGGACTATATACCCAAGGAGCAGAGTAAGGGTGGAAGGTGGAATAGAACCTTCCATAGAGACCTGCTGGGCCGGGGCTGCCTGGACCAAGCTTAAGTGGGCTTGCCCCGGAGCTGGTGGGCGCGGGAAGTGGGAGAGGGATGGACAAAGGGACGGAACCTTGACTCAACTTATGCCAACCCCCAAGTGCAACCAGCGCAGTTAGCTCCCTTTCATCATGCGGGCACATCTTAATGGACTAGTGATATAGGCCAACAATCACGCATTAACATCCCATCGCTTTGAAGCAAAGGGATCGGAAATTGTGTCTCACAGGGGTAGCGCTTAGGTTACATCTACATTGCACACCCTTTGAGGCAGAGCGTAGGGCACGGGTAGCGACACGCCGCAGTGAAAAGCCAGCTGCGTCCACACTGCAGCCACGCATCAGTGAAAAGGTATGGCAGTGGGGTGGCAGCGGGACACTACACCGCTAAAAATAGCAGTGTATGTGCGAGGCAGGGCTTAGGTGTGTAGAGAGCTGCGTAAGGTACATACCCACAGTGGTCAGTCAGGTCTTTATTCACCTAAGCAGTGCCTCGCTGTCTACATTGGTATTTATACCCGTGCTGTGGCAGGCAACATCGATACTCTCCACACCGCCATAAGGAGCATGCAGTGTAGACACACCCTTAGGCACAGGGCCTCCCAGAAGCACACTCCAGCCCATAATTAGTATTTATTATTAATTATCATTAGTAATCATGCCTAATGATATATACAGAGCAATGCACAGCACCATTTTTCTTCTTAGGCAGACATTAAAATATTCTAATAGGAAAATAAAAGAATCATCATATTTCACATACACCAAACGATGCCGGGATGTGTGCCACAAGATCCCAATAGTAATCTTTTAATTAATAAAACTGAAAATGGATTCAAGATTTGTACTTAAAAAGTATTCATCAAGGCAGTCTCTTAATGGGCTATTAAGTGACTTACGGTGGAATTTGCAGCAGCTGACATGTAAATATCTAACACCAAAAACCACAACCCAACTCTTTCCCAGATATATACTGGTCTAATAAATATTGGAAGGGACAGTTTTGCTTTCTCTGTTGCATGTGTCTTTCAGAACAGATAAAGCTTATAAAACAGAACCCTATCCACCATATACTGACAGCTCCCAGAAACCAATTTTTCAAAAACTGTCATTGAGAGTCATTAATTATCTGCAGGTCCCATTCATCCTGAATCAATGGCAGACTTTGTGGACTCTTTGATAGCTTTAATTAATTCATGAATATGAGTTGTAATATACTTCCTGTTTGAACAGTTATTAAGCTGGCAGAACCCGTGAATTAAAGGACTGTGAAAAGCATAAAATACAAGTAAATATGATGCTACAGATGCTCTGTCTAGAATCCACCCATAGAGGAACAACTGTTCGAGACTGAGCCCTGATCCTGCAATCAGACTCTTACATCTATTCAGAGCCCAACTGACTACGCACATCCCATTGTAGGACTGCAGCCAACTGAGGAAACGCTAGCATCACATGAGGGCAATCAAACATTTTCTGCTGGATGATTCGATGCCTAAGGTCTCGTGCAGATGTTTTTTAAATGATTGAGACAAGTAGCTTAATTCAATGAAAGCAGCATTTTTATCTAAACATTTCCCCAGCATGACTGAAAGCATAGATGCAATAGCATTGGGCTAGTGAAACAATGAAGAAGCAAACCTCACCAAGCTGAGGACTAAGTACCAGTTTTACCAAGCTGAGTATAGTGGCTATTTGTTCCTGTTTTACTGGACATTCCCAGTTTTTCAGATGATGCCCCACTCTCCTAGGACCTTCCTTCAGGACACTGTAAATGTCCCGATTCTTCGTGGCAGCTTTCAAAATGTGTGGGGGTTTTTATAACCACAAAACAATTATTCATAATGGTCTGCGTTTAACAGTCACGGACAGCCCCGGGAAAGGAAACGCAAATATAGTGCGATGAACAGCATTGGAGAGACGAGCTGGATGGGTGTAGACTCAGAGCCGCTCTTTTGTTTAAAATTAATTGTAATGACACTTGTTTGGTGCTTTATGATAAATGGAAAAATCCTCCACTGAGGCTTGGGCTATGCACTGTCTTTAACCAACATCGTTATGCTGGCACAGAGATGCAATTTTTTTTTCTGATCTGGGCACACCACATCCCCAATTAAATGAATGGGAGCTTTGCCCTTGATTTCAGTGGGGCCAGAATTTTACCCATCTTGACAGCACCATTATCCTTCTCCAGCAGGATCCTGGATCTTGTTTAATTTTCAGACCTTATCTTCACCTGCCACATTTTTGTGACTGGGCAGGACCCACTGAATGCTCACGAATAAGGGATAACTTGACTATGACTCGCAGACGACTCAAAACCTAGCGCTTTTGTTTGGGATTTTTTTAATATTATTGTTTTATTTTTACATCCCGCCAACTGTTGTTCTCAATCATTTGGAATGCATTGACCGTGTGTGCCTTTGTCACCACCTAGCGGATGAACTTCATAAGAGGTTTATAAATCTGTAGCCGTGACAAGGCTAACGGAGGGGGGTTGTTTGGCTCAAACAGTGCAGCCCATGCTTTTAAATGCAGCGATCAGTCACAGGTTCACTCCCCATTAGAGATATTGTTATAAATAAATGATAATCAAAGACAGAAAGCAGGTCAAACTCTTTCTCTCCTGCCTTGATGTACTTTCATGGGTTTCCCCCCTGACACATACGAGGAATCCTTAGCTTCCCCCGAGGAGCATGCTACCATTCTTAGCATTATAGCTTTGACCAGAGCATAATGTTTTTTACAAATGCAGCCCTTCCGATCGACAAACTGCCCAGCTCTCTGTGTTCTTCAGAGAGCCTGGGGAGAGCCAGGCATTGCACATGCCTTGACATGTTACACGCAGCCCATTGCATGTTTCACATTGCCCATACGGATGCAGTTGAAGCCTCTCCCCTTCGCGGCAAGAGCCAGGCATCAGGGGATGTCTGGGTACATGCTGAGCGTCGGTTTTTCTGGTAGGCAATGTGCAGTATCACACCAGCCAGCTGTTTCATGCCAGCAGACAACCTCATTCTCATTCAGAGCTCAGACGGCGGTTATTACCAGCCCGATCCAATCACCGAGGCCTGAGCAATACCTGGCTTTTCCTTTGCAGCCCCTTTTCGGCTGGGTTCGCCTTCTGCCTGTGCATCCCCCGCTCTCTCCTCTCTGTCTCTCGCTCCTTCATTTGTTGGCTTTGGGATTTCCAGCAGACCTTTCACCTCCCCGCTCCAAGCACCTCTCGGTTATTAAAATGCAGCTCAGGATGGTTCACTTTGCCTGGTACATTATCATTCCTCGTTAGAGACCCCTCCAGGGCCTGTGATATGCCTGCACCGACTTTATAATTACAAAGTCAATTTCTAAACAGACATTTGCAAATAAGTCAATTTAAATACCGAGATTTGCAAACAATAATTAAGCAGTAGCTTCTTTTTTTAATATCTATATATATAATTAATGCCTGCGGGCTTTTCATTTTACCTTGCGACTGTGTAGTTTGCAATTGTTTGTGGAGCTAAAGCGTTCTCGGAAAGCAAATCAAAGCACTGATGGGTTTTAGACGCTGTTTAAGGAAGTGCTCCACCTTCCCCACCTCCGCCTGCCACTTTCTATGCAATCTTCTATCCCCCAAACAGCTCACAGCAGCGCAGCTGACCTGATGCCCCCGGGGTTGGAGAGGGGGGTCTTCCTCTATCCTTTGAGATCGCCTCAGAATTTCCTTGGGGTGTTCTCAGGTCCTGGTTGTTCTTTGCAGGCAGCTCCTGCCCCATGTGTGGTTTCTCCCAGGCCAGGGTGTTTATCACTCGTGACTATTAAGGGCGTGGCCAGATTGCCAGTCAGCACTAGGAAAGGCAGTACAAGTGCCCTCTTGAGGTCCTACATTTTGGGGGTCTCCTGTGGTCCTGTGCTAGCTTGGGAGCTCACAGGAGGCCTGTTCCTTCCCTCCAGCAGGAGGATTGGAAGGGGAGACACCTCACTGCTGATGCTGCTCTACCCTTCTGGCAGCAGGGTAAATCACAGCCCAAATGACATACCCCTTTTCTCACAGCTCGGGGCCTGCAAAGCACAAGCCCCACCCTGGCGGTGGTAGTGTTGATGGGATCTCCAACCTGTTCCCACTCCCTGCCTCTGAGGCTGAGATGGAGAGGATCTGCTCAGCCATCGGCAGTGACTGCCCCTGAGGGGCCAGCGTGGGAACCGTATGCACTAGCATGCCCATATCACGAAGGTGTCAGCTTTAGAGCACCGGGGGAACAAGAGCAAAGGATTGTGGGATGCCTCTTGGGAGGAGTGGGTGTCACTAGCTGACCGTGCCGTTGTGGGAGTGAGGCTGAGAACGCCACTTCTCGGCACCTCTCTTTCACGGGCTCCTTGGCTCCCAGCTTGCCCACACTGTGCTCCTCTCACCACAGCCTGCAGCCCTGTCCTCTTTGCTTCCCTCTGGAGCCCCTGCTGGGCTGCTGTCAACCCTCCGGTCTCTTTCGATGTTTGACTTCCAGACTTGCTCCAGCAAGTTTCCAGAGTCTTGGCCTTCCCTCTAGGGCTCCTCTGGGCCTCAGGCTGCTCGGTGAAGCTGCCCTGTGCTCTCACGAAGCGCTTGTTCTTCATTTCCCCCAGCAGGGCCCCAATGGCTTTCCAGCTGAACCAGTGACAAGATGCTGCTGGTCCTGGAGCCTCCCTCAGCACTTGCGACCCACTGGCCAGCAGGCCAGCAATGACTATGAACAACCCGTTTCTGTCCCTGCTTACTAGTTCCCAGCCACTTTGTAGGCCTCCTTCCTTTCCACAGCACCTGGCCCAAGCCAGCCTCAGCTGTCCGCTGCCACTCGATTGCCTCTCCTGCCCTAAACCTTCCACCCTACTGAGCCTTCACAATTCCCTGCTTGGCTTTTTCTCTCCAGCTCTAAGCCCACCAGGCTGGGTCAGAGCTCCCCTTCTGGCTCAGCTCTCACATGTCCCACGTGCTTCTCAGAAGACTCGGTATATGGCTTTGTTGCATGGGCCACCCATAGGCCTGCCTCCCCCTTGGAGCCTACAGCCTGGCAACCGTGGCTTTCAATGGCGTGAGACAGCACGTGCTCTCCCACACCGCTCGGTGAAGGTGCCTGACCTGCAGCACCCTGCTCAAGGCTTGAAGACGTGCTCTGTGCCTCTGCCCAGGTATCCAACCGCTTCCCTGCAATACTTGCTTCCAAGCCTGTCCTGACGGGAGACTGCTGATAACAATATGACTGAAGTATAGGTCTATGTTTGGTGTGGACAAAAATCCACTGGGGATCAGGCTGAGATAGAGCGTGGGCTTGGCAAGGAGAAGAGATCAAAGCTCTAGTGCTGGCTCGCCCAGACGTGTTCCATCATTTTATTTCATTGTGCCTCAGTTTCCCTATCTATGACATGGGGATGATGACTGAGATCTGACTCACGGGGAGTTCATGAGGATAAATGAATTGATTTTGGGGAACCAGTCCGAGAACCATGGATGGAAGTTGCTGCAAGTCATGCAAACCTTTACCATTATAAACTCAGTTCACTTGTGATGGGAGGTAGAGACGCATCTTTGGCCTCATTCTGCCTTCACAGCAAAACCCCAGTGATTTCAATGGGGTGACGCCTGATTTACATTGACCCCAGATCACCGAGTCTTCTTGTGCCTTAATTCTCCTAGTTCCCAATGCTAGCCCATGGGGGGCAAATGATCCCTAGTGTAACTCAACAGACTCTACAGCAGGGATGCATTTTGCCCACAGCACCTTATCCAAATATTACCACCCCAACAGACACTAGCGGCTAGCATATTTGCAAGCGGCACAGACCCTGATGTCAGCTCAGGCGAGATTGCTGATAGCAGACCCACTGGCACCTTGCAACCAATCGCTATAAATACCAGTGACAATTATATAACCCTCCTTCTCCCTTTTTATGGGTGTGTGAGGCCGATAACTTAAAACACTTGCTGCTGTTCAGCACAAAAACAAATAACAGAACAACTCCGGCTGTGATGCATTTCACCGGCGTAACTTGGGCTTGCCACCGGTCTATTAAATTATAAATATCTATCACTTGACGAAGCCAGGGCTGTTCGGCGTGGAAGGGAGCGTAAAAAAATAAATAAATAAAAAGCCCAAACCCTGAACTGCAGTTGCTATAGCAATTAACAATGGGCATCTTTCTTCGGGAGCCAGAGATGCTGATGCAGCTAAAACAAATGTTTGTGTACGGCCGTGGTGGGGATGGAGACGGATTAGGGAGTGCTGGCCTTGAGCCTCGATGTAATCCAATTCTAAATAAATCATAAATCTAAGTGCAGACTGGCAAGCAGGTGAGAATACCAATGTGAGAAGGGTGATGGCAGGGCAGCATCCCTTAGGAAGGGAGAGCGGAAGCAGGAAGGGAGCCCAAATGGGCAGGTCAGCGGTTCGGTTCTGCAGGCCCATCCAGCACTCGCTCCTGAGGCTCTGATCCTCTCCTGTAGCAGGATGCAGATAAGTCCCACTGAAGTCACTGAGAGCTGCCTGCATCTAGCAAGCCCCAGAGTCTAGCACTCCCCTTGTCTTAGGGCCCTTCCATTGAGGCCAAGAGCAAAATGTCCATTGACTTCAGCAGAAGCAAGATGCATGGGTTTGCAAGCTGCTTCCCTTGCCTTCCAGCAGGGGACCCTATTGACCAGCTACTCCCTCGAGTTGGACTAATGGCCCCCAAGCCCCTAGAGCAGACGCTGCCTCTGTGCTTGGTCTCAAAGCACCAGCTCTTTTCCATGACCATTTAGTGGCTGAAGCTGCGCAGGGCCCAGTTTTCAAGGCTGGTGCTCATGGGCCACTGGGTTTCCATTTGGAAATGTGGGTCAGTTGGAAGGAGTTTTCCCTCTGCTTCCCCTCCCTACGCTGCTTTCAGGAGCGACTGTCCTCACCTTACACCTTTGCTTCCCCTGCTGCATTCTGCCTTCCCTACCGACCCCCTTCCCGGAGTGCCCCTCCCCATCATAATAACGGAGGCAGGGCATGCTCCAGAGAGGCACCCTGACAGGGAGGGTAGCGGGGAGGGAGAGCGATTGTTGGCCTGCAGCCGTAGAGCTTCCTGCATGCAGAACCCCAGGAGGAGCAGAGCCAGAGGGAGCAGAGGAAAGAAGATGGGGCCCTCATGCTTAACCTGGCTTGCAGGTCACACGAGGGAAAGGCCTAGGAGTCACCTGGGTCCATAAACCAGGATTCATATTAGCGCCTCTTGTCGTTCCATACACCAGTGGCTGCTTGGCACGCCCAGTGCCATGAGCTCACCCGATGGACGGGGTTCCGGGCTGGGTTACAGACCAGAGCTGCCGTCTCTCTGGAGAAACCTAGAGCTCTCCGGCTTCCTTCTACCCGCACTGACACGTGGAGTCAGCCTGGATGGGGAGTGAAAAATTGAAATGAGGACAGTTCAGTCAACAGTATGTCTGTGAAATTAATGAGCCCTTTCGCCTCCAACACCTGATAATTACATCTTTCAATTAAATGAACTCTCTCGCTGTCCAGGATCTTATAAATTAACTCAAAGTGCTGCATCTTTGTGGGCTGCCAAACCGTTCTTACGGCAGAGAGCCTCCGGATCCTCACAGCGCGGGAAGGCGAGAGCCTTAGGGGCCGAGCCCGTCCTTGCTCCCAACCCCAGAGGAGCAAAGGGGGAGGAAGAGCCACTCTCCTGTTGAATGCAGCATGATAGTGCCAGCAGCACATTCCAGTTGAGTAAAAGGAGTTTCATCTACTAGCCTGCACTGTCTTTCCCCTTGGAGAAGCATGTGGTTCACTGGCTCAGACAGCGGACTACGACTTAAAACACTTGAGTGTTATTCCACTCTGGCTCTGCCGCTGACCTGTTATGTGACCTTGGGCAAGCCATTTCCCCTCTCTGTGGCTCAGTTTCCTCTCCCCAACCTTTCTCTGTCTTGTCTATTGAGACTGTAAGATCTTTGGGGCAGGGACTGTCTTTCACGATGTGCATGTACAGCCCCTGGCACGATAAGGCCCTGATTGTAGTTGGGAGTGCTAATGTATTATAAATGATAAGTACTGTGGCCTCTGCTGCTGGGACCCATGAAACCTGGCCCCTCTTGGCCTTTACTTGGGAACTACAGAAGGGTCATAAAAGGTTTAGAAAACTTGGCCCCTGAGGAAAGATTAAAAAAAAAAAACTGGGCATGTTTAGTCCTGAAAAAAGAAGACTGAGGGGGGAGTCGATAACAGTCTTCAAATATGTGAAGGGCTGTTCTAAAGAAGATGGGGATCAATTGTTCTCCATGTCCACTGAAGGTAGGACAAGAAGTGATGGGCTAAAGCTGCAGCAAGGGAGATTTAGCTCAGATCTTAGGGAAAATATGTAACTGTGAGGGTAATTAAGCTCTGAAATAGGTTTCCAAGGGAGGTTGTGGAATCCCCATCACTGGATATTTTGAAGAACAGGTTAGATACATACCTGTCACATACCTACACTCGGTCCTGCCTCAGCGCAAGGGGCTGCACTAGGTGACCTCTTGAAGTCCCTTCTATCCCTACGTTTCTGTGAGTCTATAACTAAGCCCTGGCTGATGATACTATCTGTCACCCTCTTCCTCCGCCCTTACTGCTTGTTCTTGCCGTGAGATGGCTACCCTGTGGAGCTCAGCTGGTGGGAGGCCAATGACTGGTTGAATATCTGTGTCATGAGGAGGAGTGGACTCGTCTGAGCTGGAATGCTGTTACTCAACTTGCCTGGATCCTGCTAACTGGTGGGAGACTCATCACTGACTCCAATTAAAGAGATGTCTTTTACTTAGATACAAATGATTCCCCACAGATACATGTTGCTTTGCAACAGCAAAATATACACAAGGCCCAATGCACTGCTAATTCTCTGTGCCCTGGGGTACTGGGAAGGAGACCTGCAGCTATCCACTCCGTCCCAACTCTAGCTGTCCGGCCGCCCATTCTCCTTGCCTCATGTGGCAGTGTTTGAAGTACAACAGTACTTGCTCTTGACTACTTAAAGACACAGGGTCAGAGTTGCAGCTGGAGTATATCAGCTTAGCTCCATTAGCTTCAACACAGCCACATCAATTTACACCAGCTGTAGACCTAGCTAAATCTAGTATTCATTCATTCATTTATTTGTTTGTATTATCCTGGCACCTCGAAGCCCCAGTCACGGTCAGGACCCCACTGTGCCAGGCGCTGTACGAGCACAGAACACAAAGACAGATAGACAGTCCCTGCCCCAAAGAGCTTACAGTCTATCCATCTATAGTATGTCTGCTGCTCCTGTCACTCTGATGTCTGATGGCTTCCAACCAGTTAAGGAGGACGGGGTCATTGTATCATGTTTAAGCATCTGCCGCTGCCCCGCTCCAGCCACAATCCACACCCACAGCGGAGGGGCTGGCGAGGTGATGGAGCTGCTGCTTCAGGAAGAATGTTATAAAACAATACAGTCTGTCCGCTTTCTTTCTATTTTTTCCCCCTTCCCCTAGGTAGCCAAATGCATCCAATGTGGGCTTTATAAGCTCTCCGTAAATCCAACCACCTTCTCTAAAGCACAGCAGGCGTCTGCTGTGACTGTGTAATTCAGCACCAACAGTCGGATAATGGCTGAAAATGCCGAGGCTGTATTTTCCTCTTAACCACACACACACACGCAGGCTATTTCAATTAAGACAATTAGTGGTGGCCCGACCAAGGTCAACGGCAAAGCTCCAATTAAACCAGTGCAAAGTCTAACATCATCCACAGTGTCATGGAGCTGGTTGGAACATGTGACCCTGGCAGCCTGCGTCTGCCGGATGAAAGGGTTTAAACATTCTCTGTTGTCCCTTTCCAGACCTCCCACAATCTCTTCTGATCTAATAAACCCGAGCACTAATCTCCAGGCTTTATAGCTCCTCATTAATTTGCCCCATGCCAAGGGACTCAAAGGGAGAGTGGGGCTTCTTTGTCTTTTACAGCCATCCGGTCTTTCTGTCCCATTCACCCGTCAGCCTTGGTGCCTGCCCGTCTCATCACCTTGGGGACAGGGCAAGATGCTGATTAAGCCTTCGATGTCCTTTTCACTAACTGCACCCAGATCCAGGCTGCATGTTGTCTCTTCCATTGTCAGCCTGTAATAAAAAAGGGAAAACAAAACTTTAGTAGAGGAGCTAACGAGGCACCAGACCCTCCTTTCTCACACACTGGTTTACTGCCAGTGCACCTGAAGTTACTCCTGTTTTTCACTGGTATAGGGGGAAACACTCAGGTACTCCAGCTGGAACATTTCCAAGATCCAAACTCTGGAAAGGTTTTATTCTCTCATACATCCACACAAGGGTGTTTTCAACCCTAGATTAGAAGTGCCTGCAAAAGCACAACCAGCACCCAAAGTTTACCTGTGATCTTTCCAGGCGAAAAGTGGCAGCTAATAAAATCTGCTGTGCATTTCTGTGGAACAGACCCACCTGCTAACTCTCTTGGGAGAAGAACCTGAGCTGAAGGTGTGCGCCCACTCCCAATGATCCCTGGGTGCAAACTGCAGAAAAGGAAGAACTTGAACTGGATTTCTGTCCTTACCTCTCAAAGACTCTGAGAGTAACCCATGGAAGGAGACAGCCCGGAAGCAGCTTAACCCCAATTAATCCCCATCCCAGTGGCTTGGTCGGACATTTCCACCCAGGCCAGCTGGCAGGAAGTGCTTGGGCTCCAGCATGTAAGCTGTTGTGTTGATCTGTAGAGCAATCTTGGTGGGTGGTAACATCAACACTCGATAGTCCACCCTTCCTTAGTAGAGGCGTATAACAGTGGTGCCTCTCATCCAACGGGGAGGGACAGGGCTGTGGAATGTGGGACTGCTAATGAAAGGGGAACATGGGGTGCCTCCATGGGCCTGGATAGCACCAGGCATGGCCCACCTGGTCACTGGTTCAAATCTACCCTCTCTGGAGAATGATTTTCAGTCTGGCAGCTGTTCAGTGGCCTAGCTAAAATAACATGGTGGTCCCAGCTCCGTTGCTAGTGGACTGCTATCCATAGAGCAAAAAACCACCAGCACAGTTAGCACTAATTGGCACCCTTGTTAGCAGTCACTGCTGAGAGGCCAAGTGCTGAACTGAATGAACCTGGACCCTGAACTACCTTCTTTAAAAAGTGATCCCTCCAATTAAGGGTTGAGGGACAGTTCGGGGGAAGCTTGTCCTGCTGTATCTGCTCTGTGGATAAGCAAAGACTTCAGAATCCAGCAGTGTCACCTGACACCTTTCAACAAATGCTACCCTGAGCTTTAAGAAGGACAGTCTGGTTTGCCCATGGGTATGAGAAAAGTCTCACTGTGGGCTGGGGCGAAGGCTGAGGGGGCTATTTATTACAGGAAACTTTCCATACATCTCTATCCTTTTGTGGCACCGGCACCTCGGAGCTACACGCAGCTTGTTTATTTTATTTTTTTTAGTGGCAGCATCTAGAATATTCCTCCCCCTTCCCCCCGAGAGGCCCCATCTCAATTTTTAGTGGGCTCCAAGCAGCTCCGGTGAAGGGCCTGTTGTGGGCTGCAACAGAGGCAATTAATTTTAAAAGCATCACAATTTGTCACTTTCATAATGAGAAAATGAGCTACCGCCTAACACAGAATTATTACAGCACGATCTCAGAGCACAAATAGTATGTGCCCACCACCCTACAGAAAATCACCGGACTACCTAGTGCTTTTCGTCAGTAGATTTCAGAGAACTTCACAAGCTGCAATCCATTTATCCTCACAAACACCCCACTATTATTATCCCCATTTTTAGAACTGGGACCAGAGAGGCTAAGTGACTTGCCCAAGCTCACACAGACAGTCTGTGGCAGAGCAGGGGAGGGACCTGGGTCAATTCAAAGTCCCAGGCTAGCGCGCTAACCACTGCAGAGCATCCTCCCTCTCTTCCACGTGCAATCATGCCACCCCCTCAGAGGGCTGGTCTAGGCTAGGGCATTTGCAATGGAGTGCTCGCAGCAATGCAGCTGACCCCAGCACAAAGCACTAGTGTGGGTGAACTGCGGTGGGGTTGTTGCCTTCCCAGGGTCAGGCTGAGACAGCTGGGAGATGGCTGAGAGCAAGTGGGCAGAAGCTTTGTCCAGAACAGACAGAGTCTGATGGCAGGTGCTCAGGCACCGGAGTGCTGGGCATGGTATGAAAAGCGACTTACCTTCAGTGTTGGAAGCAAGACACAAGCAGTAATTCTTCCGCTCTACTCCGTGCTGATTAGGCCTCAACTGGAGTATTGTGTCCAGTTCTGGGCACCACATTTCAGGAAGGATCTGGACAAATTGGAGAAAGTCCAGAGAAGAGTAACAACAAAGGATTAAAAGTCCAGAAAACATGAGCTATGAGGGAAGATTGAAAAATTGGGTTTGTTTAGTCTGGAGAAGCGAAGGCTGAGAGGGGCCATGCTAACAGTTTTCAAGTACGTAAGAGGTTGTTACAAGAAGGAGGGAGAAAATTATTTTTTTTTAACCTCTGAGGATGCGACAAGAAGCAATGGGCTTAAATTGCAGCAAGGGAGGTTTAGGTTGGACATTAGGGAAAACATCCTAACTGTCAGGGTGGTTAAGCACTGGAATAAATTGCTTAGGGAGGTTGTGGAATCTCCAACATTGGAGATTTTTAAGAGCATGTTAGACAAACACCTGTCAGGGATGGTCTAGATAATACTTAGTCCTGCCATGAGTGCAGGGGACTGGACTAGATGACCTCTTGAAGTCCCTTCCAGTCCTATGATTCTATGATTTGGGGACAGGGCAAAGCCCACCTGTCTTCGCAGGGCTTTGTTTGTACCCTCAGCAGCACTTCAATCAAGGCGATTGTGCTTGGGGAATAATGTTAATAAAGAGACCTTCCCCTTGCACATTGGAAGCAATAACCCCAACCCTACATACAATATGATGGGGGCTAATTTAGCTACAACGAATCAGGAAAAAGATCTTGGAGTCATGGTGGATAGTTCTCTGAAGACGTTCACGCAGTGTGCAGCAGCAGTCAAAAAACCAAACAGGATGTTAGGAATCATTAAAAAGGGGATAGAAAATAAGACGGAGAGTATCTTATTGCCCTTATATAAATCCATGGTACGCCCACATCTTGAATACTGCATACAGATGTGGTCTCCTCATCTCAAAAAAGATATACTGGCATTAGAAAAGGTTCAGAGAAGGGCAACTAAAATGATTAGGGGTTTGGAACGGGTCCCATATGAGGAGAGATTAAAGAGGCTAGGACTTTTCAGCTTGGAAAAGAGGAGACTAAGGGGGAATATGATAGAGGTATATAAAATCATGAGTGATGTAGAGAAAGTAAATAAGGAAAAGTTATTTACTTGTTCCCATAATACAAGAACTAGGGGCCACCAAATGAAATTAATAGGCAGCAGGTTTAAAACAAATAAAAGGAAGTTCTTCTTCACGCAGCGCACAGTCAACTTGTGGAACTCCTTGCCTGAGGAGGTTGTGAAGGCTAGGACTATAACAGGGTTTAAAAGAGAACTGGATAAATTCATGGAGGTTAAGTCCATTAATGGCTATTAGCCAGGATGTGTAAGGAAGGGTGTCCCTAGCCTCTGTATGTCAGAGGGTGGAGATGGATGGCAGGAGAGAGATCACTTGATCATTGCCTGTTGGGTTCACTCCTTCTGGGGCACCTGGCATTGGCCACTGTCGGTAGACAGGATACTGGGCTGGATGGACCTTTGGTCTGACCCAGTACGGCCATTCTTATGTTCTTAGACAGAGAACCTGTCAGACACAGCTGGAGAATAATGACATAAATCCAGCTGTGGGTCCAGCTGTGCAAGCTAGGCAGATCTAGCTGTGGCAAGTCACACAGACCCAGCTGTGGTTACTGACATGGTCCAGCTGTGGCGCGTCACATAGAACCAGCTGTGGTGGCTGAGATGGGTCCAGCTATGGTGAGCTAGGCAGATCCAGCTGTGGTTATTGACATGGTCCAGCTGTGGCGAGTCTTGAGGGTCCAACTGGGGCAAACGCACACCCAGGTGTGCACACAGGACATGTGACTCAGAAGCAGCGCATGAAGTCCTTTGTTCTGAAACAATCTGTGTCACCTATTGCCCTGCAGAGAAAGCTCTGTCTCTAGAGGAAGGTGTGTCTCATACTGAGCTGGGAGCTCCATTCAGAATCGTGTCTGGCATCCAGAGGAGCTCATTAAACTGAACATAACCCTTCGTCCTTTTCAAAACTTGGTGGAATGAGTTAAAGGCCCCATAGCCCATCACAGCCATTCCCTTTATTAGCATCTTATCTCTTTCCTTTCCCCTTCCTTTCCTCCTTACACACATCTACTGGCTCCCCCCCAGGAAGCCAGCTAATTATTTCCTGAATGCCCCCAGTGTTATTTTGCCTTGAGAACCTTTCCTGCTGAGACTTCTCACACACTTATGATTCTCTGTGTGACAAAAGGTTTCTCAGTTTGCCTTTGAATGGGTATTTCTTTAATTTCTACATCTAGTCCTTTCGCTTCCTCATCTGCACTTGGGCTGAGAATAGAAACTTCACTTGACATTATCTAAACTATGATCAATTAAATCCCTTCTTAACTATCCTTCCCCCCCTATTTTTGTGGATTTCCCCCCCTGTCTCTCTCTCCATTCTCACATACCTTTCACAGGTAAATAAAGCCCTTTGCCCTTTGTCACAGCACTATTAAGCAAAGAAAACAACAAAAAAGAAAGTTTTCCTGCTTGCAATAGTCACAAATGCAGAATTCACTTAACTTCAAACCTGAGAGTCACCTTGACCCGGCCTGAACCTGGCCAGGCAGCAGTGCCCTGCTAGATGAGGTCATCCAAGTGTATATGAAGGTTGTTCTCATGGCTGGGTGCCAGAAATAGGCTAGTGTTATAACAGTAGCACCTAGAGCAGAGGTGGGCAAACTACGGCCCACGGGCCACATCCGGCCTGCGGGCCCCTCCTGCTTGGCCCCTGAGCTCCTAGCCTGGGAGGCTAGCCCCCGGCCCCTCCCCTGCTATTTCCCCCCCCCCCCCGCCGCCTCAGCTCACTGCACCGCCGGCGCAATGCTCTGGCAGTGGGGCTGTGAGCTCCTGGGGCAGCGCAGCTGCAGAGCCGCGGCCTGACCCGGTTTCTGTGCTGTGCGGTGGCGTGGCTGGCTCCAGGCGGGTACCGCGGCTGCCTGTCCTGGTGCTCTGGGCAGTGCGGTAAGGGAGCAGGGGAGTTCGGGGTGGTGGTCAGGGGGCGGGGGTGTGGATAGGGGGCGGGGCGGTCAGACGGCGGGGAACAGGAGGGTTGAATGGGGGTGGGGGGCGGGGGGGGCGGTCAGGAAGGAGAGGGGGGGTTGGATGGGGTGGCGGGGGACAGTCAGGGGTGGGGGGTCCGGGTGCAGCCAGGGAGAAGGGGTGGTTGGATGGGGCAGGGGTCCCGGGGGGGTAGTCATGAATGAGAGGAGGGGTTGGATGGGGCG
Source organism: Emys orbicularis (assembly GCF_028017835.1). Taxonomy (NCBI): domain Eukaryota; kingdom Metazoa; phylum Chordata; order Testudines; family Emydidae; genus Emys; species Emys orbicularis. Next base: position 16,164,247 of record NC_088700.1, on the reverse strand, counting down.
GCAGGGGGTCCGGGTGCAGTCAGGGGACAGGGAGGGGTGGATGTCCCGGGGAGGCGTCAGGGGACAGGGGGGTTGGATGGGGCAGGAGTCCAGGGGAGGGTGTCAGGGGGCAAGAAGCAGGGGGGGTTGGATATGGGGCCGCAGCCAGGCCACGCCTGGCTGTTTGGGGAGGCACAGCCTCCCTTAACCGTACCTCCATACAATTTTGGAACCCCGATGTGGCCCTCAGGCCAAAAAGTTTGCCCATCCCTGACCTAGAGGCTCCAGCTGAGATCAGGGGCCTGTTGCTCTACATGTTGTACCAACACCCACAGTTACAATCTGCTCGGACAAAGAACTGAAGAAAGGCAGCTGCATTATCCCCAGTCACAGATGGCAACTGAGGCACAGACAGATTAAATGACTTGAACCAGGCTACAGAGAAATACTGAGCTAAAGCAAGATTGTGAAACCAGATTTCCTCACTCCCAGCTTGGGTGACCAGAGGTCCCGGTTTTATAGGGACAGTCCTGATATTTGGGGCTTTGTCTTATATAGGCGCCTACTTCCCCCTACCCCGTCCCACACTTGCTGTCTGATCACCTTAGTCCCAGCCCAGTGCCTTAACCCCAAGACCATTCCTCTTCCTGCTGAGCCCCCAGCTATGGAAGGACCTGACGCTCTGATTAACATTAAAAATGATCCACTTTTGGGGGAAACAACAAGGAGTCTGGTGGCACCTTAAAGACTAACAGATTTATTTGGGCATAAGCTTTCGTGGGTAAAAACCTCACTTCTTCGGATGCATAGAGTGAAAGTTACAGATGCAGGCATTATATACTGACACATGGGCCTGGTCCCCACTAAGCCCCCACTTCGGACTAAGGTACGCAAATTCAGCTACGTTAATAACGTAGCTGAATTCGAAGTACCTTAGTCCGAACTTACCGCGGGTCCAGATGCTGCAGGCAGGCTCCCCCGTCGATGCCGCGTACTCCTCTCGCCGAGCTGGAGTACCGGCGTCGACGGCGAGCACTTCCGGGATCGATCCGGGATCGATTTATCGCGTCTAAACCAGACGCGATAAATCGATCCCAGAACATCGATTGCCTGCCGCCGGACCCTCCGGTAAGTGTAGACGTATGGAGAGCAGGGAGTTACTTCGCAAGTGGAGAACCAGTGTTGACAGGGCCAATACAATCAGGGTGGATGTAGTCCAGTCCCAATAATGGATGAGGAGGTGTCAATTCCAGGAGAGGAAAAGCTGCTTCTGTAATGAGCCAGCCACTCCCAGTCCCTATTCAAGTCCAGATTAATGGTGTTAAATTTGCAAATGAATTTTAGTTCTGCTGTTTCTCTTTGAAGTCTGTTTCTGAAGTTTTTTTGTTCAATGATAGTGACTTTTAAATCTGTAATAGAATGACCAGGGAGATTGAAGTGTTCACTTACTGGCTTATGTATGTTACCATTCCTGATGTCCGATTTGTGTCCATTTATTCTTTTGCGGAGGGACTGTCCGGTTTGGCCAGTCTTTTGGGGGAAAGATTTTCCTTTGATTTTTAGCAGCAAAGGTATTGCAGAGATACTTGGCACTTACCTAGCACGTTACATCTTCAAATGGACAAACATTAACTAATGAATCATTCTCTTTCACAGCATTTCCCCCAGAAAGTGCTTTGAGCCAGGAGACTTTAAACAGTATGAAGAGACTGGGATATCAGCTATGACACCAGATGGTAGCCTTAAGGTGGGACACCCTTGTAAAAAGCACTGCAACAATTTAATCTGGAAGGGGGAAAGGGTTGTATCGCTGTGGTGAAGTCTGCACACAACAGAAGAAGCTGCAACATCCTGACCAAGCAGAGATGATGGATACATAATAATGTAGGCTGCTATTATTATTAAATTGTACTGCAGTAGCACCTTGGATTCCCAGCCCTGGACCAGGGCCCCGTTATGCTGGGCATTGTACAAACACAGAGCAAAGAGATGGTCTCAGCAACCACGAACTCAGAATCTAAGAATAAGACAAGAGATAACAGGGGAGACAGACAGACTGACAAAAGGAAACAGCAAGACAATACTGGTCAGCATGATAGGGAGTGGGCTCGTCAGCTGTCTAATTATTGTCAAGTCTTTTTGTAGGCATCACAGCGAAGGAGCGGTTTAAGGTGGGATTTGAAGGAGTACAGTGAGGTTGCTTTGTGGATGGTTGTCTCTCATACGTGAGGGCCAATATGTGTATTAGGAAAGACCACAATGCCACATCCTCAAGCAATAACCCCAGGCTGACTTTGTACGAGTATCCTGTGCTTATCAAAGTTGCCTCCTCTGATTTTCTCATGTGTACCAATTTGTTTGGTGAAGGTTCCTCCTGACCCCATCTTCTCTTGATAGCACATCCCATGAGATGGACAAATCAGTCTGGGCAAACTAGACCTGATTCAGATGTTCGACCCAAGCTCAAAGCTGTAATTTAGAATAATCTCTGAGTTTGGGTTTTGTTCAACTCCCCCCCCCCCCTCTTTTCTCAGGTGCCTCTGTGCTTGCTGATTGTAGATGGAAGGATAAATTCTGAAATACCCATGAAAAAGGTTGGCTTCATGGCGCTGTCACCATAATTAGACATAGAAAAGATGGTGTATCCCCCTATTTGAGAGAAAGGAGATTTTGCCATTCTGTTGTCTGTCCTCTGTACCTTTCAATGTAGAGGTGTTCCCCCTCTAGGTTGCAGAAGCAGGGGCCATTTTGTGTGTCAATTCACATGCAGAATGCTATTGGGTGAGGCACACACTGTTCGCTCTCTCTCTCTTTTATCATAATTTTTCTTTCTTTTATTGTTCAGTTTCTTAATCTGAAATTAAACTCATGGGAATCAAAGAACATATTCCATGTGTGGAAAGTGTCAGAGAAAACGCCACAGAACTTAAAATGCAGAAGGTCCTGAGACCCTCCCCACCCCCACATAGTCCAATTTTGAAGACCCAAGAGCACCAGAAAAGGTGCAGAAAAACAAACACGCTGCTGGATTCAGTTCTGACCCAAACCTCCAAACCTTTGGAAGTTGGTCCATTGCTGGATTGCAAGAGCAGGGACTTTAATTGGTTGCTGTTTCACCTCTTTTCCTTTGTTGGATCAGCTGTTAATTCAAGGCCTGCAGCCATGTCATAACCACTTTTATTGAGCCGTTTCAAAACTAGGCCCCAATGAACCTTTTTGTCATTCAAGCAATGAAGGAGACTGCCTCTCAGCTCTGCGAAGGCTGCTGAGCCCAGCCTCAGAGCACCCGAAATCCATCAGCACTAATTAAGGCCTAGTTAAAGGCCCCAAGGCTGCCTTTATTGGTCTGGAATACAGAGTGGCATGTGAAAACCCTAAGACTTGGCTCCTGACAGAAGCAAAAGCAAACAACAGGCCCTGCTGTGACCTCCATTTACAAGACTCATTTACTGCAGTGAAAGCGTCAACTTCTTGGAAATCAAACGGACAAATTAGTTTTGAACCCCTGTTGTTTAAGATGGACTTCTCACCGGGACGACGCTGCCGCCTGGCTAGCCTAATGTTTCCTTAATCTTTGTGTCTGTGGTGCTTCTTTGCTGCGATTCGACCGACGAGTTAGGAAAACACCTCTGAACGTGGGCAGAACACGTTACTGCTAGCTCTCTAGTTTCCCACTGCTCTCGGAGTTCATGCCTCTGGGTCTCTGGCTGATTTGCTGGAGAAATAGGGGCTGTGGTGGTCTAACTAAATCAATGTCAGGCTCAAATCGTCAATGTTTTCTTGTCCACCTTTCAGCAAAAGCAGAGTCCTGAGTTCTATTCGATTCTATTTAGGTTTTCATGCCACCCTCGTCCCCGTAGTATCTGAGTGCCTGCCAGTCGTGCAGTAAGCGAGGTGACTAACATCTGTCTCATGCGGTTCATTTCATTCTACATAAGTCCAGTGTTTGCTCCTCTCTTCCCTGGGGCTGGATCCACAGTCCATTCCTGATTGACACAAAGTCCATCTCAGGGTCCTCTCCTTCCATCAATTTTACCCTGGGTCCGCCCCAGATGATGGTGGTTCTTCCTTTTGGCCAGGTACTGGGCAAAGGGCGTGAGATAAGAGAGACTCAGCATACAAGTCTTACAGCATTTTCACTGGGAATATTAACATGTTTAATTTTTCCTCTCTGGGGAACATTCAGTCCTTACGGTGGTAATGCCATTACCTCTCTCTTCCTCTCAGTCCCAGCACCATCCACTCCTTCCTCTACATGTCTCTCTTAATCTCCTCGGGACCCAAGCGACTCTGTCTGATTATACGATATTTATCTTTTCCATTCTGCTGGCATATGGTTCTCTGATCCCTTCTCAAGCGTTTAAAGGGATTGTTGAATGTAGGGAACGTTTCTTTCCCCCCTCCTCTCCTGTAACTGAATTACATGGTTATGGGCTAGTTTCTGCCACCTTCGCTTAGGCTAAACAGTCCCTTAACTCCACAAGTATTAAGGCAGTACTCAGGGTGGCAGAATCTGGTCCTATCTCAACCCCAGAAGGCAATGAGGGGTGATGGTGGTGGAGCAGCCTTAAGAAGAAGAGAGAATAATGGAGAGGGAAGCTTCTTATTCATGCCAGGGCCATAATTTATCTATTTTAGGTCCTTACGTGCTCCCCCGCCCAGGGCCGGCTCTAGGCACCAGCAAAACAAGCTGGTGCTTGGGGCGGCACATTTTTAGGGGCGGCATGGCCGGCGCCAGAATGCCGCCCCTAAAAATGTGCCCCGGCCGCCCTAGCTCACCTCCGCTGCTGCTGCTGCCGCTCGCGCGCCGCTACTCGCCCTCCCTCCCAGGCTCTCAAGTCTGGGAGGGAGGGGGAGCAGCGGCGCGCGAATCGGCTGTTTCACGCGCCGCGGCCGCTCGGGATCTCCCCCTCCCTCCCAGGTTTGAGAGCCTGGGAGGAAGGGGGAGATCCCGAGCGGCCGCGGCACGCGAAACAGCTGATTCGCGCGCCGCTTCTCCCCCTCCCTCCCTCCCAGGCTTGAGAGCCTGGGAGGGAGGGGGAGAGTCCGAGTGGCCGCGGCGCGGGCGCCGCTTCTCCCCCTCCCTCCCAGGCTTGAGAGCCTGGGGGGAGGAGGCAGGGCTGGGGATTTGGGGAAGGGGCGGAGTTGAGGCAGGGCCGGGGGTGGGGTAATTAAAAAACGGGGGGGCGGCCAAAATTGGTTTTGCTTTGGGCGGCAAAAATCCTAGAGCCGGCCCTGCCCCCGCCCCATCATCTCAGCACTGCCCTACCTCCCAGGGATGCTTTGAGGAGAAATACATCAATGACTGTGATACTATTATCCCAATTATGCTCTGTGCCTCACTTCCCCCTGTGTATGACTACACTGCAATTAGACACCAGCAGTGGGCCCGTTGCAGCTGACTCACGGGGCTCTGCGTAGACTTCCCAAGCTCTAGGAACCTCCCACCTCACAAGGCCACCTCGCAGAACCTGGGCTCCAGCCCAAGCCCAGAAGTCTACACTGCAATGAAACAGCCCTGCCGCCGATCCCCATGAGCCTGAGTCCGCTGGCACAGGCTAGCTGCGGGTTTTTAACTTCAGTGTAGACATCTCCTGACAGGCTAAATGGCTTGTCCAGGAAGTCTGTGGTGTGGCAAGGACTCAAACCCAGGTCTCCCAAGTACTCAGCTACTGACCATCCGTGGCTGCTGAAAGGCTGAGGTGAAAGCAGTGTGACATGGTATGTGGAGCCTCATTCCCCTCTCACTCAGGCTGGTTGTAAATCAGGAGCGACTTTTTCTGTGAAGCCAGTGCTATTGGGGAATCTGCCCCACCTCTGACTTATGCCAGTTTGACATTGGTGGCGTTATTCCTGATTTACCCCAGCCTGAGTGAGAGGAGAATTGGCTCCTTCCCATATACCCCCCCCCAAGACCTTCTCAGCGCGTTAAGAGAGCAGAACCCAGTGCAAAATATTCCAAAGGACCTGAACAGACACATTAAGACCCTGCTCCCGCCACGTCCTGAGGAGTCTGAGTTTCCCCACATCTCTCACCAGCCCGGCTGCCCTGCCAAAAGATGCCTCCTTGGCACTTTAAACTGCAAGCGTCAGACTGTCCGCAAAGCGAGGGCAGAGGAAGCAGGATTGATGTCGCCTTTTTATAGCATTCCCGGCTCGAGACGAGTGGTTAGACTTTTAATGGACTTAAAAGCTTGGCCCTGGTAAAGCAGCACTTAAAGCAAATTAACAGGACAGATGGATGAATGTCAGAAAAACAGCCTTTTTAGTTGTCTTTTGATAAACTCACCAAGTTGGGAGCAGGAATGGCAGCCAGCCGAGAGAGAGGAATTAGTCACAATAGGCAATGTCCCTGGGACCTCTGCCTCCCAGCTCAATCCGGGATGATTAAGCACCCCTTATATTCCAGCAGGGCATTTATGCTGCTGACAGTGAATATTTGTTATTTGTATCGTGGTAGCAGTTGGGGGCGCCAGTCAAGGATCAGGACCCCATTGTGTGAAGTGCTGTACAAACACTGAACAAAATGGGACTAACTCGAAAAGGAAAGCACATTTAAGAAGCTATTTATTTGGCCAGTCATTTTCTGTAACTGTTCTGAAGATATTTTAAATCCATTAGCTCACAGATGTTGGCAGGGAGGAAGGGTTTTGTGAGCGAATGTAATGCCAGAGAAAAGGGGCAACTTTATTATCTGTAATATAGTAAAGCCACCTCCTGACCAGGGTGCTGTTGTGCCAGGTGCTGTGCAAGCTGAAAGCAAGAGACAGCCCCTGGCCTGGCCTGAAGATCTTACAGTATAATTAGATAAAGCAAGTATCATCCCCATATTGCAGATTATCAAAGGGGTAGCCGTGTTAGTCTGAATCTGTAAAAAGCAACAGAGGGTCCTGTGGCACCTTTAAGACTAACAGAAGTATTGGGAGCATAAACTTTCGTGGGTAAGAACCTCACTTCTTCAGATGCAAGTAATGGAACTCTCCAGAGGCAGGTATACCTGCCTCTGGAGAGTTCCATTACTTGCATATTGCAGATTGGAGCTTGTGCTGGGCACCAGACCCAGACCTAAGATCCACCTAAGTCTCACTTGGCTGAGCAGAGGGCTGTGCCTGGCCTTGCTTTCCTGCTTCTCCTGAGGAAGACGAGGGCATCATGTTATGCTTATGAGAAGCACATGGGATCTTTTTCAGGGGAAAAGACAATACGCTGCGTTTATTGAAGATACAACAATTAGCATACGCATTCAATCTCTCTCACACATACACATTGTCCTGCCAATGGATGTTATAGTTATCAGTCCAGAGTCCGGATCAATCTAGTGACCAGGTAGGTTGATCACTGGTAGGTAGGAGCCGGGTTCTGTCGGTCGTGATACGATGCTCCGGGGAAGTCTTGGAAGGACGAACCCAAAGTTTCATGGCAAGGCACCCTGTTTATATAGTGATTTTCCTTCATTGGGACCAATGAGTTTCGCACCGTCATGCTGTAATCAATCGTTGTTTGATGAGTGTTTGTTTTCTTAAATTGTCCTTCTCATTCTTTCATCAAGTCTCTCAGGGAGTTACCCCATGCTGGTTTTGATCACAGCTATCTTGTTCCGATTGATAGGTGCCTGCCTCATCTTTTAGAGTCATCAATCTGCCCCCTTCTGACATTTCAATAGGGGCGTGTTGTAATCTTCTGGCGCCCTTGTGTTTGGCCTCAGTTCCTCCCTAGAACATCTGGTTCGGTGATGCCCTTCACACTTATCTCTTAACACGCATATTCCTCATTCACACACAACACAGACTTGATTTACACAGAGCATTTGAACAGGAACATCAAATTGCAGTGCAAGAGAAAATGCATTCTTTTACTTATTTTAAAATACTAAACCTACAACAAAGTGGTGACCCTAAAAGGTCTGTTACTGCCTTGAAATCGGCTCAGATACAGATTCTGGCTGATGCATTAATGCTCCATTAGGCCATTCCTTTCTGCTTTTAGAAAGGGTGGCTGGCAGGATATGGTCAGATCACACACCAATACATTTAATACATGCTATATTATTATTCTTTATCCTTTATTTTAAATTATACAAAATATAAACATAAAATCCTACTACTACAATCACGGGGTTCACTAGCAGCATCCTGATGTCACAGTTTTCAGTCAGGCGAAAGGGTGGTGATGTCTATTTCTTCCTGATGTAAGACAGGGAAGAAGATTGGAAACTGGGGTGCCAGGGTGAGGGCAGAGCACAAGGTGGCGAGGTGGGGGTGGGGGGAGCCAAATATCTGATGTGTCTGGCAAGGACAGCGTAACGGCAGGATCCCTTATAGTCCGTGGTGAAAGAGTTAACTGCACGTTTGTGAATAAGACGTCTAGAAGTGGTGCCTCTCATAAACCCCTGGCTATGAGGTCAGAGGTCCTAGCCCCGAGCCGTCAAGACCAAAGGGAACCTCAGTTCCCTGCCCCCAATCCCTTCCAGTCCCGCTCCCTTGCGCGAGCAGGTTTATTGGGTATGCGCACGTGGTGGGGATTCATAGCACCAAACAGCTTGCTCTGTTGTGCTCAGAAGATGAATTATGACATAGGCCCCGTGTGCCTCTCACAAGCTGTCCCCTCATATATTGAGACCCGGCCTAAGCCGGGGGGGAGTGCGGAGGAAGCAGATGGCAAGCTGGCAGAATGACTAAAGCCTTGGATATCTGTTTTAATGAATTGCCCACCCAGCAGATTAAACATTGCAATAGTCAGTCCCGTTCTACATTGTCAGTAATCTCAGCCTTATTTACAGCATGTGTGAAAAGCTGTGCATTTTCCTCCGTGGCACGGTGTGTCATCTCAGGCAGAATTATAACGGAACGGAAAAGGAATCGGTGGATTTTATCTGAAGCCCATCGAAAGGACTCTGCAGGCACTGACACCACAATGACTACCTTGCAACATGATTCAGGGAGGCAAATGGGCAACAACTGATCCTCAGGTTCATGAGGATTTTGACATACTCAGGGGACCCCCATTCCTATGTCCAATCGTTACTTTTACATCCATTTGCTCAGGAAACGGTTGCTGAGAAATCCTAGGTTATTTCCTTACATGCAAAATGTGCACCAGACACCAGTGTGCACTAATCAAAAGCCCTCTCTAGTGCCCTGATACGCTGCTTATCTTGTATCTTGGCAGCCAATCCAGTTTTGATTCACGCTGTTCGCGAGGCTGGGCACTGTGTTGCTCAGGACATGTTAAGTTGTTAGACGACCTTAGAGATATAGGCTGTATTACAGTTAGAGTTGTGTCAATAACTGATTTTGAGTTTTTGGTTCAGTGGCTGAACTGAACAAGACAAAAAATGTTTATTTTGGGTCAAAAGAAACATTTAGATTGACTTGAAATGTTTTATTCAGTTTTTGAGTGTTGGGGGGTTTTTTAAACTTTTTTTTTGTTTCAAAAATTGGTTCAATTTAATTTGTCAGTTTATAAAAAATCAAAAATGTTTTGTTTCAAAAATGTCAAAACAAATCATTACTTTTTTTTCAGAATTTTATTTTCAACCAAAACAATTTTACAAATTTGAAACAAATTTGAAAATGTTACAGTTGACCCCAAATCTGCATTTTTCCTTGAAAAGGATTTTGGGTGAAAAATTTCACCCACCTCTAGTTAAAGAGGCTATGCCAAACTCTATCCTTACTCACAACTGCATGTGGTGTTGATCATAGAATATTAGGGTTAGAAGGGACCTTAGGTAGTCATCTAGTCCAACCCCCTGCTCAAAGCAGGACCCATTCCCAGATAGATTTTTGCCCAGATCCCTAAATGGCCCCCTTGCGGATTGAACTCAGCACCCTGGGTTTAATAGACTATTGCTCAAACCACTGAGCTAACCCTCCCCCCATCACTAGATAACGATTGTACCTTTGATTTCTGGGCACTACACCTTCACACCTCTAGTCTACACTAGAAGTGCAACATTGGCGCAGCTGCGTTGCTGTAGCGCATCTGGTGAAGATGCTGTATGCTGACAGGAGAGAGATCTCCTCTTGGCATAATAAATCCACCTCTGTGAGAGGCGGTAGCTATGTTGGTGGGAGAAGCTCTCCTGTGGACATACCACAGCCCACATTGGCACTTAGGTGAGTGTAACTTATGTTGCCCAGGGGGGTGGCTTATACCACTTACCAAAGTAAGTGGTAGTGTAGACCTGGCCTAAGGACTGCTCTGTCTGCAGACACTGGTAGCCATTTTGTGTTCATTTCACTGCAGACTGTTAGAGAGGACACAAACACACCAAACTCTTCACTGGAGACTTTGAATTTGTCCGTTCTAGTTTTGTTGTTCTCTTAGACCCAGATTCAGGAAAGCACTTAAGCACGTATTTAACTGCGTCCATCTTCAGGAGAGTACTTAGGCACATGCTTAAAGTTAATCATGTGCTTAAGTACCGTCCTGAATAAGGATGCTTTCCTGAATTGGGACCTTGATGCTAAAAATATCTGCGTGTTGTCTGCATATAGAGAAACATGACACTGTGCAATTCCACTGAAGTCAGTCAAATTGCATAGGTGTAAGTGAGGGCAGAAACTGCTGCTTGCATTTGAGTCGTTATGTGCAGCATTGGAGATTGGCCTGGTACTGGGGATGCCTTTCATTTCCACGTCATCAGACTCAAATCTAGCCCAGGGTGATATGTTATTATTTATTATTTGTATTACTATAGCACCTAGGAGCCCTCGTCACGGACCAGGATTTCATTGTGCTAGGCGCTGTACAAACACAGCACAAAAAGATGGTCCTTACACCAAGGAGCTTACAATCTAAATATAAGACAAGAGATAGCAGATGGGCGGGGGAGCACAATGAGCCTGTAGTGGTTAGGAAGACGGCAGTGGTCTTTGCACACCGGCAGGCGAACTGTTGTCAATTTTTTGTAGGCATCATGGCAGTGGAGGGTTTTGAGGAGGGATTGGAAGGGGGATAAAGAGGTCGCTTTGTGGTTGTTTATGGGGATCACATTCTGTGCACTATGTGAAGTGGATTATGGCACCTCAATCCAGCGCTCTCAGTCCAGTTCTTAGAGAGGATGCGCCCCCTATTTAGCACCTGCTTTGCTTGCGCATGGGGATGAAGGTGGAACAATACTCTTACCTCTCAGGCTTGCCTGATCTAAGTTTGTCTCTGAAAAACACAGCACTGTTGCTAACACAGGTAGAATCCCTGGGGTGACCATGAACAAGCCGTATCGGCAACCCAAAAATGTTCAAAAATCATGAGTCAGGCTCACCAAAAATCATGAGATTGGCTTTAAAATCATGAGATTATGTAAAAATACTAGATGTGGTGTTCTTTTTATTTGCCTTCTGCTTTTTGAGCCTTGAGGGTGCACTGGGGTCACATTCTGAAGCGTTCTCCACAGCCACAAGGGCTAGAAACTTACTTTTTCTTTAAGACTGACGGCTGAAATCATCATATATCCACTTGACTCCAGGAGCTGGGGCTTTAAGGAAAACAATAATTATCATCAAAAATAACAGGAGTACTAGTGGCACCTTAGAGAGTAACAAATTTATTAGAGCATAAGCTTTCGTGGGCTACAACCCACTTCTTCGGATGCATATGCATCCGAAGAAGTGGGTTGTAGCCCACGAAAGCTTATGCTCTAATAAATTTGTTAGTCTCTAAGGTGCCACTAGTACTCCTGTTATTTTTGCGGATACAGACTAACACGGCTGCTACTCTGAAACCAATAATTATCATGAGACTCATGACACAATCATGAGAGTTCACAACACTGTCACTTAGCTGGATGCCTAAATATATTTGAGGGTCTGGGCCAGAGAGGTTGTCATTGAAATCAACCCGATTCAAAGCAAGGACTTGAAACTCGGTTTCTTACCTCCTAATCACCAAGCTATTCCGCGGCTGGTCTCACGCTCTTTCTGCATGACCAGAAATTCCATCCTAGACCTGAGACCTTTCCAACAAAATGGTCACCAAAGAAATAAGTTTCTGTGAAGCATTTTGGTTTTCAAGGAAAAAAAAAGTTTTGTCAATTTTTTTTTTTTTACCAGCTCCACATTTTACATCCACTTGTCACGACTGTAAGTGATGACAATAGTTGCAGGATAACAGAGAATCTAGACCATGGTCTCTGTTAATTACAATTCAGAAGTGTATCTGAGGAATGCTTCTATAAATTTCCAGGCAATGGCTATTTATATTTTGCCACCCCCCGGGTTCCGAACTTTTGTACGTCTTGGTAATAATATCCCATTACTAAACTGTAATTTATGTGTGCATCATTTGCATTATTGAACAGCTGTTATCCTCTCTAAACTGCTTGCCTGCCATATTGCGTAGATAATAATATCTAATCCATATTAATTATAAAAACACAAATCGTCTCCTAAGTAAGGCAAAGTCTGTGAACAGCACAAACGAATAGGTGCCAGGACATGTTAACATTAAGCCTGACACCTCAGCCTCTCACTGTCACGTCAGGAATAAAGCAGAGCGAACAGCACAAGTTAAGAATGGCATCTGAGCTTTAATAGCCTGCAGCCACTGCCATAACCCCGCAGGCTATGATTTCATCATATCTCACTAGCTAAACAAGGTTGAATCAATAAGAAACCTCTATGGGAAACTGCTGCAGGAAGTGCGACTGAAATTATTCACTAGGTGGTGGGTTTTTTTTACTGCATCTGTGGGTACTTCTACATTGGAGCAGCTTGAGTAGACATACCTGTACTAGCTTGATCAAGCGAGCATGCTACAAATAGCAATGCAGCTGTGGGGGCACAGTGGGTGAGACAGGCTCGCTGCCTGAGCATGTACTTAGGGTCTTGGATGGGCTTGTACTGGTTGTACCTGGTGCTGGACTAATGCCTCCTTGTGATGCTAGGTGAAAGGTAAATCTAGTGTCTGACCACTTGTGGTCATTAGCATTCCCCTGGCTCTTTATACAAGAGTGGGAAGCCCTTTGTGCTGATTAGATTCCAATTTGGGTAGTTACATTCTACCTCCCTAAATTCCCCTGGCAATTTTGGCTGGATATAGCACTCTTCTTCCATAGTGTCCTATAGTGCTGTGTAATATGGAACTCTCATCATTTTTCTGTGAGAGTTCATTCTATGTAAGACAAAAACACCATATCACCCATGGGCAAACACTTTTCACAAAATAATCACTCCATAGCTGACCTCTCAGTCCTCGTCCTCAAAAGAAACCTGTACAACAGCTTCAACAGACGAGCCTGGGAACTTATATTCATAACTTTTGCTAGACACTAAAAATCACGATCTTCATAAACACACTGGATTTTTGGCTTGTGACAACAATCTGTAACCCACTATCTCCGCTTTTTAGTCTTATGACTGGAGAGGTGTGAATGGGCCACCTCACCTTGAAGGGGCCCTAAGAATATATGTTAACTACTTATGTAAACAATCTGTTCCACCTTGTATTTAGCCGTGACATTTACCTTTCCCAGATCTGAAGAAGAACTCTATGTAGCTCAAAAGCTTGTCTCTTCAACCAGCAGAAGTTGGTCCAATACAAGATATTACCTCACCCACCTTGTCTCTGTAATAGTCTGCGATCAACACGGCTACAACAACACTGTGTAATATTGTGGCCGCTGAACAGCTATTCCGTTCCCCCTCAAAGGCAGCTGGACTGTAGTGGTGATTGAAAAGTTTGTCAAGTGTTTTCTGATCATTCAGTGGTGAATTTCCTAATTTTGGTCAGTGGCTCACTCAAAAGCTCAACATTATAAAGCTAAAAGAAGGAAACTAAACCCTTCTCCTTCAGTTTTTACCTGTATTTAGAGATAAATGCCAATCAGATCTTTTCTGAGTGTAACCCAACCTATTTGAAAAGCACCATGCCCAAATCAGCAAAAACAACAAGGAGTCCTTGTGGCACCTTAGAGACTAACACATTTATTTGGGCATAAGCTTTCGTGGGCTAGAACCCACTTCTTCAGATGCATGGAGTGGAAAATACAAGTAGGCAGGTATAAATATACAGCACACAAAAAGATGGGAGTTGCCTTACCAAGGTCAGTGCTAATGAGGCCAATTCAATTAGAGTGGATGTGGCCCATTTCCAACAGTTTGGTGAATATCAACAGAGGGAAAATTACTTTTTGTAGTGCTAATGAGGCCAATTCAATCATGGTGGATGTGGCCCATTTCCAACAGTTGACAAGAAGGTGTGAGTATCAACAGAGGGAAAACTATTTTTTGTAGTGACCCAGCCACTCCCAGTCTTTATTCAGGCCTAATTTGATGGCGTCAAGTTTGCAAATTAATTCCAGTTCTGCAGTTTCTCGTTGAAGTCTGTTTCTGAAGTTTTTTTCTTGAAGAATGGCCACTTTTAAGTCTGTTATTGAGTGTCCAGGGAGGTTGAAGTGCTCTCCTACTGGTTTTTGAATGTTACAATTCTTGATGTCTGATTTGTGTCCATTTATTCTTTTGTGTAGAGACTGTCCGGTTTGGCCAATGTACATGGCAGAGGAGCATTGCTGGCATATGATGGCATATATCACATTGGCAGATATGCAAGTGAATGAGCCCCTGATGGTGTGGCTGATGTGGTTAGGTTCTATGATGGTGACCCTTGAATAGATATGCGGACAGAGTTGGCATCGTGGTTTGTTGCAGGGATTGGTTCCTGGGTTAGTGTTTCTGTGGTGTCTAGTTGCTGGTGAGTATTTGCTTCAGATTGGGGGGCTGTGTGTAAGCAAGGACTGGCCTGTCTCCCAAGGTCTGTGAGAGTGAGGGATCATCCTTCAGGATAGGTTGTAGCCCAAATCAGGCTCAGATGGGAGCCCCAGGGCACCATAACATATTATCATCATCATCTAGCCAGAGCTATCAAGTCCTCACTTCCATGAAGGCTAAAATTTACCAAGTTCAACCTCTCCCCACAAAATATAATGTAATTTTTCAAAAAATGGTGTTAATTTCCTCTAAAATTGCCACCAAAAAGAACAGTAATTTCAAATTAAAACTAATGACACCAAAAGACCCTACTAGTTTACAGTAAAGATGATTACAAGACCCAGGAAGCAGTCACACTCTGTCATATTTACAGACTTAAAAAGGCAGATTCTTAAGCAGCGAGAAAAGGCTAGTGTATTTAGAAAATGGCTAAAAGCCATGCCATTCAGCCAGTACCTGGCCCAAAGGACCCAGGCAACATGGTTAATCTGTAGAAGCAAATATCAACAATTTAACACTACCTTGGCTTCTTCAGCAAAAAGTCACAGACAATGTAAGGTTGCAAATGTGTGTGTGTTTATATACAAAGTCCAAAACAGTCCTGGAAACTGGTAAAGTGGCAGAGTTTTCGGTATTTTGATGGGAAATGGTTTGCACTTGCGTATTTTAAAAAGCAATTTAAAAAAGGCAAACAATTGCTCTTCAGCTGAAATCCTACGGTGGTAGGTTTGATTTAAAAACCTAGGCCCCGATCCTGCAATCTGATCCATTCATGCAGACCTTCACACCCCCCCAAGTCCCGTCGATGCCTTCAGAACAGCTCCATGTGGACAGAAGTGTCCACCGATGTGGATCCATACTCAGGATAGGAACAGAATAGAATAGCGACACGGCATGCTGAGTTTCAGCAGTTATTATGGTGAAGTTGGGGTGTAAACTGGGGTTTAGGTAGAATGGAAACACTCAAAGGGAATCCCATTGTCTGACACATTTCAAATCAGACCAAAGAGAACACTAAGAAATATACAATAGATAACAATGCTGTGCTGGTAGAGGGATGGACTAGCTGACCTACGTTTATTCTGTCTCTGGTTCCAATGCACAATAATAGAACCTTAATGAACACAGGACATATTGTTCTTTCACCTTCCCTCAAACTCTCTTCAAATTGCCCCTGCTTTTCTCCTCTGTGTGTGCGACTGCAAAGAGAGTGTCAAAAAGATGCAGTGGTGTCTGTGTCTTTGGTTGTTTTTTTCCCCTTGCTCTGAAACAAGTTTAACTAGGGGAACTTTCTTCGTTCTTGCCCAGTAGAGGGAGACAATCCTCTGAGTTTACTGTGTGAGTGTTTTTTTCTTCTTCTTTCCAACAAGTTCTGGGGTGTTATTTTTTTATTGTTATTATTGTGCTTGGAATACTGTTTTTATGAAAAATAGCTGTAAATGACCATCACCTCACAATTCCAGAGAAGATTAGATTAAAAATGCTGCAGGGAGGGTGAACACACGGAAACAATCTACGTGTGGTGAGGAAGAAAGGAGCAAATTGGACGGGGTAGGGGCTCTCTGTAAAGTGTGTGTATGTGTATGTTTGTGAGAGAGACAGACAGTGGCGACTAATGTATCACAGTTTACAGTCTGTGTGTCTGTATTTTTTACTGTGATGAGTGTGAGCTAGGGGAGCACATGCGTTTATCTGCATGTGGTAGGCGTTTTACAGATCTAGTGGAGTGTGTTCACATGTGAGGTTACTTCTGGGTGTGAATGTGAGTGGCTCGCTGTGTCTATCTATCCCAGGCCACGTGGCAGGAGGAGGTGAGAAGAGTAGAAAAGAACCGCATCTATGGGAGGTGCTCGGAATAGAGCTGTGTGAGTCAGGCGTGGGAGGGGGTGATTTTGAGTGCATGCGTGATAGTGGAAAGTGGTTTTTAATTGTGGGCTCATGTGCGTAGGAGGGGATGTGTGGGTGGCTGTGTGTGAGTATAGGGAGGCAGGGAGGGGTGTTGTGTGCCTACAGGAAATGCTTATAGGTGCGCAGTATGGCCGAAATTGCCCAGCCCACCTGTGGAATTTGGATGTCTGAATTTCATTAATTTTAATGGGAATTGGGCATGTAAATCCCACAGGCAGCTTGGACAATCTCAGCCTGTGTGGGTGAGGTTCATTTTGGAGTGTCTGTAGGAGTGTGTGTGGGTGGCTGTATGAGTGAGCATTGCCTGCATGGAAGTGTGAGCATACAGAGATGGTGTGTGTGTGTGTTCCCAGGAGATGTTTGTAAGTGCACAGTATGTGCATAAGATTAATTTATGAATGTCAGTGGGAGTGTAAAGGCAGCTGAGTCCATATTTGTGAAGGCTTTGTGTGTGTGTGAGCATATGGAGATGGAAAGGGTGTATGTGTGCAGTTCGTTTCTGAGTGTCAGTGGGAGTATACATGGGTAGCTCTGTGTAAGAGCTGTGTGTGTATGAGTGAGGCTATGGAGGCTACGGAAGGTATGTGTGTTATACAGGAGAATATTTGAGTCCATGGGAAGTTATGTGTGTAAGGTGCCTTTGAGCGTGCGTGTGTGTGTGTGTGTGTGCGCGCGAGCGCTTAGGAGTGGCAGCGCTCAAGTGTGTATCACAATTGGATTTTGCCTGGGCTGGCTCCAAGTCCTTGCAGAAATTCGAGCCGATAAGGCTGGGTAGCAGTTGGAGTCCAACACAACCAGGGACAACAAAGGATGAAAGGAACCAAGCAAATGAAACAAGCTTTTTGAAGTCCCTACAGAAATAGCCCTTCGCTATATTTAGTGAATCCCATGGCTCCCGCAGAACAAAGCTGTCGTCATCGGAGAGAAAACAGAAGTTGCCCTGAAAGAGGATAACACACTCTGGAGTGGCAGAAGGAAACATGGGATAGAAGGCCAGCCATTTAAAAAAACAGCTTGTTCTGGGCCCAATCCGATGCCCATTGAAATCCATGGAAGGCTTCCTACTGTCTTCAGTGGGTTTTGGATCAGGTCCTCGTTTGGCACGTTGTCAGAGCCTTTGGCTCTGTCTATTCTTCAAATGTTGGGCGCTGTGGTTATGTTCGCTCCCCAGCCTGGATTGGAACATGGTTCAGCGGAGTGCAGATCAGACCTTAACCATGCTCCTTGGGGCCCGCTTTGCCTCCTGCTCACTGTGCTCCCACGCTGCTGTAACTCTGGTGACCTCTGAGGAGTTGAGCGAGGGGAGACCCAGACCCTTGGTTATGAGGATTTCCTAAGCAGGCTCCCTGAAGTATGTGTAGTGTAGACAGAGGGGCCAGATCCTAGCCATGCTTTGAACCATGCCGGCAGCACAAAGCAGCCCCGCTTACTTGACTGTTTAGCGCTCTCTCATGGTGTAGCAGCGATCGCATCACGGCATACAGCACAGGAGTGCCTAGGTCACTCCCATCAACACCCAGCGTGTTGTGGGTATCGTCAGGGAAATGGGGGTGTGGCTGAGAGCCACTATATCTGGCTAGTCTTGACTGCTGCATGATAGCTCCTTGGGAGAGGCTGGGTGGGTGGAGCTGGGTAAGGCTACGATTTTTTCATGGCCGTCACAGAAGTCATGGAATGTATGAGTCCAGCCACCTCCGTGACTTCAGCCCGCAATAGCGGGGAGCTGCAGGGTACCCCTGCTGCCTGCTGGGGGTACCCTGGAGCTCCCAGCCACCGCGGGCAGCAGGGGAACCCCGAGCTCCGGGCCGCCGTGGGGAGAGGGGGGCCTTGGAACTCCAAGCGGGCCCCGCAGCTACATAGCCGCTGCTGGCGGTGTGGGGCCCCTAGCTGAGCTCCCTACTTTGTCATGGATATTTTTAGTAAAAGTCAAGGACACGTCACGGGCTTCCGTGGATTTTTCTTTATTGCCCATGACCTGTCCCTGACTTTTACTAAAAATATCCATGACAAAATCTTAGCCTTAGTCCTGACTCTTATGCCAGAAGTGGGGGAGAGCGGGCCGCCTCTAGATTAGGGGCATTGGTTTAAAGTCACTTGTATCCTCACACCAGCTTCATAGAGCAGCAAGGCCAGTAACAAGGATCCGTGCTAGTGCCTTAGTCCATCCCCACTCCGGTTAGTGAAAGTCTCCATACACTAGGAAAGTGGGTCATGAGATATGAAGAACTTGAGGCCGCTAAGGATTCCTGAGGGGAGATAAAACCCAGTGCCATTCATTGGCAGAGCGGGCCAAATCCATCCCTGGTGTAAGCAGGGATTTGACTGCCATTGCACCGGAGTGCGCCAGTGGATGGAATCAGACCGGTCTCTGGTTGGAGGTTTACAATACAGGGCTCTAGCGCTCTGACAGAGAGGTTCCTTCAGGTGTTTTTGGAGAGGACATTTTGACCTCGCTTCTGCATGTAAAATCTGAGGCTAGTGGGGACATCAATGCCATCTGTATGTGGTCATGGAATCATTGGTCCTGATTGCAGATTCCCAAGATGGTGGGTTTGAATCTGGAGTGGGGGAGTAGATACTGTAGGACAGTGGAGGCCCTTACAATGAATAAGGAAAGGAACCCACATGAACTTCAACAGCACTGAGAGGTGGCTTGGCCTGCCGGATAGGACATTAGCCAAAGACTTGGGTTCTATTCCCATCTCAGTCACTAGTGTACTGGGTGACCTTAGGCAAGTCACATTGTCTCTCTGTGCCTCAGTTTCCCCACCTGTGAAACCGGGATAATGCTATTTCCCTGTTTTGATGAGAAGTGCTATATTGGAACTAGGTGTGATTCATTTCCCAGGTACAGATACCAATTCTGAAAAACTTTGAGCATCTTTATACAGTTTTAAACCTTTTCCTTTCTGGGCCACACAGATCATGCCCAAGGCAACATTGCTAGAAAAACAAGACTACTGGTAGTTTCGTTGCCTGGGTACAGAGCCTGAATGCAATTTTCTCTCACAACATACACACAGAAAGTAACTGCATGTGTATGGCTAGTTACAAAGGATGTGGTCAGATCCTCACCCGGCTCATTAAATCACGTCTGTGCCAGGGCTCTGGCCAAGAGCTTAGGGAACTGTGATCTCCAGGCTCAGTCTAGAAGAGTCTCGTCCCTTATAAAATATATCACGTACAGTGTAGACACAAGAATATAGGGAGGATAGGTCTATATATAAGTAGCCCAGGTCTGTTGGAGTACACAAGCTTAATATTTGCTGTCTCTAAACATTTGTGCCAGGAAAAAAATCACTCCAATGTGTGCAGAAAGTTAACACAAAGGGGCATGAACACTGTCAAAGGAAACTCATTTCAAAATTGATAATAATAATAGTAATAAGACCTGGCACTTCTAATTTAATATTTATAAGCTTTTCTGTAGCTCTTATCACTGTAGTATCTGGCCACATCCCAACCATAAATGAATGATCTTCACAACACCCTGGTGAGGCAGGGAAGTCTTAGTTTCCCCAGCTGTCCCAGAGGGATGATAATGTACAGAGGGGGTAAGTGGCTTACCCAAGGTCACAGGAACGGGGGAACCAGGGGTGGAACCCAAGAGCCTCAATTCAGTGATCTAAGCCAGCCTTTTTCAACCTTTTCAGGGTGGTAACCCTTTATCTGAAGTCAATAATTTTCACCACCACTTTACATTTCCCATGCAAGTAAGGATAAGACATGTATTAACGCTAAGTCTATAACATTTCTTTGTGGGTGTGTCGAGATGTTAACAGAGAACACTTGACCTTGAAAGGGAAGGGTGTGTGGGAAGTGGAGGAGTGAGATTTTCTTTGCTTTATTTAGCTGGTAATAATATTTTCAGTGCCGTGTGCCTCCCACCCCAATTGCCCTCCTTCCTTGGGGTCACGACTTACCGGTTCAGAAACACTACCTAACCAATAGCCCACCCCCCTTGCACCAGTCCCTGTGCTAAACAACCTCTGGTGACCACATTCCAGTTAGCTGGCAATGAGGAGCTAGGCATCACTTTTGGAGTTTAACTCCAGATACTTGAGGCTACAACAGAGAACAAGCCAGTGAAGTAGCAAGTGTGTGGTCCAAAGTCTGAGCCATCACTGCAGAGCAGAGATCTTGGGAGGCGGTTTGTATCTGCCACGCTGCTGTTCTTTCGGGCACTTTTGATGCATCCCAGGAAAGACAAATAGACCTCTGAAAATATCTGTTCAGGAAGAGGTTTTCCACAGCACCTATAAAACATTCATAACTCCTCCATTGTGCTGTAAATCTTTAGCAGGAGTTGATAACAGTGCATGAATTTTTAATGTAACATTTATAAATGGTTATTAAAACTATCCTTAAAGTAAAGTGTCAGTTTATTTTTAATTAACTGTTGGCTATTTAAGCTCCTGGATGGCCCTGGGGCAGTCTAACAATCCAACAAATTAATATTCGAGATTAACCTTTTGTTTGCTGCCACATCGGAGGGATAAGTCAATAGCTCCACATACAAGAGTCACATGCATGGGGTCACGTATGTTCATCCCTCACTCATTGGGTGGGAATGTAAGTCATCCAAGGGCTGGAGTTTCTTAGTATTCCACATTGCAGCCTTCTTCTGAGGACTTATGGGAGTTATTTCCTCAGTGTTTAGCAGATCCACTAGGTGAGTTGTATTGCTGCACAAGTTCTAGATGGACACAGATTTGTTACATGTTATTGGGCACCAATTTCCATTGTGGTCAATGGGCTTTGATCAGATCCTTAATGACATAGCTTGAGGAACCTAAAGCAAAAGACACACATTTCAAATTACACATGTGATTGGGACACTGGCCATTTATAATTTGCACTGATCGATTGCATAAATCACCCAATCAGGAAATAGAAGCAACATCACGTGACTGATGAAACTAAGCACCTTAGGGTGAGTTGTGAATTTTACAGCAGACTATGTCATTTGAAATTTAGTTTTTCTAAATGTTTTCCTGTTTATTCTACAAAATGTGCTCTTCAGGGAGATTCATCCTAGCAAGGCCTAAGCATGAACAGGTGTGGAAAGTGAACTTGAAGTAGCTGTGAAGTAGCTATTTCACTGGTTTGTTCTCTGTTGTAGCCTTAAGTATCTGGAGTTAAGCTCCAAAAGTGATGCCTAGCTCCTCATCGCCAGCAAACTGGAATGTGGTCACCAGAGGTTGTTTAGCACAGGGACTGGTGCAGGGGGTGTGGACTATTGGTTAGGTAGTGTTTCTGAACCAGTAGGTCGTGATCCCAAGGAAGGAGGGCCATTATTATTATCATTATTATTTGTATTGAAATAGTGCCTAGGAGTCCGAATAATGAACCAGGACCCTGTTGTGCTAGGGGCTGTACAAACAAAGTACTTACATACAATTGAATTCAAATTTGCTCTCACATCTGAATGAATAATCATGGGAATTGTTTTGGGGCTATTTGCTCAGACGCAGTCTGCAATATAGTCACAACCATACAGTCCTTATACAACCACAGATTTGTCACAAATGATACCCCCAAATTATGTTCATTGTTTGTTTGTTTGTGTCACTTTCCTTAAGATTGTTTGGTATTATTTTGGAGGGATGTTTTCAGATGAAAGAAACAAGCTCCACTATCATATAGTCGACCTAGATAGGTTTCAGAGTGGTAGCTGTGTTAGTCTGTATCAGCAAAAAGAATGAGGAGTACTAAATAGTTACTTGAGATGGTTTTTGTTTATTGTGTTGTTAAAAAAATTAAAATTCAATATTTTGAAATTTTGACAAAACAAAATGTTACACACAAAAATTACAGAATTTCAATTTTTGACCAATTTCCATGATTATTCATTCAAATATGAGAGCAATTTTTTTTTACTATAAAAGGTTAAAAAATGAAAAACATTGTCATGAAAACATAGAGGTTTGTTTTTCTTGACATTTGAAATGTAGACAAAATATTTCATTCGTAATATCAAATTTTAAAACATTTCAACCAGCTCTGATAATTAAGTTCTTTACTGAATACTGAAAATATTGGCCTGCCTACTGTATTTTGAAACAAGAGCTAGCCAGAATATTCAAAACGACCCAGATTTCCAGCAATGTATTTGCTATCTGTTAGCGTTCATTGAAGAATTTTGGCAAAGCAGTAAAATTTGTAAACTGTGTTCTTCTGCTGTTTGGTATCCTCGTTGTGAGACTGGTCCCGTAAGTGACATGCATTGTTTTTGCTGTCTGATTTGATGACTGAAACTTTTAAAGCAGGAGAACATGTTTGTTCCAGTCATGTAATAAGCATTTCAATTGTGCTAAACTGTGTGGACATTTTGGGACTCATGCACATTTTCACAATTACCCACTGGCCATCCAAACACTTACAAGTAATGGATAACATCAGTATGGCCAACCCCAAATGTTCAAAAAATCATGAGTTAGGCCCAAAAAATCATGAGGCTAAAAAGAAACAAACCTTGTATTCTTTTTACCTGCCTTTTGGTTTCTGAGCTTTTAGAGTGCACTTTATATTTTCAAGCTATTTTCTGCATCCATGAGAGCTAGAAACATACCTTTTTTTAAATGAAAGCAAAAATTCTCACATAATCACTACATGAGAATGTAAAAATGGCTATTATAAGTCAGATTAATGGTCCATCTATCCCAGTAATCTGTCTCTGACAGTGGCGAGTATCCAAGCTTCAGGAGAAGTATACAGAATGGGGCAAGGGATCCACCCATCTTCCACTCCCGGCTTCTGGCAAGCAGAGATTTAGCATTGTCCCAAGATGGGGTTATATCCCTGACGATCTTGGCTAATAGCCATTGATGGACCTATCCTCCATGAATTTATCTAGTCCTTTTTTTAACCCACTTATAATTTGGCCATCACGAGATCCCATGGCAGTAAGTTCCACAGGGTAAGTGTGCATTGTGTGAAAAAGTATTTCCTCTTGTTTGGATTAAACCTGCTGCCTCTTAATTTCATTGAGTGACCCCCTGGTTTTTGTATTGTGGGAATGGGTAAATAATACTTCTCTAGTCTCTTTTTTTCACACCATTCATGATTTTATAGACCTTTGTCATATCACCTTTTAATTGTTTCTTTGAACAGCCTTAATCTTTGTAGCCTCTTCTCACATGGAAACCATTTCATATGACCCTTGATCTTCTTTATTGCCCTTCTCTGAACCCTTTCCAGTTCCACACTCTGCTTTTTGAGATGGGGTGACCAGCACTGGACTCAGTATTTAAGGTGTGGGTTTATATAGTGCCATTATGATATCCTTGTTGCAGGCTACCCCGCCCCCCCATGCCTGTTACACTCCCTATGTCTGGGCCTCTAGGGGCTTTAAGAAAACTCATGCTAATATCACCGGAGTTGTATGACCGCACCAATCACAGTGAACTGAACTCGATGCTTTTATTTGTGAATCAGGTTCCCTGCTCTTCTACCAGCTGTGGCTGAATGAAACTTCACAGCATCAGCTTGTGCCTGAATGATGTCTCTGAAATGTTCATTCCAGTGACTGTGGCTGAGAGCTAATCTCCTTGGAATCTGCACTTCCTGATCTCTAGAGCCACTGTCGGAAGTTTTATGACCAGCTCTGCTGCGGATCTTGCAGGAAAGGACCCTGCAGAAACAAAACCTCGGAGTGGTGGAGGAAAGATGATCTCGTCATTAAAACAAAGGAATGGGGCATGGGAGATCTGGGCTCAGTTCTCTCGGCTCTACCTGCACAGTTGTTCAGATCTTCTAAGCACAGACTTCTTGTGCAACCTTCAGCACATCCCAGGGGCCAGAATGAAAAGTGGACCCGCACTGCGGGTGCTGAGCAGTAGCCAAAGGAGCTCAGCACCTATCCTGCACTCAGAGTGCTGAGTTCCTTTGCAGCTCTGGTCCTGATTATAGCTGCTCAGTTCCATTGCATATTTGCCCTTTATTTCTGTGCTTCAGTTCCCCGCCTGGAAAATGGGGATAATGCTACTTCCATCTTCACACCCTTTGTCTGTCTTGTCTAGTGAGAGTGTCAACGCTTAGTGAGAGACAGACTCTCTGCCAATGGGTTTGCACAGCTCCTAGCGCAATGGGATCCTGAGCTCATTGGGCCTCTAGGCTCTCTGGTTGTGCAAATTCTAATTAGTCTCATTGCCATGCCAGCACTGGGGGCTCAGTGACTGTGAGCTAATCTCCTCGGTGCACCCTGCTGGGTTGCCTGTTGATTGCAGGCTAAAATTTCCATGGGCAGACAGTTTATTTAAACTTTTTTTTTGTCTTCAGAAGCTCAGCTGGGGCAGCGGGGAAGCGTGAACTTCAATCTT
Organism: Emys orbicularis; assembly: GCF_028017835.1. Lineage (NCBI taxonomy): Eukaryota > Metazoa > Chordata > Testudines > Emydidae > Emys > Emys orbicularis. The sequence goes on along the minus strand of NC_088700.1, from coordinate 16,139,331 downwards.
CAGATCATGCAAGCAACAAGGCATCAGCCGTCAAAGTGACACAAGCAACGATTTCCTTTGGTAAACGTTGTTCAGCGCACCGCGGTTTCCTAGCGATTAAAGCAGTCTTGGAAATGTCACTGCCCCGACCAAATGAGATAATTTGTGTCCATTGTCACTGGGAATCAAGCCTCTTTTTTTTTATATTTTTAATTAACTTGTGAATAGGAGGGTGGGGGGTGAACGCGGTATGGGTGCCCTGGCTGCGGTATGGAAATGAGAGCTGGGTAATTGTGCTCGCTAAATGAACTTGACTCTATAGTTGGTGTCAGGTTTGGCTAAGTGCCCTGGGCCAACGAAGACTAATTAGGAATGCATTAAATATTAAAGCGCTCTGACACCAGGGCACTGATGGTGACAGAAGAAAAGAAATTCCATAACCTAATCTGTACCCAACAGGAGTAATTTATGTTCCCTTCTTTTAATGAAGGAAAATCCAATTAGATGGCCTGCCGGAAAATATATGTAAAGGAAAAGTTAATTTTAAAAAAATACATATATAAAATAACACAGATGCTGTCAGCACAATCTGTTAGTGTCAGTCTCCCTCTGGTCTGGCTCTGTTTGATTGTTTCCATTTACATACATGGGCTGGAAAAGTAGATGGTGTTTTTGGCAATTAAAATATTGTTGGCTGGGTTCATCCCTGAGCTGGCATCAGTGCGACAGGACAATGCAAGAGCTGTGGGGTGCCGGTGTGGCCCAGCCAAGGTTAGAGCAGCCGCAAAGACTGCTCTAAGTTGCACCCCTACTGTAATGCCACTATGGGCTAGTGCAGGTATGCAGCATCACCAGGTGAGTCCTTGCTGGCCACCCCTACCCACCCTTTTCTGACGCCAGCCCACTCCTACTCCATTCTCTCCCCACTCTGGTACACCCCCATTCCTAGGACTCCCTGAGTGGGGGAACTCTCTGGGAGAGGCGGGTTTATGCCTGTCTTGAACCCTCTGAGAGCCAGCCTAAGCATTAAATGGGCCCCTGTGTGTGTATATATGGTGGGGGGAGAGTGGGTTTAGGCTGTGGTGTGTTTGTCTGTGCCGGTATGGTGGAGGTGTAGGCTATGGTGTTTGTTTGCCTGTGTGGTGGGGGTTTATGGTGTGCTGGGTGAATGCTGCAGTGTGTGTGTGTGTAGTGAGGGTGTGTGTGTACAAAGCACTTTTTCTGTGAGGCTCCCAAATTGCTTTTCAAACTTCCATCCATTAAACCTCACTCCCCTTGTCTGCCTCAGTGAAATTGCCCAGTCTGTGTTACCACTACTCTGTATCCACAGCTCTTCAGTGCAATTTTGTTTGACCTTTAGTTAAATACCCTGCTCTGCTAGGCGACTCACTTTTCATGGTCTGTCTATTTATCCAATCTAATCAAATCTAAAATAGAATATATTGGCCTGATCTTGCAGCCCCAACTCACGTGGGTGTCTGTCTCACAGTCTGCATTCCTGTCTATGTCAAGCTAATCTAATCTATTGGCTTGACCCTCTAATTATTAGCTGTGGGCGTCTACCTGTCGTAGTGCCTATGTATTTGCAAGAGGATTATTTCTAGTAGGATATACTAGCATACACTGTGTGTTTGTGTGCGTATGACAGTTATCCCCCATGTACCTGCCTATACACCCACCCCCCACACCCACTCCCTTCAGCCTTTTTTCCTTCTCTTTTTCTTTCCCCCCCCACTCCAGAAAAAAACTGCATTTATGAAATTACAGGAAGCCCATTTTTCTCAGGGAAGTTGGTTGCCACGGGTTACCAGATGCTTATCTGTCCCCGGCGCTATTTTGCTAACTGCAGCCATTACAGGGAGGGGCTAAAGAGACAAGGCTGAAATCTGCAGTGGACATCAAAGCGTTGACTCCCCAGCTAACCCTCACCTGTGCAGAGCGAGCGAGAGAACCGCAGTGAGCGACAGGGAGTGCTTTCTCCAGCGGGGCTGGGAACCAACTATCTCAGGGCTGCTGAGTTCATGCAGTCTGAGTAAATACATGTAATGTGTGCTTGGAGTCTATTAGCAGTTCCTCTCCGCAGCAGCGGCTTACTCAGGCCTGGCCCTGAATGTAAAATTGACTTGAAGTTTGTTGAATAAAATAAAATAAAAATAGGGGGAGAATATCTTACATACCCAGAGAAAGAATGTTAGCATTTTATTTTGACAGCGGGATTGTTTTGAAAAGGTCAGGGCATGTGGAAAAAGAAAAATTACAGAATGAAGCTATTTTGTGAGCATGCTGCCCTCTGCTTTCCTGGCATGTTGCTCCTCACAGAAGCTGATCACAAATTCCCTTTCTCCGATGCTTCTGAGCAGTGTTGGAGAACGTGGGGAAGCATTGCGGAAGGGGTGCCTCCAGGGATGAATCAGCTGGGAAGAGCAGAAATCTTTCTCCCTGCTAGAAAAGATAAATAAAACAAAGGGAGCTTAAGAAACCCATCTTTGCAGGCCCTCAGGGATAAGAAAGGTTGGACAAGACCCAGGAGTTGATTTGGGGGCTTGCTTTTGCAAAGCAAGAGCTAATTACACTCTGGCTTAAATGCCTGGTTGTGCTGACATCAATCTTACATGATAGGATTTTGACCCTAAGATCCAGTGTCTCCATGTTATGATGGTCACTGAGCCCCAAGACCCTATATTATGATGAAACTATGTCCTTATATTGAGCCCCGTCTCCAGATAGGGCCCTGTCCATATAATTCCAATTTCCCATGCTGTCCTTGGTCCTGATGCCTTCATGCCCCATGGATTTCCTCTTTCTCCATGCTGAGCCACTTGTCCGGATGCTTCCCATGTTGGTCACTATTTTAGATCTCCTGCTTGTCCCCAATTCCTGCAGTTCCTGTTTCCCATATTAATCCTTGGTCCCCACGTCCTCAATTCTTCATGTCCTCATGGTTCTCCATGTTACATCCTGGTCCCCATATCCTAATGGTTCTGTCCCCGATGTTCCAAAAATCCCTGGTTCCATGGCCATCCCTGCCTTTGTCTTTTCCACCTCTTCATTCAGTACACAAAGAGAACACTTTACTATTACAATAACAAAAGAAAAATAAGCTAAAAACAATACCTTACATTTCAAATACCTCCTGACATTTCCTTTATCTTCTCCTAATGGAATGACAAGTGACTTATCTCCAAAGGGAAGCCAGTCTCCTAGAGCTGTCTACACCGTGTAAATAAATAAATAAACAAACACATAATTTGTAAATTCTCTGATTAGCTTTGTCACTGTGAGACTCTTCCCTCGTTGTCATGCCCTCACCCCAAACTCTTTTTATGCGCTATTTCACAAAGTGGTTTTCGTACTTGAATGTTTTCTGCCAGACAAAAGCTCCTTCTTCGCATATGAAAGGGAAAAAACCCAAATATCTCCCCCCAAAAAACAACAAAAGCAGACCAGAATGAATTAAAATGCCGGTATTTCTCCCTTTTTCCAGTCCCTGCATCTAGGGTGTGAATTTTAAAAATAACTAGATTTTTACAACTAGTTAAAAATTATATAAAAAAGAACCATAATGAGAAAGACAGAGAGCGAGAAAGACACAGAGAGAGAGAGACCCTGACAGCAGGGTTCAATGCAAGACTAACTAAAATATTTGCTAATGAGAGGGAGAAAGGAAAGTAATTTAAAAGATTTAAAATAGTTGGGGCTTTTCATTCATGCCACCTTCCCTTTTCATTACATATTTCAATATTTGCCTACCTTTCTGCAGAAAGATTTACTTCAAGTGCGTACAAATTACCTGGCATTTGGCTAAGGACAATATGTCTAATTATGGTTCTAAAGACCTGAAATATTTCTGAGCTTAAGCTAAAAGTCAAGCGCACAAAAAAATATTACTAATCCTCTTTAAATTCATTTCCATGTCTGTTTTGGTGTAAGAGAACACCAAAAGAGGAAGATTAAAACAAAGGAGAGAGAGGGGCGGGAGTGGTGGATTTTACTGTGAAAGGGCCTGAGCCAAACTCTATTGAAGATGATGGAAAGACACCTGTTTACTTGACACAGATCTTAGTGCTCGCCCTTATGGTTTGTGACAGGAACAGGAATGAGGGGGTGGGATGGGAGGCCACGCTAGAGACTGTGAAAGGGCTTTATGGCAGGTGTTGCATTGACTTGGCTGGAGTGGGCTCAGATTGCAGGCACCAGCACTGAGGAGACCCTGAGTGCTGAGGGCCCCAGGACTTCCCAGACAGCCCCTGAGCCTACAGGCTATATGGACAGGAAGGGGAATGCCATTCCCCTCACACAAAGTAAAGATGCCAGTGCTGCGACTAGTGGGTCATTCAGCCATGGAGTCCCACATGTTGCTGTTCTAGGCGCTGGCCAGGTCCAGAAAGCTGGGCAAACCCTGCTCCCAGCCAAGCTAGGTGTAAATCCGGAGTAACTCCCTTCCTGTCTAACTAATGGCTTTATGGACAGCCTGTTACTGAGCTATCTAAACCTTGGTCAAGAAGTTACTCTGGATTTATACTTGGCTGGCTGCAAAATTTGGCCTGTTGACTTCAACAAGAGTTAAGGGGGTCAGGGCCCCGACCCAGAAAAAACACGTAAGCAAATGCTGAACGTTGCCTCCATAAGTACATAACAATGGCCATACAAGGGCCAACCAATGGTTTATCTAGCCCAGTATCCTATCTCTTGACAGTGTCTTGTGCCAGATGCTTTAGGGGGTGTGAACAGAACACGGGCATTTATTGAGTGATCCATCCCCTGTTCTCTGGTCCCAGCTTCTGGCAGTCAGAGGTTTAGGGACACCCAGAGCACGGGGTTGCATCCCTGACCTATATTGCCTAATAGCCACTGATGGACCTATCCTCCATGAAATTATTTTATTCTTTTTGGAAGCCAGTTATACTTTTGGCCTTCACAGCATCCCCTGGCAAGGAGTTCCACAGATTGACTATACATTGCATGAAAAGTACGTCCTGATGTTTTTTAAAACCTGGTTTCTATTAATTTCATTGGGTGACCCTTGGTTCTTGTATTACACGAAGGAGTAAATAACCTTTCTTTATTCACTTTCTGCACACCATTCATGATTTTATGGACCTCTATCATATCCCCTCTTGATGACTCTTTTCCAAGCTGAATAGCCCCAGTCTTTTTGGTTTCTCCTCATCTGGAAGCTATTCCATACCCCTAATAATTTTTGTTGCCTTTCTTTGTACTTTTCCCAATTCTTTATTTATATATATAGTTATTTCCCTCCACTCCTTTAAAACAAGACTCAGCACTTAAAACTCCCAGCAGTACACTGAGTCCGCAGAGGTCTCTGTAAGTCCAGCAGGAATGGGTGGAATGCGCTCACATCCCAGCATTCAGCTCCTAGATCTGGGAGAAGGTGCTCTCCCTACCTTCCCAGCCACCACCCTGTCACTTCTTCAGCAGCTGCTGGGCTGTCTGACTCCTGGCAGTCTGTTGTAGCCATGTTAGGCCCAGGATATTAGAGTCATAAGGTGGGTGAGGTCATATCTTTTGATGGACTGACTTCTGTTGGTGAGAGAGAAAAGCTTTCAAGCTGACACAGATCTTTTCTTCAGGTCTGGGAAATGTACTCCTGGGTGGTCTGGCTTTATCCCTGAAGGAGACAGTGAGGTGCCTTGTGGATATAGGGCTGCTGGGGACTAGTCCTGAATGCAGAAGAGGGCAGCCCAGAGCAATCCTCTACCCCTGGCTGCTGCAGTTGCCAGGCATTTTTTGCACTGGAGATCTGTCATGTGGCTGCCCCCAGAGGGGCATTCATTGAATGTTGGCCTTCCCCCAGCATTGGACCTGGTTTCTAATGGGTGTGTAGAGATCATCCCCTGTAAGCATGCAAGAAGGGTTTTCCTTCCATGGTAAGTTAACATGTGCTTTCTGCGTACAGTGTGGTCTAGTGGACAGGACACTGGCCTGCCATGTGGGAAACCTGCATTCTGGTCCTGGTTCTACCACTGACCTGCTGTGTGACCTTAAGGAAAAATTACTTCCCGTCCTGCCTCCACTCCTAGCCTCTTCCCTTCAGAAACTGCAGAGTCCAGCAGGTGTGCGCTCAGTTAAGCTTTATTTCAAGTCCCCTTCACCAGTATCACCACAGTCCCCCACACTCCCACCTATTTCGAGTGCTTGCCAAAGTTTAGGCCCTCTCAGCAAGACCTGAGGGGAACGGGTCTACTCTGAACCCTCTGTTTGGCTAATCCAGTCCCCTTCTCTCTCCCTCACCTTGCACTTCCTTCCTGTACCTCTTTTATCAGCTGTGGGCTGATGGGGCCAATTGAATGTTTACCCCCTGTCCAGCCCACTGTCCTGATTAGATCATTACCCCAATTAGCATCTCCTGGGGCACTAATTAGCCTCCAAGTAATCAGAGTGCAGGCTCACCTACTTGCTCCCTGCACTCCGACATCCCGCCCTATACCTCTGCTTCTCTGCCTGTCATGTCTATTTACGTTGTAAGCCTTTCAGGACCGAGACTGTCACTCACTATGTATTTGTACAGCACCTGGCACAATGATGCCCCATATCAGAGTAGGCAGTACTCAAATAGGAAGAAATTATATGCCAGCCTGCAGAGTGGAGATAGATAAACTTCCCACCCTTTGAATTTATATCAAGGGATGAAGTGTGGAGCTGGATAACTATTTCCTGACATAACCCCCATTTGCGGAGGGGGGGGGGATAGTGGCAACGCTAGGGGTTGCCTCTGCAGAGAGCTCTCATGAAAATTCATCTGTGGAATTAGAGGGCAGAGTGACCAATTTTCAGGGGGACTTATGGGTTGCAGGTGGCACTAGTTTCCTGAAGAAGAAATGTGTTGCCAAAAAAAGAACAGATGGTTCAAGTCACCAGTTATATATTTCTATAATTAGTAGCAAGCTGTGATCTCGGGCCTTAAAGAAATTGTCAATGTCTATGAAATTCCTCTCCTCGTTATGAGAGGAGGGAGCATGAAAGGGGTGCCAAGGGAAGGCTCCTGGCTGTTGAGCGGAAACTTGGTGGTTACGGCAACAGGTTAGTATTCATGCAGGTCTTGGGTCCTTGAAGAACAAGATTGAAAACGTTAGAAAAATGCTGCGGGCACTTAACCATCTTCTGTGCTCTGTGCCTTCCCACCAGCTCCGTGGGCTGCAGCTGATTACTGCCGTTGAGGAAAATGTTCCTGGATCAAATCTGGGTCAGCTTCAATTCTATTATCCTCTGGTGGTATCCTTTCCCCTAGTTCTACCTCAGCCTATTTCTTTCTCTCTTTAGCTTTTTGTTTTCTTGTCTCATGTTTCAGTTCTTTGGGGCCTGATTCTGCTCTCACACGGCTTTGACATAGGGGTAACGCCATTGATTGTGGTGGAGCGATTTCTGAATCAGTCATGTGTAAGGGAGATTCGAGCCAGATCCTTTGTATTGAATGCATTTTGTACACCCTCTGCAATGGGTGCTGTCTCTGACAACATAACATATTTGTTATTACAGAGTATATAGCCTATCTGTTCCCTAAAGCATTTGGGTGCGGGACTAGGGGAGGGCATCCATTGGGTGAGTTTATTTATTTTAGTTACTATTGGAAGCATCAGGCAGGTTAGTATTTTCCTTCCTATTATGGGATGTTCCATAATTAACTATTTTTTTATATTAGTTAATGATATAAGATTGCCAATAGTTACTCAGCTACCATGGTGATGGATGCTTATATAAAAACATAGATAGATAGACATCAAGAGCACCCCACCTGTTGGTATCCATCTATCTATCTATCTATCTATGGAATAATCTCTTATAAGCATAAGTTTTACATGTGTGAAGTGGTTCTGTAATTCTATTTATTTACCTTGTGTATTTATAACTTTAAAAATGGTTTTATTACTTTTTGTCTGAATATGTAAAAACAAATATATAAATTATAAAAAAACCATGCAACCCTTTTTCTTTTTGAGATTTACTGCTGATTTTTTTTTCCATTTTAAGGAGGTGGAAAAACATTTGCCCCTATTGTAAAGAAGCAAATGAAATCCAATCAAATCCCAGCTGAAGGAACATGCTGTGGTTGCTCTGGGCATAAATCAGAGATGGAATTAATTTTGTTCCTTATTAACTCCCTTGAGCAGGGAAAAAAGAACTGAAAAGAGGGCACCGTGTGCCCAGGAGTGCTGAATGGATTGAGGTGATGTCAATGGACCTCCAGCCCTGGAGTCTAGACAATGACGTCTAAGAACAAAATCAATATGCATCCCACTGGCAATGAAATGCCTTCAGATGCAAAGATCATATTAGATCCTGTTGTGTTTATCTGGAATATACTTGGAGTGGGAAAATTAAATTGTTCAGTGCTGAGGGAGCTGGGTGGCAAGAAGGCCAGGTGTAATGAGTATGCGGTCATGGAGAATGTAGGAGAAAGCCTATGGGACTATATCAGACCTTTACTTAGTGGACTCATGGACAAGGCAAGGAGAGCTAGACTATGATGTTCATTAAGAACGAGAGCGTAGCCATAGCAACACAGGAAGCACCACCCTGGATCAGACAGAGGTCCATCTGGCTCAATTGTGGTCAGGACCAACCGCTTGAAAGGAAGGTACAAGTACCCTGTCCAGAGGTAAAGTTTCTTCCTATCTCCCATTAGTTAGAAGTTGGTTAAAGTTGTTTTTGTCCGAAAACCAGGTGATGCAGGAGCCTAACTGGCAGACCACTGGCCAAATACTGGTCAAAAACACTGTTGCCAACCCACTGAGGTCAGGTTTCAGAGTGGTAGCCACTGAGGTCAGTAACTGAGAGTAGAATTTTACTTCCTGCTTCTGTTCTCATTGGTTCTTTGTTCACTGCCATCATAAAGGATAGAGCTGAATGAAATTCAGAATTTGCATCCCATGGGGAGTTCCAATATTTCAGAGTTTGTCTTCATCCCAAATTAGGGCAAAAAGTTGAAATTTAAAAATGTTTCATGGAATGGAAATTGTGAACAATTTTGGTTCTGAAACATAGAAATATTTTGTTTTTAAATTTGTGATTGATGCTATCCAAGGACCAGGATCAGACCAGTGCTATGAGGATGAGCATAGAGTGATGAAAGTCCCCTGGAGGAGGAGGAGCTTATTCGTCTGTATTCTGTAGGCAGAGTAGCTAGAGCAGTGGTTGTCAACCTATTTACCATTGTGGGCTGCATATGCAGCTCTCTATGTCTTATGTGGGCCACATCCACACAATATATATACTACCTGTATGGCCCTGAGGATATCACATGGGCCACAGCTGTATGCTGATTGGGCCACAAGTTGAGAACCACTGAGCTAGAGGAGTTGAGAAGGATACAAAGAGACTCATATTAACACATAGCGGGACAGACTCTGTGCTCAGTTAAGCTGGTGTAAATTTGGAGTAAGTGCACAGAAGCAATGGCCCACCAGGGGATGCGAAGAGGAGAGTGTACAAGGCCGATGCCCAGCCAGTTTTGCTGGTCTTTCATAAAGGCACCAATGTTGAGGCTGACTGCTCTCAGGGTGTGATGACAATGGAGAATGTTGGGCACCAGATGGGGAGAACATAAGAACGGCCCTACTGGGTCAGACCAATGGTCCATCTAACCCAGTATTCTGTCTTCCGACAGCGGCCAATGCTAGGTGCTTCAGCGGGAATGAACAGAACAGGTAATCAAGTGATCCATCCTCCGTCGCCCACTCACAGATTCTGGCAAACAGAGGCTAAGAGATACAACTGCCCCTCAGAATGCCATTAAGGGATTCAAATTGGCGGATTCAGCTAGAGAGGAACTCCTATTGACTCCAATGGGCTTTGGAGCAGGCTCTAAATGCCAAGAAGGCAACTGAATTGGGTCAGATGGCCCAGGTCCACATGGAGAGTTGGAAGCTGTAATGATAGGTTCCTTGTGAGGGGGAGATGGGAGGAGACCTGGGTCAAAGAGAGAGCACTTTTGGGGAAGGATGAGAGCCAACACATCTGGCACATAGGATTAAGTAGGACTAACCAAGACTAAATTCTCCTGAGAAGGCTGGGCCAGCAGGACTCCTGGGGGATGGTTTGTGGGTGGCTTTCAAGACTGGGAGAAGACAGTTCGGACTCTGACCCATTATTATAGGTCATATGGAGCCTCGTCTAAAAGAAACGGGCTAGATTTTAGGCTTAGGTGGGAACATTAGAGCATTAGTTCTCATTAGCTGCAGGTAATCACAATGAAAAGAGTCACAGCAACGAGGCCAGCACTAAGCACCTGTCCTGTGCAGTCCCCTTGAATCCCCTTTGGTCTGGGCTCGGGGCTCATGCGCCATCCCTGAAAGAAAGGGCTGTGCCGCAGCTCATTCCAATCCCCCGGGACATGGGGAGGTTATTAAAGGTCTCTCTCTCTCTCCCCCGCTGCAGAGTTTGCCACGTTTTTTTTATTTTAAATTAATTTTGTGAGACAGGTAGAAGATGCTGCCTTAGCTTTGTCCTTGGGAGCCGCAGAGCTTCCCTTGATTGAAGAAATATTTTTATAGCCTAAATGTGCAGGTTAAAGTAATTTTTTGACAGGTAAAATACTTGGCCATGGCCTGTAAAGAATCTCTCTCCCCCACCCCCTTTCCCGGCTAATATCTCGGTCTTTTCATCTAGAGGGGCATATCTGTCACATGCTAGCAGGCTACCTCTCTTAGCTACCTACTCCTAGTCCTTAATGATGAGACCCAGAGCTTCCTGTGAGGACACAGACTGCTAAGGGCTCTGGCTGGTCCAGTCACGGCATTATGAGTGCCACTTGGATGTGTGGCAGCATGGCCCCCAGCCCTACTGCAACCTATCGAGTCCAGCAGGGACCCACCAACGGTGTCAACTCTCGCCAACCAATGCCCGGCAACTATTATTATTGTGATGATTTGTCTTGCGAGAGCAGCGAAAGGCCTCAGCTGAGATCACGGCCCCACTGTGCTAGATGCTGTAAGAGACAGTCCCTGACACAAGGAGCTTGCCATCAAGAAAGACGAGACGGGCAAAAGGATCGTTGTCATCCCCCCGTTGCAGACAGGTAACTGAAGTGCAGGGAGGTTAAGGGCCAGATACTGTTACCCCACCTTGGAGTGAGTGGTGCTCTACTCCGTCAGTCACCCCATTGATTTGAAAGTGGCTACTTGTGAAGTAGTGGACGATTTACTGTAAAGGTGACAGAACCTGGCCCTAAGTGACTTGCCCAAGGTCACCGAGGGAGTTGGTGGTAGAACCAGGAACTGAACCCTGGCCTTGTGCAGCCCAGAGCATTAGCCACAAGAACAGCCTCACTATAGAAGTATTCCAACAGTGCCGGCTATGCAATAGCACTGCCCCTGCCATATCACCCGGGGCAGGTCCTGACCTCCTTCCATTACTTGTCACCCTTAGACATGGAGACTGCTAGTAGTGCTGCCTGGCAAACAATTTCACAGAGTGAGACACCCCAGAATTACCCCACTGGTTAGGGCACTCACCTGTGATGTGGGAGGCCCAGAGTCAAACCCCTGCTTTGCTTGATTCAGAAGAGGGACTTGTACCAGCGTGTCCCCACCCAGCCAAGTGCTTCAACCATCAGGCTATAGAGTGTCTCATTTTGACCAGAAATTCCATCCTGGCCCCAAGGAAATGCCAACAAATGAAGGCGGTAGAAGGACAGCTCTTGCTGACATTTTGGTTTTAATGAAATGGCATTTGGGCACAGGAAAATATTTTGTTGAACATTTTTTGACCAGCTCTAAGCACTAGGTCTCCAGTCTGCCACTCTGGCAGGACAGACCTATCCCATCTCATCCCTGGAGAGCTGGACTGTGTGGAAAGAAGAGAAACATTGGCAAAGAAATACATGTTGGATTATTATTTTTTTAAATCCCCATACAAAATGCAATGTCCTTGGTCATTAGCTTTCAGTCAGCTGTCACGTCAGTGAACCCTTGCATAAGCCATTGCGACAGGACCTGGAGGGTAAAGGGCTGCATGCAAGAGTCAAGACTCCTGCAAAATGGAACAGATGGCTCCTCCACATGTCTAAATAAAGCTGTAATGGTGTTTGGCACTGTAAGAGCTGTAACGTGACATCCATCTCGCTGGAGCAGTCTGGAAGGAAGCGTGGAGGTGGGAATGCAGAGAACGGGGTCAAGCGGGAAGGCTGGTGAGGCAGATCCTGGACACTGGTGAATGACAAGCTGCGTGGAAGCAGAAACTGGGGTTAACCAGGGGGAATTAAGTGGGAGATTAACTTACCCAGCCACTGTGCCACCTTTAAACGGCAAGTAGAACCATGGATCTATCCCCCGGGGTGTCCATCAGGACCACACAGTGAAATTATGGTTACGATTACTGTTAGGGTAGAATTTAGAGGTCCCAACTGTTGGCTCCACTGGAAGGGACAGACCCTGTGCCCAAAAGCTGACCATCTAAATAGGCAGGCAAAGGGTGGGAAGGGAAATGACTTGCCGCAGGTCACCCAGTAGATCACTGGCAACATTGGGAATAGACCCCAGAGCCCTTGACTCCCAGTCCCCGAGACACTAGACCACACTGACCAACCACTCTACCCCTTTAAATAGGAGCCAGGAACAGGGATATAGAACACATTGCAGGTATATAATCAATAGTAATACTTTACCCTTCTGTAGTTCCTTCTGCCTCAGCAGCTCAAAGCCCTTCACAAAGGTGAATTGATCCTCACAACATTCCTGTGAAACAAGTGGGCATTATTATCACCATTCTACAGATGTCAAAACTAAGGCAGAGTTTGAACAACATTAGTAATTATTACAGCACTGCGTGGGAGTTATATATGGGTACAGTGCTTAGCACAGTGGGGATGACTAGAGACCATAGCTGCTGCCATGATAACAATCGTGATTTCCCTGGTGGCTGCAGCATCTAACTACATCATACCAAGGGTACTATGGCCTCTGCATCAAAATCCCGGGGCTTGTACAAGCTCTCTCAGATCCCATACATTCTGTTGGACACATGCATTGGACCTGATCTTCTGCCAACAAGCAAACATCAGTATGTCACAAGCATTGCACTCACATGGGCCGAACAACACCAGGTACAGGCAAAGATCATGATCTTTCTTTGATCTTATCAGGGAAAGGAAACGATAACGCTATCTGGGCCATGAAAGCATCTGAATCCTTCAAGTTTTCAGTATGCTTTAGGTAAACAAACCTCCCAACGACAAGGCCAAGGAGCAAGAAGAACACGACAACCATCTCATCACCATAACCATCCATGCCTTCTCCCTGAAGACAACCCCTCCCCTTACGCCGGGCGTGAACCAACCAACTAACTCAGAGGAAATGCAGAGGCAGATGATTTGACTGTGGTTGGAGTAAAATCCTGCCACATCCATTCACCAACAGAACAGAGATTTCTTACAGGATTATGGCACTGCAGTAGAAGCCCTTCTACCACAGCTGATCTTCTCTTCTACCTTCACAGCTGATACTGTGGAGATGGGTGCTCTAGAAAGCCCAGATAAATAGATAGATACAAAACCAGGAACAGAACTCTGGCATTCTGACTCCCCCTGCTCTAATCACTAGGCAGTGTATCCTCTCTTGTATCATGCATTCCTTGGCATAATACTGATAATAATCCTTATTTCCATGCTGGCTTTTAATCTTCAATGTACTTTGCTTTGTAAATTCTCTAAGGGAGAGACTTTGGCTTTTTTATGTTTGTGCAGCGCCGAGTGCATTGTGAGCACTTCCAGAAAGAATATGTAATAAATAATCATAGAAATTCACTACTTGACCCGTTTCTCCATATGGGGGAACATGCTCTTGCGATGAGTCTAACCAGACACTCAGTGTCCCTGTTCCTTTGCCAAAACACATCTAAAAGAATATTTTCCCTCTGACAAGTAAGACAGTAAGTGTGAGCTTGTGTCTGACAAGTTCAGGGAGGAGCTTGCAAGGAGGCAATTAGACAAGAAAAGTGCTGATTAAAAGCATGGCCACCCACGGCAATGGAAAGATACACGCGTGTGTGTGTGTGTTTGGGGAATAAAAGGAAGCACTTGGTCAAGCAGCAGCTTATACCATGAAGTAGCTTGTGATTGACATGTTCTCATTTAGATGTTTAACTGTCAGACTACGGGGTTTCTTGGATCTTCCTAGGAAATATCTGGACTTGGCCACTGTTGGAGGCAGGATGCTGCATTAGATGGACCATTGCTTTTATCCAGTCTGGCAAATCCTTCGTTCCCATGTAGAGAGAATCAGTCATGAGCTGGGAAACATTGAACAGTTCCCCCCACAATCCAGACCATGTTGGAATAACAAAACAGAGGCAGTCATCAAAGAATCCATTCCATGCTGCGGTAGGACATTGTGGGAGGGCATTTTCTGTGGACATCCAGACTTGATTGATGCTGCCAATGAAGACAGATTGTCAAAATGGGATATTGACAAAAATGCTATTTTTTTTCAAAATCAGAATGTTTTCTTAAAAGTGTCAATTTTGACAAAATGTTTTGAGGGGAAAAAAAACTTATCAAAATGCTTCATTTCAGTGTCAAAATATCCTGTTTGGACAGTTTTGGAATAAAATGTTTTGATTTTTTGTTTTGAAATGTCTTTTTAAAAATGTTTTCATATAACAATTTTTTATTTTGTTTCAAAATACTCAGAATGAAATGTTTTGCTCGACCCAAACCAATATTTTTTTCTAATGTCACTTCAAAAAGGTTTTATTTTTGTTCTGTTTCAGAAATTTAAAAAATGCAGAATTTCCCACAAAATGGGAAATCCAGTTCCCACCCTGCTCTGCCCAGTAACTGGAGACACAAAGACAACCTCAGTTTTGCCTGCATGGTGCATTAGTCCACATTAGAGGGATGTAAATTCTAGTGTGCACTAGGGTCTCGTGCTCTAACTGGAATGTGTTGTTCCTGCTGGTGTGCATTAAATGCCCTAGTTTGCACTGATATAGTCCTGTTTCAAACAATACCATATTTCTGGCATGCACCAATAGTTCACTAGTGCATGTTAGAGTCCACACAGGCCAGTTTGTGCTCAACATCTTAGTGCACAATAGAATTTACAAGGCTGTACTGCGGACTAAGGTCCCATGTAGACAAGTCCCCAGCGTACCTGCAGTCAATTGCATTGGAAGCTTCATGACCAGCGCCTCCCAGCTCAGAGCGATCTGCTCTCTTTCCTCCCCACTACCTCTCTGAATGAGAATCCAGCATCTCCCCTGCTGCAGCGTTGTGCAGCCTCCTCCCATGCAGGGGCACTTCCAGCTCCTTGCTTGCATGATGCCCCCATCCCAGTTTCCTCGTGGTCATGAAGTGGTTAACACTGGGCTGTCTCTCTCAGTGGAGCCTCTCACTGGAGGGCACGTTGGAAGGCAGTAAAGGAAGGCAAATCACTTTATGCAAATTAGCTTTTAATTATTCATTGGCAATTTGACTGTAATCGGGCAGGTGCCCTGATAGGATGCGCACGAGGTGATAAGTAGGTTTCTCCTGTCAGACGCACTCAACACGTCCCTCGACAGCCCTGCAAGGTGCCTTCAGCAAGCCGAAATTACCCAGCGAGAGGCATAGGCTGCTGGGAGGTGCAGTCAGCACCACTCCAGACATGTTAATTTCAGCAAGGATGTTTTAAGAGTTCTCTCTCACACCCTGTAATTCACCCTGAGCTGACAAGTGGAGAGCAGGGAAAGGGGGAAAAAAAATAGACCAGACCTCTGTTGAATAGTTCTCTTTAATATTTTATATTTATGTTTATACGTAGCCCCCCCTCCTCTTCTCACTAGCAATTTTTTTGCTGCACCAAATTGCCGTGATGAGAGCCCAGTGCAACCATTGCACAGATATCCCTTTCTGGTTCTGGGGGTGGGTAGAGGACTGCGGGCAACTCAGCTTGGATGTGAGGCACAGGGAGCTGAGCCAGGCAGTCAGAAGGGGCTGTTGCCTATGGGCAGTAAAATATTAGCGACAGCAAGGTAATAATAATATTATAATTCATAGCCATCTAGGAACGCATGGTTGTCACCGTGATTCACGCTGTGGCTACTTTATGGCTGTAGCAGGGAAAGAATTCAGATCCAGATGCACAGGCCTCTAACACTTGAGGTAAAGAAGAATGTCCCTTAACTGGCAGCAGTAGAGGGCTTACGGCACGCAGGTGAGCAGTCCTGATGCCGCACAGTAGGGGTCAGTGACACACACATACACACTCCCCAGTGTATCACAGCCTTTTGCCTTTGCACTGTGTATTGTACTGCCCCCTTTCATACTTAAGTACCACAAAATTTTTTAACAGTAATCATTTCTCCCATCTCCAAAATGCAGCCACCTCTGGGTGGCGTGTGGCAGCTGTTTAACTGCACCCAGCAACAATGAGCAACCGTTTAAGGGCAGGAATCCCATGAAATTCAGGAAGTCAGACTGTAATTACTCAAATATTATGGGGCTCTCTTTGTCATGTAAGTGACTGCAGGCTTGTGAGGAGGCAGACATTTCTGGTTTGGCTTGGTGGCAATATTTGGGCTGAGATATGGGGTTGCTGTATCACCCCCTCCTTAGAAAGGATCATCAATTTATTAGGCAGCTCACACAAGACGGCTCCGTGGAGAAGACAACTGAAAAATGCTTTGCAACCCCCAATTCCGTAAGCATTTGTCTCATGTCAAGTACTGCTGGGCCTTTCGGTCTGCTGGATGGAAAGGCGAGAGTGAATTCAAATAATCCATTCCTCCCGAGTGTCGGGGAAAATCAGCTCCAAGCAGCACAGCACCTCAAGCCAACAAACGCCAAGCAAGGGCAAATCGCCTCAAGGAAACCATGCCTCCCAGGCCCCTTCTTGTGTCACCTTCACCAACCTTTGACCCCCTCTCTCTTCTCTCCATAGGCGGAGATCAAACACTGTGAGAGAGTTAGCCAGAGGAGAAACAAAATTGCCTCAGCTCTCTGGACAGATTGCAAGTGCCAAAGAGGAGGGTCAAGGCAACTATGTTCTGTGTCAAAGCAGGCATCAGATTGAATTAGGAGCGTCGGACATGAATTAAAGTGAAATTATCCCACATGGGACTGAGGGGAAGCAGAGATGGAAGTGGCAGGAGAGGAAAATGAAAGGCCAGGGGTGGAGAGAGAAAAATGGACATAAGAACAGAGAACCAAAAATGTAGTGTCTGGGAATTGGGTCATATCCTTTAAGTAGTTTGTGAACCCTCTAGGGGTGCTCACTGTGTGCTTTGTTTTCGAAACCAGCCAGACAGCGGTGTGTGTATGTAGTTAGGAATTACATGTTGTGTGTCTGGGTGTATACATACACATGCATCTATGCCAGCGAGAGTCTTTCATGCTGTGATTGTTGTGTAAAGAGCAAAGGACACAGCAGGAAGGCGACGGGGAAAAACAGGAGATTAAGAACAGGCAGCACCAGGGAGGTGAGAACGCCATACAGGCACCGGATGTCTTCATGCTCATTTGTATTCCGGGAGCACTTAGAGGCCGCAGCGGAGATCGAGCCTCCATTGTACAGCACACTGCACCAGTGCACTTAATGAGGCACAGTGCCTCCCCTGAAATGCTTCTCATCTAAACAGCCCGGGCAGGATTATTACCCCTATTTTACAGATGTGGGAACCCAGGGATGAAGTGACTTGCCCAAGGTCACTCACGCAGGGAGTCCATGGAAGATCCGAGGTGCCAAGTTCCAAGCCAGTGCCTTAACCACAAGCCCATCCTTCCCTTCCTGGGCTGCTGACGTGGGGCATGAGGGAGGCTGTGGCGGAGGGACATGGCTAAAGGGGTAGATGAGAGTCCCCTCAGGGGCTCAGCAGGGTTGTGGTAATGCCGAGTCGGGGGATCAATGTGAGAGGAAATGGAGAGTAAAGAGCAGTAAACGAGCTGGGTTAGAGCATCTGTTTTACACAGCCCTTCATTTAATCCTTTCCTTTTATTTCATTGTTTAATTGCTTTAGCCCTTGTACTTTTCATGCTGCAGGCTGAGGGACCCAGGCTCCCTCTCCATGTATCTCTGTCTGATCTCATTTCTCTCTCTCTTCATTTCTGTTCCTATCCCTTGTTCTCTCGCTTTCTCTCCCCAGCTTCTTCCTTCCTCTCTCTCTTCAGGCCCCTTATTACTCAAGCAGTTTTTGTTAGCGCTGTCAACTGCTCCAACGTGTAAAGTGAGATTGTACTGTAAGTGAAGTTAAAAGTATTTCTATGGTGGGATATTTAATCATTTGAATCCTTGATAGGAGCGGCTCTTTTTATTTTCACTAGCTATAAATCCAGGCTCTATCTAATCTCTGATCTCAGAGAGGAGAGAATTAACCAGCTGTGTGTGTGACTGGAAAGGAGAAGGCTGGAGAAAAGGGACCACTTTATCTACATGCTGAGTGGAGCAGCATAGGAATAAGGGACAGAAACATTTCCAAACCTGTGCCATAATCCACATATCCATCTACACTGGCTTCCTTCAGCACTCTCCAACAGAGCAGGGCATTGGAAGCATCATTGTCATTTGTTTCCTTCTTCAGTTATAAACTCAGCAAAAGGGCCTTCAGGGGTCCCAGGTTCCTGGGTTCCTGTCTGTTTTGTGCTGAGTGACTGCTTGTGGGCATCATTCTCCGCTGCGTTCTTTGCAGGCCTCTGTATGAAGTGAGCGCTAGAAAGAGCTGGCTTGGAATTTTTCTTCATTGAAGAAAATGATGATTCGTCAAAACCAAACGTTTTTGCGAAAGAGGTTTTGATTGGATGAATCTCCCGACTCCATACAAAGTTTTTTTTTAAAAAAGTGTTGACAACAAAAAAGCAGGCCCTGCTGAGGGGCGGGGAGGGAGGGCTGGATGAGGAAAGGGAAGATGGTTGAGAAAGGTGAGAAGACTGAATTTTTTCCCTGAAACTTTTTCCTGTTTTTGTTCCCCCAACCCCCAAGACAAACAAGCAAAAAACAATTTTAGATGAAATTGTCCCGACTAGCTCCAAGGATGGAAATGTACATGAGATCAGCTGCTTGTGAGCAGAGAGGGGAGGGATAAGACTGTGGAGGAGGAAGGTTTAGGATTTGAGAAGGAGCTGGCTGGGTTGAGAGAAGAGGTGGGGCAGAGAATGGTACCAGGTTGGGCTCATGGGGGTAGAAAGGATGGCAGGAGAGGGTCTTAACAAGTTTGGATAAGCTTTTAATTAACAAATGTAGACCCCATTAGGAGAGAGAGTCATTATTGCCCTTCCCCCCCCCTCACTTCTCTCTCCCCTGCTGTCTCACAAAGACGCTGACATCTTGTTTATCTCTGCTGCCAAAATAAAGAAATTTCAGTTCCGAGGCACCTTTTCTTTTGCTGTCAACACAGTTAAAAGAAAAAGCTGGAGACATCAAAGGTGCCGGCTCCCTTAAAAACAATAACACCCCCCTTTCAATCGCTCCCACCACAAAACTAGACAAAAGAGCTCTGCACAAAAGGGCCCCTCCTGGCTTGATTGGGCCCTATCTAACCAACTTGCGTATTCCCAGGGTTTTTACCTCAGAACAGGGACCCTATAAGAGGTGAGGAAGTCGTGTTTACGAGCAAATGGGCCTCATTTAGAGCAAAATTTCCATCCATTTGCCAGCACTGGACTGGAAAATGATGTTTATTCTGCATCCAGATCAGTCACAAACATGGCGCTGAACGGAACAATAATAATAATTCTCGCTTTGTGGCCCGTTTCATCCATATATCTCACAGCATCATGATCCCCATTGCAGCTGGGCAAACTGCAGTATTCAGCAGGGAATGTTATCTAGGGATTGTAGCAGGAGGACTGGGAGTCAGGACGCCTGGGTCCCAATCTCAGATCCACAACTGACTTGCTGCGAGAGTTTCATCTCGCTTTACCCCACTCTGGGAGTGTAACGGGGCTCACTTACCACTCCGGCACCTCCTAGTGGTCGATATAGGAATTAGCTCTGGTAGCCAGAGCTGGTGGTGTCTCGTTGCCATCATTTCTGCTCCGGGACCCACATCCCTCCAAGGAGCACAGTGGCCTCTTCGGTTACACAGCCCTCCAGCCGTGCCACTCGGTTCCCCCGCTTTCAGAGGACGTCTCTGCAGTCCCTGTCCAGCCACTTCTCTCAGTGGTGACTGCAGTCTACTGTCTAGCGACCTCCCCAGTGAGGACGGGGGAGGGACCCAGGCCTGCCCACTACTCCTGGTCCTGGCCCAGGGACCCTGTAGAAGGCCACTGCTTGCTGTGTCCCCTCCGACTCCTCAGTAGATTTCCCTGGGCCACTTTCCTGTGGCACTAGCACCCTCTTTGCCCTCACCTCAGAGCCTCAGCCTGCAGATCCCTGCAGCCCGCCAGGAGGTGCCTTTAGCTCCCCAGGTCTCTGCCTGCAGCACTGCTCTGTCCAGGATGCTAGCTGCCTTCAGCCTGCAAGGCAGCCGGTCCTCCTCCCTCCTCGAGCTCCAGGGAGTGACTGAAGCTGTTCTGCCCTGCAGCTCTTCTTATAGGGACCTGCTGGGCCCAGATTGGCTGCTCCCCTCAGCCTCTCTCTGTCTGGCTGCCTCCTGCACAGCCTCCCTAGGGCTCTCTTAACCCCATAGAGCCCAGTGTGGGGCAGGCACCCCATCACATGGAGATAGGACATTGGATATTTCATCCACACAGAAACATAGGGAGGCATTTGCCTATATAAGGCCTAATGGTTCCAGGGCATTGTGCAGTGAGTAGGGTTCTTGCTACATCTACAGAAAAACTGCAGCATGCATGCTGTGCAGAGCAGCAGGGATGGGGCTATGGCTACCCCTCCCAGACTCTGGGGCAGAATGTGCTGTTAGCCATGGTGTCCTACCTTGGCCTTGGGGTCATAGAATCACAGGGTTGGAAGGGATCTCAGGAGGTCATCTAGTCCAACCCCCTGCTCAAAGCAGGACCAATCCCCAGACAGATTTTTGCCCCAGATCCCTAAATGGCCCCCTCAAGGATTGAACTCACGACCCTGGGTTTAGGAGGCCAATGCTCAAACCACTGAGCTATCCCTCCCCCCAAAATCTGGCTGTGTTGAGGCCCCTGGATGAAGGACTTGGTACCAAACAGAATAGTCTAGCTCAGTGGTTTGAGCATTGGCCTGCTAAACGCAGGGTTATGAGTTCAATCCTTGAGGGGGCCATTTAGGGATCTGGGGCAAAAATCTGTCTGGGGATTGGTCCTGCTTTGAGCAGGGGGTTGGACTAGATGACCTCCTGAGGTCCCCTCCAACCCTGATATTCTATGAAAACTCTCTGCAAGTCTGTTCAACCACGGGAGCAAGCCCAGCAGAGGTGACGAGGGGTTGGGCAAAGGAGTGCAGCGGGAGAGGGAAATTCCTCCCGTGTCCATCTGATGGAGAGGGTCTCTCATTCCCTGCCCTCTCTGGCCCATTCATAGTGTTGTGCTCTATTCTCAGTGAGAGAAAACCCAGTGCAACCTAGGAGACCCTATTTGCAATGAACCTCCACCCATCACCCCCTCCAGTGTCCTGGTTTAATCTGTACCCCAGGGCCTCAGCTGCAGG
Source organism: Emys orbicularis (assembly GCF_028017835.1). Lineage (NCBI taxonomy): Eukaryota > Metazoa > Chordata > Testudines > Emydidae > Emys > Emys orbicularis. The sequence goes on along the minus strand of NC_088700.1, from coordinate 16,117,846 downwards.
CTGAGACTGCAGATCCTTGAGAGAGCTGTTGCGCATTGCTTGCGGGATGTTTCCAGGCTAGGACTGAGGAAAAACAGCAGATTGCGGTTGGGGCAGGCTGGTAAGGACTGAGGGTCATTAGTAGAGCTGTCTGGAAGCTGCATACAAGAACAGCAGGGTTGCTTCGGCTAGGATTGAGGTGCATTAGCAGAGCTGTGTGTGGAGGCCCCGAATCGGGATAGCAGTCAGTGCCGTAAGTCAAGACGGAGAAGCACCAGTGGAGCTGAGTCTGGGAAGCCTGCATAGATCCTCTAGCCATGATTATAGGATCCCGAGAGCCATGGGGGCTGGAGTTCACCCTGCCGGGAGGTTCTGATTGTCTGCAGGCAAATGGTCTCACTACACAGGCCACTATGGGATTGGCATTTGCCTTGACCAGTTGGCTAAGGGATGAGCAGTGCTATCGAGACTGGATACAGTTTGTCGCAAGAAGCATGAATTCCTCTCCCATGCACCTTCAGATAACATCTCCTCCCCCCTGTATTTTTATGGCCTCCTAGTTTGCAATGTCACCACAGCAAGTGAGAGTCGCTAAAGGAGCGCGGCAGCCCCAACGGCTTCGGGAGGAGGCTTTTCCCCACTCCCTTGGGGTGCGGGGATTGGTGTGAGCTGTCGGGCAGTACTCGGCAGAAGTGGATGATCAGTCACTGTCACCGAGCAGTGGGGGAGGCGCGGACGAGGGGATGCCGAGTTTGCACAGAATACTCATTGCGCACTGAGATTCACGCAGCTGTTCTGCTCCCAATGTAAATATGGACAGCCCCATTCATCACGGGCCTCACTGCCTCAGCACACGTCCGGGAGAGAGGGATGATTTAGTGCCTGCAGCTGGATCAGGCACTATGTTTCTCCAAAACAGCAGCATTTAGAAATTGGGAACATGGGGGCGGAGGGGCGCATCCGGAGAAGGGGAGGATTTGGGTGCAAAATCTGGAGGAGAGCGCCAAGGAAGGCTGGAGATTTTTACCCCTCCCTGCCACCACTTCCGTGCCCTCCATTGTAGTAGCATCTAGGAATCCCAGGCAAAGATCAGGACCCCATTGTGCAGCTTGGTCACTAAGGAGATAGGCCCCGTCCCAGGCCCAGCTCACAGCCTACATGACAGACAGGGCCCAACAGGAGGACAGAGCAGACAAACTGGGTGGGAGGATAAGCTACGACAGTGCACAGAGCTGGACAGCAAAGCAGAAGTCCACAGGGTGTGAGTGACAGAAGAACAAGGCCCGTTTGGTGTAAACTGCCTGCTCTTCCATTTATTTCCCTGCAAGGACTGGAGATGCTGGTCGCTGTGAGTCTGTTTCAATGCTGGGGAGCCATCCTCCCCAGCAGCTCCAGAGTTAGAGAGAAAGGTCTGCTCATGAGTTGAACAGTGGGGGCAAAGTTACAGTCCCCTGTGCAGATCCTGGGAGACGTCCCCTCTGGGAACATGGGGCATTTTCAGTTGACCTGTTTAGGTACTTCTCTGGCCCTTATCGCCGTAGTATCTCAGCACTTCCCAATCGTGAATGAATTCCATCCTCCCCATGTGCCTGGAAGGTGAGGAAATGGTATGATCCCCATTTTACAGATGGGGAACTGAGACACAGCGTAGATCACGCAGCTTGCACAAGTTCACACACAAAGAAACTGAAGCGAGGTCCCTTAAGTCCTAGCACAGCGCTCTAGCTACTGGACCAGCCTTCCCACCGAGAGTCAGCCTTCGCAGTCAAATCTGGAGAGGCAGGAGGGGAGTGCTGTGTTGGTGGTGGGGAATGGAGCATTGCGGCGGGCAGATGTAAGACACAGAGATTTGGAATAGCGGCCACAGGCAGGGAGGGAGCAGGAGGGGCAGGGCTGAGGGTGGAGTTGCACAGGTGGGTGGGAGCTATATTTCTGCAATGGGAAGACTAGCCATGTAGGAGACAGGGAAGCTGCCAAGTACCAGAGGAGAAGAGCGTTGTGTCCCCTGGCAGGGCTTGAGGAAGACATGTTTTGGGATGAGCAGACGCTCCAAGCTCACTTCTCAGAGTAAATGGAAGCCAAGGGAGAGTCACTGGAGGCTGCCTGGTCATGATGCACATGCAGCGATCTTCACTAACCCACGCAGAGGGAGCTGATCACGGAGGTGAGGGTGGAAAGGAGATTCCCCCCCCTCAGAAAAAGAGCTTCCCACTTCATCCCTCTGGAGCACGGAGCAGGTGGGCACATCCCACCCATGTGTGCCCGGCCACTGCGGAGGGGGGGTGAGCTGTAGATGGGCAGCTCCGGCACTGCCTTGACTTGCCCTCCAGTGTTTCTCTGCAAAGCCCTCCCGCTGCATCTGTCCGACAGTACCGTGTCTCGTTGTCCCCCCCGCCGGCGCCTGGCTCTCACTCCTGGCCATCTTGAAATCACACTTGCATTCGGTGGGTGCAGTTTGTTCAGCCTGTGCTAATTACACCCTTGACGCAGGAATAAGAAGTGCTTGTGTCTATAACAGTGCAGAGGTGAGGGAGGTTAATTAACACAGAGGAAAGATGCTGAGTGTCCTTACGTAACACCCCCTTCCATATGCATTAGCGCCGGAGACTGAAGATCCTTTTGTTTAACCTAACATAGCCCGCGGCTCTCTTTCTTCCTCTCTCCTCCATCCCTGGATTCGTGCTGCTGAACGGTATCGATGAAGCTGTGCCTGGGTTGGCATTGGCAGAAGGCCTTACAGAAACAACAGTCCCTTGTCTTATTAAGAAGTGAACAATCTCTCCCTTGCTCGACGATTCTCCATGTCGTTTTCCCACCATGCACTCCTCACTTTCTGGGGATTTGGGCATGCCACAGGAGAGGGCTGGCTTTCTTTGCCAGCCTGGCACCCAAAGACTGCAGAACGTCTGAGCACTCTAGGATAGGCGTCCCTCCCACAGGCAGACAGAGGGCATGCTCCTTATTTCACTCTTCCGCTCAGCCTCCCCCAGCCCGTGCCTGCAAATCATACCCATTGTTCTTTGTTTGCATGCCCCATAGACAATGTGGAAAGGGCACTGGATTAGCAGTCAGGGTTCTAACTCTGGCTGTGCCACTAAGCTGCCATATGACCTTGAGCAAGTTCCGTTTTGTCCTCTCCCGCCCGTTGCCTGTCTTGTCTATTGAGAATGTAAACTCTTTGGGGGCAGGCACTGTCTCTTACAATGCATTTGTGCAGCACTTAGTACAATGAGGGCATGCTGCTGTAATATAAACAATTAGACAGCTTTAATCCTAAACGCTGTGGGGGAACGCCCAGGTGTTACATGCAAGGGTGTCTCCATCCGGGCCCCTGAATGCCCAGGCCTCGCGCTGTGTCTCTGTCTCTGCCTTGTTAATGTGAAAGAGGCTGGTAATACTTGTCTCACCTTGCTCTCAATAATTAGGTCTTAAAAAAAGGTCTCCTAGGAAAATTGGTCTTACGGTGGAACTTTTACAAAGGTTGTAAAAGGTTTTATTAGAAAGGATTTGGCTCCTGTGAACTTATCAGATTAGCAAGGCACTTTGCCCACCTCCTCTAGTGGAACTGCTATTTGATCATTTTACAACAGGAAGCCTTACCAAAAAATTAAAAGGTGAGGCCTAGTCATCATCTCAAATGATAGAATTCCAAGTTCATCACCTTAACTGCATTGGTCGGGATGAATTACAGTGGGGCCCAGCATGCCACCCAAAGGAGAAATACAGCTTGTAATTCCAGTGAGCTGATGCACCAGGGGGAGAGATGCACCAGCTGATGTGTGCGGCGCATTTGACTCAGAGCCAGCATTTGAGAGTCACAGCCTTAGCTGGTGGAAATGGCCATTGGAGCAATCTCCATTGATTCAAAGGAGAGAGACAGATTCCCACCAATTAAGTATTCTGCCCCATGACGGTTTAAATCTCAGGCCTGGTCTACACTACCCGCCTGAATCGGCAGGTAGAAATCGACCTCTCGGGGATCGATTTATCGCGTCCCGTCAGGACGCGACAATCGATCCCCGAATCGACGCTCTTACTCCACCAGCGAAGGTGGGAGTCAGGCCTGGTCTACACTACCCGCCTGAATCGGCGGGTAGAAATCGACCTCTCGGGGATCGATTTATCGCGTCCCGTCAGGACGCGACAATCGATCCCCGAATCGACGCTCTTACTCCACCAGCGAAGGTGGGAGTCAGGCCTGGTCTACAGTACCCGCCTGAATCGGCGGGTAGAAATCGACCTCTCGGGGATCGATTTATCGCGTCCCATCAGGACGCGACAATCAATCCCCGAATCGACGCTCTTACTCCACCAGCGAAGGTGGGAGTAAGAGCCGTCGACGGGAAGCCGCGGAGGTCGATTTTGCCGCCGTCCTCACAGCGGGGTAAGTTGGCTGCGATACGTCGAATTCAGCTACGCTATTCGCGTAGCTGAATTTGCGTATCTTAAATCGACCCCCCCCTGTAGTGTAGATGTAGCCTCACTCATTCAGGTAGAGTTGGGGGACATGGTATATGAACTAGTGAGATGATTTCCAACCTTTCGGGACAACTATACCAACTGACATCACAGAGGCCATGGTGGAACCAACCAGCAGCTGCTGTCTTCTGCTGAACTGTCTCATCTCCACTTAAACTGCTCTCACACTGGTGAGCTATTGGGGTTTGGTGAAACTCCATTCAAAGTCAGAACACCAACAACTGTTGGAATTACCAGTACCAGCACATGTGCCTTAAAGTGGTTACATCCGGAGAGACTCATGCTTCAAATTCAGATCTAGGTCCAGATGTGTAACAGAAAGGAGGGCTCACATCTGGGGCCTCATTTGGGGCCATTTGGAAAATGCAGCCCAAGATCTCGATTCAGACTTTGAACACCCCCAAAGTTTCTAGATGTTTGGAGCCACAGATTTGGTTCAGGACCTTTTTTTAATAGCATTTGTTTTGAAAACAGGGAAGGAAGTGCTTAAAAACATCCTATTCCTTCTAAAATCCTGTTCCTATACAACATTTGCCCCTTTGTAACTCTTCCCTAGTTGCCATGTGCCTGGTGTTTACACCAATGCCCTTTTTCCTACCGGATGGTGGCCTAAAGGAAGCCCATCTCAAAGGCTCTGACTCAGGGCCTAACCATCTCCCAGCGGGGAAAAGGCAGGAGGGAATGCAAAACTGGAAGGAAGAGATACAAATCTCCAGCTGCTTGTTAATTCTAAACCAGCTCCATTCCCAGAGCAGCGGGACTGGGTCTGGCTGGAATACATTAGCAGCCCTCGGGGAGTGTGCCTCTTCTGGCTTAAAAATCTGGAGACAGAGAGAGAGAGATATGAAAAAGGTGGTATGGATATTAAACACACACAGAGCAATGCCCTGCACTGCATCCAGCTGGCATAGACTGACTGTAATTCCCCCTCCGCCCCAATCCCAGTTTGCTCCAAAGTCAGGGCTAAACATTTAACCTGCAGCCAGATATTGGCAAAAGTAATACACCTCTACCTTGATATAACGCTGCCCTCGGGAGACAAAAAATCTTACCGCTTTATAGGTGAAACCACGTTTATATTGAACTTGCTTTGATCCACTGGAGTGCGCAGCCCCGCCTCCCCGGAGCACTGCTTTACTGCGTTATATCCGAATTCGTGTTATATCGGGTCGCGTTATATCGAGGTAGCGGTGTAGCTGGATAATGGGAAAGTCAGCGAATGGGAGTCACTGAGGCCCTGATTCACTGAAGCTTAACTCTAAGCATGTGTTTAGGTCTCGACTTCAAGTGAAGCATGAGCTTCACTGATTTCCTGAATGGGGATGTTTTCCTGAACCAGGCCCTAATCTGGGTGCAAAAATAACCCCACCTGCCCTCCCACCTCATTCCCTGATTATTCCATTTGTTCTAGGACGTGATGAGAGTCTATTCTCATACCTCCTGCTCAATATGTTTGTAGCGCATAGGTTTCATGCTGTACGTGTGGCTTGCAGGCCCAGAGGGAAACGCTTTCTAGGAACCAATCCTGCTCCTGTAACAGACAAGTCCCTTCGACAGGGGACAGGTTAGGTTTAAATTGCCCTGGCTTGGGAGATGATAATACCACTACTTTCTCCACCACATGTTCTCCGCTGCGTGAAATTTCCCCCTGTGGCCTCTGCTTTGATATATATGACATTTCTCAGGCAGACCCGGCCATGGTTGAGACCTTTTTAGCTGTGTAGAAGGACTTTGAAACTTGTGACACAGCTGAGCCTTACCAGGCCTGGCTATATATCCACAGTAACACAGCACGTTAGCTGGGGATAGAGGCACCTCTTTGTTTTAATTGTCCCCAGCCAGATACATCCCTTTCCCATCCCAAATCGCACCGTTTTCTCTTTCCCCGTCCCCCTCCCATCTCTGTTGACAGAGAAGGAAAGTGAATAGAAGGCAGGCAGAATTTAGCCTCACTGGGACTGCTTTATACGCTGACAAAATCATTCTTTTCTCTGCACGTTAAATATTCATGGCACTCAGATTTTTAGATACAAAGGCACATTTTGTTTCCAAATGTGCTGATCCAGAAATGCGTCTCTGCGTTGATTTTCTTTCCCACCCACCTGCATAGAAAAGGGGGTGCCACCTCCTTACTGAAGTATGGTCACATTTTGCTTTGATTATAGGTGTTTTTGGGGTTGGTTAGGCTTTTTAAAAATTTGGGTTTGATATTTATGGCCAGAGCTGATATTTGTGCATTGAGGGTTTGGGGTTTTTTTGTGTGTGCATTGTACATATAGCATGTCATCATCCTGCGTCGCAGCCTGTTGTTAAGCCCATAAAACAAGGTGCTTTAACAAAGGCCCCATATATTACTGACATTCTGAATATTTGTAAATTTTGAGAAAATATTTGCATAGGCTGCAAAAGCAAAGCTTCTGAATCAAGTGACAGATCACAGGTGGCAGAAAAAGCACAATGCAGGCACTACATTTTAGTATTTAGCGGTGAAGCAGAAACAACAAACCAGGACTGTGTATTAACAGACACACAAAGCAAACAGCAGAAGGCAAACCAAGTGGAAAATCGTATTATTGAACATAGAGCTTCTCGGTCTGGATCTGGATTTGGATCGGAGCTTCCCTAGAAGCGTTTGCATCCAGGGTTTTGGTTTGTGCCCATCTTGGACTGTTTATTGTATGCTAGGATTGAGGTTTTCCAAAGAACTCAGCCGCAGAGCTGAGTGGGAAATGATTCCCCCCCCCCATTAAAAAAATTAGTGGGGGGGGGGAAATCAAATATTCATGAAGATCTTTCAGAGACCTCCCTTGGGCCTCTCAGAACATTCCAAACTGAATGCTTAGGTTAAAGGCTCAATTTGATGCAACCCCATTTTTCAGCAACAAACAACGACAAATTGTTGCCAAAAATGTCCATCAGCTCTACTCATGTATTAAAGAGGACTCAAACTGATGGATGAAGGTGGTGATTCTGGGGATTGCTGCTATTGCTTTATGGATTGGAACCCATCAGCAACTTGTGTACAAAATGTTAACAAATTGTATGTTTTAAAGCCACAATGTACTTTGGGACAGGCATTTGTATTGGATAGGTGCCCTTCCCGGGGACAGGCTGGCTCCCGGGGTTGGAAAAGGCAGTTGGTATTGTCCAACCGTAGGTCGCTGGTTTGAATTCAGTCTGAGGTGAGGGTGGCTCAGAATCTGAATCTCATTGCTGTTTGGTGGTCTATACGACATGAAGCTCAGATCCTACCAGTGATGAGCACAGTATAAAAACCTATATAGCCTAGATTAGAAGAGGTGGCCCTCAGTCTAACTCCAAGAGGGCAAGTATCCATGGGGATTTGAATGGAATAGAATCAAAACACCAGGATCACCTGATGAGTAGCCGAAACGTTGAGTTGGGATTTTCAGAGGAGCCTAATGCAATTAGGGCTTCCAACACTGGTGAACTGGGGTGCCTAACTCTATGGAAATACCAACCTGAATATTTAGCTTAAAGGCTCAGTTGCCCTTCGAAGGGAATGACTAGCACGTTAGATTGTGGGTTTGCCCTATGAAGTGACAAAGAGGCATCTTTCATCCATTGTCAACACAGAGATTGGAGGAAGAAAGAAACATAGTACTAGCTAGGGACCTGAATATCGTAATAACAGTTGTACACGGTGTTAGGTTGGTACCTCTTACGTATAAGTGCTGGTTCTAATAGTGTAGTTGTCATCCTTCCACACTTAGTGTGACCTTCCTTTTCTACAGTTGCCTACTGATAAATACAAGTGTGCAACTCAATACACATTTGCTTGTTTTTTTTTTAATGATGTTTCTCTACTATCTTGTGTAGATAGTGTTGTTATAGAATCATAGAATATCAGGGTTGGAAGAGACCTCAGGAGGTCATCTAGTCCAACCCCCTGCTCAAAGTAGGACCAATCTCCAGATGGATTTTTACCCCAGTTCCCTAAATTGCCCCCTCAAGGATTGAACTCACAACCCTGGGTTTAGCAGGCCAATGCACAAACCACTGAGCTATCCCTCCCCCCCACAATGTAACCCACTGGTAGGCGTGCATTACAGACGCTCCTCCGTATTGATTCACAGAGAACATGAGCTGTTACAGCCCACACCTGCTGTGTCCCAGCTCTTGAACACAAGCTCACGCTTTTAGCTCTGGAGATCCTCAGTCCAAACCCTCGTGTGCTGGCCAAGAGAGCGGCTTTGACGTTTTTCCTGAATTATTTTTGGCTCCTAAACACTTCGGCCTACAAAAACCAGCTTTGCTTTCTTGCTTTTGTTGGCCTTGCTGAGTAGCCGTACATTTGGGGTTTTTCTAATGAGGGAAATATAAAAGATATAGGGCTGGGTTCTCAGATACAATGAGCTCAGTGTGAGTATGGCAGGAGGCAGAGGTACCTCTGAACTACCCTTCTGATTCCCCCACTCCTGACCTGAAGTGACATTCAAATGCTCCCCCCCAGTGTAAGTCAAATCAGCCCATTGGAGACCATTCAGCTGCCATTCTCTGCCCCTATGCTGGAGGGAGGGAGTAGGTGGTGTAAAGGCATCACAGACAGCTTTATAGAACCACAGAGTCATAGAAATGTAGAACTGGAAGGGACCACGATAGGTCATCTAGTCCAGTCCCCTGCACTGAGGCAGGACTAAGTATTATCTAGATGAGTGGTTTTCAACCTTTTTTCATTTGTGGACCCCTAAAACATTTCAAATGGAGGTGCGGACCCCTTTGGAAATCTCTGCGGCCCCCAGGGGTCCATGGACAGGTTGAAAACCACTGATGTAGACCATCCCTGACAGGTGTTAGTCTAACTTGTTCTTAAAAACCTCCAATCGCAGAGATTCCACAACCTCCCTAGGTAATTTGTTCCAGTGCTTAACCACCCTGACAGAAACTTTTCCCTAATGCCTAACCTAAATCTCCCTTGCTGCAATTTAAGCCCCTTACTTTGTGTCCTTTCCTTAGAGGTTAAGAAGATAAATTTATCACCCTTCTCTTTGTAACAACCTTTTCTACACTTGAAGACTGGTATCATGTCCCCCCTCAGTCTTGTCTTCTCCAGACTAAACAAACCCATTTTTTTTTTCAATCTTTCCTCACAGGTCTTATTTTTGAGACCTTTCATTATTTTTGTTGGTCTCCTCTGGACTTTCTCAATTTGTCTATATCAATCCTGAAGTTTGGTGCCCAGAACTGGACACAATAGTCCAACTGAAGCCTTGTCAGTGCTGAGTAGAGCGGAAGAATTACTTTTTGTGTCTTGCTTACAACACTCTAGTTAATACATCCCAGAATGATGTTCACTATGTTTTTGCAACAATATTACATTGTTGACTCATATGCAGTTTGTATATGACCACTATAACCCCCAGATCCTTTTCTGCAGTACTCCTTCCTAGGCACTCATTTCTCTTTTTTTATTTATGCAATTGATTGTTCCTTCCTAAGTGGAGTACTTTGCATTTGTCCTTGCTGAATTTCATCCTATTTACTTCAGACCATTTCTCCAGTTTGTCAAGACCATTTCAAATTCTAATCCTGTCCTCCAGAGTGCTTGCAACCGCTACCAGCAAGGTATCATCTGCAAACTTTATAAGTGTACTCTATGTCATTATCCAAATAATTTATGAAGATATTGAATAGAACCAGACCCAGCGCAGATCCCGGTGGCACCCCACTCAATATACCCTTCCAGCTTGACTGTGAATACCTCAACTGAGCATTCCCCCGTGCTGGCAGAAGCTTTAGCTGCCTGCTCATTGCATGTGTAAGTCCCCTTTATGCATCCAGAGCACTGCAAAAGGGACTTATTTAGGGCCAAGGAGCTGGCTCATATTACGGAGTGGCAATAAATTATTCCATAGTTGAGTTTTAGATTCATAGATTCATAGATTCTAGGACTGGAAGGGACCTCGAGAGGTCATCGAGTCCAGTCCCCTGCCCGCATGGCAGGACCAAATACTGTCTAGACCATCCCTGATAGACATTTATCTAACCTACTCTTAAATATCTCCAGAGATGGAGATTCCACAACCTCCCTAGGCAATTTATTTCAGTGTTTAACCACCCTGACAGTTAGGAACTTTTTCCTAATGTCCAACCTAGACCTCCCTTGCTGCAGTTTAAGCCCATTGCTTCTTGTTCTATCCTTAGAGGCTAAGGTGAACAAGTTTTCTCCCTCCTCCTTATGACACCCTTTTAGATACCTGAAAACTGCTATCATGTCCCCTCTCAGTCTTCTCTTTTCCAAACTAAACAAACCCAATTCTTTCAGCCTTCCTTCATAGGTCATGTTCTCAAGACCTTTAATCATTCTTGTTGCTCTTCTCTGGACCCTTTCCAATTTCTCCACATCTTTCTTGAAATGCGGTGCCCAGAACTGGACACAATACTCCAGCTGAGGCCTAACCAGAGCAGAGTAGAGCGGAAGAATGACTTCTCGTGTCTTGCTCACAACACACCTGTTAATACATCCCAGAATCATGTTTGCTTTTTTTGCAACAGCATCACACTGTTGACTCATATTTAGCTTGTGGTCCACTATAACCCCTAGATCCCTTTCTGCCGTACTCCTTCCTAGACAGTCTCTTCCCATTCTGTATGTGTGAAACTGATTTTTTCTTCCTAAGTGGAGCACTTTGCATTTGTCTTTGATAAACTTCATCCTGTTTAACTCAGACCATTTCTCCAGTTTGCAACTGAATTTCGGCTATAAACCTGATTTTGAATGACCTAACCCAACCCTCAAAATCCACAAATGAAGGACTGTCAGCCTCCAAACTGGTAAGTTAGGTATAGGGTCAAAGCAGAGGTTTTCCACCAAATTTCAAGTGAATTGGAAAAAAGGGTTCCTGACTCATGACACCCTAAAATAGAGATGGTCAACAGAGTCCACAAAGCCTTCTGTTTTTGTTGGGTGGGTGGGTGGGTGGGTAGTGTCTGATGGAGAATTATAAAGGCGGAGGAGAACTGGCTGGCTCTCTTAGCTAATCATCTCCTGCCTTGTTAGTGTTTGGTGTCTTTTAATGTCACAGGATGTTGGTAAATGAAGGCTAATATTGTTTCTAGCTGCTAGCTGTGCTCTGCTGAAACACACATCCAACCTGAACTCTGTTAAAATGAAATTATTTTGGTTTGTGAATTTCAAACAATACCCGTAACCGAGACCATGGGGGAACAGAGGTCAGCACAAGCACCTTCAGAGCAGGCGGATCAGGGAGAGAGATCTGGGGGGCATGGGAAGCCATTGCAAGTAAGGGCCAATCAGTGGCAGCAGTATCCCAATTTATTTTACCGTCCATTGAAACAATCCACCGGATTGCACTGCCTGATCAGCTGGGGATTAGAGGTCGTTGTTATCCACACCGCAGAAACCACCATCCAATTCGCACTAATTGGAAGCCTCGGCAGCGAGACCAGAGGCTGAATGGGCCATGGAAACTGACCTCCCCTCTCATCCCCAGAGCTGTCAATCCAGGACTGAGCTCGCTAAAAAGAAATAGATAACTCTCTTCTTGGGTTGCTGAACACACTTAGCCTTAGGGCTTGTAACTCAGTCACCACACACACCCAGCCAGAGTGGCACATGTCAATACTATATATCTGTAGTGTGGTTGAGTCCCAGGGCCGCACTGTGCTAGGAGCTGTACAAACACAGAACAAAAAAAGGTCTCTGCCACACAGAGATGATGATTCAAGTCTAAGATGAGACCATACTGTACACTGCACGTTAGGAATGATTATATCTTGGGGCAGTTGCAAAAAGCTCATTTAGAACCCAGGACCAACCCTGAATCCTTGTCTACATGATAAAGTTGCATCTGTTGCACTTAAATTGTTTTTTAACCAATTTAATTAAACAGGTGCAAGTCCTTGTGTAGACATTCTTATTTCAGTGTAAGAGTGGCTTGTATTATAGCAGTAATATTTTGGTTGTATGGTGCCTAGTACTTGGCCCTAACAGAGAATGAAACATCAGTCTCTGCCTGTGATGAGGTTTACAGACTAAGGCCAAGATAGGGAAGGGTTGGAGCAGTACTGGGCCAGGAAAGCTCTGCCCCAGAGGCACAGCCAGACATGCTTCTGGGGAAAAGATCCGTGTAAAGAGAGCTCTATTAGCCCAGTCAAGGCGGGGAGAGAGAAGTCATTTCCTGGAGGAGGACCTCTGCAGTGGGTGGAAGAAGAGGCCCTATTGGGTAGGTCCAACTGTGAGTCTTCCCACCCCCTTTTCAACAGTACCCAAGAGGGAGGGAGAACTGGGGGCACCAGAGGGTTATCTGCATTGGCCCCAGCCTGTGTGGGTTTGAAGCAAAAGATGGTAAGCCAACAGCAGCCATGCCTCCAATGGAGGCATTGGGTGTGATAGGAAGTGGCTCAGAGGAAGGTGAGCAGGAGGGGAGCTGAACCTGGCCATTCCACACTAGTACACTTCTTGCACCCTGGGCCAGGACCTGGGGGAACAGGAGGGTCAGGGTCCCCCTGCTCATCCCAGATTCCCCTACTCCTAGCCCAGGGACAGGCAGGACAATGGGTTATCAACAAGGAAGCTGACCCAGCTGGGACCCTATCCAGGACACATTGGACTGAAAGAGACTGGAGATGGAGGCCCAGACTGCTAGGGCTTGCTGACCAAACAAAGGACCCCACCACACTGCCCCAGAGTTTAGCTTGAACTGACTCCTAATTGACTGAAGGTAAACTGAAGTAAGCCTGGTTTAAAATGAAATGAGAGTCTTAACATAGCCTCTAGCACCAGTTTAACTAAATCAGTTTAAAATCACACCTTACGTTAAAACAGTGCAACTTTTCCCCACAGGGTGATGAGAATCATAGCTAATCCTGTCATAAACTGCCCAGGTCCACAAACGTCCATAGACTTGAGTTGATTCACAGCTCATCCCCATAGCCCTGCATACCCTCAGCATTATAAGATTAGCCTCATCGATTTTAAGGGCAGAAAGGAACATTATGATCATCTAGTCCAACCTCCAGTATAACACAGGCCAGAGAATTTCACCCAGTTACATCTACATTGAGCCCAATATCTTGTGTCTGACTCAATCAGAACCTCCTGAAATCATCCAGTCTTGATTTGAAGACGACAAAAGATGAGGAATCCACCACTGCTCGTGGTAGTTTGTTCCAATGGTTAATCACTCTCACTGTTACAAATGTGTGTCTTATTCCTAATTTGAATGTGCCCGGCTTTAACTTCCTACCAGTGGTTCTTGTTATGCCCGTTATCTGCTAGATTGAAGGGCCCTTTAGTACCAGGTATTGTCTTCCCATTAAGGTACTTATACACAGTACTCAAGTCTCCTCTCAATCTTTTTTGCATTCCCCTTCCAACTCCACCAAGTGCTGCTAAAACCCTCCCCAGCTTAATTCCTACATCATAGAATATCAGGGTTGGAAGGGACGTCAGGAGGTCATCTAGTCCAACCCCTGCTCAAAGCAGGACCTAATCCCAACTAAATCATCCCAGCCAGGGCTTTGTCAAGCCTGACCTTAAAAACCTCTAAGGAAGGAGATTCCACCACCTCCCTAGGTAACCCATTCCAGTACTTCACCACCTTCCTACTGAAAAAGTTTTTCCTAATATCCAATCTAAACCTCCCCCACTGCAACTTGAGACCATTACTCCTTGTTCTGTCATCTGCTACCACTGAGAACAGTCTATATCCATCCTCTTTGGAACCCCCTTTCAGGTAGTTGAAAGCAGCTATCAAATCCCCCCTCATTCTTCTCTTCTGCAGACTAAACAATCCCAGTTCCCTCAGCCTCTCCTCATAACTCATGTGCTCCAGCCCCCTAATCATTTTTGTTGCCCTCCGCTGGACTCTTTCCAATTTTTCCACATCCTTCTTGTAGTGTGGGGCCCAAAACTGGACACAGTACTCCAGATGAGGCCTCACCAACGCTGAATAGAGGGGAATGATCAGGTCCCTCGATCTGCGGGCAATGCCCCTACTTATACAGCCCAAAATGCTGCTAGCCTTCTTGGCAACAAGGGCACACTGTCGACTCATATCCAGCTTCTCGTCCACCGTAACCCCTAGGTCCTTTTCTGCAGAACTGCTGCCTAGCCACGCGGTCCCTAGTCTGTAACAGTGCATGGGATTCTTCCGTCCTAAGTGCAGGACTCTGCACTTGTCCTTGTTGAACCTCATCTTCAACGCCCCCTGGCTCATCCTCATGCCCTCCCCTTAGAGGCACATCCCGCGCCTGGGGAAATACTGCCATAGCCCATCCCCCCTCCCTTCTGGTCTTGAGTTCAGGTTTCTGTGCTTGTTTTGTGACAGCTGATGGCACCTGGTAACTTGGAAAGCTACACTGGGACTCCCAGCTCCTGTGAGCTTGCTTCAATCACTGAGCTGGGGTTCGCCCGATCTCAGGCCTCCCTCCATGAACTGGATCAAGGGATACACTTTCTAGAGGGGAAGAGAGTTGGCATATTCTCACCAGCACGCAGTCATGAAACTTGCTTCTGATGGGAAGAAATCCATCCCAAGAGGAAGGGAGAAGGAAACAGATTCATTCCCCCTTGCCCTCCACACCAAGCATGAAAAGGACTTGAACTGTTTTAATGCAATTGGCCTTTGCGTTGTGTCACAGGTCCCATGATGGATGAGAAGTTAACAATAAATACAGAAGTAACGATGGTCGCAATCACAGAAAGCAATTCTCAGATATAATAAAGAGTCTCCGGGATGTGGACAGCCTGTGATACGCTATTGATTTCTTTCCTTCTTTATTGCGCATCACTCCCCCTAGCTCACCAGAGCCCCGGCCCCGGGGCTGCCCGGCCTGCCAGCCTGCAGCTCTGTCGAGCGGGCATGAATTATTAACACGCAGGAGCCTTTCAATTGGAGGCTCCATGATTAATAATTCAGCAGAGGGGCTGCAGACAGAGGGAGGCCAGGAGGGAGATGCTGCTGCCGAGGCCACGGAGGGCTAGCCCTGGGGGCCACAGCAGGTGAGTAAAGTTTGAGGTGGGCTCTCTGGAGCCCCAAGGAGGCTGTGGGACTCATGGCTGCACTCTTCTCAGGGCAATGGGGGATGAGATTAAGCCGAGCCTGGCAAGGCCTGGATGTAAGTGGTGAGCACAACCCTGCGTTCGCACTCGTCTGGATGGCGTTCCCGGCCCACGAAGCATGTGGCGCCGGGCCTGATGTATGCAATGTGGAGGATCCATAGTTTGGAAATGTGTCCGTCTCGATGCTCGTTGACGTTCCTGGAACAGGGCTGGTGTCTCCTCCCCGCACTGGGAATGTGTTGGAGTGAGTCCTCGCAGAGCTGGACTAGAACAAGGGACAGGAGCTCCTGGACTTGTAACCTTCCCATAATAACAGGCTCACTGTTCTCCAGACTTAACAACAGTCCACTGTGCACAATGGGGGTGATCACATTTCCCTACCTCACAGGCTGTCGTGAGTACAAACGAGTAGATTAAAGACTGTGAGGTGCTCAGATCCAATGGTGATGGAGGCCCTAGAAGTAGCAGATAAGAGTTTTATTGGAGGCCTATCTCTGTGCACCTCTATGATAGCAGCTGGTATCTCTACTACCTTTGGGAATGTCCATGAAGGGGCACTCTGAACACCAAGTCTTTAGGGTTTCCCTTTATTTCTGTCCAAGCACTGTCCACAGCGGGCTTCTGGATATCTCTGGCAAGAGGAAAGAGACAATGAAGCCAAACCCCTGTACTGAGCTCCAGCCTTGGGGCTATTCATCAGGGTTATCAATGAAACCTGGGCACGTTTTATGGCAGGTAGCTGCAGGTAGGTTGAAGGGAGTTAAGCTGCATCCATGGCACATTGGCTCCAGCAGTGGTCTGATCTGATCTGTACTCCAGCGCAATGTCATTGATTCTCCTTAGTGAGTAACTTTTCTCACTGGAGGCAGCATATCTATTCTATTCTATTCTATTCTATTCTATTCTATTCTATTCTATTCTAGTACTTATACTGTGCTCAGTGCCAGAGTATCTGAGGTCCAGATTCACAAAGGAACTTAGGCACCTCACTGCCACGGCATCAATGGGAGTTAAGCCCCTAATTACCTCTGTGAATCTGGGTCTGAGTACCCTCCAGTAATGCCTTAAATTACATGACTACACATCTGTCCCATGGTGTTTGTTCTCCCATCCTCTTCCCAGGGGGAGAAGCATGTGCAGTGGAGTGGTTTGTTTTGGTAGGGTTTCTGGGGGTTGATTTGTATATAAATATACCTGTTGGTCTGTGTTTATGTTAGAGAAGACAAGGCAAAGACATGCACCTAATAATTGGAGCAGAAACTGGCAAGGTTTGTGATGAGCCTGAGGTCCAGGGACCACCCCCAAGAAAGGTCTGTCTCCTGCACAGATGAGCTTCATCCTTATTGCTGAGAGTTCCATCTGTCAGAGGAGTGAAGCCATCAATCAGTGTCTTCATCCTGGGGCTTTAGACAGCCTTTTAGGTACCCTGGGTCCAGGCTATGGAGAGTCTTGAAGATAAGGACCGAGACCTTGACCTTGATTTGCAGGACTATGGAAAGGCACTGTAGAGAGTGGAGGACAAGTGTGATGTGCTCCCGGTAGCCTGTGTTGCTGCAGCGTTCTGTACTAGTTGGAGTTTCTTAAGGACTGAAGACGTCATGCCCAGGTACATTGCATTGCGGTAGTCCAGCCTAGAATTGATGAATGCATGAATAACTGAGGCCAGGCCTTTGTCTGCCAGGATGGGACAGAGTTTCTCAGCCAACTGGAGATGGTTGAGATTGTTACTCACAGATGCTGCTATGTAAGAAGTCAGCATCAGCAAGGAATACAGGAGTATTCCTAAACTATGGGCTTGAACTGACCAACTGTGGGTGTGAACCTTCAACCAAAGGAGACTACACCATGGCAGCAAACTCTTCCAAATAATTTTCTCTGATCACCAGCAGCACTCCTGTCTCGCTCAGGTTCAGCTTCAACCAGCTGTTCTTCAACTGTGAGCTGATCTCATCCAAGCACTGGGCCATCGTGGTCGTAATGGTATGGTCATATGTGAGAAGGGTATGTAGAGCTGTGTATCATCTCCACATTGCTGACACTTGAGTCCATGACATCTGACCAGTTCATGTAGTAGTTGCATGTAGATGTTGAAAAAGACCAGAGAGAGAATTGATCCTTGTGGAACTCCATAAGTGAGGGGTCTAGTGGTGGAGGTGCAGTTTTGCTCGCTGGGTGCATCCCTCCAGGAAGGACTCAGTGGTCCAGGTATGATACATTCTGATTGAGGGAGATCCTGGTGGTCTCCCATGATAGCCAGGCACGCAGTAGCCAGGAGTTCCCATGTCCTCCTCTCAAAGAGCAGCATTTATGCAGGCCTGACTTGAAGCACTGCTCTGGGCCATGACTGCCAAAACATTTAACAGAAAAATTAAAACAGAACAATTTTCCCCCCCCTTTCTTTTGAAAATTTTCACAAAATATACACCTGGCTCTTTTTGGCTGGCTCTGCTAAGCTCCCTTGTTGAATCACTAGGAGCCGCAGAGGCTCAGCCCACGTCAGGGCCAACCCCATCTTTTGTACCGCAGTAGCTCCCCGGCCCCCCGTTCTGCAGGGGGAGGTGATAAGTGAAAGCTGCGGTTTGAGCAGAAAGAGCGAATTCCACCGGAAGTAAATTACAGGCAGCTGACTGAGAAAGATGATCCTGCAGTCAGGCTGTGAACTAACAGCAGGAGGAGATGAATGCCCCAAGAGTGCCTCCGCTCTGTGGGGTGATGTGTAATCCATTACACGGGATCTTTTCATGGGCATTTATCCCGTCTATATGGAGCACTGATATTATTCAATAGCTTACAGCAATGAGGGATGCAATGGGAGATAAAAGACAGCGTTTTCCTCCGAGTGACAGCACAGAGGATCTATCCTCGCTATCAGCAGATCTGAGCGGTAATGAACGAACTTCATAATGCTGATCCATCTCTGGCGAGGCAGGCGCCACTGGGACTTGGGCAGCAGTCAGTCTAAGCCAGGTGAGCTCATGCTGCAGTGCGCCAGGTGGCTACCTGCTCAGTCTCACCAGTTATGCAGTGCTGGGCCCGCTCAGTTATTGGATGGCAGACCTCCAGTGATAACCAAAAGTGATGCAAGCAGCTATCAGTGATTCAGAGGAAGGTGCTCTCCCCGGCATGCGGGCGGGGGTGTCCTGTGAGATGAGATCTCCACCCCACAGCCTGTAGTGCTTTTAATAATCCCCAAAGTAAATGTGTCCTGACCAGGAGCGCTGCCAGCTTTTTTGCCGCCCTAGGCGGCGGAAGGTCCCACCCCCGAAATGCCGCCCCCAACAGAGGCGGCGGAAGGTCCCGCGCCCAAAATACAGACGACGACCGGGGCGGCCGAAGATCCGGCCGCCGCGGTCGCCACCCCCCAAATGTTAGCGCCCTAGGTCACCTAATGGGTTGCGCCAGCCCTGGTCATGACCAGATAACAAAACAGATGATTACATTCTGCCGCTCTTAAATGCCCCCTGCAGGCCCCAATGGGTACAGCACTCTTCTTCAGTTCCGGCCCTTTCTGCAGTATTTTGCCGCAGTTTGTGCGCAGCTGAACAGCTGTTGCGTTTCACACCTGTGGTGGGTCTATATGCAGGGCCTAATGCTCATTTACACTAAAGCCCTGCTATGCCACTCTAGCAGCATAAAGGGGCCTCCAAGTGGGGGTAAATTGCATTCACCCTGCTAGAGTTGTGTAAAGCCGCCGTGAAGTGTAAGTGAGAATCAGGCCTGTAATGTCCCACGAGCTCGGGGCGAAAGCCAATAAGTCAATGGAAGGGGCCTCCAAGCGATGCTCTGCGGTAGAAAAGTGGGGCCATGATTCCCGGACATGGAGCCAATCGAGCAGGCAGATATTATTTCCGATGACATTTCATGAAAATAGGGGACACGTGGGTTTAAACCCAAACAAACAAACAACGCTGATCAGCTTTTCAATTTTTCTGCAGGAAGCTGACGTTGTTTGTGGGAAAAAAATGTAATGTCCCAACCATCGTTAGTTTCCAATTCCTGCTGCAGTGTGTGTTTTAGCCGTCAGCCAGCATGGGGCCTGAGATGAATAGAATCGCCCTTTAGAGGTGCACTATACAGAACGGCTTGACTGGCTAATCTCTGCATATTGACCCACTTCCATATCTCTATCTATCTTAGATACTTTATGGCCTCGGTTACTGTAGTATGTGAGCACCTCCCACTCTGTCAATGCCTTTATCCTCACCACACCCCTGAGAGGGAGAGCAGTGCAACTATCCCTGTTGTACACATGGGGAACTGAGGCAGAGAAAGACTAATGGGCAGGTTTATAAGGGTATTTGGGACTTTCTAAAGCACCTAGGTACTGAAATCAAGGAGAGTTAGGTGCTTAGGTCCTTTTGAAAATCCCTTTCTGCATCTTTAGGCACCTAAATACTTGTTAAAATCTGGCCCTAAATAACATGCCCACGGTCACATATGAAATTTGTGGCAGAGCAGAGACTCAAACCCAGTCGCCCAAATTCTAGGTTAGCACCTTAATCACTGGGCCATCATTCCTCTTAGGTTTAGGACCTATCTCGCTCCTTTCTCAATGAAGAGCAAGCAGGACACAAGCTGGGATGGGGCTGAGGAATCTCTCTGTGTCCTGGTGGGTTCCATATTTCAATAGCTGAATTGAGTAGCTTTCACAGAGCTGCCTTTTTAGGCCTCTTAAAGACACCTCATTGACATGATCCCTAATACAGAGTATGGCGGTTTTGTTAAGTGAATCCCAAAAGGAAGAGAAGCAGCTGCCATGGCATTGGGCTCCATTATTCTCCTGATAGGCCAACTCTGTCTCTCACACAGAGGTACTCATGTGTCTTCACCACTGTAGTCGCTGAAAGCCTCACAATCTTTACTGTATTTCTCCTTACAACACCTCTGTGTGGTAGGGAAGTGCCATTGTTCCCATTTTACAGCTAGGAACTGAGGCACAGAAGATTGAGTGATTCACTCAAGGTCACACAGAAGCCTATGGGGGAACAGGGACTGGAATCCAGATCTCCCAAATCCTAACCGAGTGCCCTAACCACTTGACCATCCTTCCTCCCGTGTGAAGGGGGCACTGAGCTTCTTCTGGCCCCACGGTCTTGTGTGGGTGGGCAGAGAAACAGAGCAGGGAGGCAGGGGTGTTGGAACAGGTTTTATAGTGGGGGTGCTGAGAGCCATTGAACCAAACTGTCAACCCTGTATGTAATGGAAACCACTTCAAGCCGGGGGTGCAGCAGCACCCCCTAGTTCCAGCACCCATGCAGGGAGGGAGAGGCCTGTGCTTGCAAAGATCAGTGCTCTGTGCACTGAATCGGGAAACGTGAGGGAGAACATGTGATCTGGATGCAGAAGGAAGGGAGGCTCGAGATAATGAAACGATCATTTTCCTTTGTGGAACTTCAGAGGTTAAATGGCAACCCCACCCCCCGCGACGCATGTTATTTCCCCATCACCAAGACGAATCATTAAATGAATGTGAATTTTACCTCATAATGGCCGAACCTCCAAGGACTTGGAGGTTGAGTTTGGTTTGAATTATAATTACCTCACTATTTGTATCGCGGTAGAGTCCAAAGGTGCCAGTCAGGCATCGGGCCCCCGTTACGCTAGGCACTGTGCACACATACTGGTAAAGATGGTTTCTTACCCTAAGATCATATGCACTCCAAAGTTCAGAGGGGGTGTCCCTAAAATAATCTGACCCCCTTGCAAAAATGCCACAACCACCACCTTACTGGCAACTTTTTGGATGGTTCTGCTCCTGGTCCTTCCTGGAACCTGGAAATTCCAGGAATCACAGAAATGGAAAATAAAGGGTTGGACCTTGTTTGAAACATAAGTTTGGGCCTGTTCTTATTTGAGCTGGATTGGCTGGCCCATGCCTCCCTGCAGACCTTGGGCAGGCTGGGTTCCCTTTGCATTCAGAGGTGCTCTCTTTGGCTTCCATCTTCCTACACCTTGGAGAAACCTATTGAAACACTGAGGGAAGCCTGTGAGACAATGACTTAAACAGCTTAAAAACTCACCACTCCCTACTGGAAATCTCTCCATCTGTAACTTCCCTGGCACTTCTCTGCCGCCGTCCAATTAGTCCAATTACAGCTTCCTAACCTAGGGGTGAAGGGCCTGCAGCAATACTAGTGAAACTCTTCTCAAGCCCTCCGAGGCAATTAGCAGGCTCAGAGAGAAAGGCAGAGTGCACCACACTTCCAAATCAGACCCCAGCCTCTCCAAAACATGTTGACTTCAAGGCCTAGTAGAGGAGGAGGAGCAGAAAGAGTCCTCCCTTTCCACAGGAACATTTTAATGGCAGTCAGGAAGCAGGGGGCTCTGGATTACATGACCCTCTCCAAAGCAGCTGTTAACTTGGTGAAAGCAAGTGGAACAAATCCTTTAAGCAACACTCTTTGCCTGAGCTCTGAGCTCGGCTGGCCCCCTTTCCAAGATCCAACTCACGCTGCATAGCTTGGCTCTGATCCCTGGAGATCAGTTTTGACAGGAAGCAAAGTGGTGCCGATAAACCAATTGCAAGCTAGGGGTGTGGTTGGGTGTTTTAGCCTTTTATTGCAACACAGGATAGAAAAGGAAGGAACTCTTTAAGAAGAAAAATGAAAAAAGAAAAATCACTCCAGCATTGTGGAGTGAAATGTATTCCGTGCACATCGGCCGTTCCAGCATCTTTTTGGTTTTTATCTTTCCGATGTAGGAGAACAAATATAACAATGAGATTTTGTTTCTGTTTCCTACATGTGGAATAATTAAATTTGCATCTTGCTCTGTAGTTGGATCTGCTGTTTGAAGGCAAATGTATCAATAGGACATGAGCCCAACGTGTTCTGCTCTGCAAATAAGGCAGTTTGGGGGGGAAAAAATACACCCACAGACCTAATCTCTCACCTGAGCAATAATCACAGCAAAATCATCCCTTGCTAACAGCTCTCTTCAGGGCTTGGCTCATATTCCTGCTGGGATCGTGGCAGGGGTGACGGGGGAGCTGGATACTGGGATCTCCCTGTAGCAAATTTCACAAGGGGATGGGTGGATTCCAAACATGAGGTCAAATCCTCCTGCCTCTAGCATTAAAGGCAAAACTGTCTTATTTCAATGGTGCAGGGTCAGGCCTAGAGAGAGAAAAAGAGGGTGATGCTCAACCAAGTTGGGGTCAAGAAGGAGATGTAGCAATCTGCATGGAACTTGGAGGGAGGAGCACAGGTTGCAGGAGGGAAGGGGTTGACCGAGGCACCACACAATCAGTCTGTATGCACATGGCTTGAATGCTAGCTGCCATTGAAGCATCTCTGTCAATAGTTCTCTTAGCAAAGATCCAGTTTAGTTTTATAAACTTGCAGTCCTCTCATAATATTACACAGTGCATAGTCCATGAAACAGGAGATTCCAGGGACAGTGAAAGCCCTGGTATAACTCATCCCACCCTGCCTCTGCCCAGCTCCATTGCACAAGAATTATCCAGATGTTCACAAGTGGAATTTGCACTCCTGCTGGTTTAGGACCTAATCCAAAGTTTACTGAAGTCAGTGGAAAGATTCCCATTGACTTAGATGAGCTTTAATTTAGGCACATGGAGATATTTTTTCAAAAGAGCTGTGATGGGCCAGATTTCAGGTGCTGTGTGTGACTCTGGCAGACCAGGTGCCAACGCATGCCAAGGCCCCAGGCCTCACTGAACACTGACAAGTGCATAGCTGGAAACCAGTCTGGTTCACTTGTGTGTTAGTACATTTAAAATAGATATTAGTGTTACAAGAATGTGTTTAGATTTTATGGAATGCTTGTAGCATGCTGCATGTATTAATCCTACTTATAATATCTGTATCCTTGCTCTAGAGGTAAAAAATGTTTATTCTGAAACAATGTAACTCTCCAAACATGAAAAAAACCCTTCACCCAATGCAAAATGCTGCATGCCTAGGGAAGGTGTTATCTCCCTCCCACCAGGAAGGACTACTGAATACAAATGGACCCTTGTGAAACAAAGACTTTGTCATTGTTTCCCCCACACCCATGAAGAGGTTACCTGCAGAAGCACTAGTCCCATCAGCTTGGACTCTAGGGAGGTGGAGATAAAAATCCCTGACCAGAAGGAATTAAGATCTTTTTAGGATGTTTGGACTCTAGGGGGCAAAGATTCCTAAGCATAAGGCTTGGGTTAGCCCCAAAGGACATAAACACTTGGTTATTATAGAAGGTTCTATTACCGTTTGACCTTAAGATTGCGCCTCCTTTGTGTGTATGCTTACCTGCTTCAACCTTGTAAATAACTCTTATTTCTTTTTCCTAGTTAATAAACCTTTAGTTAGTTTGTTACAGGATGGCCAGCAAGCATGGTCTTTGGTGTGAGATCTAGGGTGCAAACTGACTTGGGAGTAACCTGAATATTTTGTGATCTTTGGTGTAAAGTGACCATCTATTACAGAGTCAAGCTTGCCTGCGTGACAAGAAAGATCAGAATGCCCAAGGGGACTGTCTGTGACTCCATGTTAAGGCTGTATCGTGCCTGTGGAGTTTAGACTTTAAGTCCAGAAGGGACCATCGTGATATTCTAGTTTGACCTCCCTGCACGTTGCAGGCCATGGGCCCTCACCCACCCACTCCTGTAATAGACCCCTAACCTCTGGTTGTGTTATTGAAGTCCTCAAATCATGATGTAAAGACTTCAAGTTACAGACAATCCAGCACTGATTCTAGTTTAAACCAGCAAGTGACCCATACCTTTGTTGTAGAGGAAGGCAAAAAAACCCCATGATCTCTGCCAATCTGACGTGGGAGAAAATTCCTTCCTGACTCCACATATGGCGATCAGTTGAAACCTGAGCATGTGGGCAAGTCCCACCAGCCCGACACCTGGGAAAGTATTCTCCAGAGTAAATCAGAGCCCTCCCCATCTAGTTCCCCACCTCTGGCCATTGGGGATTTGTTACCTGCTGGGTAAAATCTAAGTGTAGAACTCAGAGACAGTTTGGGGTTTGTGTCCTGCTTCTTCACAGGCTGCCCTGAGGTTGGTATTCCTGCTCGTGAGCCACTCCAGCCAGTGTGACACTTGGTACCCAAAGCAGAGCCCAGATTTTCAAAAGATCTCAGCAGCAGATCTCAGATCTTAAGGTACACCCAGAGTGCTAAGCCGCTGTGAAAACTCCAGCCCTGTGGACCTAGAAAAGGCTCTGATATCCACAGATTCTATGGCCAGAAGGGACCATTGTGATCCTCTTTGAGTTACTACAGAGAATTCTTTCCCAGGTGTCTTGCTCACGGGTCTTGCTCACATCCTCAGGGTCTAACTGATCGCCATATTTGGGGTCGGGAAGGAATTTTCTCCCAGGTCAGGTTGACAGAGACTCTGGGGGTTTCTCACCTTCCTCTGCAGCATGGATCACTTGCAGGTTTAAACTAGTGTAAATGGCAGATTCTCTATAACTTGTAGTCTTTAAATCACAATTTGAAGACTTCAGCAACTCAGCCAGAGGTTAGGGTCTATCACAGGAGGGGGTGGGTGAGGGCCCGTGGTTTGCAATGTGCGGGAGATCAAACTAGATGATCATGATGGTCCCTCCTGACCTTAAAGTCTATGAGCGCATCCAGGGAGTGAGGATTTCCCTGTTGGCTTCTCCACAGCTGGGAACCTTCACACTCGTGTGTCTGCCTTTGAGACCTTCTGTGATCATGCTGCAGGGTTGCAAGCAGTGACCTTTGAAACCCAGTACAGTCCATTCCCCTCCTCTGCTCCTCTTTCCAGAAGGGAGGAAAGAAAAGGCATCAAACAACAGGAGCAGAAGAAATAAGCTTCCAAAGATTCTGTGGTCCCCGCATGGGTAGGAACCTAATTCAATCAGAGAGGCAAAGCACACCTGCCCCAGTTCATCTAAAACTCTTCAGATAGAAAAAACAGCACCTTATTCCAAATGGAAATTAATTGAGTTTGTCGAATGGTTCCGACTGCATTAAACACACTCCAGGTCAGGGAACGAGCAGAAATAAAGACAATAACAATTTTTTTATAATTGAAAAGCTTTTAGCAGCGCTAGCTGGAGCTTTCCATTTTTCTCTCCAATATTTTTTTTCACCCACTCTGCCTCTTTTAAAGGCACCTTACCGTGAAGGGCCCTGATTGCTACATTTCCACAACCGCGCCAGATGTTCCTCTGAGACACTGCTGTCACTGCAGTCTCTGGATGGGAGGCATCACCCTGAGATCTGCCAGCCCAATGCACCATGATGAATCTCTCCTAAAGCCCGGCCTCTCAGTCTGGGGTGGGGGTCACGAACAGGTGTCAGGAGGTTGTAACTACAATGATCTTCCTATATAGCTACAGGGGAGGGAGGTCCCAGCTAGAGCGGAGGGAGGGTGGCCCCTGCTGTGCAGATGGGAGTCCCAATATGAAAAAGGTTTAGACCCACTGTCGGAAAGGAACTATGAATTTGCAGAGGACTTCTGCATGGCATAGGTAGGGTTAAACCTGCTGGGGTGTGGGGGTATATGTTAGAGCAGCGACTTTGAAATAACCAACAAAAGGCTCCTCCTTCCAATGTCCTATGGGCAAGGGGCGGGGACGTGGGTGAACTCTTAATTCCGAGGTGTATGCAGACCCTGGAAGATGAATTGGACAAAGGGAGGGAGCCCGCTGGACTCTGGTTTTCTGCCCTCCCTCTGTTGCTAGGACCAGCCTGTGGGTACGATCCTTAGCGCAATAAATGTGACCTTACCCCAGGGTGGACTTTGGCCCTGTAGGGCCCCAAATACCATATGTGGTTTCTGCTTTGTCCCACTAGCTAGCTGTGACATGTGGGGCTGTAAGGTGGTAGAATGGTGGTGGGCTCTTAGGGTCTGTCTACACTGCAGTTAGATACCCAGGGCTGGCCCGTGCCAGCGGACTCAGGCTCATGGGGCTCAGTGGAGACTTCCAGGCTCAGGCTGGGTCCCAGGCTCTAGGACCCTGCAAGGTGGGAGGATCTCAGAACCGGGCAGTCACACAGCCCCGCAGCCTGCGACCCATGAGTCCGAGTCAGCTGGCACAGGCCAGCCACGGGTTTTTAATTGCAGTGTAGACAGGTTAGCGAGGCCATAGAGGGGGTTCTAGTCTCTGAACTTTGCAGGGGAGGGCACTACTGAGAGGAAGCATCTAGGGGTATGTTTACACTGCACAGTAAGCCCAGGCTCTGACTCAGGTTTAAGCCCAATTTCCCACTTCTGTCCACACTCAGATCAGTCTAACTTGAGCTAAAAAGCCCTCTGGAGACAGGTCAGCGGACCCAGCCAGGGGGTGGGTCCAAGCCTGAGTATGACTGTGATTTGGGTCCAACCCCTGTCAATTTGCAGCGTGGATGCAGCTCAAGCCTCAGACCCGAGTGAGAAGGGCCGTGCCGGGCAATATGGACAGTTACAAGACCTGCGTCCAGCACAGTTATGAGAGCTGGGTCCAGCACTTGAAAACCCAGGTTTACAAAGCAATGTGGACAGTCAAGCGCAGGCTTGTAAACGCCAGGTCCACAAGCCCAGGTCCCCTAGACACAGATGCACAGTTCAGTGTAGACATATCCTAGAGGCCCCTGCTCCATTGTGCTAGGCACTGGATGGAGACATAGGAAAGAGATGGTCCCTGCTGCAAAGAGCTACAATCTAAGCGTAAGTGTAACAGGTAGATACAGCAGACACGGGAAGCACAAGATAACACTGTGATCAACCCATCAAACAGTAGCATCTTAATCTTCAGCACGTCGCTTAATGTCTCTGCGCCTCAGCTCCCCATCTGTAAAATGGGGATAATATTGCCACCCTTTGTCTAGCTTGCCTATTGAGAGTGTAAGGCAGGGTCGGGTCTGTCTCTTAGCAGGTGTGTGTATAGCCTCTCAACAGATCATTATAATGATAAGAGATGGTTGCAGCGGGGGGAGGCGAGGTTCCATCTAAGCAGTGCAGGAGAGGAGCTGAGAGTGAGAAGCTTTCGGTGACCTGAAGAAGCAGCTGGTCAGCGAGCAGGGCTGTGGAGTTCATGCTGGAAGTGATACCATTTGAATCTGCCAGGGGGAAAGCATGAAGAATGCGCAGGCACTTTGTTTCCAATTCTAAGAATGATGGCCCTGCCACAGAAAATCAGTGAAAGAGGGTTCTTGTTCATTATTGTACACACAGCTCTCTCACTCTCTTTCACACATACACACCCCTTCTTTCTTTCTCTCTCCCCCCTCCCCCTATTTTTTCTCTTTTCTTTGCATACCTGAGCTGGGTCTAATGGAGATGCATAAAAAATGCTTCCCTTTCATGAAATGCAATCCATCAACACACTCCTCTTATACATTGTGCAGAAATGAATCCATTTCGGCTGGGAAGGAAGATAAATCAATTTAAGTGGAAGGTTTTTGACAGTTTAATTCAAATTAAGTCCACTTTGTTCAAATTAGGGGGCGGGGGGATGGGGGGTGGGGGGGAACAGGACTGCCAGAACCGTACAACAGCATTTCCTCAGACTAAACACGTGAGGAGAGTTTTATTTAAAACAAGGGCATAACGAGCGGACACTAATTAATGTACAATCAGTGAACGGTGAACGGCTTGCTTCTAAAGTCTGCTCTTCATTTTGTACGGGATTCTTGCACGGCTCTGACTGGGTTACAACAGAGCTAGACTATGTTGAGATAAGCGCTTGGGGGCGGGGAAGGAAGGCCATTTACTGCAGTGGCCCACACTGAGATGCTGCCAGAGTTGAAAATTGCCATGTCCTGGATAGATCTTGCCTAGCATCCCAGAACAACCACCGTACAAGGGCGCATAAGAATTTTAGCCCAGGTTTTAGACAAGATCAAGTGTCTGAGAGGCATGATGTTGCAGGCCAAATTTTCATCAGGCCTGCATGAGCAAAATTTGCCAGGGCAACCACTTTGTGGGTGCAAATCCCTTAATTGCTCACACAAATCAGGTAGTTAGGTGTGCTGTCACCCTTTCTGCATGGGGAAATGAAGATTTCTCATTTGAAAAATGGGTGTGCACCCTAAGAGCTGCATGTAAGCCCCCTTTTATAGAGCACTCCTGCAACATGCCCACTTTCTGTGCACACACAAAAAAGTAACTGGTTGAAGATTTGGCTCTTAGAGTTTCAGTGGTTTGTACACACCTGGCTAAAGTGGATGAATTCAGTAAAGCTGCCCGTCTTTTATATTAATCTTGATGTATCAATTCAGGGTTTTGCCATGATCTGGGTTAAAACAGACACTATGCCCCAGATGTTTCAATAGCTGGAAACGCTGCATTTAAATGACTGCTCTGCAATATATTTAAAAAGTGAGTGACAGAGCTGGAAAGCAGCATCTGCTTTTCACTTCGTAACATATTTTTGCAGCCAAATTGAGGGTTTCATGTTCATGGTGCAAAATGTAACAGAATTTCATCCAGTCTGCAAATTAATCAGCACTTTCCATGTTCAATTTGGCAAAAAACCTTTACATCATTTTTGTTAACAGTGTTGCAAAATGTCATTGACAAGCAACGGCTTTTAGAATTATCAGGGGGAACATTAACAGCTTTTTTCTTTCTTGAAAACAACCCCCTGCCCCCACCCCCAACAAAAGCAGGGACTGAAGAACGAAAAAGAAAATATTTTCGTTGTTTTCTTGACATGAATTTTTGTAAATGAATTTCATACTGGTGACAGCCACTAGCTTGGCAGCCTTGAAAACTGAGGACTCCCGTTCACACAATAAGGGCTTGTCTACCCAGGGACACTCAGAAAAAATAATCTGAATTAACTAAAGGTGTGAATTTAAAGTGGATTCGTTAAACTGCATTAAGCCCCAGTGTAGACTCGGAGGGCAGGTCTACACATAAAAAGCTGCACCGGTACAGCTGCGCTGCTGTAGCGCTTTAGTCAAGTTGCTACTATGCAGTTAATCCACCACCGCAAGAGGTGGCAGCTATTTTGATAGGAGAAGCTCTACAGTGCATTCTACACCGGGGTTAGGTCGGTATAACTACATTGCTCAGGGGTTGCATTTTTTCACACCCCTGAGCAATGTAGTTGGGTTGACCTAACTTTTCAGTTTAGACCAGCCCTGAATTAAGACTACTTGAATTCTGAGTAAGAGTGTCCACACAGGGGTTTAATATGGTTTAGCTAATCCACTTTCAAAATTAATTCAGATTAATTTTCCTGAGTGTCCCCATGTAGACAAACTCAAGGTACTGCAGAGGTAGCAGCAATGCATGTGTCTACCACCGTGCTTCATTCATGAGACTCAAATCCAGATTTACAAAGTACACTAGCTATGGAAATGTGGTTCAGAGACTCACTGGCCCATTTGTGGCTTTTGGCCTCTGCTGAGGCTCTCAAACCCATTGGTGCCCCAAGTAGCACTGGTCTACTAGAAATTTCCAGGAAATTTTCCATTTTCATCAAAAAATGTCAGGTTTTGGAGGAAAAACCTTAAAGTTTTCAACAACAAAATTCCTGGGGCGGGGCAAGATAATCATTTCCCAACCAGCTCTAATAAAACCTTAGGCAGAGGGAAGACAGCTAGACAGACTGGCAGACAGCTAGACAGGAAGCACCAGATGTATAGACATACAGAATATTGGTATCCTGGGAAGGTCTTGATTTTCCTCACCTTTGCAAATCCTTGTCTAGTCTTTTAACCCCCCTCTGCCACTACAATATGTCCTTTGCGTGTCAGCAACCTCTAGTGCCAGAGTCCAACTCATTGGCTACCATCAATGGGGAGGGATAGCTCAGTGGTTTGAGCATTGGCCTGCTAAACCCCAGGGTTGTGAGTTCAATCCTTGAGAAGGCCATTTAGGGATTTGGGGCAAAAATCTGTCTGGGGATTGGTCCTCCTTTGAGCAGGTGGTTGGACTAGATGACCTCCTGAGGTCCCTTCCAACCCTGATAGTCTATGATTCTATGATCAACAGGTCAGGGGTCTGGGAAAAGATGGACCTTTGGACAGGATGTCAGCCTCACTTCCCTACATGGAGTCACTACCCCCCTTTCAAATGAATTGATGGCCCTATACCTGGTGAATCATTGTGTATAATAAAGAGCAGAACTGATCTGAGTGGTGTCCAGTTTAATAATTACTGGAGTAACTCAATCTCTGATATATAGTTTCAGCATCTGGCAGATGCTTGAAGACCTGCCTGGAGCATTCAGCAGACACATAGAGCATTTGGTAGTGCTATGATCACCCATCCCAGCCATGCACAAACCCCATGCCAGTTCCAATTGCTTCTCAAAGCCTTAAAAACAGTGTGTTCAAGTTTTTGGCATGCGTATATGTGTGTGTGTGTATTTGCAGAGGCAGAGTCACTGTTGCTTCTGGGCTACTCATTCATGGAGCCTCTCTGAGAGCCTGTCACCAGAGAACTCTGCATCTCTATACAGGTAAATAGTCAATGGATAAGGGGCCAGTAGGCGACAAAGAAGAATCTGTTGCATAGTTCCAGGGTTTTGTAGGACCAGTAACATTTGTTGTGCATTTCACTTGACTTCTTCTATCTTGTATTTTTACAGCAGCTCTTAACAGGTCCATATCCAGCCTTCTAGCGTTGGGCTAAATCCTAAAGTCCTTACCCAGGCAAAAATCCCATTGACCTCAGTGAGTAAGAACAGAATACAAACTGAGCATGGACTCAGGATCTGGTGCCATACGCGGAACCACCCATCAACATCAGCGGGTGTTTCATGCATGGATTGAGGGCAGGAAATTAGGTTTAGCCTCTAGTGCAGAGCTGACTTCGAGCAAGGCAAGATAAGCAGCCGCTTGAGGCCATATGTTTCATGAAGTCCTGGCAGCTCATGGTGTAATCCCCTGTTTTAACCTCTGACAATGGGGTTGAAGAGAGAAGCAACTCCTGGCTTGATTCCACAACCTCCTACAGCTTTGGGACCAGAACAACTCTTGGCCCCATTTTCCACTCTGGAAATGGTACTGGAGATCAAGGCAACCCACAGCTAGATCTTCAGTTAGGCAATTGGACCAGAGGGGGAAAATGGCTCAGATCTTGGGCTGCAACCGAGGAGCTCATGGCACAACTCAGGGTATGTGTGTGTGCATACCCACATAAAGGTGGTTCTAAGTCATCTCTATGCTCTCCATCCAGGCCTTGGTCTGGCCCCAGCATGAATTAGAGCAGCCCGAGGGTTGCTCTAAATTAAACTATTTGCCAATAGCCTGAGGGGCCTTTCTGGCAGCTAGCAATCAGCTGGGCATAAGGGACCCCCAGCTGTGGCCCCTAAACCAAGGGTTGGGAGGGTGGGTGGTGTAGGAGTGGCAGCAGCAGTTATGTATCTCTCTCCACAAGAAGATTCCTCTTCTGGCTGGATCTACAAGTTTAGTGCTGATTCGCACCTTTGAAGCAGATGGAATACAGCAGAGAATTGAATCCACACCCTTACTTCCTATCTGACTCCTTGGGACCAGGCTGTTCCTAGGAACCTGAAAATCTTAAGGATGGCTCTACCCAAGTGACTTTGAGTTTGATCACTCTCTTCAATGCTATCACGGTGAAGCAGTCCCCAGCTCAAGAGACAATGGCATCTGCCAGAGGGGCCGGAGAAAAGAAAGCCATTAAGAGTCAAGAATGTCACCTGGATGAGAGTGCCAGGCACACGCATCAGCATTTACAGTATAAATTTCCCTTTCCTAGGGGCTTAGTGAGAATGTCAAAATTTGCTCTGGTTTGAAATTCATCATGCAAGGCATTAGCCTTGGTGCAAGGCTGGGGATTTGTTATTCACAGCATTCCACTACAGACCCGAGGGATACATTGTAGAAGAGCGATCTCCCATTGGCAGATGCATTTTGTGCTTGCAGAATTTGCACCTGCATTCGTGTCTCTGCAGTTGAGTTACAGGTGATTGGAATCGGTGTATCGCTAACTGCTTGACTGAAGGTGAAAATCAGGCAGCTCGCATCACAGGGCCACGATGCCCCTATCACATCAGTTTTACACCACTGCTACCCCATTGATTTGAGTAGAATTGTTTCTGATTTGTGCTGGTGTCCGTGAGATCACAAGCAGGTCCAAGGACTCCGATTTATACCCAGAGTTCACTCTGCATGCAAAAAAAAAAAAAAAAAAAAGCACAAATTACAGCTTCAAAAAGATAAGCCAAACATCAGCCCCTTTGAAAATTTACCACACTATGGCCGAAAAATCATCTTAAGATGCTTTCTTCTGTGAGAAAAGGATGTTTTTTGTGCTACAATAACTCAACACCAACATTTTTTAAATTGAAGCATTAATGCTCCTTAGCACACCATTTGGAGTAATATTTTACAGAGTGAATACATTTCAAAGGAGAGTTATTTCTTTTAGAAAATGTTGTTTTCCCTATTTATCTGTATGGTCTTCTGAGGACCAGCATGTTATGAATGACCAAGCTGTTTGTATCTGTGCATGGATCTTTGTGCTGGAAGAATGAATAGCGGTAGCCGGTATCTGTTGTGAATACATTCAGAGGATGCTGTTTTATTTCCACGTATTAAATCTTCGAGCTTTAGAATCCATAAATCTTAATAAAAATAAAATTAGAAGGAAAAGAAATACGGTCTACTAGTTGTGCATGATATGTCTAACTAAGCTGCCGGAGGATTTTGAGTATGCCGACTTAAATGCTTCACTGGATCGGAAGCTAAGCACATGCGTAACTTTAAGCATGTGAGTAATCTCACTGAAGTCAATCCTGCAAGTCACTAGAAAAACCACAGAGTCCATACTCAGGCAAATTCCCATTGAATTCAGTGCAAATTTGCCGGAGTAAAGACTGATTTCATGATCTGGCCACCTAAGCATGCAGAATTCCATTGACTTAAGTGGAAGTCACCCCCACCATAAGGATGCGTTTAGCAAATAGGTAGCAATATTAATATTGCAGAGCACTTGAGGGGCCAGATCCTCAGCTGACTTACATAGATTTTATGTAGCCACAATGATTTACACTAGCTGAGGATGCAGCTCGAGGGCTCGGGAGAATCCCGTACAATTGTATGGTGGTCCAGGCAGTGAGAAAGATTCTCACAGCTGGTCTAATCTCAGGCCAGAAATCCACTGGTTTTCAAAGTGCCACAACACATGTGCACAGCACAACTCCAACTGGCCACATGGTTAATCATTTAAATGATATGCACTCTCAAAATTAATGTGTGCACCAAAATATGTCACCTTGTCAAAGATACATTGGATGCCTGTAGGGCACCGATAGGCGGTTGGAAGGTGAGGGGCTGGGGGTTTCCATTGGGACTGTTTTTCATGGTGTAAGGATTGCTGAGAAAATTAATGTGAAACATTAAAAATGTTCCTTTTTAAAAGAGAATCCATTTTTTAGCCACAATGAGACACTTCAGGTGGCGTGGCAGCTTTGAGTAATGCATATTGGAGGTATTTAACTTCACCTCATGCCTCACTATTCCCCAGGGCACACATTAATCAGCACTGCTAGGCAGTTTGTCATGTCCTTTTGCTCAAATAATATCCATGCCTAAATACAAGAAACTCATGCACCTGGAAGTCAATGGGAGATTTGCCTGCATTAGGACAGCAGTATTGTAGGAAGGCTAAAGGACTACCATTGTCTTCCATGGGCTTTGAATCAGGGGTGGGGAATACGACATGAGACAGGATGCATGTTTAAATGAATACACATATTTTA
The DNA here is from genome assembly GCF_028017835.1 of Emys orbicularis. Taxonomy (NCBI): domain Eukaryota; kingdom Metazoa; phylum Chordata; order Testudines; family Emydidae; genus Emys; species Emys orbicularis. The sequence continues at coordinate 16,083,694 of NC_088700.1, read as the reverse complement.
AAAAATCTACATTTATGCTGAGCAAGGATCATACTGTAGACATTTATGAGTGAAGAGTAACATCATGGGCACAGTCAACCTGCAGAACTAATTGCCAGGGGATGTTGTGAAGGCCAAAACTATGACAGGGTTCAAAAAAGAATTAGATAAGTTCATGGAGGGTAGTCCACCAATGGCTATAAGCCGAGATGGTCAGGGATTCAACCCCATGCTCTGGGCATCCCTAGCCTCCGACTGCCAAAACCTAAGAGTGGATGACAGGGGAAGGATCACTCAATGATTGCCATGTTCTGTTCATTCCCTTTGAAGGCACCTGGCATTGGCCACTGTCAGAAAACAGGATACTGGGCTAGATGTACCATTGGTCTGACCAAGTATGGCTGTTCTCATGTTCTTAGGATGAGTCAACAGAAAAGGCCATGGTACAGAGTTGTCCCTTCACCACTGAGCACAAGGCAATGATAAAGCCCTTTGATTCTTCTGCCAGACAAGGAAGGGTTTATCATGTGTGAATGTAAAGTTGCTCTTTTAAAAGTCCTAGTGGACATCAGCTTGTCAAACTTCTCCCCTCCCCTTGTGGTCTGAGCATTTATTCTGAAGAGACCACCTCTAGGGCAGGCAGGGAAGCTCAGTATTTGGTCTTGCTGTTTCTGACAAGGTCACCGGTTAGCATCAAAGTGGGTTGATGAGTTTGTGTGGTGGACACTTGTCTGCCAGGAGTTTGACTAGAAGCATGATCCAACACCCACTGGGGAAAAAAAACCTTGACTTTACTGGGTATTGGGCTGGATACTAACAGTAGAAACGCCTGTCATATGGGCCACAGAGCAGCCTCTCGATGATGGGGATTTTCAGTCACCTTTTGGCCTAGAATCTGATCTGGAAGCCTGGCGGTCAAAATCTCTGTGACCCATCACCAATTCTGTGAGCCATCCAACTCCCTCTCCTCCTCAAGTCAAAAGTTTTCTAAAACTTATTAAATAAAACAAACACCACCACCTGACAAACCCTACTGGACTTGCTAGCCTTCCAGTGTCTGATGTAACTGGCAGACCTGCCAAAAATGACCTTCTTTCAACAACATCTCTCTTTTTTTTCAGGTGGGGGTGGGGTGGGTGGAAAACTGTAAAGATCAAGTCACAGCTGCACGTAGTACCTAATTAAACAAGTGTAAGAAAGCAGAGAAAGGTCAGATTGTCAAAAATCATTGCTGTATCTTTACTGGATTGTATTTAGAGACTGATTGCAGCAAAGAAAATAACTCAATAAAAAGCATGAGACTGGAATAACAAACCGACTCCTGGGGCAGGTTAGTTTCTGAAACAGAAAAGGCTACGGTTGGAGATAAAAACCAAGGGAAACAAACACTGGAAATGAAAGGAGAAGTGCGTGCCAAGAGTAAAGCAAATGGATGACATTAATATGGAAAAGAGGGTTGAGCAAGAGAAGTTCAAACAGGAAGCTTGGCAGAAACTGGAGGATGAATACGCGCAGACGCGGGGAGATAAAAGGGGGGAAACTGAACAAACAAATTAAAGAGTGAAAAGAAAGGGGGTAAAGTGTACGGAAACAAAAACTGTGATCTCGAAGAGCAATCAGGAGGAGTCAGGAAAATGAATTCCAGGCAGGAGCTGAGAGGGTTTTAATTACCTGCTCTGATTCTGAGGTCCCTGCGCCTCTAAGAATGCACAGCCAGTTCCCAATGCCAAGAGGTCCTCTGGGGGTCTTTCCCCTTCCATTTGCTCACAGCCAATGTTGAGGGTTCTCTAGATACATCACCCCACTGAAATAAAGGGTCTGCACACCTCCAAGCCACCTTGACGTTCTCCTCATAACTTACCAACCCCACTCATGTATTCCCCTGTAGCTAGCTAGGCTGCTAGAGCTGGAAGGATTCCAGACTGTGATAAGTCAGTTACAAAGGGTAAGTTTTGGTAGGATCCCTCTAAACTTTTCACTCAGTGTCTCAGAGGAATGGTGATGATTTTGTGGGTAGACTTGTGAGACTTGGGAGGGGAGGTTATTGGTACATTCTGGGCATTGCTCAGTGAGACTGGAGCGTTGAATAAAAAACACCCACTCAGGGAAGAAAGAAGAAGAAATAAAAACGAACACACAACTATGTTACTCAGCACTATGCTCCAATAGCAGCCTAAACAAGAAAACAAAATCAGTGGGGTTTTGGATGCTCTCTGTTATTAAACATGTCTCCATTTGTTCTGCCAGGGACCGTCTCCAACCATTTGTTCCTGGTAGTTATGTTTGCCTTCCTATGACACCATTTAAATTTTTTATAAAGCCTGTTATAATAGCATCTGTAGACTGGATGAGGCAGTACAGGGGGAGGGGGGAAGTGTTTTCCTCATACCAATAGATGAGAATTTTCCCCCTTTCATTCCCCCAAGAAATTTGGAAAATGACACAACAAATTGACAATACATTTAAATAGTGTACCACTGCAAGTATAATTGCAATTTGTTGTAATTTCTCCTCCAAATTCCACCCTGACACAGTTGATTTATTTTGCAAATCAGTGCATCTGGAGTGTGTTCTGTGTCACATTATGGGTCTTTGATACAGAACCTTTGTTTTATAACAGGGAAAATAATTAGCTTTCGGACAAGCTTGGGCTGTGATGTCAGATGCTATCCATGGTTGCTGAAAGAAGTTATTAGCGCTGATCTAATGAAGGCTCTCTGGCAAAGCTTTGCCTCGCTCCTAATATGTCTCTTTGGGATTTTGGTGAAATTAAAAAATGAAGTAAGTGCAAAAAATATTAAAAAGAAGATCTGGATTTGTAAAGCATAACCCCCAGTAACATTGCTGATGGGACCTGCTGACAGCTGAGAGATAAACAAAACAAGAGACATTACTTTCTTCCCAGTACAAACAACACTTTCTTTGGTTAGTTCTGAGCATTTGTTTGGGCTTTTTTTTTTTTCCTTCTCCTTAATTAACTTTTTTTCCCCTCTCGTCCCCTTCTTGAATTTCGAAGCTCTCATTGGCAAGTCTAGAAATTATCAATTATTAGCAGTGTCAGCTTTCCTCCGAGTGCCTTCAGCAGAGCCTTTATTGGAGAGTGTCATATACACTACTAGGGACAGATTCTCCCCTGATTTTCCCGGGCGGAAGTTGGGAGTAACTCTGCTGAAGTCAATAAAGTTGCACCACTATAAAATTGGTGTGAGCCAGAGGAGAATCAGAACCGCTTTTCTCCACTGGAACTCTGAGTCCCTGAAGTGATTGTGCTGCATGATGGTAAATATTATGGGAAGATATGGAGGGGGTGAATTAAAAGTGCCTGGCTGAGTCTATGGAGGGTTTGATTTCACCCAGGAGGATTGAGTGAATGCAGATCTCTCTGAGTTTTGTATGTCCGAGGCACAATCTAATTTCTCTATGTAGTCAACCAGTTGAAATTTGCAAAATATGGCCCCTATTGGGAATGCGGCTGAGCTTATCTGATTAGCATGTGCAACTGTTCAGTGGCAGGTTTTTGCGAGCATTTAGTCTCTGCTTTAAACAGAATCATCACCAGCTGGTTATTTTTTACTGTTATTAGGTTAGAAAATAGCACTGAGGTATACAACAGTAATCACGAAGCTGTGATGGCAGGGAAAAAAATAATCACGTTAAATTGACCTTCATGAATAAAGAGTGAGGTTCCATTTCGCCTCATTTCTGTTCATTTTAAAACCAGCATTAGCTTTTCTGGCACATAATTTTTCATTGTTTGCTGAGCGCGCCTCGATTAGAATGATTCACTGTCTTTAATACTAGCGATTATGGTCCATTTCAATTACACAATGTGATATACAGTTTGTTGTATTGCTCTCCTGCTGTCCCCTGTTGCATCTTCCTTTGGGTGAAGAGGAAGGGGAGAGGGAATTGGCTGGGGACATGATCTTCCCTCCCAAAAAAAAACAACTAGCAACTTTTATTCTGATTTTATATATTGATATACAAAGAGTTTCAAGTATGGATTAAGTAGCCATCCCCACTCAGCCACTTGAGATACTGCCTTTTTGGTAGCATGTCTTGTGTGTGTACTTAAAAAGAGAAAGCGGCGTAGTCAATGAATCCAGTGTGCTCTAAGCGTACAGTTTGGATTAAGGTAGGATTTAGGAGATTTGTCCAAGTGCCAGATTGAGGGTTGTTCCCTTGCTATTCAGTTGCTCTGTTGAGCCATGGAATTCAGAGCAGAGCAGCAAACATTATAATGCTCAGTTGTCTTTGTGTGTGTTTAGAATTTCGACAGCATCTACAGCATTTGTAGTTGGTCAGCTGCCCAATTAAGCTTAAAGGACTTGTTTTTACTGGAGCGGAAGAGTCTGGAGCCTGCTGGCTGCTGCTTTTGGGTCATGAGTCCTTGTGGACTGTGTAACGGGTGCTGTCAAAAGCTGCAGGACTCCAGGGCCGCTGTGAGAAGAGGCTATATAGAAATGCAGGTAAGGCGAATACCTTTTAAGACCAGAAGGAACCACTGTGATCATCTAGTCTGACCTCCGGTATGTCCCAGGTAATAGGACTTCCCTCTATTAATTCCTGCTTCAGGGTTAAAGGCCCGATTCTCATTTCTGCTCTGCCCCTTTCAGATGTGACAAAGAAGGGAGGGGGCAGGGTGGAGGAACGTAGGGTGTGTGGCAGAGCTCCATTCTGCTGTGCTGGCATAAGATAAAGCAGTCTAGAGGCTACCCTAACTCACACCAGGGCCATCTGACACGGAATTACCAGCTCCCTGGCTCCTCCCTGCCTTGTGGGTGAGGGGAATCAATTCCTGTATGTATAGGGCCCATTCCTGTGTTATTGCAGTCAATGGGAGCTCCCGGAAGATGGAGTTAAAAAAACAAGAACAAGCCATGAACATGGTCATTGCCAGAATGGATGGGACACATGGTCCATGAAGTCTAGTACCCTCTCTACAGCAATGGCCAGTACCAGATGCAGCAGAGGAAGGCCAAAGAACCCAGCAGTAGGCAGGTGTGGGATAACCTGCCCCCTACGGTAGGTCTCTTCCTAATAATTAGAGATTGACTTAAACCCTGAAGCGTGAGGACCTGCTGGTTCCACTAGGGAATCAAACCCAGGTTCTTCTCTGGGTAAAACAGATGCAATAGCTGCCACACTACAGATCCACCTTACGGTTTTACTGCCACTAATGCCCCTGATTCTGTGCTCTCTATGCCAGGATGCGGAGGGGGAAAGAAAGAAGCCATAAGAATGGTGTGTATTTCCTGGTGTTTGACACTCTCTTGCAATCCTCTAAACTTTAAATATATCGGCTATGTTTGTTTGGGTTTTTTTTAAATGAAACTTTGCAGCACCTTAGCTCGGGGAGATGTTTGCGAGCCAATATCTGGAACTATTCTTGGATAAGAAGAGATAGATCTTCAGCTGGCGTAAATCCACTTTGCTCCACTGAACTCAATGCTGCTATATCACTTTACACCAGCAGAGGACCTGGCCCTATAATCTTAACCCAAATGACTATATCAACAGACCGAATCTTGGTTGTTTCCTTTATGATGGAACCCTTTGCATTTGAAACATCATCACAGAGCATTGTCCATCCTTCTCCTACTCATCAGGGCACAAGAAATTTTAGAAACTGGCAAGTCTATCCTGGTCATATAAAATCCCTCTGCTCATCTTTTAATGTAGTTCAACTTTTGCATATGCCCAAGGAAACTGGATGTTGGAAGCTGGGTTTAACAGATTTATTAGGCATTTATAAGGATTGAAAAGCTTTTTTAATAGTAATAAATGAGTTATTACTAGTTATAGGTGACTATTAAAATGTGGCTGAAATCAGAAAAGAAACTGCATAAAACACCATTTTCTTATTCCACTAATCTACTCCCTTGGCCAATTTGTTCTCCGATGTACATTGATGTAAATCCAGAGTAATTCTATTGACTTAATGGAATTACTCTTGATTTCCATTGGAGTACCAGCAAGCCTAATTTGGCCCCTTGTGTGTCTTTGTATCATAGCTGATTACTTCACTGACGAAAACAAATGGTTACTGCTCTTAGCACCACACAGCCAATAAAGTTGTGGGAGAGAGAGAGAGAGAGATGGGCTGCCTTGTGCATCATCAATAAAATCATCAATTAGTTTCTAATTGCGGAATCTTTATTACCGAGGATGGTGTAACAGGCAAAAGGCCCAGTTCGATTAGCACGTTCCAGATGGAGTTTGCAACACCGGCTCTTAGGAAAAAACCAACAATGCATTTGGCTTGTAAATAGTAGCCAAAAGTCAGAGAAGAAATATGAAAGCCCACAATACCAGTTTTATGGTCTCTGATTCTCACAGCTGATTGGGTTGGTTGTTTACATACCATGTAGATAGGTGCCTTAAAATGACATAGATAGATACATAGATCTGTAACTGACATCTCTCGGGTTATTAGCAGGGTTTGAATCTTGAATTTTTGGGGCTAAAAGCATGAGTGCCTCCATTGCTGGAGCTAAAGGAATGACTCCATCAGTTGGCAGCTCTTCTCTTATACAGACCAGCCCTAGAGGGATACACAGACCTACACTGTGCTATTGTGGGTTGCAGATAGAATATAAAGCTATTACTGAACTTCAAGTGTACAACACAAAGGCATGGCAGGAGAAAATCCTCATACAGAAACATTGATCTAAGAACATAAGAATGGCCATGCTGGGTCAGGCCAATGGTCCATCTAGCCCAGTATCCTGTCTTCCGACAGTGGCCGGTACCAGATGATTTCGAGAAAATGAACAGAACAGGGCAATTATCAAGTGATCCATCCCCTGTCATCCAGTCCTGGCTTCTGGCAGTCAGAGCTGTAGGGACACCCGGAGCATTGGGTCGCACGCCTGACCATCTTGACAGTGATGGACCAATCCTCCATGGACGTATCTAATTCTTTTTTGAACCTAGTTATATTTTTGGTCTTCACAATGTCCCCTGGCAACAAGTTCCACAGGGAGACTGTGTGGTATGTGAAGTACTTCCTTATGTTTGTTTTAAACCTGCTGCCTATTCATTTCCTTGGGTGACCCCTGGCTCTTGTGTTATGTGAAGGGATAAATGACACTTCCCTATTCACTTTCTCCACACCAGTCATGATTTTATAGACCTCTATCATATCCTCCCATAGTTGTCTCTTTTCTAAGATGTACAGTCCCAGTCTTTTTAATCTCTCCTCATAGGGAAGCTGTTACATATCCCTAATCATTTCTGTTGCCCTTTTTGTACCTTTTCTAATTCTATTCTGGGGTTTTTTTTAGATGGGGTGATCAGAACTGTATGCAGTGTTCAAGGTGTGGGCTTGCCATAGATTTATATAGTGGCATTATGATATTTTTCTTATTGTTATCTATCCCTTTCCTAATGGTTCCTAACATTCTGTTAGCTTTTTTGATAGCCACTGCACATTTAGTAGATATTTTCTGAGAAGTATCCATGATGACGCCAAGATCTCTTTCTTGAGTGGTAACAGCTAATTTAGACATCATAATTTTGTATGTGTAGTTGGGATTATGTTTTCCAATGTGCATTATTTTGCATTTATCAACATTGAATTTAATCTGCCCTGTTGTTGCCCAGTCACCAGTTTTGCGAGATCCCTTTGTAACTCTTCACAGTCTGCCTGGGACTTAACTATCTTGAGTAGTTTTGTATCATCTATAAACTTTGCCACCTCACAGTTTACCCCCTTTTCCAGATCATTTGTGAATATGTTGAACTGTTCTGGTCCCAGTATAGATCCTTGTAGAACCCCTATTTACCTCTCTCCATTATGAAAACTGACTGTTTATTCCTATCCTTTGTTTTCTATCTTTTAACCATTTACTGATCCATGAGAGGACTTTCCCTCTTATCCCATGACTGCTTACATTGCTTAAGAACCTTTGGTGTAGGACCTTGCCAAAGGCTTTCTGAAAATTCAAGTACTCTATATCCCCTGGATCACCCTTGTGTGATCAACATGCTTGTTGATACCCTTAAATCATTCTAATAGAGTAGTGAGGAATGATTTCCCTTTACAAAAGCCATGCTGACGGTTTCTCAACATATTGTGTTCATCTAGGTGTCTGATAATTCTGTTCTTCACGATACTTTCAACCAATTTGCCTAGTACTGAAGTAAGGCTTACAGACCTGTAATTGCCAGAATTGCCTCTAAAGACTTTTTTAAAAAATTGACGTTACCTTAGCTATCCTCCAGTCATCTGATATAGAGGCTGATTTGAGCGATAGGTTACATACCACAGTTAGTAGTTTTACAACTTCATATTTGAGTTCCTTCAGAACCTTTGGGTGAATACTGTCTTGGCCTGGTCACTTATTACTGTTTAATTTATCAATATGTTCCAAAGCCTCCTCTATTGACACCTCAGTCTGGGCAGTTCCTCAGATTTGTCACCTAAAAAGAGTGGCTCAGTTGAGGGAATCTTGCTCACATCCTCTGCAGTGAAGATTGATACAAAGAATTCATTTAGTTCATGGGTGGGCAAACTACAGCCCGCAGGCCACATCCAGCCTGCAGGCCACATCCTGCCCGGCCCCTGAGCTCCTGGCCCGGGGGATAGCCCCTGGCCCCTTCCCCACTGTTCCCCCTCCCCTGCAGCCTCAGCTTGCTCTGCCGCCAGCGCAATGCTCTGGGCTGTGGGGCTGTGAGCTCCTGGGGCAGCGTAGCTGCAGAGCTCGGCCTGACCCGGTCTCCATGTTGTGCGGTGGTGGCGGCAGCGTGGCCTGGCTCCAGCCGGGTGGCGCGGCTGTAGCGCCGCCAACCACCAGGGTAAGAGGGCAGGGAGCAGGCGGGGTTGGATAGAGGGCAGGGGAGTTCGGGGTGGTGGTCAGGGGGCGGGGGTATGGATGGTGGTTGGGGGGAGGAAACAGGGGGTTGAATGGGGGAAGGGGTCCTGGGAGGCAGACAGGAACGAGAGGAGGGGTTGGATGGGGCAGCAGGGGTCCGGCAGTCAGAGGACAGGGAATGGGGCAGGGGGGTGGAGTCAGCGAACGGGGGGGGTTGGATGGGGCAGAAGTCCCGGGGTGGGGTGGATAGGAGGTGGGGGGCGGGCCACAACCCCCTTCCCTAACCAGCCCTCCATACAATTTACAAAACCTGATGCGGCCCTCAGGCCAAAAAGTTTGCCCCCCCCGATTTAGCATGTCTGCTATGTCCTTGTCTTTCCTTGAGTGCTCCTTTAGCACCTCGATCCTCGAGTGGCCCACTTCCTGCTTCTGACGTACTTACAAAAATGTTGCTGTAAGTTTTTGTGTCTTTTGCTAGTTGCTCTATAAATTATTTTTTGGCCATAGTGACATTATTTGGTCCTCATATTTTTTTTTTAATTTGGCGTACATATTTAGTTTAAGCTTATATTATGGTGTTTTTAAATAGTTTCCATCCAGCTTGCAGACATGTCACTCTTTTGACTGTTCCTATTCATTTCCATTTAATTAGCGTCCTCATTTTTGTGTACGTCCCCTTTTTGAAGTTAAGCACTACTGTGGTGCATTTCTTTGGTATCATTTAAATCTATTATGGCCACTGTCACCAAGCAGTTGAGCTATATTCACCTCTTGGACCAGATCTGTAAGCCTTCAGGGCCGGAAGCTTCTTTTTGTAATATGTTTGTACAGTATCGAGCACAGAGGGCCATGATCTTTCACTGAAGTCTCCTGATTCTACCACAAAACAAACAATAATAATAAATATGAGATTGGTCCTACTTTTGCATTTACATTTAAAAAAAAAAAAGCCAGAGTGGTTTTAGGGGCAAGTTCTAAAGCCAAAATGCAAACTAGGAAATTAGACTATAATACTTTCATATGAGACAACTCGAGAGACAGTGGGAGAGAGCGACATGAAAGGAGACAAGGATTATGAATGGGAACTAATAAATGTTGGTTTTGAATGAGTACTTCAGCTCAATAGCAGAGAACAGAAACCTGCAGTTATGACTAGGAACGACTTGCTATTTCTGATCTATGATCAGATCTCAGTAAAACACATTAGGCCGCTTCTGTGAAGATGATGCTAAGGATGCTGGCAAGTAGCACTATGTACAATTAGCAAAACTGCCTCTGATGTCAGCAGAACTCGTGCCTTGCAGAGGGATGTCTGTGTGCTGTAGCATCATCGAGCAATTTCCTAGAACCGGGATTGTCTGTCAGAAAAGAAAAAAAGAAAAAGAAAAAGCAGTGGATGGGGGAGGGAAAAAAGCCCACCATCTCTCATTGAAATCTATTTTCATCTTGTGAAAAATATCTTAATTTTCACTTATATTCCATTCCTGTAGCTAAGGGCCATTAAAACTAATAAAAGTAAATCATTTGTGACAGATCTTAGAAAACAGTTTCTGCAATGCACCGTGCTCTCAAACGCTCATTAGAAATAGTGGTTTTCTTTTCGGAAGAATGCTTGCTGAATGCTTAAAACGTGTTCCTTCCAACTTTTGACAACGAGCACAGGCTACAGGGAGCTTTGAAGCAAATGTTTGACATAAAAAAGATGGTCTGATGCTATATCAAATAAGATTGGGGAGGAAGCATCAAAGCAGAAAGCATTAGGTTGAAATGTCATTGGAGGAAGGAAAAATCAACACATTCATTTCTGATTTTACGTTTCCTGGCATCAGTATAAACAAGTGATTTGCATTTGCTGAGGACTCTGGATCCAAGTCTTAACAAATTAGCACTAAACAAAACCTCCTCCTCCACATCCCTTCTGAACACGCAGGGGGACGACCAAATGGAATACAAGCTACACATACAAGTGGTATCCAAGAACAGAGTCAGGTACCTCTTCCCATGGGATGACGCCTGCTACTCCAGTGCAGCATCCATCCAGACTGGCATCCCCTTATGTCTTGTAGATGGTGGCCTGCTCTGATCCAGATCCTAGGTAGGAAATAGCTTATATTAAAGATTGTGTAAAAAGCAAGGATGGCAGGCTCAGCATTTGGCATCGCTCCTTAGTGAGTTAGTCAGATAAATGCTTCATTTATCTTACATGGCATTTTAGTTAAATAAACTTTGAAGTACATTATGTATCCATCTGCTGATCTAACGAGAGAGGCATGGTCTTCCAGGCTAATGTAGACGCCAAGCACTGCCACTAAAATACTGGGTTATATTTAAAGTGTACCGGCATCCATTGGATGCCACCAAGGCATACTTTGCCCTGGAAAATAATTTACGTTAGGGTTGGTCACACCAGTTTGGATTGAAAAAAAAAAAAGTAAAAACTGGTTTGAACCTCTGTCTTAAAATTTGTGTTTTTCACATGCTCTTGCACTTACTTCTGGGCTGTGGGTCAGAATCTGAAATTGTGAAATGCTACCAGGGTGGATGACCCTGGGTGTATTTCCAGCTTGATGGATAGCAGGAAGAATCCCAACGTTTCTGAAATAACGTGCTCTTGTGAGCCTTCCAGATGAGCTGTGCAGATCCAAGAGGATATTTCAGCTATATCTCTCATAAGTTTCCAATATGTTGGTGTGACGTTGCACTCTATGTGTTTATGGAAATATGCTTATGAGTGTAAATATGACATAACTGGAATATGCTTTATGCTAGATATGCCTTGTAACATATCTTTGCAAAGGTCATGATCTACTGAATATATTCATCCTATTTGTATGCATGTATCATTTTTATATCTGAAGTTATGAGCGTTGGCTTGTATTTGGAGTGTTTGCTGTAGGAAACACATAAGAGAGGCTTGACCCATATATTCTGAAGGGACTATTCAAGTAATTGGAAGTACTTAACTAACAATGGACTTTGGGGAGACGCCAATCCACATCTGAGCTTTCCTGGGAACGTTCAAACTAACATGTAAACAATGGCATCGGTCTGCAAAAAGCTAAATCATTCATGGACATGTGACTTGCCCAGGTGGCTACAAACTCCATCTTGTTGCTGTGATTTTGCACAGAAGAACAAAGGGGTTTCTGCCCACGAGAGAGAATACAAGAGGCCTTGGAAGCCTCTCCATTGTTGTCTTCAGCTGGCTCAAGAGATGGCCTCTCCACCCCAAAGAGATGCTTGAAAGAAACAAAGGATTGTAACTACGGGGGTGTAAGTGATTGCTGGACCCAGGCCATAAACTACAACATTGGTCTGAAAAGGATTTTACCTGAGATAACATCTAGGGTGAGAAGTTAGTATTTGTAACTAGATCCTTAGTGTATTAGCCTTGCATATTTTGATTTATTTTACTTAGTAACTTACCTTGTCCTGTCTGTTATTACTTGAAACCACTTAAATGCTACATTTTTTACTTAATAAAATCACTTTTGTTTATTAATTAACCCAGAGTAAGTGATTAATATCTGGGGGAGCAAACAGCTGTGCATATCTCTATCAGTGTTATAGAGGGCGGACAATTTATGAGTTTACTCTGTATAAGCTTTATACAGAGTAAAATGGATTTATTTGAGGTTTGGATCCCATTGGGGACTGGGTGTCTGGGTGCTGGAGGCAGAAGTACTTGCTAAGCTGTTTTCAGTTAAGTCTGCAGCTTTGGGGGCATGGTTCAGATCCTGGGTCTGTGTTGCAGCAGGTTAGTGTATCTGGCTCAACAAGACAGGGTTCTGGAGTCCCAAACTGGCAGAGAAAATGGACTCAGAAGTAGTCTCAGTACAACAGGTGACAGTCCCAAGGGGGTCTCTGTGACTGAATCCATCACAGTTGACTGTTCCTCCATATGAATCTCTGACTCTTGCATGTTTTCCCCCATTGCTGATGCACATGAAGATATCTAGGGGGCTTTTCAACAATATTATTTTCTTTACTTTGTTTTGCCTCACCTGTTATCCCCTTCCTACCCCCCCCCACCCCATTCTAGTAGGAAAATAGGGACACCAGTTGAAACAGTTCTCTTTGACCCATGACAGCTAAAGGCTTTGAAGGAATAGGCTTCTGCACCAGGGCTGTATTTAGTTGGTTAGAGGCACTCTCTATTCATAGGAAGAGAGTGAAAGCCAGATCCTCAGCCAATGTAAAGTGATGTAACTCCACTGAACTCAATCTATGCTAATTGACATCAGCTGATGATCTGGCCCTCAGAGCGGACAGGGAAGGGGCTCAAAGACGCTAATCACCAATGACTGTCACTTTTTGGTGGGTATTCAGCTCAGAGGTGTTCAGCAGGAACCCATCTCTGGGACTAATTTACCCTGACATTGTGACACCTTCACACTGTGCAGGGGGAAATACTTGGGCTCTGTTTCCTAGACTTTGGGAATTCAACTACGTAGCTACTGTGCTACCTCTAAAGAGAAAGCAGGGACTAGGATATCTATGCAAAACACCATCCTTGTATATTTACCTAGTCAGCCAGTGGATGTTAATATACCTGGATACAAATACTACTAAAAGCTAATTTATCTCATGTCTTAAGTACTAATCATGCTATTTCGTTTGTTTCCTTGCCTCCAACACACACACACAGCAGAGCCCCTCAGCAGCCCTGCACCTCAGGGCTCCCATCCATATTTTATCCCTTCTGTCTCCACCTTGGCCTGCAGTCTCTTTCCAGTGCTCGATCAGTTTTCATGGTCATTCAAGTCATGGGAGTGATTTGTTCAGGTAAAATGGAAAATTGAAATGGAGCGGGTGCTGGATACAACATCATCCGCTTTTTCTATTTTGTCAAAGTGCTTTGGCTGTTCATTTTTTCATGGTCATGAGTTGAAATAAATTAAACTTCCCAGAGGCGAAACTTCTCTAAGATCAAATTGGAATATATTGATTAGGCTCTTTGAGGGCTGATGGATTGGATTCTCTCATGCTTTATAAACACATTTACCAACATGCTCTCAGAAACAGTTGCTCAGTGCTGGGCAAACTGATTGTGTTTATTTAAAACGGTGACACTGGCATACACCTGTATCCTCCATCTCGGCCAATAAAGTCTTGCTTCTTGATCGATGGAGACAAGTTGCGCTGTCTAGCTTCATGAGTCCTAGGACTGGTCCCAAAGGTCGCTGGGCTGATGGAGTCCAGCGCAATGCATCAATGTCTGTGAAACAACTTAGCCTGTTTTTGAGAAGATCTGATCAGCGGGCACCCAGGAGAGAGGATGAAGGCAGTAACCTAGAAGAATTTTTGAGAGCTTATGATGGCAAGGGGAATAGGGAGTCCCAGTGCAAGACACTTTCAAAAGAGTATGTATACTAATAGCTTTAGCTCCATGACATTAGAGATGAATGGATGTAGTTGTTGGCCAGAAGTGTTCACACACAGGAGTCCCAGCAAGCTGAGTTTACAAATGGAATACATTTATCCACATAAATATAGTCCAGAAAGGAGCTGTGGATGCCACATGGATAGAACAGGTGAGATGAATTGTCTTTCTGATCACAAACTTGATATCAAACATCAAACACCAGAAAGAGCACACCTTGCTTTTCACATTCCAGGTCGAGTTTTCAGGGATGGCTGTTAGAAAGTCCAGGAATGATGTTGTGACACTGGCAGGCCAGATGCCAGCTTTTGCCCAGGCCGCCGGCATTAGCTAACAACTGACAGACTCATAACTGGAGACCAGCCCAGTTCACCTATGTTAGTTTTGCTCAGAATAGATATTAGTCTTATAAGAATGTATTTGGTGCTTGGATTCCATGAAATGCTTGTAAGTTGGTTGCCATGCGTTCATCTCAGTTGTAATGTCAGTATTCTATGCTATAAGAAAATATGTACGTTTTGCTTTATAACTTTGAAAATGCTTGCTCTGAGCTTGTTTAACCCAGGCACAGGATAGTCCATCTAGCAGGACTATCAAAATCAGATGGGCCATCAAGGAACACCACAATACAAAGGATTGGTTATTGGCTCTATTGCACCTTGGAAATGCTATGTGCAGGGAAGCTCAGCCTGTGGACTTGGAAGTCACATGAAAATTTCCCATCTCTCTGTTCCCTGTTTGAACTCTGACCCACCCAGAGACTCTAAACTGAGGAAGAACTCAGGTTACCCTGGGTCCACTGTGAAAGACAGTTTGAACTGACAGATCACTTCAACTCGGTCACTCTTAAGATTTACATGGTAACTCATTTGGGTGTATGTTTGCTTGCTTTAACCAGTAAACAAAGGTCTTATTTCTTTTTCCTAGGTAATAAACCTTTAGAAAGCGTATTGCAGGATTGACTACAGGTGTGGTATTTGGTGTCAGATCTAGCATACCAACTGATCTCAGGGAAGCCACCTGAACTTAGTGACAAATAGTCACTTACACCAAAAATCACACCAAGTCCAATTTCTTTGGATGGCAAGATTTGTCTGGGTGGCAAGATAACAGTCTTACCATGATGTCATAGAGACTCTGGGAGGGGCTCTGAGACATCATGGTAAGACTGTTATAGTGAGCCAGGTGTTCATTGGCTTGGTGAAATCTAATTATAGAACGCACCACCAGTTTGGGGTATCTACCCTGTTTGTGACAGCCTGCCCTGAGGTAGGCACTCATGGTCATGAGCCACTCCAGACAGCACGACTGATACGTTCAAGCCAACCACAAGCAGAGGTTAGGAATGGAATACACAGTAAGAATTGGGGGTTGGAACACCAGTGGGCAAAGATGGAGAATTAAATAAGCAGATCCAAGGAGGCAGAGTCAGGAGGACTTGCAGTTGGAGAGGAAAAAGAACAGGAGTACTTGTGGCACCTTAGAGACTAACACATTTATTTGAGCATAAGCTTTGGTGGGCTACAGCCCACTTCTTCGGATGCATAGAATGGAACATATATTGAGGAGATATATTTTTAAATGAAAGAAGCCACCTGGTTCTTTTGCTGGCGGCTCACACCATTCTCTTAAGCTGTTTCCAATCTAACCTACCAATCAGAATCAGAAACATGCTGGGTAGCGCTTGGGTGACCCGGGCTCCTTTTCCTCCAGTCTTTCATTGCTACTGCATGCATTAAATCATGCTGGGTCGCACATGGGTAAACAATGTTACAACAGACTGTTAGATGCCATAGCTGACGGTAGTGTTTGAGAGAATGCTAAGGAAATATAAGTCAATGAGCAGCATTTGTGGCTTTAGTACTCTGTGTCCTGACTATTTCCTGGGACGTGTGTGGCACTTGGTGAACAAGGACCATGCACCAGCTGGACAACTGTGTATGCCAGTTTCCCCAATGACCTCACTAACTATGCTTTGCCTTGCATAATAAACTCCCTTGCACGACAGTCTGGATTCAGAGGCTACTTTGGCATAATTTAGTAGCCAGTGTGTCTGGGTGCTAATTTGCTGAATCATTAAAACCGAGGAATGCATAGTAAAAAAGACCGTATAGGATGGTGTGCCCAAAGCAGGCCAGTGCAGAATTCTCTCCACCACTAACTGCTGAGCTGTTCATCCAGTCCAACTTAAAACTGGAATCTCCCCCAGTGGAACAGATCTTTTCAGATGGAGACTGCACCATCCTTTGGCGTCTATTCCCCAGCCTAACAGACAGCTTGCTTTGAAGGCTCCTCCCCAGTCTAGCAGACCTTGCGCTCAGGCTTTTATTTTTGCTAGTCAGACTAAATTTCCCCTTTTCTTAATTCTAGCCAATTATTATACCCACTGGAGCACCCTTCAATAAATTCTTCTCCCTTCATGGTGTTTATGCTCTTCAAAGGCGTGTAGACATTTATCCTAATGCAGAGTGGATAGAGAGTTATCTGACACGTCGGGGAGAAGGGGTTACTCTACTCAGATTCCATTACAGCAGGAAACCTGCCGGATATCAAAGGGAAATTTATGTAATGTATTCCTGCATTGTTCACAATACAGCATCATGTTTTATGCAAAGGGAAAGAGCGAGGAGAAGAAACCCCCTTTCACAGGCAGCGAAATGACAATAAAACAACAAATGGGGAAACGGGCGGAAGATAAACCTTCAGTTTTATGGGCAGCTTCCGCAGTCTCTACCAGGAGAAAAAGGCCGTTGAGCATGAGGGAGAGGGAGGAAGCTGAGCTAGCTGGAGCACAGAGAAACAAGAGGGGATTTGGGAGGCAGCAGTAGGGTTTTGGAAAGGTGCCGCAGGAAGATAACTGCCCCCATTTGGCCCACTGAGGTGGCTATCAGGCACTATGGCACAGCCTGTGTGTATGTATAGATCTCAGTAACGGGTAGGCCACGGCATAGGCCATGTTAGGCAATGGAGTGGCACCATATGCACGCTTTCCAGGGCTTCCTATTTCCAGTGGGGCAAAAAAAAAAAAAAAAAAAGGTCAACTTTTGGCCATGGTGCTTTGGCCCTTCCTTTTCTAGTCCCGGCTGGATCCTGGCAGCAAAGAGGTGCCTGTAAAAATAGAAGCAAACAGCCTCCTCCCACCCAGCCATCCCAGTGAAACTCCCCACCCCAAACGTCTGCCAAACCTTTTGGATCATCGAAAGAGGAGATTAAGCTGGAGTTTTGGTCAGTTCTCAGTGTCTCTGAACTGATTTGCCTGGCCGTAGTTGAAGGCAGAACTATAGATTCTCTGGAAAAGTGGCATCATTTTGTGGCGTTTTGGTCTTTGGTCTTGTCATGCCTTTTCATGCGATCTATGGACATGGGTGACAAAGGGAAGAGGAAACCCAAGATGAAGCAACAGATATTAGGATATCTGGCAAAAATAGTCCTGGGAGGGTAGTAGTTGGGGCTGCAGGGAGATGTCTTCTTAACATGTTTGGATCTGCAGACCACTTGCTGCTCATCCTGTGTGTCCACTTTAATGTCACAATTTGCTGCTGGCTCCCTCTGAAAAAGACTGTTAGAAATAGCATAAATACTAATGCCCCTTAAATCAAACCCTTATGCAGCTCCTTCCTTTGATGCACAAGTTAAAAGACTAAAAATCAAAAAATAAAAATCATGGGGCGAGGAGGGGACTGAGTTTAGGGAATTAACCAAGATTATTTTTTTTTTTGGGGGGTGGGGGAGACCATATATAACCTAAGTGAACAGACCTCAGAAGACAAAAGGAAATTTCCATTTTGCAGCAATGATCACAATGTAAAAAGCCTCCATTGCCATGGAAACGGCCCTAAGCCTCATCATATCTAATGGTGATTTTCCAAAGAAGTCCTTGAAACATCTTTTGTTTCTTGCTTTGAAGTCAAAAAGAAACGGTTGAGAGCCAAGAAGAGACCTATCAGCCCCAGCATGTCCAATCACAAGACTGGTCCCATCTATGCAGTCAGCTCTCCCTCCGCTTCATTGTATGGAGAGTTCACTTAAGATAATTGCAACTGTTAGTGAGGGGAGGAAAGCAAAGGGGAAAACATAATGCAGGTAGCTCATGGAGAAAAATGTTCTTGACAATTGGCATGTTCTGGATTTCCATCACCTCAGCAGCTGTTATGTTAACACACACGCTTCTAATAAGTAAACGGGCACTGGCTCCCTATGCTGAGCCCGCTCCTGGCTCTCTGCAGGTGCATTGCATTAGGAGGGCAACAACTTTGTTATGCCTAATTTAAGAATGACCTAATTAGGATTGCTGCAGAGAGAAGGAAGGAAAGGGAGAGACATGTACAGAAACGGCAAAAGGGGCTGCTCCATCAGAAGTGGAATTGCCTTCTGAACACGAGGGATTCAAGTGCATTGTTGGCAGCACAGGGCAAACTGTTTAAAAATAGAGGGAAATTGCTAATGCACGCCCAGGGAAAGTGTGCATTGTGCATGGAAATCAGAAAGCTTTTCTGTCTACCTAGGTACTTGTCTGGGCCCCTTCACCATGCTATTTGACCACCTCCTGAGTCTTTCTGGGTTTACTTGTACATTGCACTAAGGCCAGTATCCTGCACTGCTTTCACAGAGGAAAGGAACGACCATGATGCACAAGCACAACCAGGGGGAACAGACCAGTGCTGTATGCTCCCCAGCAAAGTAAACGTGTGGCGCTCCCCAGCGCTAAGAGAGTCTAAGTTGAAGCAGACCCATTTTTAAGCTATGGCACCTGAGCGTGGGATCCATCTGCTTGGTCTGTGCTGGATCTGACAATGAACTAGGGGGTGGGGGGTACGTGGATGCATGTTAATAACTCATTAGATAATGCTCAGGATTTACTGTTCGATCTCCACGTTCCCCTTCTACTTGCTGGTTTGTACTAGTCACCTTTGGCTAAGCCAAACTCTTGCGGTGCTCATTCCAGGTTCCCTCTCTTCTTATTGCCCCTTCTCTCCAACAGGGGGGTGGTGGGGGCATACTACTGCCTGCCTTGGTAAACATTTCCCTTACTCTTTCCTCCTCTGGTTGTCACGTGCCGCCTTGGCCACTGTGGCGGGGCCAGGCAACCCCGCCTTAGCCCAGAAGGAGTTTAGCCCCAGGGACTAGAGGGAGGGGCCAGGCAACCCCGCCTTAACCCGGAAGGAGTTAAGCCCCAGGGACTGACAGCGGAAGTCCCGCCTCCCTGGGCGGACTGGGCATGCTCCAAGTGCTATAGGAGTATAAAGGGAGGGAGACCGGCTCAGTCTGGGGTGGAGCCCGTAGGCGCAGGACCTGCCGGGGAAGCTCCTGCGGCGGACCAGCCACAGCCGGTGGCTACGCTGGGAAGAGACGCCGTCCATGGCCCGCCGGCGCCCCGGTGCTTAGAGGAGACCCAGGGGACGACCGAACTCGCCGAGCACCAAGTACCCGTCGACTCCTGGGAGACCCCAGCGGAGACTCTGGTAGGAAGGGACCCCGGGAGGGTGACAGAGTGGTACCTTCCCCCCCCCCCGGGGAATCTCAGCGTGTTTCGGTCGGAACCCCCCCGCTGAGTTGGTAAAAAAGCCTCACGCTACCCTCCTCCTGAGGGTTGCTTTTGGGACTCCGGCCGCTAGGCCACGCTACCCTCCTCCCGAGGGTTGCTTTTGGGACTCCGGCCGCTAGGCCACGCTACCCTCCTCCCGAGGGTTGCTTTTGGGACTCTGGCCTATAGGCCCTACCGCCCGGTAGCCACGGGCTGGGTTCCAGACTCTTGCCATTAGGCTGCGTCCCCTTGAGGCAAAGGGGACGTCATAGACTTTGGCCACTAGGCTATACAGCCCTGGATTAAAGGGCTAGTTGACAGACGGTGGCGGATAGTCCACGCCGCCCGCAACCTTAGGGGCGTGGACCGTCACAGCCACGTAGCCTTTTATGGCATGTATTTCACAAGCTGTTTGCCTCTATAGGAGCAAAGGGCACCCAGGTTAGCCACTCGCAGTTCTTACTACATGACAGGCAGGACACACTCCCTGAGGGGGCCGATGGATGCAGGTTGAATGCCTTCTTTGTGGGGTATTTCTGTGCATATCTTTTGCTCACCTCAGACCCTTTATTTGTTTTGAGGTGGAGAATCAGGGTCCAAATTTGCGTCTGTTGTACTAGGATGAACTGACACGTGTGTGCTACTTACCTTTACCAGCTGGACTCAGAACTGCTCATCTCTATGTGGTAGACGCTCTATTGCTAACAACGAATGGAAACCTCCTTTGGCAGAAAAGGCTTTGCATTCTAACCCTAATGCTCCTGGGACGTTCTGAGTGGCCATAACTGCAGCTATGAAGTCCCGGGTGGCTTTGGAGTCATTTCAGTAATGGATTTTTGTATTTTTCTACCCTTCTCCAGTGACTTTAGGAATAAACGTCCATTTCCTAAGGATTCACACTCGGCGAGATGTGACTGGTGACGGCATAGCATTTTGCAAGGAGTTGAGGTTGGGGTCAGGATCACCTTTGGACTTTTCTCTTTGGTTCTCTTTAATCCTCCCTTTGAAGGCCGCTGATTGTGCCTGTGCCAAATTGGGTCCTGCATCTGTGCAGGCAGTGCACGGCAGCATCCCATCCTGTACGGAAATAAATGAGTAGCTGCATCGAAGTATAAACTGCTGAAACAACGCCGTTCTGGGAGGCAGCCTCGTGAGAGGTTATCATGTCTCCCTGCACACTGTCATGCAGCCAACCAGTATAATCGGTGTTCTGGTACACCGTTCCTCACACTATGTTCCAGCATTCCGCACTGTGACGTAGCTCATCAGTATAGTTTGCATCACTACACACAGTCTCCCTGCAGGAGACTGTTGCATGCTGCAGCAAGTCCCTGGATTAAGAGCTCATAGCAATTCTATAGCACGGTTCATTAAAAGACTTCTCATTTCATAAAGGCAGAGTATCCCCGTTTCAGAGATGGAGAAATAGTGGAACAGTTTGTATGGGTTACTGCTGGCCAGTGTGAGAATCAACAGCTCACAATCTGGCCCTGTGGCTAACTTCTATGGAGGCAGCAACCCACTGACAGGAGCAATCTGTTCCTGGTCTGACCCTAAATCAGAGCGAGTTATTCCCTTATTAATAAAAACATTTCAGTAAGGGCCTTATCCACGACAATAACTCTAGGGGCGGGTGCAATATTTCAGGGCCACATATGGTAAAATGCTATAGTGTATTCTTATGATAAGTGGCACACGCGGCAAATAGAATCCAACTTCCAGACTTCTGTTCTGGTGTCCTTGTTGCTGGACCGTTCAAGACTGCACACTCCCTGCCTGCAGCAGGGTGGCCTCTGAAGCAGCAAGGCATCCTAATCTGCTCCTTCCCATCCCTGCAGGAGCCCGTGCCATGGGCCAACCGCGGGTTTTTAATTTTTAACCATACCCATGGTTGCTAGCCAGGCACTCAATGGATACACCTGTCCTAGGGAGAAACCTGCTGTGCTAGAGACAAAGCAGCACAGGGAAAGAACTGACCCATGCCCGCCGATAGTGGGTGTGGTGGAATGAGGGCAGCCGGCTTCAGCAGTGTTACTGAGCATGCTCAGTCCGTGTGAGCATGCTCAGTACAATCCAAGCAGCAAATGGGGGGGGGCCCTGCTCCCCCCCCCCCATGCATCCCCTCTGTGAAAGCCTTCAGCCAGTCGGTTCTTTCCCTCGGCTTCTTTGTCTCTAGCACAGCAGGTTTCTCCCTAGGACAGGTGTATCCATTGAGTGCCTTGGCTAGCAACCATGGGTATGGTTATAAATTAAAAACCTGTGGTTGGTTCCTGCCAACCATGGGGCTCTGGCTAAGGGGCTGTTTAATTGCAGCGCAGACGTTCGGGCTCAGGCTGCAGCCCAAGCTCTGGGACCCTCCCACATTGTAGGGTCCTAGCACCTGGGCTCAAGCCTGAGCCCGAATGTCTACCCCACAATTGAGTGCGTGTCTAATTGCAGCGTGGACATCCCCCGTTGCACGCTTTGATAGATGAGGTTTACTAAAGGTGGAGCTGATTCTTATGTGTGCATTGAAATCCATTTTGCTTTCACCCTCCCTTTAGAATTTCTCGGAGTTCATAGGGTTATCGGGTTTTATTTTTTGTTGAAGACTGCATCTTTCTAACTCTGGGCCTCAGGGAGGTAATTTGGGGGTAAAGGAGGAACCATGCCTCTGGCCGGCAGGTAGGCAGGCAGGCAAAAAGAAAGCAGTTTGAAGCTGCTTAGAGACTGGTACTATTATAATACGCCATGGGGTGAGAGGGAATGGGGACAGGGCACGTGAACTGGACTCAACATTCACAGCTGGAAAATGTGGAAGCAGCAAACCACCTTGGGTGGCCATGTACTGGTATCTGATGTGACATCTCTTGATCACTGTAGGCTGTTCACTCAATGACCTTTCACTGTGAATTTCACTTCTCAGTAGAGGTGTTAGATTGACAGTCCTGGAGCCTGCTGTCCTCCGCCTGACCCCTAAGCTGCACCAGATATAACACATAGCTCCTCTCACCATGCCTTGCAAATGTGTCTTGGCCTTGACCTGCAGGGACATCCCGCTAGGGCTGAGTGAGGAGTTCAGTCTCCAGGGCTCGCTCACTGAGTTCACCATCAAAGGAGCCAGGTGGGATGTGGACGCCCTTTTAGCTGAACTAGACTGGGACCATCAACTCATTTCACACAGACTATCAAACAGTGTTAGATCTGGGCTGGCTTTGAATCACTGACCTGGAGGTGTAAGGCTCTTTGTCTCATTCTCAGTCCCCTGAGCCTTCCAGTTTCACCCGTAAGGCCATGCTCTTTCCCTGACATTTCTGCTGCCCTTTCTGCTTACTAACATAGCAATCTGTCCTCTTTCTCACCTCTTCTCATATCCAGGTTTATTTCCCTCTGGAAATTAACTTTACTTTACTCATTCAAGTACAAGGGGTCTTGACCTGCGATGATTATCAGCAAGAGCTTCTCCTAACTGCAGTTGCCAGTGAAGTGTGCCATTGGATCTTTTTTTGGGATGGGAGTCTGGGTACAAGTACACCCAAGTTCCTTTAAGAATGTTACCTGCGGCCATTCCCTTTAAATATTCATTTATTTTTACAGGCCGATATAATACCTCAAAGCCAAACATTCACAGTTTCTCCCCCTTGCCTAAATGAGTACAGAGCGCTCCATTTCACAGAACAAAGAGGCAATCACTTGGTCATGATCTACAGAGACTTTATCATTCAAGGAACATGAATTCTGAGCTGAACCATCAGTGCTGCAGTAACAACTTTACAGAAGACAAAAAGAACCCTGAGATCCAAAGCAGTGGGGACCATGGGACAGAAATCCCAGAGACCCTGGGAGTTTTTCACTTTCCTCTGCAGCGTGGGGCATGGATCACTTGTAGGTTTAAACTAGTGTAAATGGTGAACTATCTGTAACTTGAAGTCTTTAAACCATGGTTTGAGGACTTCAGTAACTCAGCTAGAAGTTGGGGGTCTATTTCAGGAGTGGGTGAGGTTCTGTGGCCTGGATTATGCAGGAGGTCAGACTAGATGATCGTGATAGTCCCTTCTGACCTTAAAGTCTATGAGATTGTACAGAAGGGAAAAGACCTTGGAGTCTACATTAGTGGGCACGCTGGAAAAAATTTCCAGAATTCCATTCTCAACAGATGAGCAGAAGTAGGATGTATATATCTGAAAGGAAATCCAGATACCAGCATTTTCTATTAGCTGAACAGGAATAATCTTCACCTGGAGCTTAGCAAGCTGGTAGAGGGCATCCACAGCGCTCTTTTCCTTAAGATACAATCTCACATGTAATGCTCTGAAGGCTTCAAACGCTTGGCTATGCCATCCTAGCCCTTTCATGTCATGGCAAGAACAGACCCTTTGCCAGAAAAAGAAGCAGAACTGGAGAAACATTAAACAAATGCTTCAGGGAGCTGTACTTTATTTGTGATATGCCTTTAGATTCCGCATTTTGGCTGTTTTTGTTTGTGTAGGATTGAACTTTGGATGTGTTCAACTTCCTCCCCTCCCCCCCCCGCCTCTATGTCTCAAGTAACAGGTGGTTGGTAGGGAAGGCAGGACCAGAGTAAAGGTATGAGCAGGAAGGCAAAGAGGAATTTAACCCTGTAACAATTCGGGGAACCTCTGTACAGTTTATAAATTCTGGTTGATTGTATGAAGTTTTCATTACGAAATTATTATCTCGTGTAATGCCTCTATGTGGGTAGGGGATTCAACATTTGCTGGCAGAACTCTCTCTTCCATGCCAGGGACAATAGTCAGTCGTTAAACATTTAATGGTAGCCTATGAAGGTGCAAACTCCTTGGGACGATGAGTTGGCTGAACCTGGGCGAAGCTAGTCCCTCCAACTTCTCTGAGGATGGGGCAGTAGAAAATCCCCAGAAGCAAAACAAAGAAACCAAGGAGTTGATGCTGCCCTTTACAAGCCACAGAGTCTGGCTGGGTCAGGCAAGACTCACAGGAAGCATTGGGAAGGAGAGAAGGGCATGCTTTTGTAACAGGGGTGTCCTGTTTAACTGCTGGACCAGCCAAGGTCAGAAAATGCTAGCGGACCTAGGAGGGAGAGAGGTCCATGATTCTGAAGGGAAGCCATGAGCTGCAGAGGAAGGATCCTGAACACCTCAAAGGACTCTATTCAAGCCCAAAGAACTCTCCAGAGTGGTGAGGAAATGGAGGCAGAGAAATGTGTGTAGATCTGTTCATTATTTTGTCTAGATCTGGATTTTTCCTGTGCTGGTAAGTAGCGAGTAAATCCTGTGTGAAGATGTGACCGTTTGCTCACTGTGCTGTGCCCTCAGAGAGTTAAACTGTAAACCCAGAGAGCCCATGGGGTCTGGGAGAGGGTGTGCTTAAGGCACGGGGGGCTGAGGGGTCAGCACTTGTCCCAGGGCCTAAGCAATTGGACTGCAGGGTCTCAGCTCTCAGGAGGAGATGCCAGACAGAGGCTCTGCACCTTGAGACCCCAGCCAGGGACAGCACCTGGGCTCTGTTTAGACTCAGGAGGCTTAATGGGCACACAAGGCCTCATCAGGTGGGCTCCAAACACAAAAGTCTGGGAAGTGTCCACCCAGAATGGAGCTTTCCCGGAGCTGTGGGTGTGACAAACCCTCACTAGGGAGGGTTGTAGCTGTGAGTCTGTCCCCATGGGGTGGTGAGTGACTGACTCCTGTCAGAAGCAATGGGAGTGCAGGTAGCCCAGCATTGCTCTCAGTAGGTAACTCTGCACTGCTTTCAGGATTCCTGGCCTGTTACTTCACCCTGTCAAAGGCAAGGGACCAAGGGTCCTTGTATCAGAGGATCCTCTAGCCTCTCCTGGCTCAGTCCTGATCTGTCTCCAACCACTGCTCCATGGCTTTGCAGAGATGCACCACAAATGTGGGCTCTGGGTCCAGAACCCAGACATGGCCTCCCCAAATGCTTCCCCCAGCCCTGCACAGCAGAACCACGACTGGCCCCTAAATAGCAGGGAGGTAAAATCAATGCCCACGAGGCAGCATTAGTCATCTGATTGCCTTCTATGATGAGATAACTGGCTCTGTGGATATGGGGAAAGCAGTGGACGTGATATATCTTGACTTTAGCAAAGCTTTTGATATGGTCTCCCACAGTATTCTTGCCAGCAAGTTAAAAAAGTATGGTTGGATGAATGGACTATAAGGTGGATAGAAAGCTGGCTAGATTGTTGGCCTCAACGGGTAGTGATCAAAGGCTCGATGTCTAGTTGGCAGCCGATATCAAGCGGAGTGCCCCAGGGGTCTGTCCTGGGGCTGGTTTTGTTCAACATCTTTATTAATGATCTGGATGATGGGATGAATTGCACCCTCAGCAAGTTCGGGTTGACACTAAGCTGGGGGGGGGGGGGAGATAGATACACTGGAGGGTAGGGATAGGGTCCAGAGTGACCTAGACAAATTGGAGGATTGGGCCAAAAGAAATCTGATGAGGTTCAACAAGGACAAGTGCAGAGTCCTGCACTTAGCCAATCGGTCCCCAGCTGTAGCGGTGCATGGGATTCTTCCTTCCTAAGCAGCAGTTCTGCAGAAAAGGACCTAGGGATTACAGTGGATGAGAAGCTGGATATGAGTCAGCAGTGTGCCCTTGTTGGCAAGAAGGCTAACGGCCTATTGGGCTGCATTAGTAGGAGCAATGCCAGCAGATCGAGGGAAGTGATTATTCCCCTTTATTTGGCACTGGTGAGGCCACATCTGGAGTACTGCGTCCAGATTTGGGCCCCCACTACAGAAAGGATGTGGACAAATTGGCGAGAGTCCAGCGGAGGGCAACAAAAATGATTAGGGGTCTGGGGCACATGATTTACGAGGAGAGGCTGAGGGAACTGGGATTATTTAGTCTGCAGAAGAGAAGAGTGAGGGGGGAGGGTGATTTGATAGCAGCCTTCAACTACCTGAAGGGGGGTTCCAAAGAGGATGGAGCTCCGCTGTTCTCATTGGTGGTAGATGACAGAACAAGGAACAATGGTCTCAAGTTGCAGTGGGGGAGGTCTAGGTTGGATATTAGGAAACACTATTTCCATCACCTCCCTAGCTAACGCATTCCAGTGCTTCACCACCCTCCTAATGAATCTCCATCCTCAGACGTTTTTAAGGCCCGGCTTGACAAAGCCCTGGCTGGGATGATTTAGTTGGGGATTGGTCCTGCTTTGAGCAGGGGATTGGACTAAATGACCTCCTGAGGTCTCTTCCAACCCTACTCTTCTATGATTCTATGATTTGTACTAGGGTCTGCTGCAAGCACTTATTTCTCCGAGTTGGTGCCAGGTGCTTGGATCTGCTGGGTGTTCTCAGGGCTCTCCAGGTTGCGAGTCCAGCAGGCAGGTGCTGCATGCAGGGATATTTGCTGTTCACATCACATTCACAAGAAAATCAGCCGTCAAAAAAGAGCTAATGCATTTGCAGCTTGTGAGATTTCTGTTGTTGTTCTAGTCTCTCTCACCTTGATGCCTCATTTCACCTGCTCACTGCCACAGGCTATTGGACAGAGTGGCTGTTCTGTACAGGAAGCAGTGAACAAGAAATTACAGCAACAAAAAATGTCAGAAGCTTTCTGTGCAGGGCAGGCTCTGATCAGCTGTAGTTTCTTGAATAATAGCTAAAACTCCCATCTGCTTAAAGTGAGGGAGAGGCTGCTGGTACCAGCACTGGTTCTGCTGCTGTTCAGTAAAAGAGTTACAGTCCTTTAATGGCAATGTTTATTTACACTGAGATGTACCTGTTGGATTCAATTTTCAAAGCCTCAGGTTCTCTTTGACTGGGCATGAAATGGGACTGGCCCATGTACTTTTGACTGATGGAGCTACTCCGTAGGGATTTAAATGTGCAGAGAATTTTCAGATCCTGGGCACCTCTTTATTGGGGCAACTGGACAGTCCTGCATCACTCCGAGGTGAGTAGGGGCTACAACTGCAGAGCCACTGAGGATGGCAAAGTGCTGAAAATGTGCTAACTCTCATTCCACAAAAGGCTAGGGACCACATCCTGATGCCCTTACTCAGGCAAAACTCCACAGGACATCAGTGAGGTGCTAGGACTTGGCCTAAAAACCCATGGGCCAGATCTCAGCTGGTCTGAGTCAATGTGGGAGCCAGTGGCTTGAACAGAACTCTGCTAATGTACATCCGCTGGCTGCCTCATCTTTAGGGCTTTGCTTTTTGAGTGATCGGGGATGAAAAAACTAACCTCCATCCTGGCCTCTCCTGTTCTTCCCACCTCTCTCACTCCAATGAGACCGCTCTTGCCTCTATCACCCCCAGGAGTGCTACATCTGTCAATGAGACAACACCCTTCCCTTGCCCACCATCCCTTGCATACTGCCAGCCCCATACTATATCCTACCCACCCCGGCTTAGTTACCTGTTATGATCCATCTTATTCAGCTAGTTTCCAGGAAGTGTTGGTAATTGCCACTAGGGAGAGAGTCAGGTCATGTAGGGGAAGCTGGTCTCATTAGGTCAGACTTCTCCCAAGATTTCCAACTGAACTCCCCTCCCACTGGCTAGAAACCTTGCCTCCTTCCCAGCAAAGCACCTCTCAATGGCTTCCCAAGACGTTAGTAAAATAGCCAGGCCCTACTGTGACATACACTTGGAAATTAGTCTGCGGCCCAAGCATTGACCTGACGTTGCTGGTCCATTAGAACAGCTTTGGGCATTTTTCAAACGGAGCCTAAACGTGCTCAGAACTGCTGGATCTTATGGAGTCACATGCTCTGCAAGGCGCGGCTGAACCAGGCTGACCTCTGAGCTTTGCAGCGCTAACTTGCATTTTACCTGCAGCATCTGGAAGTGAAAATGGAAACATGATGGAAGGGCCATCAAGGAGAATGTAGGCATTAATATTCCCATAAATACCTCCCAAAAGCTCCAGCACAACCAAGAGGCTGTCGTAGATGAAGGAAACCTTGAACTTAGATTTGATTTTTCAGAAGTGTGCGCGAGTGACAGCAGGAATGCCTCTAATCACTCATTTTAGCTCTGTAAGACGCCTCTGTAGAGATGGATTAGAGGAAGGACCCTTGCAAGGCTCAGGAGGCTATGTCCCACTGGGGCAAACTGATATCGTTAATACCACACGGAGAGACAAGTTTCAGATACTCTATTTTTGATCTCTGTGAGAAGACTGGGGAAAAAAATCAAACCCACCGGAGCCTTGATTGAGCTGGAAATGTAAATACAACATTCCCTCTACCTTTCTAACAAAACAAACTTCGGATCTGAGCCAGCTCCCCCAGAAGTCAATGTGAGGCGTTCTACTGACTGCAATGGAATATGGATCAGGCCCTCACTGGACTAATTTGGAGATAGGGGTATTTTGGTCCCGATCCTGCTGTTCTTACTCTGTCAAATCTCCCCTTGGGCTCGATTCTCCACTGGCTTGAACTTTGTGCCATCATTTACCCCGTGCCAAGTGAGCACAAAGGGGGCGCAAAACCCTGGCCACTTCGATTTGCACAGATGCAAGGACCTGATTCAATGCCCGTTGAAATCAATACAAAGACTCCCATTGACGCCAATGGTCTTTGAGTCATGCCCTAAACGACTATGCACATGTGGAATCCTGTTGACTTCCGTAGGCAGTTCTGGCTGGAGAGGAACTAAGGACTGCAGGATTTGACCCTGGATTTGTTCTTCTTTTGACTGCAGCACCAAGCACGGCCTGGGTTTTAATATTATAATATAACAAGTTATCAGTTGTAGGAGCTATAGATGGAACCCATGTAGATAACTGGCTGAGTCTCAGAAATGATAAATCACGGGGAAGACAAGATAGGATTTTCATATCAGTCCTTACAAATGAAAAGAATATGGATGTAAAATGCTGCGTTTTGGATGTCTGAGCTAGCCTCTTATAATCAATCATCCCAAATCAACCATTTTATTTAGCGGATATTTGAAGGCACAGAAGCAGGCTATATACATGTTTACATGATGCAAAAAAGTTGAGAGTGTCTCATCTCGAAATCTGTCTTAGGTACTACCACAGTAGTATCGTAGGGCCTCACAATTCTTAATGTATTTATCGTCCGAATACCCCTGCGAGGTCGAGCTGTGTGATTCTCCCCATTTTACAGATGGGGCACTGAGGCACAGAGACAGCGCATGACTTGCCCAAGGTCACAGAGAAAGTCTTTAGCAGAGCAGGGAAGCGATCCAAGATGTCCCGAGTCCCAGATTAGCACTCGAATCCTTCCTCCTATAGCCTCCTAAATGGCTTTTCTTGTACACACGTGTTGAATTGGTGTCTTATTTAGGGGGTCTTTACCATAGAAAATGACCCACTGCAATGAGAAAATCCCAGAACACGCTGCAGGGAGGGGCTGTTTAGTGTTTTTCTTTGTGTTAATGGTTTCCATCAAATGCTCAGCTAATGGGAAAAAATGTTCTACATCATAATAGCCAATAATCTTTAAGAATACAAGAAAACTGCCCATGCTAGATATACCGAGTGCCTCTTAAGCAGGCAGACAGGAGCAATGGCATGCAAAACTGCCTGGATGACTCAGAGACATCTATTTGCAAAGTTGTTCTCATAGGCTCAAGCAAACAACCCCATTTCAGACCCTCACACCTGAACTGCACAGGGAATTAAGTGCATGCACCTAATATGCAGCAGTCAGTGTATGTAGCAACTTACATGGTCCTCGTCGCCACCATTTCTGAACATCTGATTGGGTAGCAGTTTGTACAGGTGTAAATGACTGCACAGGATACAGGCCAATGGAGAATCAGGCTCACAGTAATTATGGAGAAGAAGAGCTGTCATAGTTTGCTCATATTTTATGAAGCACAGAGCCTGCTATGCTACCCTTTCTTTCCTCTGCCGTTGCTCTGTGCAAGAGATTTCCCTCTTGCTCATTAATGATGCAAACAGACTCAACTTTTAAGTCTCTTTAAAAAAATATTCCTCACGCTTTCTGCCACCCACAGTAATGTGCTAAAGACTCGCCAGAGTCATTTTTATTCTGCACTGAGCAGCCCTTGTTCATCTACAGGTATTTGCCTGGAACACCCTCTCAGTCATTTTGTAGCGTATGTCTGTGTTTTTCCTCAGCACTTTCTGTCCCCGAGGTCTCATCGGTTTCTGGCAGGCTTCACTCTTTGCTTTCAGGCCTGGACAGAATCTATGAGAGCTTGGGAAATTCAGTCTCACTAAAGGCTTTAATAAGGTCAGTTATATATTTTCCTACAGATCCTCCCCACAGTTCCATGGCCAGGTGTGGGTACAGATGTGCAGCTGTATTTTGATCTCAGTTGCACTGATGTTAGTCTAGAGTAACTCCACTGAAATCAAGGGAGTTCATCCAGATTTACACCTGTGTAACCGGGAGCAAAATTAAACCCCACATCTGCATGCACAGGTTTCTCTTCCATTCTGGACCATTGCTCTGCATTCATTCTTGTGCAAACATTGCTACTGGTGCTGACCCCCCACAGGCCCTGGGGAAGCGGCTTGTCACTGACCTATTTTATATTTCCCACCCCCTCCCTTCATTCATATTTAACTCTGCACAGACACTGAGCTTTGCAACAGGATTATTTTTCATGTTGACGACTAGACAGTTCGTTCTCTCTCTCTCTCTCTCTCTCTCTCTCACTCACACACACACACACACACACACACCAAATGCCCAAACTTACTTTGCAAATGGATGCATTCTGTACAGTGTTATCTCTTTCACACACAGAAACACATAAAAGTCCAACCTAGTGAATTGCACAATGAAATCTAGAATTTGACTACAAGCCCTGATTTAAAATGTACAAGAAACCAAGTGGCTATTGTATGCAAACGGGAAAAGCTGCTTCTTCTGTTTACTCAATCTAGAAAAAGTGTTACTGTCTGAGATCTCCACAGTTACCCCCTTTCATTTTTGCAACAACAGGACACGACACACACATCTTGGACAAGTTTTCAATAGCCCTCAAAAGATCAAAGTTTCCTTGGGCTTCTAGACCAATGGCAGTTGTCCTCAGATTATCTGGTAAAAAACAAGGAGGATATTCAATGAAATGGAAGGGTGGCAAATTGAAAAGTAATTAACATGTGCATACATGACAGGATTGTGGAACTCACTGCCAAAGATATGACTGAGGACAAGAACTTGGCAGGATTCAGATTTAAAAAAAAAAAAAAAGACGAGATTATGCGGATAACAAGAATTACAATAGTAAGAATTAAAAAAAAAAAGACAAGTGTTTGGGCAGGGATATAAACCAACTTCTTAAGTGCATAAACCAATTTCTCACTAATGAGGTTAGGGAGAATCTTTGCCTATTGGCAGATTAAGTCTTCAAGAAGCTTGTGGATTTCTTGCTCCTTCCTCCTAAGACGCTGGCACTGGCCTCCGTTAGGGATGGGATACTGGGCTATATGGACCACTGGTCTGATTCAGAATGATGACCTAGTGGCCTCCGTCTTGACTAACTGTGGATTGAACTGGGACCTCCATGAGCTGCTACAGGTTGACTCAAAGCTCTCTCGGTGGGACTGTAACAGACTTGCTTCCTCTGTGACTGAGTGTAGGGGGGGGACCTGTAACACACACACACTCAGCAGTGTGGCTCTTTCTACATGTTTCCAGCCAGTTTCGTCTCTTGTTCGGTCTTTCCTGCTGTGTTGCTCCCTGTTGGAGGACTGAATGCCCACGGTCCCAAACCTGCCCGGTCTCTCCCCTCCTGAGTGTGAAAATTTCTCAGAAATACTCGGTGAACCTCCGTTTGCACTGACAAAACATTTACAGCTGGTTGCTGTTCAATTGTCCTTTTCCCTTCCTAATCAAGAGCAGCAGGGTGGATGATGGGACACTAGATACTCATTTCCTCCTGCCAGCTGCCCTGACCATGGGAGCTTTAAGTGGGTAATTACTCCGGTATCGGAAACCTAAAAAGCCAAACTAAGCTATGGATTGAGGACCTGCTAGAAAAAGGATGATTTGTGTTATTGGCAGACCCAAGCATTGTGCTTTCTTCCCCTATCCGCGCAGGATGTTACAGGAGCACTAGTCTGAAGCCAATGCCTTGCCCCAGAGAGACCAAGGAACCCACCCCTCTGCCACATCTGTGCTGGAGAGTAGCCAGTACTGTTCATGTCTTAGCTACTAGCAGTCTAGCTAATGCTGCATATCATGATAACACAACAGAGCTGCAAGGGGCCCAGCTGCATGGCCCAGGTCTCAGCTGGGTTTTCTAGACATTACAGCTAAGGAGCTGCAGAAATTCTAGGCATGCGCTGCAAAGATTTCAAATGGATTTTCTACACAATACCACTAACAAGGCATCTGGGGTCCAGGTTACATACCTAGCTGCCTTCTCTATATACTGACTCTAAGAGGGTGTCGGGATCTCAGTTTGCTGTCTGAATTTTGGATTCTTACCACGAGGGGCTTGGAATTGTAAGGCCAGATTCTCCCCTGGGCTTCTCCACTGGTGCAAAGGGGCCCGAAAGCAGGTGCAGCTTAGCCAGCTATGGGAGGATCACTCCAAGTGGAGGGGGGATCATCCAGTGGCAGAGAGCTAGCTTGTGGCTGCGACAACACACCAGCTCCCTAGATGCCAGCATAGGAGGTGTGGCCAGAGGTCTTGCTGCATGGCTGGAGTTTACCAGCTCCCATGAAACTCTGACTGCAGTAATGGTCCCTTGGGGGAACTGGCAGCTGGCTTTTCTAAATTGTGTCAGGGGGACCCTAGACTGCCCCTAGATTAGCAAGGACCATAAAAGTGGCTTAAAGCTACTTTTGTATCCATCACCCTCCTGAGTTATGTGGTGCGACCCTTGGATATAGCTAAAGATCTGGGCAGTGGTTTTTCAGCAACAGTGTAGGGCTTCTACTGAGATCTCTGACGGACAGCTCAAGGGACTTGGTCCCAGTGGCTCTCTCATTTACATCTAAGCTAATAAACTAATCTATCGATCGTGTTTGCAAGCTGCCCAGCTAGTAAAATTGTATATAAGCCAAGTAACGAGACTAATCATGTATTAGATCCCCCATGACCCTTCCACTGCAAATGTGAAGCGGCTTCAGATTTTATTTCCCAATGAATGTCACTTCAAAATGTTAAAGGCTTTAATGTAAACCAAGTGTGGAGACTCGTCAGATTGCCTCAGTGGGACAGAACTGCATCTCTCTCCCCAC
Source organism: Emys orbicularis (assembly GCF_028017835.1). Classification (NCBI taxonomy): domain Eukaryota; kingdom Metazoa; phylum Chordata; order Testudines; family Emydidae; genus Emys; species Emys orbicularis. The sequence continues at coordinate 16,049,847 of NC_088700.1, read as the reverse complement.
TAGATGGCACCAGAACACCTCTTTCCCTCCCCCTTTTGGCCCCCCAGCTCCAAACTCAAACCTACTTCCCTTCCTCACTGTGAATATTCTGCCCATGTTGTGATTGATTTCCGCACATTTGATAAATTGCGGCTCTCAGAGGATTTGGGGGATAGAAAATGTCCCACAGTTTAAAGTCCCTTTTTCATTCCTGCTGAAATAATGCCAATCTGAAAGGTTATGAATTGTATTTATTTAGCAGCCTTGTTCTCCAAGTTAATTCACACTAGAAAATGGCTGTTTATCCATATGAGTGTATAGACACCTTGTGCATGTCAAGCTAGTTTTAATGAAAATATCACCTACTTGCATAACTTGCTTTCTCCAAATACCAAAGTAGTAACAATACTACTGTCAGAGAACCTGCAACCCTAAAACCAAAAGGTCGCTCCAGATGACCACAACAATTCAGCCCAGGTTCTTTGTCGTCCAGCAGTTGTATCTACAGGCTCTGAGTGAAATCCTGGCTTCACTGATGTCAGTGGGAATTTTGCTATCAATTTAAATGGAGAGAGGATTTCACACCCTAAATCTGGTTAGCAGCAGTAGTCTGGTCCAAGTGCTTCTCTTTTTAGAACCCATTCCAGGTGTCACCGTAATCCAGTCCAGTTTTTTCTTGAAGTGGCTTTGCTTCAAGACCATCCCAGATAGCTACTGAAATCCAGCACAAGTTCTCCCATTAGAAACATGGTGCCTTTTGGTGGAAGGTCAAATCTACAGCCTGTGGAAGGAGAGATGCAGAAACAGACCTTGAAAGAGAGAGCCAAATTCTCCACTGACCTAATGTAAGCAGATGCAACACTCTTGATTTCCAGGGAGTCACATGTGCTTTCACTGGTAGTGAATTTGGCCTTCCATTTGCCAAAAATTAGCTTAATCGCATGCATTTGAAAACCAGAACATTTCCTGATATAGAAAAACGCTCACATGGGTATGAGCTGGCACAATCTAGTATTTCTGAATCACTGATCAGTTTGCTTCTTTTAGGGAGGGCAACGTCAGACAAACATTTCAAGGCATTAAGGCCTCAGTTCAGGATAGCACATAAGCACTTCCTTAACTTTAAGCATGTGCTGAAGTCCCATGCTCAAGTGCTATCCTGAACAGTGTTGCGTTTCTCAATCAGGGCCTAAATCCTGACTTGTGTTCAGTTAATGCCCCGCCTTGGGCTTGATTCAAAGCCCACTAAAGTTAATCATTATTGTTATGATTTATTATTTATATTACTAGGATCCCTAGTCATGGACAAGGACCCCATTATGCTGTGTGCAGTACAAACAGAACATATGAAAAGACTCCTTAACTTCTGAGTTCCAGTGGACCCCTGTGCCCACGAAAATAGCACTGGATACCTAGGTGAGGATGGGTTGATTTTTAGATCTTCAATAAATCTTTGTGATCCTAAGAGTGACATGCCAAGCAAAGTCTGAAATTCCACAGTGCCGTCTTGTGCACTGTTATCTTATTGTAAATTTACTTTACTATATAAACTCATACATCACTTCCCAATGCAGCTAATCTCACACTGATACTTGTGGACAATGTCTTGATGTACCATAAAGCACCCGAGCGATATAGCATAGTCATAGCTTGTTTGCATACTCCCAGGGTGCTTTGGGTGAACCTTTTAGAGAAAGAACATGAGATGAAATATTTACTTTTTGTTTTAACTTGCCAGTGGTGAAAGGATATTGATGTAGTGTAGTTGGAACATTAAAATCAAAATTATGTTGGGACTAAAAAGGAGATATAAGTTAGCAGCATTTGCTTCCTCTGTGGTTTAAAAGAGCTAGCATTATGCCAGCCCCATATAACATGCCAGCAATGTGTTTGGGGAGCTGCTGTATGGTTATCACAGAGAGCATTTAAACTGAGAAGGCATCACAGAAGGCCATATCAGGTGTAATAAATGGCCCACCAAAAAGACTGAACCAAGATGTAACAGTGAAGAGGTCATCTGAGGAAGTGAAGAGGGACAGATTGTGGAGCAGCTCCTGAGGATACGAGTATAATTAGGCTTGGAAAGATGAGATTTGTATCAATAAATGTTGATTTCACTGTATATTCACAAACTGTCAAAAATACTCCAATCAAAATTTACAGAAAGACAAAGTAAGAAAAACTTGGAGAATGTATCAAAGTTTGATTTAAGGATCTTTACTTCGTATATTTTGACATGTGATGTTGACAATTGGTGTCTTAACGGTTTTAAAGCTTTCGCTTTTTTAAATCTTACCGTCTACTGTCATGCAATACTTATTGTCTGACCCCCCACCCTATAATTATCCCAGCTGTGAAAATTTAAATAGATAAAAATACAATAGTGCTTAAAACCCATAATTTTATGCAGTTGTGAACATTTAAAACAATAAAAATAGAAAAAAGTTTTAAAATAAACATTGATATTACCTGCTGAAATTATATATATTTTATATGTAAAAGCAAATTCTGCCAAGCCCAAATAGAACTATGAGGAAAAGGATAAAATTGCCATCAGAATCTCTTAAGAATGTACTATTTGTGTAATGAGACTACAGTAACTCCTCACTTAACCGGGTCCCGGTTAATGTTGTTACGTTGCTGATCAATTAGAGAACATGCTCATTTAAAGTTGCGCAATGCTCCCTTATAATGTTGTTTGGCAGCCGCCTGCTTTGTCCACTGTTTGCAGGAAGAGCAGCCCGTTGGAGCTAGCCGGTGGGGGCTTGGAACGAGAGACAGCCGGCAGCCCCTCTGTCAGCTTGATTAATGTGCCCCTGCTGGTGACATATTTTAGCTGCTGATTTTATGAGCTATTTCGTCCTTGTTATTATTTCTAAAGGGGCTGTGGCATAGTGCCATCCTGTGGACTCTGTGGGTATCTGACAGGAAGTAGGCTAGAGAGATGGAGATGGACAGAGCTTAACAATTCTCTGAGTCAGAGACTGAATCTGTTTTCCAACCCCATCATCTTGTAGATACAGGATGAGATTTTCAAAATGATCCTATCGGAATTAGGCACCACAATCTTACCAGCACCTAACTCTCTTAGGATCCTTTGTTTCACTGAAATCGGAGACTCCCTGCTTCTTCAAAAATACTACAGGCAGGGCTGATGGGGGGCAGGGGGGATTGTACTGGAGCTCTCATCCAGACATAACCACTGAGATGAAATATCCCATGACATGGGGGGAGGGATAGCTCAGTGGTTTGAGCACTGGCCCGCTAAACCCAGGGTTGTGAGTTCAATCCTTGAGGGGGCCATTTAGGGATCTGGGGCAAAAATCTGTCTGGGGATTGGTCCTGCTCTGAGCAGGGGGATGGACTAGATACCTCCTGAGGTCCCTTCCAACCCTGATATTCTATGACAAGAGAGGACTTGATCTTTCTTTCAAAAAGAAAACTCTAGTCTGCTGGGGGTGAACAAAATGGAACTTAAGCTAAATTATAAGACATCAATGACGCAGCTAAGTTATAAAGAAATGTACTTAGAATGCTTCAACACAGCAGAAGGCAACATTCCACAGGAGAGCTCCTCCCAATCACACCTGCTTTACTCTGGTGTAACTCCATATACTTCAGTGGAGTCACTCCTGATTTATACCAACTAACTCCAAGGAGGATCAGGCTCACGAGATCTTCCAAGCCCCTAAGGGCAACCACAAAGGGACCGGCTAAAAAAAAGTAGATGAGTTTTGGACATACATCTTCACCATGTGGGAGGACTGGAAAGGACCCACCCTAGGTAGCGAAAGTGATACGCTGTCAGAGATGGGTTATTATTCTGCTGGTGCCTAGAAATGTCAGTCAGTGTGCTGTACACACATGTAACAAAAAGACAGAGTACCTGCCCCAAAGAGCTTGCAAAGTCTACACTTGTGGAGATGAGGAAACCGGTGGAAATGAGCAAATCAAAAGCTCAGGGAATACAAGGTAAAATGGAAAGGATTGTATACGTTACTGCAGAGCTGACGGAACAACTTGAGTATGTACAACCCGATCTGAGCACCCTTCTCACATGAGTAGTCTTTCAAGTGACTAGGGGAGCCATGGAAGCTAGTGGGCCTACTCCCATGAGAAAGGAATGCAAGATGAGGCTGTCAATTTTCCACAGGTCACTGGCACCAGACAGCAATTCAGAAGGAATGAGAGAAAGCAAAGTGGCTGAGCTACTAACAAAAGGATGTAATTTTTTCCATTAAAATCAGCTATCAGGCCAGAGGGCTAGAGGGTGGCCAACACGGTCTCCATCTTTAAATAAAGGTGCGGAAGGTGATCAAGGAATTGCAGTCTGGCTAGCCTTACTTCAATGGCAGGAAAGTTAACAGAGAAATAATTGAAATCGGAGTTACAATGCCCCTAGATGCTTGGGACAAACCAGCATGGCGTCTGTATGGTAAACGGCCATGTCTCTTCATCTTTTTCAATGGTTTTGAAAATGTTAACAACATAATAGATAAAGGTGAACTGGTGGAGATGATTTATTTAGATTTTCAAAAGGCTGTTTGATAAAGGCCCCCACAAGGAGCTATTAAGGAAAACTTAGTAGGTGAGAGAGTGAGAGGTAAAAAGTCCTTTCATGGCTTAAAACGGAGTTATAAGGCAGGAATCAAAACAGCAGCAATACGTGTGCAATTTTCAGCACAGAAAGAGGGGAATAGTGGGCAGGGCTAGGACAAACGTTCGATAGCTTTATTAACGATCTGAAGGTGGGGGTGGAATACAGAGATGGCAACATTTGCTCACAACACAAAACTTTCTTTTTCTTTTTTTTTTTAAAAGGTTAATCAAGGCTAGGGAGGATTGCAAGGAATTCCAGGAGGACCTACGAGAAGGATGTAAGTGCCCACATGATGGCAAATGAAATCCAACCGAAGCAGGTGCAAGCATCATGCGCCTTGGGAGGAACAATTTAAATGACTCAGACACAATGATGGGTTCTAAATTAGTTGTAACCTCACAAGAGAAAGAAAAGAAAAGAAAAGGAAAAAAAAATATGTAGGCTCCTGTAGAGAGTCCAATGAGGACATGTGCTCAGTACACACCACTGGCCAAAGGGCAGAATGGAATGCTAGGGTTTATTAAAAGAGCAATAGAAAGTAAGAGAAAATTTTATGACATTTATATAAATTGGTGGCACATCCTGAGCACGGACACTTTCTCTGGATCCTTTTTATTTCTACAGTGCTCTCTTTCAGACAGTGACCTTCGAATGGATACAGACAGCACAAATAAGCACCGTGGATTGGATACAGGGACTAGCACAATGGGGTCTTGATTGCGATTGGGCATCTTGGTGCTACCAGAATACAAATAATAAGCTGTATGATGCACCTGGCATTGGTCACAGTCGGAAGACAGGATACGCAGCTAGATGGACCATTGCTCTGACCAAATATGGCCGTTCTTATGTTGTTAAGCCATCATTTATTGTCGGAGACATTGTAGATACCTGTGCAACATGCTTACACCCCTTACTGTGCATGAGAGGGAATATTTATTTTGTCCATTTGGAAGAGGGATGTGGATCCATTTAAATTCACACTGCATGGCGGATGATGCAGGCCACTACGTTATTACTGAATTGGTGCTTCTGCTACTCAAATGGAAATCTGGACTACTTGACCATGACGGGGCTTCTTATTGGGCAGGGTGCATCAGTGCAATTCTGAAGAGCACCCACGGGTCAAAAAGATTATGGAATATTGTTGGGTTCTCTTCAGATGTCACACCTATCACCTTGGTATTTAAGATCCTTAATCAACATCTGGTTGTTGACATAGTAATTGCAGCAGAACTGCTGCCAGTTCACGGCAGCTGCTCGCTATGGTGAACTCATCTGAAGCCTCAGAGGACAACGAACTCTGACTGTATTTGTGCCTGGCACTGAAATGCGGGTGCTAGATGCCAGTGGGGACCTGCTGGTCTATTTACTTTGCCACGTTCTAAATATGTCCCATGTGTACCTGCCAATTGGGGCCCTGTGGGCACAGAGATAGTCTCTCTTTGGGGAAAGATGTATGGATATTAGGAAGGTTGTGGGGGACCCAGGAGAGAAGATGAGGCCCACAGGGTCATGCCTGTATTGCTGCTTGGAACGCCATGAGCCTGTGGAGTTATTCTCATGGTCTCTGTGGGTTCCTCATCTTTCCCTGCTCCCCCAGAGGCTGAGTCCACTGTGGGTAAGTTCGAAGAGTTCAATTCGGCGAGATGAACCATGTGTGACAGCTGCTTTCAAAGCCAGTGGTTTTTTGCACTGCCTCCTAAATGGGGGAAGCAGGGAGAATCAGCAGGGATGTGTCAGTAGTAATTTCCAGCTCTGCCTATATCCTCTATTATCTCGCCGTGATAGGCAGGTGGAGGCAAGGAAAAGCTCTGATCCTCCAGGTCAGTGTCTGTTTCCATCCCCACAACACTCTCCCCTGTCAGACTCGCGCAGCCAAAGACTGTTTGATGCGGCCCTTTCTGTGAGTATCAATCAAAGCGGAGCCTTCTCAAGGGTGCCAGAGTGCACCATGTGCTGGGACTTCCCTGACTCTTGAGCGCTGAATAGGGCATCACACTGCATCAAGCACGGTAGGAAGGGCCTGATCCAAAACCCATTGATGTCAATGGATAGACACCCATTGACCTCAATGGTCTTTGTATAAGGCCCTATTACGGCATGTTCTTTTTTTCCCCTCCTGAGATTCAGCCCCTGGCCCTTGTGAGATGATATTTCATGTAGTCATGCCTCTCTCCGATTTACTGGCTCTTTTCCCCCTCTTTTCACACCATTATACCCCTTTCCTTCTCTTCCCCGTCATTAACACCTTCCAGCGACGCCGTCCCGGGCCCTGTCATACAATGGGAATCTCCCTTGCGGCAGTACGTGAGCCAAAAGCAGCCAACGGGACATTATCATGCACCCTTGAGAAAGTAGCGATGAATCTCAAAAGACGTGGAGGTCCGAAGCAGAGAGCAATGCTCTTCCCTTGTGCGGTTCCTTTCCCTGAAAGAGCTCAGAGAGCTTTTACAAGTAAGGTCAGGTTCTGATAGCCTTATCCAGGACCAATACTGCTCTAGCCAACAAATAATTCCATAGAAGTCAGCGAGATTACTCATGGAGTAAGGTGCTACTTGTGAGACAGAGAGAGTCAGAATCTAGCCGTAATAAATTTAGCCATACAGCAGCCCTATGAAGTCAGTAATGATAACAGATAGGGAAACTGACACACAGAAAGGTCAAGTCACTTGGTCAAGGTCATACAATGGCATAATACGTTGGGTTTGTGTTTTGGATGAAAGTCTGGGTGTTTTACCAATTGCTGTATTATTTTGCTCTGTTGTAAAAGAAATATTTTGTAAATGTCTCCCAAGCCCCTGAAGAAGGGACACCATTGGGGTAAAATGGGCAAGCATTAGAAATAGATGCCTTCTTACTGGACAAGAAAAATAAAATCTATAAGGTTACCAGCCTACAATGAATTATGTGCAGATCTGTCTCTGCAGAGCTCCAGTGACTTCACTGGGGTGCTGCCTGGGTCCAGCAGTCCATCCACATGGATCCAATGCAGCCTTGGGGCCTTACAGAATATTTCTTGGTGCATTAATGCAGTATCATGTCTTCTTATGCTTGACCTGTCCCCATCCCTTGGGAGCTTAGTCATTTATTGCGTCCAAAAGGATGCAAATCGAAGATTTCACGTAGCACCGTTCATTCAATAACCCTAACGTCCTTGACAAAGACTCATTGGTAGCACAACAGTGATTTATGTTTCTATAGAGCCTTTCACTCCAAGAGATCCCAGGTTGCTTCAGAAACGATATACACAGTATTCACCCAGAGGTGGCTGCATTTGAGCAAAGTGGTCAAATAATTAGTAATAATGCCCTTGATAAATCTTGCCTCTTTTTCTGTTGTCAGATTTTGGTAGGGCAGAGAGGCCATTTTAGGATTAGGTTGGGGAGCACCTCTTCTGTCTGAAATGTTCTCATATTGCAGATGAAGTGCGACAAGCAGACCAGACATTATGTTCAGGGGCCTCACTGGAATAATGACTGCAGAATTTGCCCCATGTTTCATTCACCTCTAGGCTACCTGTCCTGTCTATCCTTGGAGATAAGACCTCCATGGTCCTGGAGCTGAGTGAGACCTGGAGGATCCCCTGCTTCTGTCTTGTTCCAGCCTTTGCATTTGTTGTTTGTCACAAGAGGGCGGGTTTGTCATTTCGTTAAGAAGTGATAAACAAAGGATTGGAGTGACGCTAAGAAAACCTTTTGCCTGGCAGTAAGCACCTGCTCAGAGCTGCAGCATCAGCCAGTGACATTTTCTGAGTGGCACACAACCAGACATCTGCTGAAGGTTCCACGGCTCAGTCCAAGGGGAGGAAACTGTCTTTTTGTCTCTCCCCTTTCTCCATGCAATGGAAAGGTCAAGGAGATCCCAGGGAAGCAGGGGCTGTTTTGGAAGGGAAAGGTTATCCACAGAGTCACAGGTCCTGAGAGGCAAGGGGTCATTTGGTAGGGAGCCTGATACATCTGTGTGTGACTGTGCAGAATCAGATTAAAGCTAGTAAAACCCTAATTGCTGGATAGCTCTCATGTGGTACTCTAGCGTGGGGGCTAGTTAGGGCTTGACTAGAGAAGCTGGTCTAGAGAAGGATGCTGATACTAGTTAGAGGCATGGAAAAGGCTTCCCTGTGGGATTGCACAGACTCACCTTTAGTTTGGAGAAGACTGGAATAAGAGACACAAAATAACCCCTGGGGAGGAAAAGGTGTTCCTGCTTCCCCTCTGTGATAACACACGATCAATGGAACACCAGTGAAACTTAATTCTTTTAAAAGAATTTAAAACCAATTCATAGAGAAGCTTTTTGCCACAACACACTATTAGAGTGGAACTCACTGCCCCAAGATATGACTGAGCCCAAGAGTTTAGACATTTACAAGGACGCCAGTAACATCCACAGCTGCATTACATAAGATAAAAAATTAGAAGGTGTATTAACCTCTGTGCTTCAGGCATAATCACGACTGGCTAACAGATTATGAAGAAACTTCCCATGGGTGCAGATTATTCCAGTTCGTTTTTTGTTTTTTTTAAACTCTCTTCTTATACAACTGATACAAAACCAAGGAAAGCTTTTCAGTGGCAGGGACTGTGGGGTTTTGATCACTCCTGCCATGTTGAATTGATCAGATTAGACAGGATGGGGCCAAGATTTCTTTTGGCTGGAACACTTTCAAACTATACTGTCCTTTACTTGGGAAGGAAACTTAGAGAGGCAGGCTGTGCAGTATGTCAACGAAAGCCATCAACTTTAAGGTATCTTGAATGGTAATGTCCCAGTTGCTGAAGGTAATTATAAAACCTTATATTTATTCACCTTAAAGGTCTTTACAGAATTCATTATGCTCCCCCCCCACACACATTTAAAGTACCACTGAAGTCCAGTCAGCTCTGTGAGTGGAAAGTGGATGAAGTTTTAATGGTACACAGTGACGCTATGTATCAGTGATGGGCAAGAAGCGAAGACTGTCTGTATCCATTTCAAACTGCAGGTGGAGCGTAGAGGTAGAATGGAGTTACCCAATCTGGAAGCTGGTTAGGATTCCAAGGATACTGTATACCAACCTTTTTGTTGTGAAAAGCACCACAGGATCTTTAATGATCACAATTGAGCAGGGCCCTCAATTTTATGGTCTCATTCCAAAGGTGACAGGCAGAGCGGCAAGGTGACTTTAAAGGAGGGTTTTAAGGAGCCAGAGAAATGAGGGAATGAAATCTCCAATTGTTCCCCACTGAACAGGAGAATGAAATCCATCCAAGACTTTCACCTCTCTGGGTTGTTGTTTTTCTAACTCCTGGTGGCTTTCCAGCAGCACTTTAGAAATGCAGTACCAAATTTACATCAGTTTCAGCAATACCAGCCTTGAATTTCCCCCTGGAGATCCCATCTGCTCCTCACTTACATGAATCCCCAAGCCTGGGAACAGCAGGGCAGGCATCATATTAAATCACTAATTTTATCATTTCCATCCAGATTTCCCTGGTTCCGAATTGTTAGCACAGAAAGTTGCATCACTCTTAGCATCAGAATGTCAAAGCGCAGCATGGCATGCAGTAATCTAGACAGCTGCATGGTGGAGAGAAGCATTGCGTGCCATCATAGTGGACAGGTGCGGTAACCAGTAAGGGTTGAGTCTCTGGGAGCCTAAGGTTGCCAGGTGTCTGGTTTTCGACCGGAATGCCCGGTCGAAAAGGGACCCTGGCGGCTCCGGTTAGCACTGCTGACCAGGCCGTTAAAAGTCCAGTCGGCGGCGCAGTGGGACTAAGGCAGGCTCCCTGCCTGCTGTGGCTCCGCGCGGCTCCTGGAAGCAGCGGCATGTCCCCCCTCCGGCTCCTACACGTAGGGGCAGCCAGGGGGCTCAGCACACTGCCTCCGCCCCAAGCACCAGCTCTGCAGCTCCCATTGGCCAGGAACCGTGACCAATGGGAGCTGCGGGGGTGGTGCCTATGGACGAGGCAGTGCATAGAGCTGCTTGGCTGCGCCTCCGCATAGAAGCCGGAGGGGAGACATGTCACTGCTTCCAGGAACTGCTTGAGGTAAGCGCTGCATGGAGCCTGCATCCCAACCCCCTGCCCCAGCCCTGATCCCCATCCTTCTCTCTGAACCCTTCAGCCCCAGCCTGGAGCCCCTCCTGCACCCCAAATCCCTCATCCCTGGCCCCACACCAGAGCCTGCACCCCCAGTCGGAGCCTCCCCCCGCACCCCAATCCCCTGCTCCAGCCCAGTGAAAATGAGTGAGTGAGAGCAAGCAGGGGGTGGGGCCTCAGAGAAGGGGCGGGGCAGAGCCAGGGTGTTTGGTTTTGTGCAAGTAGAAAATTGGCAAACCTATGGGAGCAAGTGCCGAAATCTCACTTTGTTGGTACCAGAGATCTCTTCAGGATGGCTGGCTGGCTCCTGGGACATCAGATATCTTACCCTTTGGACTAGCTGGGACCTCAGGAAGGAGTGGGCTGAGTGGGAGCTTGGGACAGGAGCCTTTAGAGAAGCCAGTGAAGAGGGAAATCAACTCTTGCGACGATGAAGGGAAGAAAGAAACAGGCATACAACGGGGCCCATCTTTCACAGAAACTGGAGCGGAGGAATGCAAAGCCCGTGATGAAGGAGGAGGTGGGAGAGGCAGGTGTCCTACAAGGCCCAGCTTTGACCGAACATATTCATCGTCTCAGCTGCTGTATTAAAACCTGGGCTAAGTGGGAATAATTTACGATTAGATTTCAGAGTTATAATACACGGCCCCATTGTTAACGTGGAACTCCGGGGCGTTAAGCACATGTCAAAGGGAAATTATTGTTATAGCAGTGTGCATTTCTGCACAGAGATCCTCTTTGGCTGCCTTCTGCTCAGACGCTGTCTGCTTTTGGCTCTCCAGGCAGCGCCGCTCTGTTGCCTCTCTGAGGGCGTCTGGGATCAGAGTGGTTGGAATGAAGTTATCCTAAGGGCTAGAGAGAGAACAGGCAAGAAAAGCCTTGAATTCCAGGGAGATGCAGAAGTTTGTTGGGGTTTCCTTCAGAGAGTCCAAGTGGTATATTTACAGCTGCTTATCCTCTGGGTCTCTTAATCTTCTAATATGTCTCTCTCTGCTTCTGGTTCTTAGGTGCCTCCCATTATATGTGCATGGAAACATCAGACCTTACTGCAGGAAACTCCCTCTCATTCTATGTTGTTCTCCATGGATGCTGCATCTCCAAAGAATCTGGCTCTGTAGATGGCCTGTGTCTTAATTTCCTGTCTCATCAGAAAGACCTGCTGGTACCTGCTTCTTTAGTCAAATGTAAGGCAAGGGAATGTGTCCTCTCAAATGCTCCAGGCAACAGAGAAATCCCTCTGCTGTCCCAGATGATGAAAAGCCCTTTTCCTGGATACCCATCTGCAAAGGTGTGAAGTCCAGTTGGTCCCAGCTCAGTTATTAATAAGTAATAAATGCCATTTATCTAGTGCTTTTCATCCACACCCCCCAAATTGTTCAAACTTTACAAACAAAAGTGACTTCTCCTGGGATGGAAATAAAGCCACCATCTCTGGGGGAAGAGGCAGGGCTTTGTACAGTACACTCAGTTTGACAGAGAAGGAAAAAAATATAGGGCCAGATCCTGAGTGAAAATTGGCTTAGATCAAATGACCTCTGTGGACCTACGTAGGGTTGCCAGGTGTCCAGTTGAAAAGGGACCCTCGCCAGCCCGGTGAAAATGAGCGAGTGAGGGAGGGTGGGGGAGAGCGAGTGACGGAGGGAGAGGGGATGGAGTGAGTGGGGCGGGACCTCAGAGAAGGGGCGGGGCAAGGGTGTTTGGTTAGAAAGTTGGCAAGCCTTCTGATTTACACCAGTTGATGACCTGCCTCATCTCTTCCAAAGTCCAGCTGCAGGGAGGTGGATTTTAGAATAGCAGAATTGAAATATGAGCAACTCTTCAGGGCTAACACCCTTATCCTTACAGATAACACCCTTATCCTTACTTAGGAAGGAACCATCAGTTGCACACATACAAAATGGGAAATGACTGCCTAGGAAGGAGTACTGCGGAAAGGGATCTGTGGGTCATAGTGGACCACAATATGAGTCAACAGTGTAACACTGTTGGAAAAAAAAAAGCAAACAACATTCTGGGATATATTAATAGGAGAGTTGTAAGCAAGACTTCTGCTCTACTCCACGCTGATTAGGCTTCAACTGGAGTATTCTGTCCAGTTCTGGGTGCCACATTCCAGGAAAGATGTGGACAAATTGGAGAAAGTCCAGAAAAGAGCAACAAAAATGACCTAGAAAACATGATCTGTGAGGGAAGATTGAAAAAATTGGGTTTGCTTAGTCTGGAAAAGAGAAGACTGAGAGGGGACATGATAACAGTTTTCAAGTACATAAAAGGTTGTTACAAGGAGCAGGCAGAAAAGTTGTTTTCTTAACTTCTGAGGATAGGACAAGAAGCAATGGGCTTAAAATTGCAGCCAGGGAGGTTTAGGTTGGACATTAGGAAAAAATTCCTAACTGTTAGAGTGGTTAAGCACTGGAATAAATTGCCCAGGGAGGTTGTGGAATCTCCATCATTGGAGATTTTTAAGAGCAGTTTAGACGAACACCTGTCAGGGATGGTCTAGATAATACTTAGTCCTGCCATGAGTGCAGGGGACTGGACTAGATGACCTCTCGAGGTCCCTTCCAGTCGTATGATTTTATGATAACACACAGTGGGATTTGTACTGAGCACAAGTGAAGGATGAGATAGCAGCAGCAACAGCGAAAGGCCCCCTCCAGTACCTGGCTGGGACATTGGTTCAGAGGGGACAAATGCCACCTTCTGAATTATGCAGTGTTGTTTTTAGCTGCGACACTGAGTAGGTTTCCCAGACCTGAAGAAGAGCTCTGCGTAAGGTGGAAAGCTTGTCTCTCTCTCCCCAACAGAAGTTGGTCCAATAAAAGATACCACCTCATTCACCTTGTCTCTCTTGACCTTCTGAATTGTTAGCTTTAAGCCACATCCACCCCACATGCAGAGTTAGGTAACCTCCCCAGGTGCCCAATGCTACGCTGTGCAATAGCAGGCCTACTTCAGGCATGCAGCTAGCACGTCTAGCCCTTCTTGGTTGGCTGCTTGTCTCAGGGAGGCCGAAGTTACTGGAGCCAGCTTGAAGACTTCTACCCATGTAGAAGATTGTCAATGCAGCTGGTGTCAACTTCATTCTTCACAAGCCAATAAATCCATGCAAACACAATGAGACTATCTCTGAGCCGGGAACGGGGTGGAGAGGGGTCAGGGATGTAGTCAGTGGAAGGTTTTCAATTCAGAGGTGCTTCTTGGAACTAACCCAGGGTGGGTCTGTGCAGAGGAAGTGGAAAAGGAAGAGAGAGAGAGAGAGAGAGAGAGCCTGTCACAGTCCTCCATCCCTCCAATAACGATCCACCCTCACAGCTCTCACACTTGGTTCAAATTAAAGGAGAGAACGTTCAGCGTGCGGGCGGCAGACAAGAAGAGTGCGGTGGCACATCTGGGTCAGTTCAGTCGAATTGTTGCTGGATCAAACCCCTGTTCTCTAACAATAGGGCCTTTTCCACTGGGACACATTTGCAAATATGAGCGGTGAAAGAGGGCAGGATAGGACCAGTGGAGTGGAACTAGCACAGCGCAAACAAAATAGCTCAGTGCTGGCTGTTCTCCATGTACACAGAGCACAGTATTGCAAGGATACACCTTAGACATCCAGGTGTATTAATAACACTGTGTATTTCGCTTTAAACACTACAGAAGAAGCCTACTGGATCCTCAGCTGGGGCAAATCAGCACAGCGCCACTGACTTCAAGGGAGCCACACTGGCTGAGGACTGGGTCCATAACCAATAAAGATAACAAAAGCAGTAATAAAAAGAGTGGCCACCTCACACTCAAAGAGCCAACCATCCTGTCCCCTACCTCTCAAAATCTTACTGCCATATATTAACAAACCCTGTAATAAAGTATCTGATTTGCTGCACCCAAAAAAGAGAGTGAGAACTGTGTTTTTCTCAGACACCAGCTTTCCCCCACACCAATTCCATGGGCTTTGAAGCATGCCCTGAATATCAACAAATTCAGACTCTTAAGGCCCCAGGATAGGACATGGGAGAGTGAATTCTGAACTATGATACTTATCTGGCCCTCATCACCACAGAATCTCAACACCTCACAATCTTTAATGTATTTCCGGTCATCACACCCCTGTGAGGCAGGGCAGTGCTATCAGCCCCATTGTATAGATGGGGAATTGAGGCACAGAGAGGCTAAGTGACTTGCTCAAGGTCACACGTGAAGTCAGTGGCAAAGCCTGATCTGCCAAGCCCTAGGCTAATGCTGTGATCACTAGATTATCCTTCCTTCTTAAAGAGAAAGGCATCCTGTGTACAGCTCCCTTCTTTGTGAACAGAGAGGGCTCCAGTATGAGACACATTTAATGGGAGGAGCTGAGCACCTCTGTGAGATGATAATAAAAATGCCTACCTCAAAGCACTTTACAAAGGAGATCGGTATCATTATGACCAGTTTAGAGATAGGGAAACTGATGCACTGAGGTGAAGTGACTTGCCAAAGGCCACTCAGCAGACCAGTAGCTGAGGTGGGAATAGAACCCAGGTCATCTGCTGAGTCCTAATCCAGTGCTGTGCCCACTAGGCAACACTGCCACACTTAGATAGATGATCATTATCAACCCTGATTAACAGAAAGCAAAGCACAGAGAGGCTAGCTTGTCAACATTAACAAAGCAAGTCAGAGGCAAGAACTAGGAACAGATCCCAGAATCCCCAGCTCCCAGCCCCCAGTTTCAACCCCTGTATCACACTTCTGTGCAACTATGCCTGCATATATGTGCATGGGCATATACGTGTATCTTTTGTCTATTGAATGCATTGTGTTCATGAATAACAATGTATGACGTGATATAGAATAACAGTAATTAATACTAAGTGAATACACACAATAGCCAAGTAATTATTTCCCCCTTGTATATTAATTACACTGGGATAGCGTCTAGCATTTGGAGCGAAGGCTAGGAATCGAGAACCTTGGATTCTATTACTAACTCAACCATTGACATACTGTGACCTTGAGCAAGTCACTTAACTTCTCAGTGCTTTCAATTACCTATCTCGTAAAATCAGGATAATCACATTAACTTATCTACCTCAGTTGAGGACTGTGAGGCTCACACGATAAAGCTTTGTAACATGCTTTGAGATCTTCTGAAACTAAAGGCTCTATAAAATGGGTAGGTATTATTTAAGGTTAATGGATGAGAGATGGAACCTAATGCCTCATTGTTATGATAATGATGAAGTGTGTGTTAGCGCTGAGGAAGGACATGTCATCTCTGCAGTAATAGAAGGCCCATTAATGTCAACGCTTTGGGAATGGAGCATATGTAGTTTATAAAGACCCCAGTGCAAAACAACCCCTTAACAGGGTGTTAGATCAAGACAGAGGCTCAGCTTCAAATGGGTCTTGGATTAGTGGCTTCCAGTCCCTCCTGCAGCTCATGGCAATTTCCAATGGCTTTGTGCAGATGGGAGAAATTAGCTCAGATATAGCATAGCACCAAATTCAAAGCCTGGACCAAATGTGTCTGGAAGATTAAAAAAAAAAAAAAAAAAAAAAAAAAAAAGTTAGGTCAATTCTTTGTCCTTTTCTTTTTTGGCATTGTTCTCGGCGTCTCAGTGTGTTTTCAGGTTTCGAATCTCAGCGGAAGAACCGAAACAGCATGAAAGAGGTGAATCTTGTGGTATTTCTTGACAGTCTAATTCAGAAGTAGCAGCAATCTCAGGAGAGATGCTGTGCTGCTGATGGTTATTTCCCTTCATTCCAAGATACCCTGTTCAATTTCTAGCCTAAAGAGATTCTGATAAGATTATCGGAATTAACCCAAATCTCCCAAACCTTTCTTTGAGGTTCACATGTCACCAGTGCTTGTATATTATTCCAGAAAAGGCCACTGTCATGGGCCAGTTGCCTGTTCCTTCAACAGCTCCTCAGTGCAGTTCCCCTCAGAGACCCAGCCCTTTTAGTGTGAGAATAAATTCAGTCTCCTTTTGAAATATTTAACTCAGTTATTTTCTTGTAGGTTCAGGAAATAGGAGGTGACGTCCTCTGTTTATTCGAACAAATAAGTCCTAGATCTGAGTAACCTTCCTGACAGCAGCCAAGCAAGCACTGCACACTCTAATTCCCAAAGATGAGCTAGGGATTCACATGTTACTTACTGAGGTATTACATGGAATTTTAATAGGCCTTTAACAGGACTCCAGTGAATTCAACAGCTGATCCAAACAAGATCTCCGTTCCAAGTCCTAATCCCATTATAGCCCTGAAAGATCTCCTTCTGTAGAAACTACTCTCTCTCAGGACAGTGCTGGAAGAAAGATGGATAGGAAAGAGGAGAGAAGGGATGGAGAAGAGATTGTATATGAAAAGAAAAGAAAAGAGACACTGAAAGACAGAGTGGTTTATAGATATAAAGTTATATATAGCCTATTTTCCTACCTGACTAGTTAGCACTTCATGTCAAAATCCCCTGAGCTTAGCAATCAGTAGAGCAGAGTGAATAACTCACAATGAATAGTTCATTCAAAGAATGTCCCTCCTTTCGCATATTGTCTGAACACATCACAAAATTCTAATTGCACATTAGTCAAAATTATTTGCCAGTCTCTTCAGCCGATTTAATTTGTATATTTTGCAACCACACACACAAAAATGGTCATGAACCATAGTCAGACTGGGGTCTCTCCTTTGCTACTGTAACAGCAGCAACAACAACAAAAAATACCAAACAAAAACTAATAGCTGCTCGCACATAAAAAGAAACCGAGTCCTTGCCCTAGAAAGCTGCCATCCTACAATTTAGAGAATATGTAAAAGGTGAATATCGAAAAGACAGGTGTGAAGGCATATATTATATTCACAGTGATGTCAATAGTCACAGGTGGATCATATTGACTCATGTCAGACAGTGATTTGTGTTAATAATTGATGTTTGTTCACTATTTGTGCAGTTCTAAAACTCATCATGAAGCTCTTCTCTGATCTCATGCACGGAGCGTATGTCTACATTGCAATCAGACACCTGCTGGAACATGCCGGACAACTCAGGATCATGGGGCTTGGACTAAGGGACTGTTCAGCCCCTTGGCCTGGGTCTCACAAGCCTAAGTCAGGGGGCATGGGCCAGCTGTGGGTTTTTAATTGCTGTGTAGACATATTCTTAGAAACTAACAAGACTGGTGTGGTATAAAGGATGAGTGGGTGATTCCCCCCTGCAATTTCCTGCAGCCTGTATCGAACAAGCTGAGGAACCAGGACTTTTAGTGATGAAAAGTCAGGCCAGCTTTGCCATTTGCCAGCAGGAAGCACAGACAGGTTAGGACCTAACAAAAGGCTCCTTTGGAAGTCAAGAAGAGGGAATCTGAAATGGTTGTAGAGAGAAAGGCCCAAACTAGAATATTGGATCAGAACCCCAGTCTGCACAGCTCAAGCCCAATATTTAACTTGAATTATGTCACCCATTGTTCCCCTGAGTTTAATTTCTTACTCCATGTGTTGAGCTCTCATCATGTCAATGGCACCTTGTGTCTTCAGCAGACTCGGTCCTCGTGCTGCCTTCCTGCGTGGCAGCTGTACGGCACAGGCTGCCATAGAACCGCTGGAAACTCTAGCGCTGCAGAGACTACATTTCTCCTGCATGTAAGGCGAGTGAAATGTACAAGTCAAAAGCCAAAATCTATTAAGAAACAATTTGCTTCTGCTAATCTGTTTGGGGCCTTCCCCGTGTGTCCCTTCATCAGCACCATTCACCGAGTGAGCACACACTTCACCTCCTATAGGGCAGAGGTCATTATCCCTAGTGAATTAGACCCTCAATCACTGAGCCATAGACACCTGGTGGTGTCTAAAAATCAGCTGCGTCTATAATTGTAGAGCTTTCTCAGCCTTTTATTTTCCCTTCCTGTTTCAATTCCATTGTGTTCACTAAATTAAAACTCACAGAAATCTCTTGTCTTCCTCGGTCCTGTGCCCCGATCCTCTGCCCCGTGCGCCTTTAGCTTTTGGGTAGCTTAGCATCAGTCACATTAACCCTGTGGGATCCGATACCTTTCTTCACAACTCACTATTGGCGAGTAGCTAGTGTAGTAGCCCTTCCATTCCCAATTTATTCTGCACCTCCATATCCCTCTACCTATCAATCCAGGTACTATAGGGTCCTCATCACCATAGGGTCTCAGTTCCTCCATGAGTTAAAAAGATGATGCTCTCCCTTTCTTCCTTTTCTGACACCAAGAAGTAGGTTTAGGGCTTTCTCCTTCTACCTCAAAACCTAATATCTTAATATCTTTCAAAATCACCACTGGGTATCTGCATTGTGTTCATCATGGAAACACCTTTTTAACAAGTCTACCTTTTTGTATCAACCCTCCAGTTCTTATTCAGAATGGTTTTCAAGGTGAGTTTTATCTAAATAACTGAGTAAATATTCAATAAGGATTTAAATATCTGACAGTTGCTTTGAATTGAGGCAACACTAAATTACACAGGAAGAATGCATAAGGGAGTGGAAAAGTCTGGGTACCAGGTAAAAAAAACTTTTCTCCCTCTCACACCCTTAGAGCCATCATCATCCCCACCATTTAGAAATAGGAAATCCAGGAAAGTTTCAATATGATCCATTGGAAAAATTTGCTGAAACAGTTTTCAGTCAGAAAATGCAATTTCACTGAAATCCAAATGTTTTGTGGGAGTGATCTGAAGAAGAGCTCAGAGTAAGCTTGAACATTAGTGTCTCTTGCCAGCAGAAGTTGGGTGTGTATTGATTTCAATGAAATTTTCAGCACAAGATTTCAAAATGATTCGTGTTGGCTCTCTCGTTCTATTTTAATAAAGTCAAAACTTTTTTTTAGATTTTTATATTTAATATATTGATATAGTATGTTTAGATCCATTTAATGTGATATATACTTTTATATTACATTGTAGTGTTTCAGTATTATCAAAACTATTTGATAGTTTCATGGAGGATAGGTCCATCAATGGCTATTAGCCAGGATGGGCAGGAATGGTGTCCCTAGCCTCTGTTTTCCAGAAGCTGGGAATGGGCGACAGGGGATGGATCACTTGATGGTTACCTGTTCTGTTCATTCCCTCTGGGGCACCTGGCACTGGCCACTGTCAGAAGACAGGATACTGGGCTAGATGGACCTTTGGTGACCCAGTAGGTCCATTCTTATATTCTTGAAATTAAACATTTCAATGTTTCCGAACCAACTTTTCTTGGAATTTTGACTTTTTATCCTGAATTGGGATGAAAACAACATTTCAAAATGTTAGAGTTTCCCAGGGGACAGAAAATCCAACCAGCTCCAGTATCTTGAATTAATACACTAAGACTCAGCATTAAGGTAAACAACTCAGGGCTAGATTCACAAAAACCGAGGCATGGTGAGGCTGAACATCACCGCACCTAACTTTTAGGCACTTAGAAAATCCTCAAGTTACACAAAGCCTGAGTTAGTCACTCAGGCTCCCTGTACAATGAATGGGGAAAGATAGGCACCCTAGACTGCAATGTACAAAAGTCATCACGGAATGCGGCTCCCCATTTAAGCTAGCCAATGGGAGATACCACGGAGACGGGTGTGTCTGATGCCCGGCCCCTCTCATGGAGATAGGCACCTCCTTCTGCTTGGGATTCTCAGGTGCAAACCCGCTCTTGGCATGGGGTGCCTGCACCATTTTTTCTAGAAGCCAGAGATGAAGAAGGGGAAGACTTTCTTCAGAATTTTAGCCACTGGTTCGTGTACTCACCTGAGAGGTGGCAGATCCCCGTTCAAATTCCTTCTGATCAGGTAGAGAGGGGGACTTGAACCAGAGATCTCCCACATGCCAGGCAAGCATTCTAACCACTGGGGTAAAAAAAAAAAAAAAAGTTATGAGGGAGGTCCTTTTTTCTCACCCTACCCTCAACAATTTTGTGCAAGGTTGCCTATAAGGGCCCAATCCGGTAAGCGCATTCAGAGCTCGCCTACCGGATTGGGCCCTGCATAATACATATCACCCAACCAACAAACAATAAACCTAAGGTTGTTCTAGTGCATAATTAAGCTTGGACAAATTAAATTTTTATAGGTTAAATGTCAATTTCACAGTACACAAACAAACCAATCAAAATATTTTGATCGATAATCATTGAAATTTACTAATAGGCAAAGTAAGAAAAATGCAGTTTGCGAACGTATTACAGTTTGATTTATAGCTATTGCCCTCATACCTTTCACTTCCCACACCTGCCTGACACTAAGACCGTGATCCACCTCAGCAACGTTTACCACCTCCCAATGGTTTTCACAACCTTGGTAGAAACCCCATCATAGTGGGACCTTGGGTCTCTAGTTTGTTAAGGTAGCTGGAATTCTGTAGCCCTTAGGATTGGGTCTTCTGGCTTACCACCTCATGATCCTAAGGAGGACCTCAGAACTAAGCTCCATATCATACTTGCTTAGTTGGGCCATCACCATGGTGAACAAGCCAATCTCTAAAATGCAAGGATTTGTATCAGTAATTTGAAGGAACAACGAACTACAGTAGCACGAAGCAAATGTCAGAGATTATATTAGAACAGTGGTGATCTCTCTGCAATAGAAGAGACTGTATGAATGTTCAGGGGAGGTAGGACAGGACAATGTATGGGGTAACTATCACCTAAGGCAAAAACCATTCCATTCGTCAAGTGGTGAATAGTGTTTTGACTGCTTGAGAAAAACCACAACCTTCCGGCACTCTAAATTCAATTATCTGATTTATAGGAGGCCTGGCAAAAAACCCAGCTTGGAGTAGAGTTTCAATTGAAAATAAATGAAACATTAAAAAAAAGAATCCTATCTAAACATAATCCCTCGCCTGCATTTAATGGTAGATGGATATTCACAGCCTGTGATCTCCACCCCACCAGACTACCTCCGTCTGGCATAATATCTCAGAGCCTAGGGACGGGGAGTGACACATATGAACAGTTGTTATATTGATTTTAATTCTAAGTTGAGCTCTTGGTTACATACCAGCTCCTACTGTAATATTAATTACAGGCTCCCTCTGCTCTGACCCCACCGTGTCATTTGTTATCAAAATTCAACCACGCAAGTGACTGTCACCAGGAATCCATTTTTCATTCACACGAGTGACCAGCCCTGTGGTAAGTGTCTCCAGGTTCTGGATGACATTCAGTTAAACATGGCCTAGTAGATCGTAAATCATTGCCATGGCATAGAACCCCTCTGCCGAGCAGCAGGGAGCTAATCTCTTGTCTGCAGGTTTTTAATTGAGTAAAACAAACGATGATGAAACCCTCTGTAGATATGCTTAAGCCTTTTCACTGGATTAAAATGCACGCCTTTGAGGATAATGCCCTGCCCAGTGAGGGAGAGTGGGAGCAATGGAAGGGGGTGTTGAAGTGATCCTCTGCTCGCCACCTCCCCGAAGAAGCAACAGATTGGGAATTGGGCAGGAGAAATACAAAATAACTTAAAGTGCTACATCCATCTGATGTCTGATTCCTCTCAGTCTCTCTCCCCACTCGAGCCC
The DNA here is from genome assembly GCF_028017835.1 of Emys orbicularis. NCBI lineage: Eukaryota > Metazoa > Chordata > Testudines > Emydidae > Emys > Emys orbicularis. The sequence goes on along the minus strand of NC_088700.1, from coordinate 16,027,689 downwards.
CATAGCCTCAAGTCCCCACGGAAATATAGCCTATGTTGTTTTCAAGGCATTATGTATTATTATATATATTATTATACTGGCATTAGAAAAGGTTCAGAGAAGGGCAACTAAAATGATTAGGGGTTTGGAACGGGTCCCATATGAGAAGAGATTAAAGAGGCTAGGACTTTTCAGCTTGGAAAAGAGGAGACTAAGGGGGGATATGATAGAGGTATATAAAATCAGGATTGATGCGGAGAAAGTGAATAAGGAAAAGTTATTTACTTGTTCCCATAATATAAGAACTAGGGGCCACCAAATGAAATTAATGGGCAGCAGGTTTAAAACAAATAAAAGGAAGTTCTTCACACAGTACACAGTCAACTTGTGGAACTCCTTGCCTGAGGAGGTTTTGAAGGCTAGGACGATAACAGGGTTTAAGAGAGAACTGGATAAATTCATGGAGGTTAAGTCCATTAATGGCTATTAGCCAGGATGGGTGTCCCTAGGCTCTGTTTGTCAGAGGGTGGTGATGGATGGCAGGAGAGAGATCACTTGATCATTACCTGTTAGGTTCACTCCCTCTGGGGCACCTGGCATTGGCCACTGTCGGTAGATGGGATACTGGGCTGGATGGACCTTTGGTCTGACCCAGTACGGCCATTCTTGTGTTCGTATATGCAGTAATTATTATTGCACTGCTTTCCTTTCTCAACAGGCACCCTCTGTGTCCATCTCCAACTGCACTATTGCCCAGAAGAGCAGGAACTGGATGATGGGAGTGGGCACAGAGTGCCTAAGGGAGTTTGGCCCCTAACTCCTATTGAAAAATCTATGGGTGTTGGGTGGGTGCCTAACTCCCTTGAGTGCTTTTGAAAACCACACCCTAGATTCCTGCACCTGTTCAGACACTTCAAGCCTCAAAAACAAAATGGCAGCTGGCCAACACCAATCATAGCCGAACTTGACAGATTTTTAAGTCAGCAGCGGTTCAAGGGGCCAGCACACAAAAAGATCTTTAGTAAGGAAAGCTAGGGGGATATGGAAGGAGAAGGAGGCCAGAAACATTGAAGACTCGAAGAGGGAGGCTGGGAAGCTTACTTGAGTGGCCACAGTGGTGAAGAGGTGCTGGTGAAGAAAGCCTTAAAGCAGGGGAAACTGATGGAGGGTGTATAGGCCATAGAGGGGTAAGAGGTTCATTGAGTTTGAGGAGACGAAGCAGGAGGGTGAGACAGGAGAAGGGGGCTCCTCATTCTATGAACGTTGTGAACTTTGGTAAAGGTTCTGTTCAAGGAAAGGGCTGGGGTATTTTAACCTAAAAAGGTTTCCCCATCCTTGGTTTGAAAGCTGACATTTACAAACAGAATGAAAAACAACATCTCCTGCAGCCACTCAATGCTTCCACACTGCATACTGCACAGGGTCTAACATTCAAACACTCTTTCAAAGTCAGATAAAATAAACACACAGAGGCTAGTTGGTAAAATTAAACTCCCATGCACTGGGAGAAATGTAGCCAGAAAGAAAGAGGCCAGAAGCTTTTGAAACCTATTGACTATTCAACTGAATAGACTGCAATGCTTGAGTCAAACTGTGGGGCAGGGAATTTGAAATCCCCAGAGTAGTCTAGAGATTGATCCACTCTATGGGAAGGATGGTTTTGAAAGTAAAGCACTGGACTTGCACTCGGGGGGGTGTCGCTTCAGATCCTGGGTCTGCCATGCATTTCCTGTATGATCTTGAGTGAGTTGGGCCCAGTACTTAACTCGTAATGAAAGAGGTGCCAGGGCTCTAGCAAATTTTTTTTTTTTTTGCTTTCATAACTGATGTGGCAAGAGCTCTGAACTGGCAAGGCTTAGGCCTGGCATAAATTAAGCACTTGTTGAACCCTATTGTGTCTGTGTAGTCACATAGGCTCCAGTTCGGCAAAGCAATTAAGCACCTAATTAAGTCTAACCCTACTCAGCTAAGCACATGCTTAACTTTAAGCATACCTGCTCCATTGTCTTCAACATGTGCTCAAGTATCGGAGGGGCAGCCGTGTTAGTCTGGATCTGTAAAAAGCAACAGAGAGTCCTGTGGCACCTCATAGACTAACAGACGTATTGTAGCATAAGCTTTCGTGGGTGAATACCCACTTCGTCAGACGCATCATGTGCTCGAGTGCTTAGCTGAACAGAGATGGACTGAAGCATTTTTCAAATGGGTCCAAACAATCCTTAGAGCCAACTGTCCCCAAAACTCACAGATGTTCAAAAATGTAAATTTGGACCTTGGGCCCATTGCTGCTTTATTCTCAATGTTGATTTCACTCTGTTTTTAGTATTTCATCTTAGCACTCTGGAGAGACATTGCTTTTTTCTTTTTTCCATCATTTTCCATTTGGTCAACACTGATTGCTTTTCCCTCCTGCGTTTCTTATTATGGTTCTGGTTGATTTACTTCCTTGTTGTGTACAAGCCTCATCAGTGATGTTAGCAACAGGTCGTCAGCACCAGCTGTGAGAAGAAGTGTGAGAGCGTGAGTGTGTGTGTAAAACTTGTGTTCAGTTGCAGTCAGGTCTCACCAAGCTTTATGGCACATGCTCAACTTTACTCACACGAATAGTCCCACTGAAGTCAATGGGTGGGGTTTTCGAAAGCACCTTTGTAACTGGGCTTGTCTACATGGGATGTCAGCGCCTGGCAAGCCAGGGTGCAAATCCAGAGCACACCACCTTGCAGTAATGTCGTATGTGGACATTGCACTTTAGGACTATAGCACTTAGGCTTAGTGCACTGAAGCAACTTCCACATGTGACATCACTGTGTGGCAAGCTGGTGTGCTGTAGATTCACATTGTGGCTTGCTACACAATCAGGTCCCATGTAGACAAGACGTTAGAAGCACAAGTCCCAGTGGGATGACTTGTATGAATCAAGTCAAGCACATGCTTAAGAGTTTGCCAGATATGGACACAGGTAATTTCCTCAGCATAACAGACTGGAGGTGCCGTAAAAGTAGTATCTATTTTAATATCTTGGTGACAACTGTGGATTTGGGGGGGGGGACCCTGATATTTGGATCCATAAGAAATTACCTCACCAGAGAAGCTGACATTTTAAGGAAGGGGAATTATGACGTGGGTTGTTGTTTTATTTTAAGCTTCGAAACCCATGTTCAAGGATGCATAGCACAGTTCCTTTTTATGATATAATTAATCATCATTCTATTCACTGTAGTAACAGGATCTAATGGGATATATTGTCCCATTTTAATGATAGGCACGTCAGATAACATAAATAGGTCAATTGACGTAATTGCAGTAAATACAGGAAAAATCTCAATATTTCAAGATGAATTATGTAATTTACATAATTATGTCTAAAAATGGCATGTCACTACTAAGCGTGCTCATCTGACCCTACCCTATGCTTTCCTCCTCCCCATTCAGCAGCAACTTGTTTCTAGACATTTTCATACGTGACTAGAAATTTCTCCTGGGTTTGTCTGAGACATTTAATGTTGTTTAAATGGGAGTTGTTGGCTTGATTCATTTGTTGTAGGAAAGCAGCAGCTGTACAACCCAGGATCGGCATTATTCTGCATTTCATCGGGGCTGCTGTGTGTTGCTTCAGCTAAGGCTGTCCAAAGTGGGAGGTCGGTATGCTCAAAGATGATGAATGTGAGCTGTCACTCAAGTCTTCTCCTTTAGGGCAACATAACTGCAGTTTATAGGAACTGGTTAGTAACCCTATAGTGCCAGTAATACTAATGCATTTGTACTTCTTTATGTCCTCTTATAATAAAGGGGGAGGAATACAAAGTGTATCAGAATTGGATAGTGTCTTTTTAAATAGTTTGCAAGGCCTCCAGTGGTGCTCACTGAGTTCTGTATTTTGGAAACCGGCCAGAGCAGCAGTGTTCGAGCTGGTGGAGAGTTTCCCATCGGAATGGTTTTCCACTGGAAAATTCCCTTTCTGGAAAAAAAAAATCCAAATTTTCCCTGGAGAAAATTTCAATTTTGCAAAAATAAATACATGGATTTTCCATCAAAAGGATCACTCCTTGGCTACCTCCCGGGAGGCGCTTGCTAATTTCACTTTTGGCAGGCGGGGAGGAGACTGCGAGGCTGAGTGCTCCTGTTGTCAGCCCCTGGGCAGTTGGGTTGGGGGAAGCAAGCAAGCAGCTGGGGTACTCAACCTTCTGCAGCCGGTGGGGAAGGCTCTGGTTGATTTCACTTTCTGCCTGCAGGGAGAAAGTGAAATTCTCAAGAGCCTTCCAGGTGGGCAGCCACCTCATGCTCCTGAAATGGAATTTTTCAGAATTTCTATCCTATGAAAAAAAAAAAAAAAAAGTGTCCAGGGTTTTACTTTTCATCCCAAATCAGGACATTTCCCCCCCCCCCCCCAAAAAAAAACCCATCAGTTTTCTACAGCTTGTACATTCCATTTTCTGGCCAGCTTTAATCTATAGGTAGGCCGCGCACATTGTGCATAGTTAGTAAACACTGTTAGTGGGCCCCACTGTGCCTGTGCAGTTGCTTCCTATTACCTTTGGTGTGTAAAGAGCACAAGACATGGCAATGAAGTTCTAGCCTCAGCCCTGATGATCTCTTATCCCTGCTGCTCATCTGTGTTTGCGTTCTGCTCTGGTGCCCTTCAAAGTCAACAAGGCTGCAACAGAGATGTGTAGCGTTGGACCCGAAGTAGGGATCAGAAAACAGAATATCAACCTTGCTCTTGTTCTTTCACTTGTTACCTGTCATGATTTTCCAGACTCCTCTTACCTGTGGGGCAGATCACTTGTACTCTACAGTGAAAAAGGGAAGCAATATGGGCTGGTTGTTAGAAGCTAGAATTGAGAGTCAGGTGGAGGGGATTTTATTTCCAGCTCTGCCAGAAGTTATGCAGCCTGTAGCAAGCAACATGGGGCCAGATCCATAGCCCGTGAAAATCAACAGAAAGACTCTCCTTGACCTCAAATCAGCCTTTTATCTCACTGGGTGAAATTCACCTGCAGAAGGCCAGATCAAAGGTCTGTATCACTTTAGGCCTATTTTGAGGGCTGAAGTTGGACTAAATGGGTATAATCCTTGGGGGCTTGCCCTCTGCACAAAGGCGAATGTCACCCTGTGCACCTGATGTTAACTCACTGTCCAGGTGTGGTTTTAATTCTCTTCCAGTGGCTGGAACACAAAGAGGTAAATGAGTCTGCCTACGTCTAACAAGCTAATGACATTGGTCTTTTAGCTTAATTAGTAGAGAATCATGCTTTCAGTCAAAAGTCCAGGGTGCAATCCCTGTTTATGACCAAGCCAGGCACTTGTTATTCACTTCCCTGCCTATAAAATGAGGACACTGAGGGCTTGTCTACACTACCGCTTAAGTCAATGTAATATACGTTGCGCAGGGGTGTGAAAAAGCCACCACCCTTAGCAAGGTAAGATACATAGACTTAGCGTGGTGTAGACCGCGCTTTATGTCAGCGGGAGATGCTCTCCCGCCGACATAGTCTCTGCCTCTCCCATCCCTGTGAGAGACTTTGGGATCCTCAGATTGAAAACAAGCAAAACACTATATTAAGCACTGGTTAAAAAGCAAGATGCCAGATTAACTGCTAGGAACACCCTAGGTTGTACCTACGGGTGCTATAGCTATCTGTCCTGTACAGCTGTCAGACAGCCCACTGGCCCCTTTCCATCTCCACATCTCCTCCCTTTCCTTCCCCTGATAATACCACGGCTCCATCTCATTCAGTTAGCAATGCAGGGAAAGCTGCATTAGCGGCCTCTGTTCATTTTACCGGTCACATCTGAAAATCAGGAGAGAGAACTCCAGCCAGCTGCTGAAGTGCACAATTCGTTCTTAGCTACAGTCTAGTAATTGAAAACTGTCATTCTGCAGGAAAATGGCAACATAGCGTAAAAGCCGGAGCAGACAGGAGTTTATCACACTGCGTCTTGAGATTTTTAACTAGTTTCTGCCAAACTTCCCCCTCCCTCGATTCTGGTAGCTTGCCTGCTATTTACCAGCCTCTAGGGAAATTACCTTAGTTATTTTGTTATTGAAATGCTTTGGCTGATTTTTCCCCCCAAGCCTAGGGTTGAAAGAGTGATGGGGCGTTTGAAGCGGAGGAACTTGGACCAGTCTGAAATTCCCAAGCCCCTGATCATTTGTTTCTAAGCACAAAGGCAGGAGAATTTTCGACCTACTACAAGCTATAAAATGGGCTTCGGTTATACTGATCGACTTGGTTTTACACTTCGGGTGGTGAAGGTTAGTAGAACCACGTCGGTGTAATAAGCTCGTGGAAGTTGGAGTTCAGTGCTGTTTAATGTGCTGTTATTGTACCAGCCAGACTCCTCCTGCCCTTGTCATGGAAAACATCACCCATTCCTGCTAGGGTAACCAGACAGCAAGTGTGAAAAATCAGGATGGGGGTGAGGTGGTAATAGGAGTCTATATAAGAAAAAGATCCAAAAATTGGGACACCTCCCTATAAAATCGGGACATCTGATCACCCTAATTCCTGGTAGGACGAAACAACGCAGTAGCTAAACGTGATCATTGCTGAGGGTTTCCCCACTCTGCCAGAGTAAACCCACACCTGCTGTAGAACTCCCTCTGCTGGGGCAAAGAGAAATAGATTCTCGTGTTCATTCAGTGCTGAAAATCCAAACCCATTCCCATAAACAGGCCCCAGCTCTGCCCTCTTCTCAGGTCAGAATGAATTAACATTTGTTCATTCTGTCCTGGGCTTCCTTCAGCATGACCCCTTCACTGGAATAGCCTGCTAAAACTTCCTTCTCAACAGAAATAAATAAATAACCCAAGACTTGGAAGGATTTAGGCATCGATTCTTTTCTATAAGGCATATTTTGCTGTGATGATATTTCTCACAAGCTAAGGGTGTGTGAGAAAGAGAGAGAGGTTGTGCCAATATTTGGATGGCAAACCCAAGGAACACCTAGATGCCATAAGTAAAAGTTTGGCCACTCTGTAGGTGGCACTCTTCACTAACTCAGAGCCACAGCAGAAATACCTTAAGTGTATAGAATCTAGGACTGTGGGGTATTGGGGGGGGCCTAGTGGAGTTGCACTGGTTTACACTGGCACACATTGGACTTGCCATGTTCATTCCAAGCAGGCTAGATGTTGAATCTGAGCTGCCACATTTTTTCCCCATCTTTCCTTTTCCTCACCCAAACAGCCTCCCCCCACCCTTGCCTTAATCAAAACATACATGTCTAAGACCAGTATAATGGAAGCCATGGCTGGGAACAGCAGACTGCCTCCTGACGTGTCATTCACTGTGAAGGAGAGCTGTGGCTGGGTGTAGTGTGACAGCTCTTCCCCCATGATACAGAAAGAGCCTGCACCGCTTGCTCAGCGTGGATCAGGGAGAGACAGATCTGCAGGATATTGGCGCTTTGAAGGCTCCCTCTGTGGAGAACTAGAGGGTTCCCAACCTGTCTGCTAAACCGTTCTCTCAACCACTTCCCCCATTCTTTGTACCATGGTTCCTCTGTCACTGTCGGAGAAAGGGCGGTGGGGCTGGCGATGGTGTAGTTTCTCTTTTGTAAACAGCGCCTTCCCTTTCCTGCCAAAACAAGTGGCCCTTTCTTTCTCTAACAGGAGAGTAAACGACACATGTAATTAGGGAGAATGAGTGGAGATGAAGGGAAAGGCTCTGGCTGGAATCTCCGAGGAACAGAAGGTGATGCATTGTGACAGATGCCTTTTGTTATGTTGTTTGTTAAACACTAGGCAGTTTCCCTTTCTACATTTCCCAAACCTCTTTGCATGCTCCCAAGGTGTGTGTGCGCAGTTCTGTGGGGGAGGGAGGAGGGATAGCTTCTTTTTGTTGAGATGCACCTGGAGAAATACAACCCCACTGTCAGCTTCTCTCCACTTTAACCAACAGGGAACATAGGGTCTGGCCCGCTGCTCCTTTCTAAAATGCTGCCTCTTTCCCTGTTAATTCTCACTCCTGGCCCAGCGCTGTACTGACACACCCAGCCCATGGTGGTGTGAGGAGCTCATTCTCCTCGAAGGCCTTCTATCCACTGCACCGTGGCCTCTGGTTCAGCTGCCTTTGGGATAAGCCATTGTTCCATTATGGGATTTTACTCCATGGCTTGCACCAAAGAGCACCAGCGCTGTATGAAGACGTGGCTCTGAGCAGGTTCAGCCTCCTTTGGAAGAAGTCAGAACTGCCCTGCAGCGCTAGACGCCGTGGCTGCGTGAGAAGCTGATTCTTCTCTGGGATGAGCCTTGGCTGCATCATGGTGTTCAACTGGGACTCCCCAGTAAGGGGAGGGAGCAGCGTAAGCCCAGGCTTCTCATATGCGCCTCCTTACCAAGGCTCTTGACTGCAAATGCCAGCTTAGTCCACCCTACACCTTCTCTCACTGGTTGTTATGATGATTTATGAGCATCGGGCATGGTGAGTCACGCAAAGGGGGATGCTTGTGCCTGTTGGATGTTACGCTCACAACACTTTGTCCCTGCCTCCCCACTGTGGGACTTTATCCACCTTGGCACTGATCATTTGAGGGCTTTCCTCAGTCTCTTCTGAGGAGGGTTTATTATTCTTCAACCTAGAAGGGAACATTTTATGAGTGCCTGGTGCCCCATCGGCAGCTTCTTCCTGGGACGTGGAGTAGCTCCTTTGTGACGTCTTAACTTCTGGGCGAGTCTGCCTTAGCCATGAATGCGGATCACATATGTGAGCACTGGGCTCAGGAGGTCACTTGCAGTGAGCAACAACTTTTCTGAACCTAGTAACTTATGAACAATGCTACATGCACTTATAGGCCCTGTCTACCTATACACAGGCAGACATACAGTTATCTAGTGTGCAGTACTCCTGTAACAGACAGCAGTAGCTTCTACCCACCTCCAGTGAGGCTTGAGAGTTTCGGGACTGCTACTTTCTGGTTTCCATTTTCTTAATAGGTGGCCTGTGAGTTAGCTTCTGGTGCTGCCACTGCTGCCTGCTTCAGATTCCATGGTGAATTTGCAACTCTCTCCACATCCCAGTCTCTCTTGAGCTCTAGCAAGCCGCGGTGTAAGAGGAATTCAAAGTCTGTAGCTGAGAAAGCAGCTGTGTCTGCTCTTTTCACCTCCCGCCGCCCTTCTGCTTTTGAGAATGCTGGGAAGAAGCCCACAGGGCTGATAAAAGCCAAAAATGGCCATTGTGGTTGGCATTTCAAAGCAGATGGCAGCACTCAAATTAAAGAGCATTAATTACTACTATTATTTTTAGCAGAACATATTGCAAGCAGCACGATTCAAAGCAGCCCAAGCCCCAGTGAGAATGTGAGCACTCATAGGTGAAGTTGGAAGGCAGCAGGGAATAGCGGGAAGAGTGAAAGACCTAGTCCTGAGAACACATCACTGCCAAAATATTGGGTACCACAGTGCAACTCTTCTGTGCAATGTCCTAGTCACCAGTCCTTTGGGATGGCCTCAGGGATAAATGTGTTTGAATTATGAATGAAAGGGGAAATGTCCATATCCCTGCCAATAGAAAAGAAATCAGACCACGGCTCCAAACCTCCTCTTGCTTCGATTGGTCTGTTCCCCCCCGCCCCCCATCTGTGAAATTTTGCGGCAGCCTGGTGTTAGTGAGAGAAGAATCAGCCATTGTATTTTAATCTTTAATATTGCATGAGAGTCACCACAATTTTTATCATTATGATGAATATTATTACAGCAGCTCCCAGCTAAGCTGGGGGTCTGTTGTGCTAGGAGCTGTACAAACACAGAGACAGTCCCCACCCGTCAAAAGTTGAGGATCTAAATAGAAACGACAGACTGTGGGTGGGGGAAAGGAAGAATTATTCTCCCCATTTTCAGGATAGGAACTAAGGCCGAGAGATTAATGGTAGGATTTTCAAAAAAATGCTGAAGGCTTTGGAGCACAAGTGCTATTGACTTTCAATGCGTCTTGTGTTCCTAAGTCACACAGGCACTTCTGGGAAGATCACAGAGGGGGTCTAGGACAGAGCTAATAACTGAATTTAGATCTTTAGTCCAATGCCTTAACTGCAGGACAAAAACCTCCCTGTCCAAGGCCCGGATTCAACAAAGCTCTTGAGTTTATTAAGAACTAGGCATGGGTTTAAACACGTGTTCAAGTGCCTTTCTAAATAGGGAAGTACATGCGTGTAAAGGTAAGTAATTGCTTCAGTGCTTTGCTGAACTGGGACCTAAGATTGTTAGTGAAATAATGGGGAAAAAAACATACCTGACAAATATATTATGCTAAGGATTTCATGTTCACTCATCAAAACCTTGACTAACGCCTACTAAATAAATAAAAAAAAAATCATTGAATATGTTTATCTAATCAAACCCTACAAAAGCCAGCATGTAATATATATAGAGTCATCAAATTCTATTCAACCAGCTTTAGTGGTTGGATACAACTGAGTTTTTTCATCTAATTTTCCAAGCAGGAAGGCTGCCAAAAAAACAAAAAGTGTAAATGCTGCTGTTAGAATGTAGAGAGAGTTTTCAGCAGCCAAATATCTGAATGATACGTACATGGCCACTTAGCATCTCTCACACCCTGGAAGAGCTGCCTCTGCTACCCTCTTGGGGTAAGTTTCTTCGAGATGAGTTGGGGGGGTGGGGCGCCGTGTAGTTGGCAAAGGCACTGAACACACCGCGTTGGGCTCATTAAGAAGGATGGATCGGAGGCGGCAGCTCTTCTGTGCTGAGCTATTGAAAGGGAAATGGGATAATTGCCACAGTTACAACGAGCCTGATCAAGCTGAGAGAAACAAGTTTCAAATTGTACCAATCAGCCCTAATCCGAAGGAGTTATTAACAGAGCTCTACCCTGGTGAGACCACATCTGCTAACTCGAGATAATGATTTATATCGCCGTTTATGAAAGTTCCAATTTATCCTAATTCAATAAGTGAAAGGCAGCAGGCTCGGAGGGAGTTGGAGGCGAGGACTCAGTCTGAGCCCCTCGGCAGCTCCTTGCCCAGATACCCTCACAGGGTTTCAGCCATGGAACGAACCTGCAGGAATGAGGGAAAAGTGCACGAGGTAAAAATGTAAGGGGTTAGAGACTCAAAGATCTGCCACAGGACCTGGCCTGGGATCTTAAGTGTAACCCAGGCCTCTTCCATGTGGCACTCTGTTCCCCTCAAGTGATGGCTTCAGATGGATGAGCTGGCTACAGCCTTGGTTAAGAAGCACACGTCTTTTAGCTCCGGCAGTAGAGGTTCATGCATTAAGCTCAAGAGATCCCAGGTTTGATCCCCGCTGCCGATGACCTACACAGGGCCGACGGAGTTTCACTAGCATCAGCTCCTAAAAGTTCTCTTCTGCCGGTGATGGGGAGTAGGCACTGGACTGAGAGTCAGAGCAGCGAGCAGCGGCCCCCAGGAGCCGGCAAACAGGGCTGCTAACAGGGGAGTTTAAGTGGGAGTGAGTCTCATTGGAGGAGAAGGTATCTGTACTTGCGTCTGTCTTTGTAGTGCTTGTATGTGTAGAGGCCTGTAGGGGCAGTGTGCTGAGCCCCGAGCCCTGATTAGGGGGCGGAGCTTGGCTGATTAGGGGGCCTATAAAAGAGGCCTCCCAGCCAAGCAGCGGCCCTAGCAGCGAGCCGGCAAACAGGGCTGCTAACAGGGGAGTTTAAGTGGGAGTGTACAGGGGGAGGTGGAAGGGGAGGCAGGAGGGTGCTGCGGTCGGTGTGCTCTGTTTCCTCAGAGGCTGCAGGCAGAGACCATAGCGGCCATGAGCCAAGCAGCAGGGGACACAATGCAGATGAAAGCATGTAGCAGCTGCGGTATGTATATAGTCCTAGCAGGGGCACCTGAACAGAGGTATGTCTGTATGAAATGCCGCCTAATTGCCCTGTTAGAGGAAAAGGTTCGGGGGTTGGAGATGCAGGTAGAGACCCTGGTAGAGTTTAGAAGGGGGTTCGAGCAGCTAATGGAGCAAAGGCAAGGGGTGGCTGAAGGGGAATGCTCGGGGGTGCAGATGGAAGCGGGGGCTATGGTCTGTGAGGGGGGAATGTCGGGGGGAGAACAAGAGCAGTGGAAGCATGTGACCGTGAGAAGCAGGCCAAGGAAAAGGAGGGCTAGTGAGGGGGAAATAGAACTCAGGAACAGGTTTGGGTGTTTGGCTAACGAGGAGGGGATCCAGCAGGTGGTAACTGATGGTGGAAGGCAGAGGAAGAAAAGAAGGGCAGCTAGTCCAATAGACAGGGGGGAGGAGTTGATGGAAACAGCATCAATACTCGGCCCCAGGAGGATACAGGATGGCAATAGGGGGACTATAAGGGAAAATAGAGACAGACAGGAGTTACGGCCGCAGGGAACAGGGGATAGATTAGTAGATTGCGCTGCCACCAGGCAAAGGCAGGTTTATGTGATTGGGGACTCCTTACTGAGGAGGTTAGACAGGCCTGTGACCAGGGCAGACCCAGAAAACAGAAGGGTGTGCTGTCTGCCGGGCGCTAAGATACGGGATGTGGACCTGCGGTTGAAAAGGATCCTAAAAGGAGCAGGTAAGAACCCCTTGATCGTCCTTCACGTAGGAACGAATGACACGGCTAGGTTCTCGCTAGAGAGAATCAAGGGAGATTATGCCAGGCTGGGGAAGACGCTTAAGGAAGTCGAGGCTCAGATTATCTTCAGTGGGATTCTGCCTGTTCCTAGAGAAGGACAGCAAAGGGCAGACAGAATTGTGAGGATAAATAGCTGGCTAAGGGAGTGGTGCTATAAGGAGGGCTTTGGGATGTATGGCCACTGGGAGGCTTTCGGGGACAGACAGCTGTTCTCACGGGATGGACTTCACCTGAGTAGGGAAGGAAATAGACTTCTGGGAGGGAGGCTGGCTCATCTCATCAAAAGGGCTTTAAACTAGGAACTTGGGGGAGACGGTTGGGAGATGTCCAGTTAATCTCCACGCCAGATTCCAACACTGAAAAAGAGGGCGAAGAGATAAACACAGATATAGGTAGAGGTAGGGAATTGGACATAAGAAGGAGGGGGCGGATGGACAGTACGGGGTCCGTACCAAATTGCATAACTAATGGGAGAAAGGATAGACAGCATACAGTAAGATGTTTATACACAAATGCGAGAAGCCTAGGTAACAAAATGGAGGAATTGGAGCTCCTGGTCCAAGAAATGAAACCTGATATCGTAGGAATAACCGAAACGTGGTGGAACTGTAGTCATGACTGGAGTACAGGTATGGAAGGGTATGTGCTGTTTAGGAATGACCGGAAAAAAGGTAAAGGTGGGGGTGTGGCATTGTATGTCAATAATGAGCTAAAATGTAAAGAAATAATAAGTGATGGAATGGATAAGACTGAGTCTGTATGGGCAATAATTACACTGCGTAAAAGAACTACTAGAGCCTCCCCTGAGATACTGCTTGGGGTGTGCTATAGACCGCCAGGATCTAGCCTGGATGCGGACAGAGAACTATTTAATGTTTTTAAGGAAGTAAAAACTAATAAAAGCTGTGTAATCATGGGGGACTTTAACTTCCCAGACATAGATTGGGGAACAAATGCTAGTAACAATAATAGGGCTCAGATGTTCCTAGACGTGCTAGCAGATGAATTCCTTCATCAAGTAGTAGCTGAACCGACGAGGGGGGATGCCATTTTAGATTTGGTGTTGGTGAGTAGTGAGGACCTCATTGAGGAAATGGTTATAGGGGACAACCTTGGCTCGAGTGACCATGAGCTAATTCAGTTTAAACTAAATGGAAGGATTAACAGAAATGAAACTCTGACTAAGGTTTACGATTTCAAAAAGGCCAACTTTAATAAATTAAGGCAACTACTTAGGGAAGTGGATTGGGCTAACATACTTAGAGAGCTAAAGGCAGATGAGGCCTGGGATTATTTCAAGCTGAAGTTGCACGAGCTGTCCGAGGCCTGTATCCCGAGAAAGGGAAAACGGTTAGTAGGCAGGAGAATTAGACCTAGCTGGATGAGCGGGCGTCTCAAAGGGGCGATTAAGAAAAAACAGAAAGCGTACAAAGAATGGAAGAGGGGAGGGATCGGCAAGGAAACCTACCTTATTGAGGTCAGAGCATGTAGGGATGCAGTGAGAAAGGCCAGAAGCCGTGTAGAGTTGGACCTCGCGAGGGGAATTAAATCCAATAGTAAGAGGTTTTATAGCCATATAAATAGGAAGAAAACAAAGAAAGAGGAAGTGGGACCGCTGAAGAATGTAGATGGAGTGGAGATTAAGGATAATCTAGGCATGGCACAATACCTAAATGAATATTTTGCGTCGGTCTTTAATAAGGCTAATGAAGGGCTTAGGAATAGAGGGAGCAGGACAGAGGGGAATAAAGGAGGGGCGATTGACATTACAGTATCAGAGGTGGAAGCCAAACTTGACCAGCTAAATGGGACTAAATCGGGCGGACCGGATGATCTTCATCCTAGAATATTGAAGGAGCTGGCGCGAGAAATTGCTAGCCCCTTAGCGATAATTTTTAATGAATCTGTAAACTCGGGGGTGGTACCATTGGACTGGAAAATAGCTAATGTGGTTCCTATTTTCAAGAAGGGGGAAAAAAGTGACCCGGGTAACTACAGGCCTGTTAGTTGAACTTCTGTAGTATGCAAGGTCTTGGAACAAATTTTGAAGGAGAAAGTAGTTAAGGACCTTGAGGTGAATGGCAATTGGGACAAATTACAACATGGGTTTACGAAAGGCAGATCGTGCCAAACCAACTTGATCTCCTTCTTTGAGAAAGTAACAGACCTTCTAGATAAAGGAAATGCGGTGGATCTAATTTACCTCGATTTTAGTAAAGCGTTTGATACTGTGCCGCACGAGGAATTATTGGTTAAATTAGAAAAGATGGGGATCGATATGAAAATCCAGAGGTGGACAAAGAACTGGTTAAAGGGGAGACTGCAGCGGGTAGTACTGAAAGGTGAACTGTCAGGTTGGAGGGAGGTCACCAGTGGGGTTCCTCAGGGTTCGGTTTTGGGTCCTATTTTATTTAATCTATTCATTACTGACCTCGGAACCGAATGTAGGAGTGGGCTGATAAAGTTTGTGGATGACACAAAGTTGGGAGGTATTGCCAATTCGGAGAAGGATCGGGATATTCTGCAGGGAGACTTGGATGACCTTGTAAATTGGAGTAACAATAATAGGATGAGATTTAATAGTGAGAAATGTAAGGTGATGCATTTAGGGATGACTAACAAGAATTTTAGTTATAAGTTAGGGACGCATAGGTTGGAAGTGACGGAGGAGGAGAAGGACCTCGGAGTCCTGGTTGATCGCAGGATGACTATGAGTCGGCAATGTGACGTGGCTGTGAAAAAAGCTAATGCGATCTTGGGATGCGTTAGGCGAGGTATTTCTAGTAGGGACAGGGAGGTGCTGCTTCCGTTATACAAGGCGCTGGTGAGACCTCATTTGGAGTACTGTGTGCAGTTCTGGTCTCCTATGTTTAAAAAGGATGAACTCAAACTGGAACGGGTACAGAGAAGGGCCACTAGGATGATCCGAGGAATGGAAAACCTTTCCTATGAAAGGAGACTCGAGGAGCTCGGTTTGTTTAGCCTAACCAAAAGAAGGCTGAGGGGGGATATGATTGCTCTCTTTAAATATATCAAAGGGATTAATACCAAGGAGGGAGAGGAATTATTTCAGCTCAGTAGTAATGTGGACACGAGAACGAATGGATATAAACTGGCCGTGGGGAAGTTTAGGCTTGAAATTAGACGAAGGTTTCTAACCGTCAGAGGGGTGAAATTTTGGAACAGCCTTCCGAGGGAAACGGTGGGGGCGAAAGACCTCTCTGGCTTCAAGATTAGGCTAGATACGTTTATGGAGGGAATGATTTGATGGGATAACGTGATTTTAGTCAATTAGGCATTAACGTGCCATCGCTGGTAAAATGAGGGTCCGGCTGTAGAATCTTGCCTGTATGCTCGGGGTTCTACTGATCGCCATATTTGGGGTCGGGAAGGAATTTTCCTCCAGGGTAGATTGGCAGAGGCCCTGGAGGTTTTTTGCCTTCCTCCGCAGCATAGGGCAGGGGTCGCAGGCTGGAGGATTCTGTTGTGGGTGGGTCAGCTTTTGTGGCCTGCATCATGCGGGAGGTCAGACTAGATGACCATATTGGTCCCTTCTGACCTTAAAATCTATGAGTCTATGAGATGGATTCTATTACTGGTTGTGCCGTGAGCTTCCTGGGATACCTTGGGCAAAGTTCTCTTAACCACTGCGTGCCTCAGTTTCCCTGTTTGTAAAATGGAGATACTCCTCTTTCCCTTTATGAGGCTAAAACAGCGATTCTCAACTGGCAGCCTGTGGGCCACATGAAGCCCTATTCTGTAGACGTGCTAAAGGCCCCGTGCGCCACAGTTTGGGGTCCCCACACAGCAGGGTCCAGGGCTGGGATCCCTGCTGACCACCCTGCACCCAGCGCTCTGCTCCTGGCCCCACTCTGTGGAGAGGTCTCTGGCCGGAGGGCATAGGGGTTCGGTTAGGTGGGAGGCACTGTGGTTGTCAAGTTGCAGCCCAGGTAACACTTTGTAGGCCACATATGCGGCCCACAATGATAAATAGTTTGACAACCACTGGGCTAAGACTTAGCATTTGTTTAGCGGTTTAAGATCCTCCAATGGAAGATGCCATAGAAGTACATAGTGGGATATTAGGATCATATTTTACATTTATAGAGCACGGTGATGGAGGATGTTGTCCCTCGAAGGTCCAGGATGTGCAAGGGTAGGCCCAAGGAAGCAAGCCAGAGCGTGGTAGGCTGGGAAGGAAATCGGCAATGAATGAGCTGGGTCTTACTAGTCTCGAAGCCAACCAGCTTGGGGTGGATACAACACACAGGAAAACAGCTGCTTGGGCTGCTGAGAGTGGGGGAAACAATCCTGGACGCTGGAACTAGAGAGGGTTGGTTGGGTGCAGCCACAAATAAACAAGATGTACAGCCTTTGAGGAGTCATTTTATGTGAGAAGGCGCCCACTGACTGTGGCTGGTTTACTCTGCTGAGGCCCTCTGACAGAGAAGGCCTTAGGGAGAGGAAGGGGTCTTGGAGGTTTCTAGAAATTACACCTGGGATGCAGCCTTCAGTCAGAGCCCAGGGTAGGAGATCCCAGCTGCAGCATGGATTGGGAGCTCATTGTGTATAAAAATGAGGTTGTATCCCCTTAAATAATGGCTTTTTAGTTACCCTCACTGGCTTCTGTGTTTCAGAAGCCACCAGAACCCTGCCAGAGCAGCAGCATACGTCTGTAGCCGCCTTCCAGATTGTTTAGTTAGTAAACACGGGTGTTTGGACCCTACTGTGCTTCCTACAATGTTCTTTGTGTAAAGAACAAACGATACAACAGAGCTCCCCTTCTGCTTTGAATGGAGACACCAAACAGTGACTCACGTGAAAGCATCTGTCATTTGAGGACCTCAAAGCCCTTTATAAGCAATAAAAGGCCAGCATCTCCCTGATGTATGCATGCCAAACTCCCTGCTAAGACCACACAGGAAACAATTTGCAATGCATTGGAACAAGTTCATTGAACTTACAAATTTAGGTACAGTACAACACATACTATTCTTACGTAGCACTAGGTAGTGATTTTTTATATATACTAACTGCACGCCCAATTTTACATCTTAATATGTGTGTGTGTGTGTGTGTGTGTGTGTGTGTGTGTGTGAGAGTGAGAGAGAGATACCATTTACAACTCTCACAACACTCCCAATTGACTTTACTAGGAGTCGTGCCTATATCTGAAGGCAGAAATTGGACTTAATTAATTACGTCTTACCACCATGCTGATATGGATGGGAGCGAGACTGCCTTTTGTAGGGAGATAGGAGGGAGTTTGGAAATAGCATTGTTGCATTTCATTTACCCTTGCTGGTCCTTGCTATCCAGAGCAATTTAGAACAGCTATAAAGCTGCTCTAACTTGAACTAGAGGTCAGATTAGTCCCCTCCCCCTGGTTAGGTCCTGCACTAAATGGAAATCAACCAGAGCTGAGGATCAAGCTCTTTTTGTTCACTCTTTTTTCACATGGACAGATATTTTCTTATTTGGTAAATACAACAAATAATGTACCCATGGTGTTTGTTTTTTATTCAAACATGTTTGCTTCTACAACATTCCTGGCCTATTTTACCAGTTTCCTGTGAACATTTTACTGAGTGATTTTCCCCCCCATGTTTCAAAAATATTAATGGAAAGAGAAAGTATTGAAAACATGTGCAGGATTCTGTTTGCACAAATATTTATACCAAAATTTGTCTTCAGATAGCTTGAAATCTGATTGACTTCCTTCTGTTTATAAAATTTCAGTCATCTAGTCAGAGAGCAGAAACACCATGTTATTAGTGATATGTGATATCACTAATAACCAGGGCTATAGATAAAGCAAATAGTTTGCAGACAGTCCATAAGGATGAAATACATTTGTTTAGAAGTGTTCAGTGAACAACTTTCAATAATAAAGAAGTTTCTAAAATTCAAAGCCTGTTTGTGGGCATTTCACAAACAGCAAAGAAGAGCTAAATTCATCATTATTCACCATCAGTAAAAGATAGATGCTGCACAGATCTGCATGCCAGACACAATGGGGCAGTTTTCGCCTAGTGGTTAAAGCACTGACCTAGCACTCAGGAGACATGGGTTCTACTCCAAGGTTGGCCATGGGCCCGCTCAGTGACCACGGGCAAATAATTTCCCTTCTATGTGCCTCAGTTTCCCCATCTGTAAAATGGGTATAACGATAGTGCCCTCCTTTGTAAAGTACTTTGAGATTACTGATGAAAATGTCTATAACAAGAGGTTGGTATTATAACTAACTGGGGCCTCTAGACGTTACTGCAATGTACAAAACAAACAAGAGCTCTAGCCATAACACAGATAACATACTTCCTTGACGCAATGTCTACTCACTAAAGCCAAGTCAAAGAATGCATTGAGATTCTGATGTCAGTTTACAGTACTAAAGAATGTTGTTTCTTGTTACCAGCATCCATGCCTAATCAAGTAGATTACCAGAGTTGTTCATTTCCCCCAAGTCTTGCACCCAATGTCATATAGCTGTTTTATATTTTTAAAAAGACTGGACATCTTACATCAGGCCTCGAGTAGCATGTTAATTAAACCATTTGGACCATGTGTGATAACATTCCCCTAAATGCCAACATTGAAAACATCGCTTGGATTCATATGTATCAGATGGAATTAAATCCTGGATAAGCAAGATGTATTTGAGCTTGATTCTCCATTGCCTTGCATGTTGTGGAAAAATGGTTGCGAAACACAGCCAGATCAGAACAGGAACATTCACACCCACTAGATCCTGAGTACCCCTTCAAGAAGTGCAAAGCAGTGTCATGTTAGACATGGTCTCTACCTAGTCTATCAAGATCAACTCTGGCTAACAATTTCCCTTCCTTCCTTCAGATTGACTCATTCATTGTCTACAATCTTTAGGGATTTTAAATTGAGATCAGTTATTGCCAGAGCCTTCCAATGCTCCATTGATTAGCACGTGTCCCAGATTGTCCCAATTTTATAGGGACAATCCTGATATTTGGGGCTTTTTCTTATATAGGCTCCTATTACCCTCACCCCCGTACCGATTTTTCACACTTACTGTCTGGTCACCCTACGTGAACTAGATACTGTGGTGTACCATCAGCACCTCACACTTCATCTCATGGACAAACACGGGTAGACCATATTTCTCCTACTTGATCCGGGCAATATTGATTATGGGCCCACAACAGCCCGGAGTTTGTTTGTTTAAGATTGTTAGAGTAAATGTTTCAAAACAAAAAAGCCCCCCAAACTCAAAATCAAACAAAAAACAACCCGGGGGGCAGCACCGGCCTCTTCTGGTGGGGTGCTGAGGTGGGCTAGACAGATAATTGGGGGGGGCTGTGTCCTAGGGTACGTCTATACTTACCTCCGGGTCCGGCGGTAAGCAATCGATCTTCTGGGATCGATTTATCGCATCTTGTCTAGACGCGATAAATCAATCCCGGATCGATCCCGGAAGTGCTCGCCGTCGATGCCGGTACTCCAGCTCAGCGAGAGGAGTACGCGGAGTCAATGGGGGAGCCTGCCTGCTGTGTCTGGACCCGCGATAAGTTCGAACTAAGGTACTTCGACTTCAGCTACGTTATTAACGTAGCTGAAGTTGCGTATCTTAGTTTGAAGTGGGGGGTTAGTGTGGACCAGGCCCTACTCGCCATGATGCCCTGACCCTTTGTGGCCCCTCCCCCACTCCTCCTAAATTCCAGCCCCATCTCCTCCTCTTCCTCCCCCCACGGCCTTGCCCCCCTGGCTGGGGCTGCGACTGCTCCTCAGCTCCCCGCCGCCCTTCGACTGTTTGCAGCAAGTAACAACCGCCGGGTGGGGGGACCTGGCTCTGGGGCTGGCAGAGCTCTTGGAGAGCAGTGTCCATTGGGGGGGGGCACAGACCAGGAGCCTGGGCCAAAGCAGCTGAGTTTGGGCAGCTGTGGAGAGCCCTGAACCCTCCACCTGCCCTGGGTGCCATCCCCCGGCAGGTGGGGACATGCTCTCGGGTACCCTCGCCACCCACCCAGACTTACTCCTGCGCTGCTGACCTCAGAGCTGGGTGCCTGGCCAGCAGCTGCCGCTTTCTCTGCTCTGCCTTCAGAGCTGGGTGGCCAGAGAGCGGCGGCTGCTATGGGGGAGCGAAGGCAAATTTTGTGGTGGCTATAGCCCCTGCAAGCCCCCCTCCACGCCACCCCTGAAACAAACACACTCAAAAAAAAAATCTGTGCAAGATGTACATCTGCTGCACAAAGCATTATGGGTAACATCATACCAGTCCTGGTGCAGGCAGCTACAATCACAGCAGAGCAAAAAAAAAATGCCTGAAAGCGATGCCTAAGTTTCATCTGCCACAGCTAGTCGGGCCCTTGGCACTATCGTTGGCGTGGCTGAAAGGTCAACAATTCTACTTGTGCAAATGTCTCTTAATCTCACTGCATCATACAGTAGCTCATAGAACATCCAGTGAGGAACCACTGGGAGCAGAGAGTTCCCTCCAACCTGGCTGGAGAACATACTGCACTGAAGCCATCTGTACCTCTGAAGAATGAAAACCTTCAACCCTCAGTGCCCCCGGAAGCCACTAGTTACAGCCAATATGGCCCATTCTCCGTGTATAAGCACAGATAGTTCTCCTAAGGTGAGGGGACAAACTCAGAGGGAAATTAAAGAGCCTACGCTGCTGGCACTGCGACGTTTGGTCTAAAAGATCAGCCCACACTCATTTGGTGAAAATGCGATTCCAGGGCAGCTCTTAATAGTCTCTGGAATGGGCTGGTGGCAGATTTTTGCTGCAGACCTGGGAAACGCAGTGTTACATTGCTAGAGTACAGAGGAAGGGCTCACCCTGTGCATGCCACTCCCTCCCTTACCCGCTTCTCTCTCTCTCTCTCTCTCTCTCTCTCTCTCCCCCCTTCAAGGTTTTATGTAATCACTTTCATCTCAATGTGTACCAGATGTCACAAGTGTTAGACATTCAATCTATAACAATCAGGGAGACGTAAAAAACAGTGACTATTAAATATTTATCAAGATTATCTCTTTGACCTTTATTTTTACAACTATTTGCACGCTAGCAAGGAGCTGCGGAGGAGGAATGCAAAGTCTGAAGCTGCGAAAGCAGCTGTGATCCGTCTCTCACTTTCTACCGCCCCACCTTTTACCCTCCCCCCCCCATCCCTTTGGGCACACTGGGAATAAGCCCAAAGGGCTGATCAAAGCCAACAGTGGTCACCGTGGCTGGTATCACCAAGCAGATGGTAGCATTAAAACTAAGAGAACATTAATTACTACTATTATTTTTAGCAGAAACATATTGTAAGCACTTGAGGATTTGCTGCAAAAGCTCAGGGTGTTTTAAAGAGGCAGCGTAATTGCAGATCGAGTCGGCAAAGATTCCTTTGTGGCTCAGAGAGGCAGGTACCTCTTTTTTTGTCCTTCCTCAATTCTGAGGTGCTTGAAGAAGTTCCTCCCATTAAGACTCTCCTCCAAAACTGGGGCACGTTCTCTCTAGCCTCATGCTTCAAGATGAAAATGGAGAGAGAGAGAGAGGCGTCAATTGACCCCTGGTTTCTCTTTGACCGTCACAGCTAATTGAATTGCCTTCACTTGCTGCCAGGCTTTGATGACTGCCTTAAGAATACAGCTGGCAGAGTAACAGAGGATGACAGCTGCTTTTCGCAGCTGGTTCTAAACCAAGGAACAGGTCAACGGGCATGGAAGAACTAGAGCTTGAAAGCAAGGAATTGCATGCACATTCATCTCCAGGCCATGGGCTGAATGACAGGAGAGACTGGCTTTTTTCTTCCCCCTCCCCACCCCAATGTAGCATAAAATATCAAGACAAACATAAATGCAGTTTAGTAGCAGGGTGGGACTTTTCTTCTTTTATGATGATTATTTTCTTAAGCCCATTTTTCTGCCCAGTGGCTGAAATGGAATCAGTAATCGAAAAGCAGCGCTGCTGAAATCAATTGAAAAAGTCATTAAGCAGCTGCAGTGTAAAAAAAAAAAAAGCCTTCCCCACAATGAACTCCGGTGCTAGCCCCATTCATTCACTTCTCCTCCAGCGGATTGTTCCATTGGCTCTGCTCGCCCAGTTGGGACGCCATATCCTGCAGATCCATTGGCTGCAGCCAGGCATGGAGGAACCAGTCACCTGTTAAATTTAGATTTCTTGAATCTGCCAACGGCCTGACACATTGATAAACAGCAGCGATTTTTAGTAAAGGTTGGGAAAGCGCGCTCACTCGCTGTTAATTGCTTTGTGGTACTGAACCATAAAAACTGCAGTGACTCAATCCTGAGCAATCTCCCAACCACACAGGGTACGGGCGCTTATCATAGCGAGATCAAGGTCTTTCCATCACTCTCCAGACTGCAGGCCAGCCGACCTCGCTCAAAACAAAAGCCTTCCAGATTTACAGCCAGCCCGACTGCTGTGTCAATAGGAAGTGGAAGCTGTGGTCACCAGGCTGAAACTGACAAAGAAATAGACCTCGCAGCTAGTGTCCACCAACCCGTGCCATGATTCATAGCAGAAGGAAGTAAATGCTTCAGAAGCACAAGACATATTTATGGTGCTATATGATTTTTTTTTTTTTTTTAAATAAAAGGGGACAACTTTTCAAAAGTGCTCAGCACCCACAAACAGGCCCAGATGATCCAGAAGAACTTAGCATGTTGAGTCTTCTGAAAACGGAGCAAAAAATTGTTGTAATGAGTGCTGAGCCCTGGGGGGGGGGAGGGGGGGAGAGGAAGCTGCCCCTTATTTATCAGTGTTTGGATAAACTGGCCTCAACTGTGGGTTCTGAAGACTTGGAAATCTGGGACTGTGTTCTCTGGAAAATCTGGCCCCCAAGTGCTTCAATGAGATCTATGCAGTTTATAATCCATTTTTTTGGAGGACCATGTCTCTAATTAGCTGCCCAATTACCTCCTTTCAAATGAAAATTCAGTTACAGAGCCTTCCACAAAGCCTGTGCTTCACCTAACCCAGGGGTAGTCAATAGGCAGACTTCAGGCCAAATCCAGACAGCCGTGCACTTTTGAATGGACCACAAAATCTTATTTACTTATTAACATTAGTGTTATTATTTTTGTATTTTCTCTGGAGTCTGGACCTTGACTACACCTTGACCAAGAAATTTGGACCTTGACAAGTAATAATTGATTACTCCTGACCTAACCTGCCACTTGAAGTTAAAATATTCACTGAAGAGCAACTGTATCTGGCAATGAAGAAAATAAACAAAGTCAAACAAACTTGAGTTCAAAATATTTTTTTTGGGGGGGGGGGGGAAGAAATACACCAGATTATTTTTGATTGAACCAGTCTAATCCTCTAATAGAAAGAATTAAAATGACAAATCAGTGACTTCTCTATAAATAGAGCAATTATCAGGAGGAAAATAAGGTCAAAATGTATTTACAGCTAATTCAAAATCCTACCGACTCTCTGAACAAGTGATTTGTTGGGAATGTCCTGAGGGGATGAGTTGAGGATAGCTACACATGCCACCTTTCATGTTTTATAAAACAGAAGCTATTGGAACTATTTTTCTTCCATGTAAATGAAATATCCCATTGAAGGGTTTTTGCAGCACTTTGTCATCACTGAACAATTAGCTAATGGGGAGATGGGGCATATGATGCAATTCCTGCTAACACATGCCCATCTGAGCCAGTGGTTTAAAGGACAATCCCAGGAGACCCAAGACTCATGTTTCATTAACATAGACAATGATACAATAGCTAAAAAACAATGCATTGGAGTAACACAAAATGCTGCCTATCTCGGATGGGCAGCTGACCACCCTCTGGTGGATGGAACCCAACCTGCAAAACTGCTAGTGATTCTATTGCCCTTTGCAGACCCCATGAAAGAGAATATAAGTATTTATTCTACTAGGAAATTCTCCTTTAGCTGAGATGGTGGTGGATGGCCTGTGAATTTGGAGCAGCAGTTTCTTTCCCAGTGGATGAGGCTTAGGGGGCATCTATGTTTTTTGTACTTGTGTGTGGTTTTCGTAGCTATGCCCTAGAAGTAGAAGGGAAATGGTTAGAGAGACTGGAGTTTGGATACAGGCAATATGTGAAATCTTCTTCCCCCGGCACAGGCATAAGCAGGAGACAGCCATCTGCAGGAGGAGACATTGACCTTCTGCAGCTAACAAAGCTTGTACAAAGTCCCAACTCTGGATGAAGGCTGGGAAGGAGATCTGGGAAGGAAAGAGCCTAGGAACAGAAGAGTCCCCTTTGCAGACTAGGAAGCCAGAAGGAACAGGGAGGAAAGAAGGATTAGAACCCAGACTTAGTTAGGAGCCTAATTACCTTTTAAAGATCTGGGTGTATGGGCCCTTCTGAACGTTCCCATTGACAGTGCTCTGTGGGAAGCCGTCTGTGGGGTTATACAGTACTCCCCTATGTCATACCCCACAAAGCTAGTGAAGTCCCAGTACAAGCAGAGACCTTGTCCTCCTGCCAGCTCTGATAAGGAAAGACATCGGAGTACCCAGGAAATGTCTTTTCTCCCTCCCACCCTGCTCAGCCCCGTCCACGCCTGGCACCTAACGCCTGCTATTCCAGGACTGTGTCCATATGCTGGATGTCATTTCACCTCCCCTCTGACCTGGCACAGTGGCAGAGAGGACAAACACTGTGTAAAGCTCCAGTAATTAAACCAGATAAATAAAAATCACATTGCTCATAATTACTAGGGACGATTGTGTGTAATTAGACGTTAAGCGTGGTATCCACTCTCCTTTATGGCCCTGGATAAATACCTGCACCTTGCCTCGGAAGGAGCATGATAGGAAATGGAATAGCTTTGTTGCTTTCTGTGTAATTAACGACCATTAAAGCCACTAATTAGATTGTAAGTTTTAAATAAGTTGCCCTAATTATCTTTGGTACACAGTGAACTGATTCAGTGGGGCAAGGCCTTCAGAGAGGAGGAAGTACCATTCAGCTGCTCTGAGGGTTATTTTTATTTTATTATTAATTTCTCTAGGTTCTGAGGCAAGAAACAAACCATCCTCCCACAATAGCCTCTGTCAGTGAGAAGAATACACAACACTGTCCATTGCTCTTGTGCTTGGATGCAGCTGATCTCCAGACAGGAGGCCAGAGGTGTAAACAGGTATACCCCAACCCCCCACTATCATTTTCAGTTTCCCCAAAGGCAACTCCCCCCCCATGGAGAGTGGTGAGTTTATTCTTCATCAGGTCCTTTATTAACACACTTCTAGAACTCTAGTTCCAGTACACCTTCTGTGGCAATGTTGTGCCTAATGGTAGGTCTACATTGAGAAATTTCAGTAATAATCAAGTTTAGCAATTCAATAGCACTCTTCATCTTCAGAGCCCTTTGCCTGTGCAGCAGGCAAGTATTGCTAACATTCCCATTTTACAGATAGGAAAACAGAGTTCAAGAGGTTGGAGCAATGGGCCCCAACCCAAGATGCAAAGATTAAGGCATTGCACTTTAATTACCCTCAGCTGTGTCAAGAGTAGAGCTGGCTGAATACTGAAGACATGATCTGAAAATAGTAACTTTTTAAAAGCAATTTGTTTCTACTGCATTCTCATCTCTTATATTATTCTGTGAATATTCGAGCCAGTAAATTCAGTGGCCTGATTGGTCATGGAAATAGAGAATCTTAAGCATGCACCAGAGAGTGAAAAGTGCCACTAGTAAGTATTTGCACTGGAAACCTGATTCTAAGGTTTGTGGCTCACCCAATCAAGGAAAAGAAATTGGACATGTGGATCACATGACCTATCAAAATTAACTGACCCAGTGCAAACATCAAATCATAGAATATTAGGGTTGGAAGAGATCTCAGGAGGTCATCTAGTCCAATCCCCTGCTCAAAGCAGGACCAACACCAACTAAATCATCCCAGCCAGGGCTTTGTCAAGCCGGGCCTTAAAAACCTTTAAGGATGGAGATTCCACCCCCCCCCCCAGGTAACCCATTCCAGTTCTTCACCACCCTGTGCTCACAACTGAGCTACACGCCAAAATGCATTTCTCAGTGCAAAAACTCCTCTGCTCACAACATGAAAATATGTGTTCATCAAATCTACTGACTGGATTTTTTTTTTTTTTACCCATTTCTAATAAGGAGAAATCTACTGAAGTTCAGAACTGAGTTTTTCACTCACAGTTCTAGCCCCTAGCTAGAATTTCACTGGAATGACACCCCAGTAAAAACTGAAGTAACAATGGTGAATCAGGCACAGTGATAAAAGCAAATGGAAGCGAGATCCTTAAAACAAAAGCACATGGCCTTCCCCTGCTTTAAACAGAATAGCCTCAGTTACATGTATGGAGTTTGTATTAGAAGCCTCAGGTCCCTCTGGGTGATGGGAATGGGGTGGGGTAGCAGGGAATTGCTCCCATCCCAGGTATGATAGTAGAGAAGCATGAGGTACAATGCAATTACACACACACACACACACACTCTCTGATGAAAGCCCAACCAATGAACCCACCAGCAACTGATGGTAATCTCCAGTGCCATTAAACCGACACACGCTCTCCTGACATGGCAGCTGGATGAAGATGGAGATGCTGCCTGCAGTAAGCCCCATTGTTAGGTGCTCTGTTAGCTCCGGACCCTTTGCTTTAACTGGAGCAGCCCATGTAATTACAAAAGGAAATGTAATTGAAATAAGGGGAAAGCAACACTTGAAAAAGAAGCAAATGATTCAACATGCAGGACCATCTACCTACGGTGGAGTCAGGATGTCCATCAAGCCTGAGAGGTGGAATGCTTTCATCTGGAGGAAAAAGAAACCCTAATGGGATTGTGTTCTTAATCTTAGGAGTCTGCTTTTCGGTTTCATTTTTTCTTTTAAGGAATCCTTCACTCTTTCAAACTCTGGAGCAATAGATTAAAATAAAGTGTGAACTTTACTAGTGGCTGACACTTTCCCTAGGCTAAGGGTTGAGATGTAGGGAATGGGTGCCTGGGGTAAACTAACTCACGCAAATTAGGAATGTCCTGCCCCACCTTTACCCATTTTTAGAATAGGACCTTTGTTTAACTCTTCATTTTCACTTTCTCTGCAACTGCCAGGACTGAGAGACCATGGACAACATTTCTTTGCTGACATTCCCAGCCCTGCTGAGAAGTAGGATGTACTCAGTATCTCATGAGGAAGCCCATCCATTGTAATGTAACACCCATATTTTAAAAAGGGTCTAGAGGTGATCACAGCAATTACAGACCAGTAAGTCTAACATCAGTACCAGGCAAATTAGTTGAAACAATAGTAAAGCATAAAATTGTCAGATACATAGAAGAACATAAATTGTTGGGCAAAAGTCAACATGGTTTCTGTAAAGGGAAATTGTGTCTTTGAAGGGGTCAACAAACATGTGGACAAGGGGGATCCAGTGGACATAGTGTACTTAGATTTCCAGAAAGCCTTTGACAAGGTCCCTCACCAAAGGCTCTTACGTAAATTAAGTTGTCATGGGATAAGAGGGAAGATCCTTTCATGGATTGAGAGTTAGTTAAAAGACAGGGAACAAAGGGTAGGAATAAATAGTAAATTCTCAGAATGGAGAGGGGTAACAAGTGGTGTCCCCCAAGGGTCAGTCCTAGGACCAATCCTATTCAACTTATTCATAAATGATCTGGAGAAAGGGGTAAAAAGTGAGGTGGCAAAGTTTGCAGATGATATTAAACTGCTCAAGATAGTTAAGACCAAAGCAGACTGAAGAACTTCAAAAAGATCTCACAAAACAAAGTGATTGGGCAACAAAATGGCAAATGAAATTTAATGTGGATAAATCTAAAGTAATGCACATTGGAAGAAATAACCCAAACTATACATACAATATGATGAGGGCTAATTTAGCTACAACGAATCAGAAAAAAGATCTTGGAGTCATCATGGATAGTTTTCTGAAGATGTCCACACAATGTGCAGCGGTGGTCAAAAAAGCAAACAGGATGTTAGGAATCATTAAAAAGGGGACAGAAAATAAGATGGAGAATATCTTATTGCCCTTATATAAATCCATGGTACGCCCACATCCTGAATACTGCGTACAGATGTGGTCTCCTCATCTCAAAAAAAGATATACTAGCATTAGAAAAGGTTCAGGGAAGGGCAACTAAAATGATTAGGGGTTTGGAACTGGTCCCATATGAGAAGAGATTAATGAGGCTAGGACTTTTCAGCTTGGAAAAGAAGAGACTAAGGGGGGATATGATAGAGGTATATAAAATCAGGATTGATGTGGAGAAAGTGAATAAGGAAAAGTTATTTACTTGTTCCCATAATATAAGAACTAGAGGCCACCAAATGAAATTAATGGGCAGCAGGACTAAAACAAATAAAAGGAAGTTCTTCTTCACACAGCGTACAGTCAACTTGTGGAACTCCTTGCCTGAGGAGGTTGTGAAGGCTAGGACTATAACAGCGTTTAAAAGAGAACTGGATAAATTCATGGAGGTTAAGTCTGTTAATGGCTATTAGCCAGGACGGGTAAGGAATGGTGTCCCTAGCCTCTGTCTGTCAGAGGGTGGAGATGGATGGCAGGAGAGAGATCACTTGATCATTGCCTGTTGGGTTCACTCCCTCTGGGGCACCTGGCACTGGCAACTATCGGCCGACAGCATACTGGGCTGGATGGACCTTTGGTCTAGCCCAGTACGGCCATTCTTATGTTCATTCAGGATTTATAAAAAAAAACAAAACTCATGCTTACAAACGCCAATGGTTTCGCTTTTGGCCTAGTTTTGCAGGATCCTTACAAGTGAAAATCAGCCTTGCTTCATTGATTTCAGTGGAGCTAAATTAATTTCCATGAGCTGAGGATCTGGCCCTTTATCACTCTAAGGACTTATATGGTCCCTGCCACCAGGGTATCTCACAGACATGAAAAAAGTTAGCTTCTCAATCTCTCTGCAAGGTAAGGCAGCCTTATGATCTGTGTTTTACATGTGACACGGACGCCCCGGGAGATGAAATGGCTTGTCTACGTTGACACAAAATCGGTGTCCTCACTGGGAGCTGAATGCAGATCTCCGGAGTCCTAGTCCCGTGTCTTAACCACAAGCCCATCTTTCCTCAGGTAAACCAGGTGATTTGAGCATGAAGCTGGACATTGGGATGCTTGCACGGCTTAATTTGTAATGAAAGAGGTACTGGGGCTCAAGCAATTTTTTTTTACTTCCATAACTAATGCGACAAGCCCCGAGGTGCCGGGGCGAGGAAGCACCAAATTAAACACGGGATGCTTGTCTATAGTGACTCTGAACCATTACAACTCTACCCCTTAGCAGTGGCAGGGCTAGACAGTAGGAACCAACTTTATGTCTCAGCTATTTAGGTGTATTGGATTTTTTTTAAAATAACAGTCCACAGTGATTCAAGACCTCTTCTGGACTCCCATTTGCCCTATAAAGGCTGAGATTACAATAGAAATAGGAGGTTCGAAGGCAAAGCCATGAGAAATGAAAACGATCCCAACAAAAGGCACAATACAGCATGTGAGCAATGAATGAGGTTCCAACCTCATCTTCAAATTCCACTGTTTTTTGGCTCTATGCTATAACCTTCTCTATGATGTTTTCATATATCATAGACATTAGAAATGGAACAGACCAGTCTAGTTTATCACAGCAGGAGATGCAGGAAGGATCCCTCCAATAGAAAACTTTGTCTCACAGTTCAGGCCCAAAAGTAGGTCTCAGAAGATATAAATCCACATCCCAGCCCCAGCTAGGTTCTGATGGGAGCTTAGGTGAATCCCACTGTGTGTCTGGGCCTCAGTCCTGCACTTGTAAAATGGGAATAATTCTGTCTTGCTTGTTTAGACTGGATACTCTTCCGATTTGGGATTGTTTCATTCTAGGGGTTTGTACAGCACCTGGCGTAATGGGACACTGTTCTCAAGGAGCGCATTTAGAAAATACTGCCCTATGAATAATACAACATGTTTTCTAGTGCTTTGTCTAGTCTGCTTTACTTATCTCAGAAAATAGCATTTCCACCACTCACCTAGTGACATCTCCACAATTGAATAGCTCTCACTGCCAGGTAGGTTTCTCTGGATATTCTATCCCCATTTTTCTTTTCTTCATCTCATCCCATTACTGTTAGTCACATCCCCTTGTATCAGCTTGAATGCCTACTCTCCCTTTTAGGTGTTTACTCCTTTCACATATTCACACATGGCTACATCTACATTTAAGCAAGACAGCTCACCTTAAAACAATCTTTCTTTCTAAACCACTTAGTTATTTTTGTTGTTCTTTTCCAATTTAGTAAAGCCTCAGTGTCCCATGTGTGGTCTCATTAAAGTCACTTACAGAAATTTTATATGTCTGTGTACTGTAGAATCTTTACATACATAATCAAAATATGAATAGATTTTCCCTCTCTCATGTTACACTGAAAATTGATATCTAGATTTTTTCCTCCTAGCATTATCTCTAGTTTGTCAGGCTACTTCTCAATGATTGCAAGCTGCATTAGTGAGCTTCTGACCTAGGATAAAGTTTCAAAGATATCTAGAATTACATTAGAAAGACTTAGACTATCTAATAGTAACCTAAATACACTACACGCATCCCAAAGTTACTTTTAGTAGACAAGATAATTTGTACCAAGACCCTGACTCTATAGTGGTTAATTAACTCTTCCTAATATAAGCCAGAGCTGTACCCTGATTGAATAAGATCTTGGCACTGCTAGACTCACTCTTTTATTATAGCAGCCTTTCCCAGCATGCTCCTCTTCTGCAAATTGACCCTTTAAATTCTGGTGAAACAGCTGTTACTCTTATAGGTAGCAGCTGAATGCTGTAGTTCTTTTACTGGGCTTTATTCAGTATTGGATCCTTTGTTTTTACCCTTTTTAGGCTCTTCAGGGTCTGTTCCCTTTGCACCGGGGGGGAGGTTAAGGTACTTTTTTGACATTGTTTATAACTTAAATGGCCAGATCTTTTGTAGGTTGTTATTTGCTTTGTTGCAGGTCTCATAGAACCCAGTAATTCCCTTTCAAAGTGGTAGATTCTAGCTAGTAGGGTAGCAGATATTTCACATTAGTTCTAATCAACTAAGTTACAGAAATTCAGTAGCAGAGAAAGGTTTGTGAGCCTACTGCAGGAGATAGACGAAAATTAGACCTATCTCAATATACTCAAATCACACCAGTAGAAGCCAATAGGAACATCTAGGAAGTGTGCTGAGAAAAGCACTAATAGGCAGCAAACATTTTAACAGGAGACTTCCACAAACATATTCCCTTTAGACTGTTATAAAACCCAGGCACTGTGCATGTGACTGCAGAGAGGAGGGGTTAGAGACTAAGGAACAGAGTGATTTGTTCTAGTAAAGAATTATTTACTATCCCCACTAAGGATCAGGGCTAGAAGCCAGCCACACACACACACACACACCCCACCTCTGGCCCAAAGAGCTTCCCTTTAAATACTCTCCAACCCACAACATAATTTAGCTAAACTTTATTGATAATACTTGGCATTTGTGTAACACTTCACAAGATCAGAGCACTTTACAAACATTAAGTAATGAAAACATTTACGGGAAATGGCGGTGCTTTCTTTTGGAAAATAACCAGTATATTGATAGTACAGCACCCTGTCCCGCTTGTTTCATTTGAAGTGGGAGGGGAGGTGAAACACTATAGGGGGCTCTGTGGGGATTCTCTGGAGTCTGGAGATCCTCTGCTATTTAGTGCAAATTAGTCTGTTTCAAAGGGGGAAAGTTCCTTGCTCTTCAGAAGTATGTTTTGAAGTCAGGAAATAAGCCAACTCTGGCAGAGTTGATCTCTCAGTATCTAGAAAGGGACTGAATTGAAGCAGAGGGCACAGGGAAAGCACCCTAAACATTCCTTCATTTTGGTGGTGGACTGTTAATGAAGACCTCCTGAGGTCATCACTGGTGCTTATTAGCCACCTGGGCAGTAATCGGTCTACCTGATTCCTGCAGTGAAAGGGAAAAGAAAGTTTACCTTCACTCTCCTGTTAGAAACTCTGCTTTTAAGGTTCCCCAAATGAACAGGCTTCTTTCACAGCCTGAGTGAATCCCCCAACCTCAGTGAGGCCTCATTCATTTTTATGGCTCTTACTTTCATCTGATCCTCCTCATGCCTGTGCGGACAAAGTGTATAGTCAGACTGGGGTTAAGATCATTGTTCCCCTGATTCAGTAGATGCATTTTTCCAGGATTTATCTCACTTTGGTCCTGCCAGATTTCTAGCTTCCATAGATCCCTCCATGCACTCTCCATTCTCACTGCTTTCTGCAACATTGAAAGCATAGGGAAACTCAGGCAAATTAATCTGAATTAACTAAAGGTATGCCTTTAAAGTGGATTAATTAAACGCGTGTGTGGACACTCATATTCAGAATTAAAGTGGCCTTAATTTGGTCACTTCCAAAGTGAATTCAACTAAGTTGAATTAGTTCATAATGAATGTCCACACAGGGGTTTAGTGCAGTATAACTAATCCTCTTTAAATTCACACCTTTAGTTAATTTGGATTAATGTAAGTGCCCCTGTGTAGACATCTGTGTACTTAACATCTGCACATGCTAAGAATATGCTGCTTATTCCCTTTGCCAGCTCATTAATGAAGATGTTTAAAAAGAGAAGACCTGGCACACACGTCCCTCTGGAACACCTGTCGTTACTTCCCCCACATCTCACTGCATTGCCATTTAGCTATTGTTCTGTCTAGCTTTTCAAATCCAGTTTCCTTCCTCTTTGGCCCTTTGGGTTTCATGTTCTCTGCACGCTTGCTTAGGAACATATGAACTCTAACACAAGACTACACCAATAGTTGATCTAGCATTGTCCCCTGTCTCCAAAAGCCATTAATGCCAGTTACCACAGGAGAAGGCATAGCGTCTCCATAGACTAATTATGCAATAATTAATCAAATATTACTCAGGGGTGGTGGGAAAAAATCCTTCCTGACCCCAGCTGGTGTGATCATCTTGTATCCTGAAGTAGAGGGATGGCACACCTTGCAACATATGCAATTCTACAAGTTTCAGAGGAGTAGCTGTGTTAGTCTGTATCAGCAAAAACAACGAGGAGTCCTTGTGGCACCTTAGAGACTAACAAATTTATTTGGGCATAAGCTTTCGTGGGCTAGAACCCACTTCATCAGATGCAAGCCACCAATGGTTAGTGTCAACAAGATAAAGGCCGTAGCACTGAGCAGGGCCTGCTCCAGGCACCAGTTAAAGAAGCAGGTGCTTGGGGCGGCCAGTACAAAGGGGTGGCACTCCGGCCGCTATTGGGGCGGCACGTCCGGGGTCTTCGGCGGCAATTCGGCGGCGGGTCCCTCAGTCCCTCTCGGAGCAACGGACCTGCCGCCGAAGAGTGGAGCGGCGCGATCGCGCTGCCGCGGCTTTTTTTTTTTTTTTTTGCCGCTTGGGGCGGCAGAAAACCTGGAGCCGGCCCTGGCACTGAGCCCTATGACATCCCATTTGTCACCTCTCTCCTTGCCTGATAACAGCCATTTCCTATTGCCCTTGGGCCTTTCTTAGCAAGCCCATTAAAACCAAAAAAACTTTCGCCACTTCAGTATTTCACTATCGATACCACACATCTTAACCTTATAAATTAGCCTTTGATGTGGTACTGTATCAAAAGGCTCTTAAAAGTCCAAGTAAATTATGTCTCCTGTTTCACATGCCCCCCCTGTCATTGTCACCTCCTCTAAGAAATTAATCAAGTTTGTTAAGCGTGACCTCCCTTTAGTAAATCCAGAGTGACTGTCTCTAAACAATCTGTGCTTGCCAAGCATTCTCTGGTATTGTCCCTGAGCAGCAACTCTAGACTCTTGCACAAATAAAGAACATATAAACTGTGCTCAAAGGAAGAAGGGGAAAAAGCAGGGGATTTCCTGTGCTACTGCAATGCAGGGCTGGGGGAGAGAGAGCAAGGGGGAGGTGGGCTAGCAGAGGTAATGCTGCAGTGCAGGGATGCACTGCAGAACATGAGGGGAAGCCGGGGAATGCGTGTAATGTTGCATTGCGTGACCGAGCTGAAGAGCAGAGCGTAAGGGGAAATTGGGAAGCAGGGGGAAGCTCTTTGCCTGCGGCAGTGCCAGGCTGAGCTGCTGAGCTCTGGAGAGAGATGAAAAAAGAGGGGGCGTTTTGTAATGCTGCAGTGCAAGATTGCTCTAGAAAGCAGAATCTGGAAGGGAGATGGGAGACCAAGGGAATTGCAGTAATGCTGCCAGGCAAGTCTGAGCTGAAGAATGGAGCAGGGCAGGGGAACAACAGTAATGCTGCAGTGATCTAAAGAGCAGAGAATGGAAAGGAGATGGTAGGGGGGCGGACTCTGGAAATACTGCAGTGCAGATCTGTAGTGCAGAGTACAGGAGAGGAAGGCAGCGAAGCAGGGGGACTTGTGTCATGCTGCAGTGCAAGCACCAAGGGAAGACAGTTGAACAGAGGATCTTGCAATGCTGCAGCCTGGGTATGAGATGAGGAAGTGAGGATGTGTTACCCCTATAATGCTGCAGCCCACATCCAGTATTGCTAATCCCAAATATTTGAACAACCTCCCCCCGATGTTGGTTTAAAAATAATGAAATTTTAGAAAATGAGATTTTTTTAAAATGTTTTTTTAAGCCTTTAGGGATCATTTTTTTTTCAAGCTTTTCTCTGCAGCCATGACGGCTCTGAAAGTCTCATGTAATCACATGACTCCAGGAGCTGGGGCTCAAAGAAAATAACAATATCAGGAGAGAGGATAACCGTGGCACAGAGGAAGTGGGACAGCAGGAGTCAGAACTGTGTGCATCCGACTCTAAAATAAGCTGCTTCCTCTTTTCTCCTTGCTGTCTCCATCCTTCCTTCTTTTACCCTCAATTTAATCCCTTGCATCAATTGTCCTGGCTCAAGTGAAACAGCAAGAAACTTTCTGTTGTTGTTTTACCTTAGAAGCACTGATGCTCCAGTCCCGTGTGAGTGCCTTCTCACAGTGAGTACTGCTTCTAAGTTAGAATGGATTCACCAGACCAGAAAGGCTCTGTGGTTTTGTTTATGGAAATACATAATAAGGCCCTTTCTTAACTGATGGATTCTTTATTCCATTAAATATATATTTCCACGTCTTGCTTGTTCTGTGTATATTTTGTTGCTCATGGTGTTTACGTGAGGGACTCTCACAGATCCCACAGTAAGCCTAGTTGATAAAGTAAAGAACATGTAATTGTTGTTTTCCATTTGTTTTCTCTTCCCCTCCAAGTCCCCATTGACTTTGTTCTGTATTACGGGCTAATGAGCTGCAAATTCCAGTTTAGGAAAATAAGGCCATGCCTGAGTAAGGGAGTATTCACATCAGGAGCCAGTCCCCAGGCAATGGAGCTTTCTTCTCAGCTTGGTCTACAATAGCTTCTCTGCTGAGAAACACCCCACCAGTGCTCACAGGGGGGCAACTCCAGCTGTGTTGATTGGGTTCCAGGAGGCTAACCATGACCATGAGACTGGCTCTACCTCACTGGGGAAAAAAATGCTAATGGCCTTGGTATCGTCTCTACATTACAGCTCCCACCACTGCTACCCCCAATGGATCCCTGACGGTATTATTCAGGCCTTAGATTACAGGAGGAGAGGGGTCACTCTATCTATAAAGGTTCAGAGGTAGCTGGCTCGATGGTCCATGAAGTTAGGTCTCCTCTTTATTAATGAGCAAGGATATAAAACACACTTGTTCTATTGCCCTAGTGTGAGTTAGAAAGCAAGCAAAAGGCTAGGAGAGCCTATTAGCTGATGGTCTAGGGTCTGTAATCATCCAGATGGAGCTGGTTTCAGAGGTCTGGATTGATTACCCAATGGTGTAAACAATACAGTGGGCGTTCCTCCACTTAGCAGCCCTCCTTGCTGTTTTCCCCTTACCAGGATAAATGAATCGGAATACTTAGAGAAAAATGAAAGGCTCTGTTTATAGAGCTGCTCATCTATCAAAGTCCAGCCCTTTGTAAATTGACTTTGGTTTTTTTATGTTTTTTTTTTTAAATGTGAACCAATGAGCTGCAAACAGTATTAGTTCCTGAAGAAATCTGCTTTTTTGTTTAATGTAGGAGATCGTGTCTGTACATGTCTAGATGGTCACATGCATGGATCTACAGGTGTCTGTACATCTGTGATATTCTAGTGCAATGAACTGGCTAATATGCACATTACCATTGACTCGTACTGGATGGAATCAGAGCTGCTCAACTTGTCTCTGCCATCATGAGCCCTCAATGCCCAGGAGGTAGAAATGATCCGCCACCCCACTCCTGCTGTGATGTCCTCAGTGGCCACGGCACACAACATGGTGATGGCTGAGATGTCTTAGGTGGCCATGGAGTTTAATCTAGCCAGAGTAATAGTGTGAAGATTGTCCAATGCCCTTTTTGGCCCATTCTGAATATGAAGACAAGGGCTGGACAGACCTCAGATGGTCTTGGGGTTGTTTGTCTTAAATAAGCCACCAAAAGCCTCAGTGTTCATCTGTATTTCTCAGATCTGTCAAACTGGGCAGGATTTCTCATGTGATTTCTGGTACTTACTCTCGGATTTCTGGTCAGTGCATTTCCTTGGCAGCTGTGATGAATGCCATGTAGCAGGGAAACAAGGTAGTTGGAATAAGCACTGGTATCTCTTACCTTCTGTCTCCAAGGCAGCTGAGCTGTGGGCTGTGAAAGAGGCAACCCAATCAGAGGCTGGTAGCAGGCTGAGTATCAGTGACTACTGGAGTACTGTAACTTCTTCCAGCAGCCCTCCAAGCAGTAGCATTAGCATCAGAAGAGCCCATTCCTCCTGACAGAAAAGGATGTGATGGGTATAGCTCTGGGAAGAGGGGTTAGGGAGCAAGAAAGCTTCATAGATTTCAGGGCCAGAAAGGACTGTTACATCACCTAGTCTGCCCTCAACAGAACAGGACAGAGAATCCCATCGATTTACCTCTGTATCATGCAGCCCAATAACTTGTGTTTGCTTAAAATACATCTTCCAGAAAGGCATCCTATCTTAGACTGAAGACACAAAGAGATGGAGATTAAAGAGCCCTTTAGTACCCCATATTTTCACCCCATGAAGATACTTATTCCATGTAATGAAATCACCTCTAGCTTCTTCTCCACAGACTAAACAGATGGAGCTCCTCAAGTCTCTTACTGTAAGCCATTTTTTCAAGCCCTCAAATAAGTGTTTGTGGCTCTTCAGTTATCAACAGGACTTGCACAGTGGCAGAGCACAGTGGTGGAAACCCTCAGCTCATGAGCAGTGGAGACAGAATCTGGTGAGCAGTGGAGACAGAATTTGGTGTCTTCCTGACAGACAGCTAATGCTCTGTAAATATATTTCCAATTGGATCTACTTATTTTTTCAAGTCATAATGCAGTTTTGCAAAGGTGTTTGCACTGGCTTTGGTTTCATTGTCAGATGACTTAGTTCCAGCTGAGCTCCTCCATTTAAGCCGTTAAACAAATGAAAAGCAAAATTGTCACTTTTAAATAGAGTTCGCACATAATCACATTTGGAAATGGTCCTCTGCAGGAGAAGCAGAAGTTGTGTGCATTATAATATTGAATTTTAAATAATATATTACACCAAATAGCTTCCAATTTGATTATGGGGGATATATTTTCATGCATTATTGAATATCTGATTATTGTAGAAAGCCTTTGCCATTAGGCACTGAAACTGTCATTCTCCCAGGTCTATGATATATGAGTTTGGTTATCAATATTTAAAGTCACAGTCAGCCCATGTGTATGGCTGCTGATACCAGAGACATGGATTAATCAGCAGTGATGCATATATGCCTCCTGTCATCCGTGTGCCAGGCGGGACTGGAGCAAACAGTGTGCAAAAGTGATTCCTGTGTGATTTGTGGACTCTGGTTTGCCATTTTGAGCAAAAGAAGCACCACCTGCCTGTGGAAATAAGGGCCTGTTATGGATTATACACACAAGGGCTGGGCACAAAATGCCACTTACTTTCAGGGGAGAACATGCATGAAACATAACATAAAGAGGTACCAGTGACTCCTGGGAGACTGCACAGAATGTGTATCCGAGAATTTAGCGAGACAAGGTGGGGGAGGTGATGGTGACAGAGACAGGCTTTCAGGCTTACACGGAGCTCTTTTTCAGCTCCGGGAAATGTACGCAGAGTATCACAGCTAAATACAGGTGGAACAGATTGTTAAGCATAAGGAGTTAAGCAGTGGTGCAAGTAGATTTTAACTCTTACTGGTACAGTACCGACCCCCCGCCCCCTCTCACAAAAAATGTTCCATGACTAGAGCTCTGCATGGATACAAATTGATACCCACGGATGCAGATATCCATGGATAGAAACTGGTATCCTCTGAACCACAGGGTCCCCTGGGAACCGCAGTGGCGAAAGGAGAAGAAGGTGGGGCCGCCGCTCCCAGGAGCCAGCTCCTCCCGCACGGCTGTACCACCCCCATCCCTGTCCTCCGGCGGGGCTGTACAGACCCCAGACAGGAGACGCAGTTGCGTGGAAGGACTGGGGGCAGTACAGCCACACTGGAGGAGCTGCCGGCGCGGGGCACTGGCTCCTGGGAGTGGCAGCCCCATGTTCTGCTTCTATCCCCACTGCGGTTCTTGGGAGAGCCCTGCAGTTCTGAAAATGTGTCTTTCCGGTATGGCTTACCGACAATAAATGTCTTAATGTATGGTGTACCTGACCGTACCAGCTTACTTGCACCACTGGAATTAACACACATTTCCAGAGACCTTCCAAGCTGAAGTGGGAAGTTAACGCCTCTGCAGTCATAGGACAAAGGAGGGTTTGTGGGTTACAACTTGCTGTTATGAGCCATAAATCCAGTGTCTTTATTGTGTCCACCATTTTTAGTGTCTAGCAAAATTATGAAATTAAGCTCCCAGGCTCATCTTTGGGAGGTGTTGTGCAGGTTTCCTTTGAGGACGGGGACTGAGAGGTCAGATTTGGAGTGATCATTTTATGGAAAGTGTTCACCCATGGGTGATAAGGCTTTTTTGTCTCATTATTTTCTGTGTGAATTCATTGAGGAGCATAGTGTTTGTCTTATTTCACCCACACAGTCATTATTGGGGCATTGAGGGCACTGGATGAGGTATGCTACATTTTATATTGGTATGTGTAGGACCCATGGATCTTGAAAGGTGTGCTTTGGGGAGTATTGGTCTCTGCAGCCATGGAGATGTCTGCAGGTTTTGCATCTGTTGTTCTGGCAGAGTCTGTTGCCAATTTGAGTTGGTGTATCCTGGTCTGTTGGGAGCTTGCTTCTGATGATGAGCTTGTCAAGGCTGGGAAGGAGTTTGAAGGCCAGAAGAGGGGGGTTGGGAAAGATTCCGTTCACAATGTGGTCCCCGTGGAGAATGAGTTGCAATTGTTTAATGATGCCCTGTATAGGTTCCAGTGTGGGGTGGTAGGTGACAACTAGGAGTGTGCTATCGGTGTGTGTGGGGGGTTTCAGGGCCAGCTCCAGGCACCAGCGCAGAAAGCAAGTGCTTGGGGCGGCCAACGGAAAGGGGCGGCACGTATGGCTCTTCGACGGCAATTCGGAGGCGGGTCCCTCAGTCCCTCTCGGAGGGAAGGACCTGCTGCCAAAGTGCCACCGATCGTGGCTTCTTTTTTTTCCCGCCGCTTGGGGCGGCAAAAACGCTGGAGCCGGCCCTGTGGGTTTTTTTTCTGTATTGAAGCAAGTTCTCTTGGGGATTTGGGTGGCCCCTTCCAATATGCAATCTACTTCCCCGGTGGAGTGTCCTTGTTTCTCCTAGAACTTGACAATGATCCCCAGATAAGAATGTCTTCATAGTATACGTATGGACAGGAGCAGCCTGCATGCATATGACATAAATTTAAAGCACCACTCAGTGATTCCCAGATGATTATCTGAGTGAAACCTACATGGGACCTTTTCGTATTTACTTTGCATAATATTTAAACCCAGGAACTAAAAAGTTAATTAAAGTTAAAGTCTTAAATATTGTCTAATCCAATAGACATACTCCAGCAATTACCCACAGACAATGCAACCCTAGCAGTGACATAAAGATAGCAAAAATGCCAACAACAAAAAATCTGCAATATCTCCCTCTGAAAACTTTCTAACCTTTCCTGTTTCCCAACTTCCAGTGGAGCCAAGGAGGAAAGTACGCCCTGACATTTAACAAACTCAGGCTATTATGGACCAATGGAAAAGCTAGGACAGTGTGGTCCAGCGGATAGAGCACTGGACAGGGCGTGAGCAGAGATGGCTTCTGTCCTCAATCCTACTACTGACTAGTTCAGTGATCTTGGGTGAGTGTGGTAACCGGTGTGTGTGTGTGTGTGTGTGTGTGTGCGGGGGTGGGGTGGGGGGGCTTTCTGGTTCCTGTTCAAGACTCTGTGTGCGTCCAGCAGCTACTCAGGGCCTGCTGCCACATATCTGCTGTTTAGACTGTTGTTGACCCAACTGATTCATGCTTATTCCATGTTTTGATTGAAACCTACCCGCATGTCTTCCTTCATTTTTTTTTGTGGGGGGGAGGCTTGGATTGCTATTCTGGGGTACATCAGAGCAAAACAGAAAGTAACTTCATCTCCCTGTGCCTCTGTTTCCTCTCCCACCCATGGCCACCTAGACTGTAAGCCCTTTGGGGCAGGGACTGTCTTCCACCTTGTGTATGTACAGTGCCTGGCACAGTGGAACCCCAATCTCAACTGGGGTCTTCAGGTGTTACCATAATACATATAATAATGGGACTAGCATCATTTACCACATCACTCCATGAATTAACTTCAAGACGTGATTCCTTGCGGTATAAACTCTGGTCAGAAAGCAGCAGCAGCAGCAACTCTATGTACTTAGCCTGCCCCTGCCGGCTTCTCCTCCCCAGCTCTCCCCTTGGGGAGGGAAGCATCAGTTGGAGGAGTTGTATAAACAAATGTTATTCTTTTCCCCTTTCTGCTGACCCTGCACCTTTCCACGAAGGCATCATTCCTTTCCCCGCTGATTGTAGCTGAGTTTGAGAAAGTTAAACGTGCTGCAAAATGGGAGGTTTAATGAATTAGAAAAGCCCGGAATGCACAGGATGGAATCTGGGGATGTGTTATACTTTTCTTCTGTATAAATTCTACAATTTCTTCCCCTCCGCACTCCAGTTCCCTTCCTTCTGCACCTACCTTCCTCCCCCATTTCCTCCTCCTCCTCCTCACAGTGGATAGATTTATTCGGTGACTAGGGTCACTCCTGCCAGCTTTATTTGGTCAATTTGCATAAACCCGCAGTAAGTGAGGGAGCGGGTTGGGGAGGGGCACCTTTCTGCTGCAATAACTCTAATAATTCAGCCCATAGCTGTGCATGGCCTTTGTGCATGGCAGCCTTCCAGCTGACGTACTGTAATAATATGCACATAGGTTTAATATATAAAAATGCACAGAGGCTGATTAATTACAACATACAGTCTAGCCACACAGTCGGTGACACATGCTGAAGTCCCTCACTGGCCCAAGACATTTTGCAGAGCGAGAAAGAGAAAGAAAGCCTTTGAACATCCTGTTCCCATGAACTCCATAGAAATGGAAGCTGACGTGCCTTGTCTCCATCACTGAACCTCTGGGAGTGAAGCCCCGTTCTTTCTCATTCTCCCTGGGTTTAAATTAAAAGAGCCCAAATCAAAACCTTGGATCCCTTTTTCTTTTTTTAAAGGCCCTAACCAAAACTCTGGCTCCAAGTGGCTCCCTGACTTTGGTGGAATTCAAGAGTTGGCTCTGAACTTTGGCTAGTTGGGCCCAATTTCTCGCTAGATGGGATAACTCTCGTCTTATTCCTTCATTTGACTGGAAGGGACATCACTCATTCCAGCAGCCAGAGATAAAGCCTTCCTTCTTTTACCAGTGATTTAAACACCAGAGCCTTTTCCTGCTCTGTGCATGGACCCGGGAGCATTGCTACTGTTCAGAGCCAGCCAAAAGTTTTATGTCCCTTCACATTTCTCCAATGTTGCCCTGCATTGTTTGAAAGAAAACATTTTTTCTGGTCCCTGAAGCCTTCAGGAATACCTAAGATCTGTGGAGCTTCTGTCATGGCTCCCTGACCAACTCCTAAACCCTAGAGAACCCCTCCTGTATGGTTCCTAAACTTTCTGGAGCATCTTAGGGAGCTCCTAATCAGAACCAGCTAGTTTAAAGGATATCAACAAGTACTGTATAGCTTAGAAGACAATGTTACGAAGTTCTGTCGAGCAGGAGACGCTGATACTTTCTGTACTTGCACGGTTCCTTGAAGTCTTAATACCACCAGACAATATGCATTTTGCTGGAATACCTGGCAACCTGACTGGTGATCTCTTACACATAACTGCCCTTTGTCACTACCATTGGGCACACCATCTACCTAGCCGGCTTCGCCCTATAGCTATGAATGTCTTAAACCTGCTGTGCCCAGCCAGTTCTTATCAGCACTTTGAGGTCCACCATCGGAGCAACAAAGTTTAAGACCCGGACCACAAATCTATACATGGTCTAACACATTAACGAGCGGTAAGGCTCTGGTATTTATGAGATGTATAAGTACATTTTATGGACAGGGAGACAATGTTAGATGGGGAAATAGGTCAGCTTGCAATGCAGCACCTTAATTCTGTATTTCCATATTTTCCAACCGTTTAAGTTTGGCTTTAATTTACAATTTCCTGGCTTCCTGCAGTTTACTTTTTCTGTTTCCTTCTTCTTGACTTAATACATACGCACCACCTTAATTCCAGCTTAGCAAAGGCTTTAGGCTGGCCGGCTGGGTAGACGGCTGCCTTCTTTTTCCTTATGTTGCGGCTTTATAGAGATTTAAAGATGAGAGTATCCACTAAGCATTAATGATCAAGGTCTATTTTCTACCAATTAGAGAGAGAATAGATGGCACAAGGCTTTCCCTTCAGGCTGTTAACCCCAGTTGCTCATCTGTTCTTCAGGAAGGAGGTTGAGCTTGGCATCATTATTATAAGTCAGTTCACGGGGGGGAGTTGTTAATTGATTAGAAGTAAGTTTAAAATCTGCTGGCTCAGAAATATTATTTTGTTGGCTTCATGTATGCAAGTGAGGAGTGGTTGGTGCTACTTAGTATTAAGCTAAAAAAAAAAATAGACACTCAAATGACCATTGATCCAACTTGAGTCAGAGGTTTTCTGACAGAGTGACCTAGTGCACAAGGCCTGGGTTCTATTCCCAGATCTGCTGCTGGG
Organism: Emys orbicularis; assembly: GCF_028017835.1. Taxonomy (NCBI): domain Eukaryota; kingdom Metazoa; phylum Chordata; order Testudines; family Emydidae; genus Emys; species Emys orbicularis. The sequence continues at coordinate 15,983,936 of NC_088700.1, read as the reverse complement.
TGACCTTGGACACATCACTTTGCCTCTCCGTGCCTCAGTTTCCCCATCTGTAGAGTGGAGATAGTGACCCTGACCTCCTTTGTAAAGCACTTTAAGAGCTACTGATGAAAATGCTATATAAGAGCTAGGCCGTTCTAACTGGCTGGAGGAGCTTAACTACCTGATTTAAGTCATTCTTACTGTTTATTTGTAAGGCCCCAGTCTGGCTACAGCCTGCACTGTACACGCACACAATGAAACAAAAAGTGTCCCTGCCCCCAGAAACCTACAATCTCCATAAGAGACAAGAGCTGGATATAACCAACAGATGGGAAGGAGCAGAAGGTAACATTAAGATGATTATGATTCATGCAATAAATAGAAATTATATCCCGTGGAAATAAATATCATAAAGAAAAATGCATCTATTTACTCTGTTATGTATTTCTATCGCTCTCGTCCCTGCTGTGTCTTTTTGAGTTGAAAATGTGCAAGCGAAATTGGAGGCAGCTATGGGCGTGTTCTAATCACAATGGTGGCTTTTCTATTATTATTTACATTCCAGTAGCACTGAGCGGTCTCAACCAAGGCTGGAGCATTGCTGCAGAAAATGCTCTAGAATGGCACACAGTCCCTTCCCCCAAGGAGCTTACAATCTATAGACAAAGCAGAAAAAAGGTGGGACGGGAAACCCAATGCACAGAGATGTGCCCAAGATCAGGGGTAGGCCTGGGCATCGAATCCAGGTCTCCTAACTCACAGTCTAGTACCCTAGCCACGTGGAAGATGCAGCCAGTAGTAAAGGAGCATGTCATTCTCATTTCTGTACAGATGGAAGGACTCTGAAAGCCTGGAGGATAAAGCAACAAAGCAAACAAAACCATGGCTACAAATGGAATTTTATTTTTTGGTTTTGGAGGAGCGGAGTTTTGTGGGTTTTTCAAAGACCTCTGCTCAGCTGGGAATGTCCTGAAGTACAGAAATGTGACTGCAACCTTAAAATAATTAAGGACCACTGAGTGCAGCCTCTTGGGAGAGAAGACCACAGGCAAGGTACACAATCTGCGCTCCGTGAGAACCTTGGAGATCCTGCTAGCCTCTGTCATGCACCCGCTAATTGGTTTTTGGTGATATTCAGCATGAATGGAAATATTTCCAATGGTAAGAAGAAGGTTTAGCCACATGACTCATGGAGACCTTTCCACCAAAGTATCTTTTGTGGATTTTTCTTGGTAAGCCCTTGGCGTTTGTTCATCTAGTGATGAAAGAACATGTTTGTAGTTGGATCCCTGTGCTTCCTCAAGAGGCTTTCTCTTCCTTGAGGAGAGACAGTAGGCTGATGGAGTGAAGTGGAAGAGTCAGGTGCTGAGGAAGGTGCATAATTCCCAGAAAAAGTGCTGAGTGCACCATCAATCCAGCTCTCATACAAGCCTTGAGTTATTAATAAAGAGTCTGGTAATCTAACACCTGCTCTCAATCTTCTTTTTTGAGGGCATAAAAAGCCACAAGATCGGCCTCAGCAGTTTTGTGCATCTCCAGGACTTGTTAAATCTGTCTCTCTCCCTTTCACCCACCTCCTGAAATCTTAAGCGTTGATGGTTTATGCTCTGGCTTGTAAATGAAGCCTGTTATTATCATTGAGATAGTGTTTTTATGGCATAAATAATGAGCTGAAACAGGGGAAGAGGCGTCGGGTGGAATTACTGCCTGAACTGAGATGGAAATAATCAATATGTCCTCACTTACAAATCTCATCTGCATGTCGACTCCATCTCGCCGGCTGTCTCTCTACAAATTCATTTCACAGGAGGGCCGATAAAACATGTTGGTGGCATTGATCTGTTTTATTCATAACTGAAGATAGAAATGCATCATTTGAAATTAATAGAAAGGACTGTGTTTATAACCCAATCCAGGGGGGAAAGCCTGCTCTGCAGCTCCGTAGGAGAATGGGTGTAGAACAGGGAGGTGGAACGCAAGCCGGCAGAGGTACATGCAGGACTGACTCTAGGCTACTCAAAGTACCACTGCGGGCCTCCAGGACCCCTCTTTGCTGCTCCACATGGGGGTAGTGGCAAGGTATGCAGGAGCAGAAAGCAACAACTTCCCTCCTCGCTCTGTGTCTGTTCTTCCCTCACTTCATCGCTGCCTATTCCCAGATGCAGCAGCAGCCAGAAGAAGTGTCCAGGGAGAGCCGTGCCTCAGCAGAGCCATTGCCTCTGGCTTTAGCTGGCTGTCTCGGAAACATTAGACAAACGAAGGAAGGGCGAGGAAATAATGGTTTAATTAGGGTGTTTGTCGCATTTGTGCTGCAGAAGGTCAAGTGGAAAGGAATTGCAGGTGAGATTTATTGGTCAAAACAAAGCCATGGAACGAAACTTCTATACTAGAGAAAGCATTTGTGTCAAATAGCAGAGATTATAGCAGGCAGCCTGTTTCATATAAACAAATGGAAGGAAACGCAGCACTGAAACAGAGAGTATTCTTATCTGCAGAGAGGAAAATTCGCTTTCTTTCCCCACACTGGTCCAGCAACGGAGGCTAGTTGAGAAGGACTGGCCTTCTGTGGGGTACAGAGATAATAATCCACAACCCACTCCGTGTGGTACTGGCTGGGCCACAGAGAGAGGCTGATGAGCCTGCTACAGCCTGACAGAGTTGGGTTTTTTAGCTCTGGCAGGAAAGAATCCCGCTGTAAGATCCAGAAGTCCCAGGCCCAATCCTTGGTGCCAACAACCCGCCTACGGGGTCTGGCATTACATGTTATACCAATGTGATTAAACCTGACCTGGAGGCACCTGTCTTCTCTTTGATGAACTTGGAGGCCGAGAAAGGGGAATGTTAATGGCACTTTGCAGCACCCATCATCTTGGTATTGCACTTAATTAGTAAGGATCTGATAGAAAAGGATAGAGACAGGCATAATTCCCAACAGTATGCAAGCTGCCTCTGCCCTGCCCCTTGGCCACCTGCAGGACCCACTGCTACTTCAGTCCTTGCTCTCTGCAGAGAAGAAAATGCCAATTTGATGAGGAAAAACTGTTCCTAAGGAATAGGCTGAAGCCCCAAACTCATTTCTCTTGTGACCCAGGTAAGAACTAAACACAGATCTTCAGAGGTGAAAGGCAAGTGAATTAACCCATTGTGCCAACTGCTTCTGGGAAAAGGGAAGTTTGGCCAGTAAGCCCCACACCATCAATGACTTTCCCTCTCACTTCCTTCTCCATATGAGATGGCACACACTTCCACGCCTACTGTACAGAGGACATCTCTCCGTGGAGCGAGAATGATTCAAATTCCATCTCCGACGATACTTGGAATTTCCTACACCGTTCTACTCAACTGGTTACACCAAAGCATCTGTGGAAGGAATACCCTCTTCTAGGATAATCACTGTTTAATTTCCTCACATACTACTCCACCACTGGGCCTAAGCAACAAGCCTTTGTTACTTCTCCCTAGCAGGAGCAGTGAGACCTTAAAAATGGAGTGTGAAACTCCAAAATCTCTTTAGATAGATTTTTCTATGGCCAGATTCTCTGCTGACATTATTCCACTGAGGCCAACATAATTACACCAACAGAAATTTTGGCCCGTAGATTAGCAAGATGAAGATTACCCATGAGCTCTTGTCTCCCCAGATCATTCGCCAATAACCTGCGTGTCCAGGGGAGAGGATTCCCATGGACTTGAGCTTTATGCTGTTCAGTATGGAGGACTATGCTAACCCCTTCATGTGATGTGTGCTCGTTGTGTAATCTCCACTCAAACCTGAGCTGGAGCCCAGGAGCTGTAACCAGCCCGTTGCAGGTTTTCTGACTCTATTCCTGACGGACATGCAGTAATCATCAAAATGAGAGCAAGTTCTCCCTTGATCCAGCCCTTTTGAGTATTTAGATAATGGATCATGGAGCAGATCCTCAGCTGGTGTAAACTAGAATAGCCCCATTGGTTTCACCAGCTGAGGATCTGAGCTATGGAGCTGGCAAGCGTTCTTCTATGGAGTGTGTGTGTGTGGGCGTGTATGGGCAGAGAATCGTTGTGTCTTGCTTTCTTGCACAGACATAGCTTGTGGTTCTTCCCAAGATCTCAAAGCTTTTCCTGACTCAGCCTGCTCTCCTTCAAGCTCCACAAAACTAGACTTCTGTGAAACTTTAAAAAAAAACAAAAAACACCCAAGCGAAGATAAGGAATAGCACTCAGGACAGAATTTCCAAGCCAACAACCTTCACCTGAGAGCTTGAAAACTGTAAGCCGAGAGGAAGTGACAGAGAATAAGGGAAAGAAAATCGCTGTAAAACAAAAACTTTGCTCTAGCTCTGTTTTTATTTGAGTCCTTGTCAGAGCGAATCAGTGCAGCTCAGCGGGGTCTCCTGGAGGGCAGCCCGCTTGGCAAATGCCTGTCTCCACGCACCTAATGCCAGTCTGAATAGACAGGATTCCATTAGGGAAGTGAAGGCCTTGTTCATGGGAGGTAAACAGCACTTTATTCTGCTATGTATTTTATGTTGTTGTGATCCAGGGAGGGAGAAAAGCTGGTTTAGAAGCTTATTTGTTAGAGATGCATCTTTTAAAAGAATATTCTGCCCAGTCCTGCAACCCTTATCCACTGGTATCATCCCACTGAACTCAGTAAGGGTTGCAGAATTGGGTCCACTGTCATGTATGTTTACATTCAGATCTATGTGTATTGAGCTTTCCTAGATGTCTCAGTTACAGGTGGGCCGTGACTAGGTAGCATTTCCACCGTATACCAAAAGACCGGTCCTATACTCCGTGCGGGTTAAAAACTCACCCCCTTAACAATATAAACTCCAGCCTGAGTTTGTTCCTCGGGACGGACTGTCCCTAGGGTTCCTCCATCAGGACTGCTCAGCCCTTAGACTCTCTGCTGAAATAGATGCTCCCACCTCCTTTACAGCTAGGATGGAGTTAACAAGACACGGCAGTCATCAGAGGTTAGCAGGAATCAAATGACTCTTCCCTAGCGGGCTTCCAGCAGCTGCTGGTGGGGTCGATCACCAGAAGAACCCAGGTCTATTGTTTTCTGGGGACGAGAGCAGAAGCGTCTCCCCCAAACTCCCTCAAATATTGTGGCAGAATCTGCATTTAACCAACCCTGGATTTCATTTTACAAAACCCACACTTGACTGGTGAGGGTTTTTTTAATACTAAAGCCACCCCAGACGGGACAAAACGGATTATTTTTTTCCCCACCACTCCTTCTCCCTGAACTGCGATGGTCCAGAGTGGGCAGGGTTCTATGGCCTTCAATTTGCAGGAGGTCAGACTAGAGGATCATGATCGTCCCTTCTGGCCTTAACATCTATAAGCGGGTCCCAGATCTGAACCACCCCTGGTTTGGGTTTTGAAAATGGCCAATGAGGCTTTGAAAAACCAAGCCCAGGCTCCTCAGCCCATCTCTGGACTGATGCTCGATCTCAACATAGTGATGGGGCAGGTGGGAGGGTCAGAAAGGAAGTTGCCCCTGTGCAGTACTGCACATGGGGCTACAAGCATTAGTGGGAGTGAGGTGAGATGATTTGCCTTCCTAGGAAGCATTAGGTTCTGGCCATTTCCCCAAGGCCTGATCCCGTACGGCATATTGCCTAATTCCTAACATGTACCAGTGTAAAAGAATAATTGTGAATGCAAATCTCTTTCTAGCATTTCCCCCTCTTTCCCAGGAGTTCCTTTTTGGCATTAAGAAAACTTCCAAACCTAACAACACTTCCAAAAGGCAAACATCAGGTGAGTTGCTGAAGGTATTTTAAGTGTAATCCTTTGGGTAGTGTATTGCTGTCAGTAAGCAGTCATAACCCCGTTAACATCAATAGAAATGAGGCATTCACACTGAAAGAACACCACCACCCCTGCTCTTAAAGGTGGGTTTCTTTTTTTACTTTGCATCAGTGTTTGTGAAGCAAGACTCTGGATTTCATCCACATTTCCTCTGATGAAAGTTTCCTTGTCTGAGAGGTCTGCTGGCGTGCAGTAATTGTTGAGCAGGGCTCTTTAGAATCTAATTTACAATGAAACAAATTCAAACAATATGCAAAAGTAAAATTAAAAAGTGTATCAATTAACATACAAAAGTAGAGCTACACCGCGCGTTCAGCCTAACAACTCCTCTGAGGTTGGAGCAGCCTATAGATGGGGAAACAATGCGAGGCATGCAAAGCTAACAACTCCTTGGGGGGTAAAGCTAGGAAAATTAACTCAGGGATCCTATTAGAGATCCAAAAGCAAACAAGGTTTATTACACTTAAAGCTCATATTGAACCCGGGGTGAAGCACAAACCTTTCAAATATTCATTGTAAACTCATCTGGGCTTCAGAAAGATCTTGCTTTTGAATTTCTACAGCATGCAGGTTGGATGAGCAGACTGTGTCATCCAAACGTATGTCAACCTGTTATTATTTTATTCCTATTGCAGTAGCATCTAATGCCCCTGCTGAGATTGGGCCCTCATTATGCTAGGTACTGTACACACCATGGGATAATTCCTGCCCCAAATATGTTTGCCTGGGCAAATTTATACACTTCATGCTAGCCTCATAAAACTGGAATTAAGTCTTCTTTCGAAAGAAACTTGCCCTTGGAAAGTCTGTATCTGAGACAAAGATTAGCGTAGCATTGAGCTGTCACTGATTTGACCCTGTATTCAAGTTAACTGTTCCCTTGGTGTACATTTTAGCATAAAACCCTGTACATATCTGATCTAAACCTTGGTACAGGCGCCATCACTCCTGCGACCTAACTGCTAGGTTAACTTGTATTTGTGGAAGAGTTTGGTCTGAATAGACCAGACAAAGTAGAGGAAGAAGGTGGAGTATTATTAGCCCCGGTTTACAGGTGGGGGATTGCGGCACAGAGGGATGAAATGATTGGCTCAAGGTCATACAGGGAGTCTGTGCCAGACCCAGGAAGTGAACCTAGATCTACTGATTCCCAGTCCAGTGCCTTCAGCATGAGGCCAGTCTTCTTCACAGACAGCCTGGCTCGGCACAGTCAAGTGGAACTACTCACGTGTGCTACCTAGCTTAGATATGTGACGTCCATTACCACAAAATTTATCATCAGAACCCCCCTGTGAGGTATGGCAGTGCTGTCATCCCCATTGTAGACGGGGAACTGAGATACCAAGAGGCTAAGGGTGGGATCCATGAAGGGACTTAGGTGCTACAACGTTGAGCATCATACTGGCTAACTTGTAGGTGTCTAGAAAATCGCCGGAACCCACCGCAATCCCTAGGCTCCCTGTACAATGCATGGGGGCCGAGAGGTGCCTAAGAATGCAATCCACAAAAGCCAGCACACTAGGCGGGGAGCCGCCTAAGCTAGCTAATGGGAGATGCTGGGGCGTGTGCTAAGCCGCGCCCGCTTTTGGAGGTAGGTGCAAAGCCCCGGCTGCAGGGTGGTGCCCAGCTCTGCTTAGTGATCCATGGTGCCTAAGCTGCTTTTTGAGGGAACGAATTAGGTGCCTGCCTCTTTCCACCCCAAAAGGCTGCAGGAGGAAGAAGGTAGTGCCCAGGTTAGAATACTTGCCTAGGAAGTGGGAGATCAAGGTTCAATCCTCCCCCTCTGCAGGAGTAGGAGAAAGGATTTGAAGTGGCATCTGCCACCTCTCCCAAGTATGCTCTAACCACCGAGCTATGGGATAGTCAGATGTGGGGCTTCTGCAGTCCCTACCGAGTCATTCCCATTCTCTCTTACTGGCTGAGTAACTGTAAGTATTTCTTCACAAAGGAATAGTCATTGCAGTCACAGTGTGCATGCCAAGAGGCAGGAACATTAGTTGCCTATGGAAGTTTTACTCCCAAAAACGTATGTGATGGGTGAGGTTTGCACCGAAGGGATCAGCAGGAGTTTTGCGGATCACAGTGGAGACAAAATTGGGACTGATGCATCTTTTCTAAGTGACTTGCCCCAGGTCACACAGTAAGTCTGTGTCAGAGCATGGATTTGAACCCAGGTCTCTTTCTAGTATACTTCCCCAACCACCGGATCATCCTTTCTCTCTAAGGAAATGTTTCGGTGCTTTGTTGTACAGAAATGGGCTTAATCCCACCTGCACTGAGCCTATGAATAAATGTTCAGCCACATCAGGGCCTAAGACTTTATTGTAAGCAAGGATCACTTTGATGTATAGTTTATTGTATAGAGATACAAATACATTCATGCATTCTACCATATCCCATTCGATACCACGAGTATTTTTGTTTTGCTGATATTTCTGTTATAAAAATTGTTAGGAATCCAAAATGTTTCTTCAATAGCCCTTGCATAGGTTTAGTATGCTAGGGATGTTGCTACTAGGGAAACATATCATTTTAGTTTTTAATTATACTTCACTTGAAGGTGAAAGTGATGTTCTCTGAAGCCTTATCATCTCAGGCCGTTCTGTCAGCAGTGTTCATAAGTCATGCAAGAGTGAGCCAGGTCAGTACCTAGGTAAGAGAACCCAGAGAGTCTTCAAGGAAGTGGTTGGTGTTTCAGTAGGGCATGCTTTTCTCCAGGAGTTAATGCTCATCCAACATTCACCACAGGGGTCTCTATGTTGTTGGAGATGAGATGTCAAATTTAGATCCTAAATGTAGATCAGCCATCAGTCCATTCCATGGTGGCTGGATCCAGGCTGGGACTTAAGGAGACTCGGGATGATTACTAAGCAGCACAGGCTCTGACAGTCATTCTGGGAGCAAGTGAGCCAGGGAGGATAAGGTCTGTCTGTCCAGAAACCTCAATGGAGAATCCCCCTTAGACTAATCACAGCTGAGACCTTCCTCTTCTCTAACATGACAGACACGACACTTATGATAATTAATGATCTGGTGACATTTTTGGCAAGGGTAGGCGGTGTTGATATTGATGGCCTAGCCGAATTTCTAGTAGGGAAATTCAAATATTTCCCTTATTGTTTCAATTCAAGAAGTAAATTGTTCCTTTACCTTTTCATGATCTGTTTTGTTGTGTGGTGGGTGCAGAAACTGTGACTGTATTCCACTCCAGAGGTGAATGAAATTCATTCGTTGGGCAAAGTCATCCTTATATAGAGAATTTGCAATGTGCTTTGGGATCTATCTGGATGAAAGGCATGACATGTAACCTCTTGTTATTAATATCATTCATCATGGTGCAATAGATATTTTTTCCCTGGATGAATTATTGGCAAAGAAGGCTTTCCATATGTTAAGAAAATCAGCAAATAGTAGTTTCCTTAGAGCAGTATTCTATCCACACATTAGTTAGCAAATATGACACCTGACTTGCTCGTGATTGTCTTTTATCAAAGGAATTTTCCGTAATCGGTAGGATATGGTCTTGCCTTTAACAGGGGATGCTCTGTAGAGAATCTGTGTGAGACACCTTGTCTAGAAGGAGCTGTGTCCAGGAGATTAAAAAAAGGGGAGCTGCAGAGGGAAGTCTTTGGACCAAAGGAGTTGTCCATGGTGCTGAGAGATGGAACATTCTGCTCTGACCTATGGCAAATATCCACAGTAGTTTGCAAACAGGGAACTACACGCTGTGGACAATGGAGCTGTCTGTGGACCATTGGGAGTGGTGACACTGTCAATATTACCAGTGGCAGCGTTCCCATCAATTAACAATAACTAATTCGCTTGTGTTCTGTGTGGTGGGAATGCAAAAGTAAAAAGAGATTCTGAGCTGTCAGGGGCAGGAGAGGAGGGGGTTGGAGCTGAATGCAGTGATGGGATTATGACTGAGGAACAGCATTGAAATTTCACACAAAGCTTTCAGCCCTCATCCACCATGTGAATTCCTGTTGTGCAAGCTCCACAAGTGTACAGGAAAGAGGAGGATGCGGGGCCTGATCCAAACCCCATAGAAATCAATGGGAATCTTCAGCCCCAGGCCTTTGCTATAACCACAACACCCAATTCCATACTGCTATTGCAAAATCCTCCGCCCACACAGGTCTTGAGAAGTTACTAGCAGCTGTTTCTAAATTGAAAGCTGCTTTCTGCAATTTGGCGCATAAAAGTAAGCTTATTCCTCCTCTCTGGTATAAGCGACCTTCTTAGCTAGCGGGAAGAGAGAGTTAGGGAAAGCAAAACATGCCTATTTTACTTAATCTGTAGCAAAAATGCATTCCTTTGAAAACCTCACAACAAACAGAAAATCTGTGCTGCTATAGATCTTGTTACTAAAAAGGAGTCTATCCAAGCAATCTGTCTGCCTGCCTTTCTTGCTGTGTTGGTACTTTTGCTGAAATCATTGAGTCTGCATTTTTCCTCCTCACGCTCAGTACACAGAGTAAATGATGACAGACGCTATCACCTATCAGGTACTTGGACACCGTCTCCCTTTCTCACTGAGTTTGTGGGGGGAATCTGTTTGATTTTGAGTACTGTGAAACAAAAGTCCCTACACGTGAGGCATAGGGAGCACCTGGATTACACACACACACAGGGACATACACACAAGTTTTAAATTGTCAGACTCTCCTCCCTCTCACCTGAGGGGGAGGAGACAAGCAATTTGAGGGCTGTGATCACTCTATTTGTATGTTGCATCCATTTCACACCTACCACCCTTTTTTGTCTTGTCTGTTTTGATCGCAAATTCTTCAGTGCAAGGACTGTCTTGAGTGCATGTCTTTACAGAACCTAGTTCGATGGCGGTCCCAATCCTGTTCTAGATGCTTCTCTTATTAAAAGTAAAAACAAGATGCATGCAGTTTGGACTAGGCACATACAGTGGACTTTGGAGGGCTACAAGACAGAGTATCCTCTAGTTCAGAGCTTTTCAAACCGGGGGGCATGCCCCCTTGGGCAGGTGCAAAATGTATTCTGGGGGCTCACGAGAAGCGTTAGGGGGGGGGAAAACTTACTGCACATATTTTTGCCACAGCAATGAATAATTAGCAAAGCTGATTCCTCCAGACAATTGCAGAGAAATCACACACTTTTTCACAGGTTGGTCAGGGCATAGAGAGCAAATTTCACAGATGTGTTCAAACAGTTGTATATTCCATGCCAACCTTACTCTGTGCTGCTGCTGGTAACGCCACTGCCAGCAGAGCTGGGTGGCTGGAGAGCGGCGGCGGCTGGCCGGGTGCCCAGCTCTAAAGGCAGTGCTGCTGCCAGCAGCAGCACAGAGGTAAGTGGCAATACTGTAAGCCATCTCACTTAAAAATTACATTTATATATAAATGGCTCTGTTTGAATCAGTGACTTACTGATTTTAATATTTAGCAAGAGTTGCATGTTGATTTTTTTATTGGTATATGTACTTGTGTGGCAGGGGAGAGGGCGTAAACTACTTCAGACACAAAGAAGGGGGCTGTGATCAAATATGTTCGAGAACCATTGCTCTAATTATATGAGACAGTGCATAGATGTCTCAAAGGTAAATGCTTTGTTTCCAGCTACCTGACTCATTGGCAGACAGCAGCAGGAATAATGAACTATTGTGCATCATTGGTATAATCTGAATTATTATTGAACTGCTGAGCACAATTAATTGTGAACTGCACCCACCTCCTACCATCACCAGTATTAAAAAAAAACCCTCCTAGCCATATGCCAGGTCATAAATGCCTCTTACCTGTGGGCTAGCAGAATCCTCAGGTAATATCACATTCTAAGTCAAAATAACAACAGACCCTGATATTTTATAGAGAGGACATGTAATGTTGGGACTTCCTTTCTTTCTAGACAGTTTGAAAATGTTTGTTTTTGTTTTAAATTGCTGAACTCTTAAAAAAAAAATTAAAGTCCACAATTCCTTGAAGAGTTCTTGAAACACAGCTGGCTTATACAACAAAAAGGAGCCAATTAATATTGTCATCTAATAAAGTAAAATAATTTTGCAGATAGAAATTAAGGGGGAGATTTTCAAAGTTACAGAGGGCAGTTTGTCACCAATAATCCTCATGACACCCCACGAGGTGGGAAAATATGGGTAAACTGAGGCACAGAGAGGCTCAATGACTTGTCCCCTATAAAACAGCAAGACGATAGCAGAGCTAGAACTGCAGGAACTAGGTGGGGACACATCCCTGATGTAATTTGATGTAGCTCCTTTGAAATCAATTATAGTTAACCATAATGAAGACTCCAGGGATACATGGATTCACACATTAGTTTTAGATAAGTTTTATATTCTAGGAAGGGCTGGTATCATCCCCTGTAGTTAAAGTTGTCCAAAACTTGCCATTATAAGACCCTGGTTTCAGTTGCTTACACTGTGTTAGACTTTAACCATTTGGGCTGAACTTTTCCATGTTGAGTGTCTTGAGGCAGAATTTTGTTTTTGGAAAGTTTTGACCAAAATAGTTCAGCCATTTCTGAGGATGAGGCTAGGGGGAAATAACTTGTTTGGGATTGTTAAAAAAAATTCTGGTGAGAATTTTCTTTGAGAAACTCTAGCTCCTGCATGCTTTGGAGCAAGAACTTTGGAATTTGGTGGGGGGTGGGGTGAGGTGGCCTTTGTGTCAGGGAAGTGCCTTTTATTATCCTGGTGGAAATCCACCCACATTGGGCAAAGTTATAAACCTTTGAGAAACCTCAGTTTGCACATGCTCAGTAGATACTTCTTTTGAGTTTAGGACTAAAATTTCCATATATTCTATGCTCACTGAGCACATAGAGATCTGATAAGAAGTCAGGGTGTGGGGGAGAAATGACACTGGATGAACAAAGGGACTGGGCAGGAAAAACTGAGACTGGATAAGAATGGGATAGGGACATAGCAGAATGGTTTAAGCTTGGAGGAAACAGGCAGATGGTGTGACCAATAGAGCACATACCTGTCCAGAGTCTGGACTGGAACCCAAGATTCCTGAGTCTCACCATTCCTCAGTGGTCATCAAATATAAGAGAAACCCCCTGGCAAAATGTCTCACCCCCCCCCCCTTCTAGTGCTGGTCTGCACAGAAGATGACAGCCTACTACTGCTATAAGTTTACTCTGTTAACTCAAGTGGCAGAGGTCTGTGTGGTGGATCTAAAGGTTCCAACCCTGCTGCTAACCTATGTGGGGGTCCATATGATGCCACAAGATAGGATTGCTGTTTTTTCAGTTTACTCCCCTCTCTCTTTTTGCAACCTTAATTCAGCTTCCTTGTATATATGCATTAGGATACAGATCTTTGATAACATATCATATAATATATTTTCCACAAGACCCCTGTCTCTTACACTCTCTGTGCCAATCCATAGAAAATATGAGTCTGTTAAACTCCAAGGATGCTTGGAGTTTTAGTTGAAACTGTAGCACAGGGGTCAGCAACCTTTCAGATGTGGTGTGCCAAGTCTTCATTTATTCACTCTAATTTAAGGTTTTGTGTGCCAGTAATACATTTTAACGTTTTTAGAAGGTCTCTTTCTATAATATATAACTAAACTATTGTTGCATGTAAAGTAAATAAGGTTTTTAAAATGTTTAAGAAGCTTCATTTAAAATTAAATTAAAATGCAGAGCCCCCCCAGGACCCGGGCAGTGTGAGTGCCACTGAAAATCAGCTTGTGTGCCGCCTTTGGCACACGTGCCATAGGTTGCCTACCCCTGCTGTAGCAGTTCATGTTTTTAGCTCCGGAGTTCCCATTCATTCCCCAGTTTGTCTGCCAAGATGGCAGCCATGATTTGCATTTCAAAGCCTCTAGTGCAACACATGAATAAGTCCTCCCTGAAACCTGTCTTTCTTTTCCCAGTTCTACTCATTATTCTACAGACACTAGAAAATTTTCTCTGAGGTACCTACAGCCTTGGATAGGTGCCCCTTTGTTTTACTTATTTTTATTTATAAATCTAAATTAATAGTAAATACATACATAACAATATCTATCTATCTATCTATCTATCCATCCTTTCTGCCTGTTGGCATGAAAGTGGCAGCCTTCACTTTACCTCCAAGTCTATTTTCACACAGACATTTCCTTTAACACAGACATTATGTAATAGCGGCCAGAATCTCTGTGATAATGGAATAAATATTCCAACCCTCATGCTGCTGTAATACTTTTCTAGCAGTGCAAGAAAAAGGGTGATGGAGCCTTTCCCTGCCCCCTCAGAGACCCATTGGTGCAATGGCTAATGTCTTCTATGTCCGCCATAAGCTGAGCTTTGTAGCTTGAACCCCTGGGCAAAGGAAGGACCTCACAGTCCTTCTCAGTACATTCAGCTCACGCCACACTACTGTCTGGGCCTCCCTCATTTGGCGATTTATGGGCCATGTCAGTGTAATTTAGTGTCTTAATGCTGCTGGTCAAGGACCATCAACGTCTTCTAAACCTCCGATGTCCTTGGGAGGGAAGGGAAGCAGAACTCACTCAGAGTCAGCTTTCTGGGCAGCAAAGGGACAGTTGCAAAGAACTGAGGGCAGAGGCACCGCACTTCCACAGAAATAAAATGATTTTCCCAGGCTGGCACAACAGCTTAAAAGCAGCACTGCACATAGTGGTGCAAGAGACCCACATTCAGTCACATCCACCTTGGTAGGTCTTTTTATTCCCCAGGGTAGTGAAGCTCAGGTGTGTTGGAGAACAGGCATGCTTATAAACTGATGGTAGCCTTGGCATTGTCCAAAGAAGTAATCTGCTCAATAGCTGGTCATGCTGGACAGAGCATCAATTCCACATCCACACATGGGGAAAGAAATGGAGGAACTGACACCTTTAGTAGCAGCATCTCCACATGGATCTAAAATGTCCATGATCCGATAGGTGGAAGGGCCCTGCTTTAAAAGGAAATAATCCCTTCATCTCCTAAATATCTTAAATTAGCTTTTCTTGTAACCATCTGTAAGAAGGGTGTCGTTGTACAACATACAGACTGAATTGGTATCTGTATTCCTGGCATTTCGTATCTGTATTCCAGAAACGCTGCCATCAGGAACCCTGTTTGATTTTCAGTCCAGCTATTGTAAGGGATGATGATTAGGAGGGAAAAATTGTCCCCAGGTGAGCACAGGGAAAACAATTGGAATTTGATCCAGTCAATGTCTGGAGGAAAACTGTTGCAGGAGGAAATGGAAGGAGCCCCTTGTAAATCTGGTGTGATATCTGAATCCAGGTCTCCCCAGGAATATTACCTACTGGTTAAAGAAAGAGACTAAGAATCAAGACTCCTGGGATCTATTCTCTCTCTGACTTTGACTTGCTCATTGACCTTGGGCAAGTCATTCATGTGCTTCAGATTATCTTATCCCCATTTACAAAATGGGGATAATGTCTAGAATAACATTTTCCTTGTGGGCTTGTTCTAAAGCTCAGGTAATCGATGATTGTAGAGCTCTTTGAGATTTTTTTAGATGACAGGTGGTAATGGAGGACAAAATAGTATTCCCCGGGGGAAACAACTAGCCAAGGACTGGGAATATTAAGAGTGCCAGAATTATTAGAACAGCAAGATCACAGGTCAATGATAAGACCTTATTAAAATAAAATAAAAAGTATATGGAGATATACTGATCTCATAGAACTGGAAGGGATCTTGAAAGGTCATTGAGTCCAGTCCCCTGCCTTTGCAGCAGGACCAAGTACTGTCCCTGACAGTTTTGTTTCCCCCCATTCCTAAATGGCCCCCTCAAGGATCAAAGTCACAATTTGGGATTCAGCAGGCCAGTGCTCAAACCACTGTTTGAGGAACTAAACTGTTCCTCCCCCTGTTTAGTTAGGAAGAATAATAGTAATACTTGGCACTTCCATAGCGTCTTTCATCTATAAATCTGTGATTTTCAGTGAAGGGTAAATATTCCTGAGGCACAGAGATGTTAAGGGACTTGCCTTATGTCACACAAGCAAGCCCATGGCAGAATCAGGACCAAAGTTCTGGTAGTCCTAAACTCAGCCCCCTGCTCTAACCACCAGACAACAGTGCTTTCCATTGAGAAATGCCATGATCTTCAACTCCCAATTGACTAAGAGTTGTTCCTACCCGACTGCTGCTGAAGAATTCAGTCCTGAATTCTCACTTACAGTTCTCATCACACTGCTCTGGCGATATACCAGGACCTGAAAGTGGATTTAGATTACATTGCACTGAATGAGAAGTGCAAAGGGACATTAACGTAACTGAAAACCAGGCCCTCAGACTCCTGCTAATGTAAAATCAATAGACCTCTGGGCCACTTTAGCTCCCTTCTCCTCTATTTAAATAAAACAGCACTGCATTCTAGCCCTCATCCTGGGCCTGTCTTGTCTGTTTAGATTGCATTCTCTTTATGGCATGGGACAATCTCCTATCTGTCTTTGTACAGCTCCTAGCACAATGGGCCCCCGTTCTAGATTGGTCTGTTGGCATTACTGTCATAAACGTGATTAATAAATATGATGGCACATTGTAGCTTTTCCTAATCTATGCAGAAACACATTTTGTTTGTAAAATCCTTTTTTCCCCCTCAGCCCCTGTTCGCAGTGTGCTTTGTACATTTCTGATGAGGGGCACTCAAGTCCACTCCCCATTTGCCTGGTGTTCCCTGCTCCTCCTTTGTTGGCTTTTTGCAGGGCAAGGACACTCACTCACATCACTAGTTTGGAAACCAGACTTCTCAAGCAGAAAAACCCTGCCTTTGAAATTCTAGGTGCGGCCGGAGTAAGTTACTTTTTTTCTCTCTCCCCAATGAGAAAATCTCAAGGAAAGGAGCTAGAAGCATTTTATCTTGCTGATAGGAGAATATTAAAAGCACAGGAGGACACCTTGCACATGTATAACCTTTGCCGGTTCCGTGAATCCAGAGAGAGGCAATAGATAAAGTGCCAGAGCCTTTGTCCTATTAGATGGCCCTGTTTACTCTAGTGTGCAGGCCTGGTGAGGTGTTTAATGACTTTTCATATCACCATGGGGACACTGAGACGGGAGGGGCATTCATTTCCAGCATTCTCGCTTCCTCTTTCTCGCTCCTTCTTTTCTGTCTAGCTCTCTCTTTTTCTTTTGTGCTGCCCAATTGCCCCTGTCTGCACGTAAATGTTGTTACATGACCTCACGGTCTATTTCTTGTTGGGCTCGCACGTGCACGCCCCATCCCTGGGATAATGACGCGGGCACCAGTTCATTAAGCAGAAGAGACACATCTGTCTGTCTGTTAGTGGGGGAGGGTTCAGAGACAGCTCCCTGCCAGCTGCTGCTGTTACCTTCTGATCCAGATGCAAAAAGAGTAGATACACAGGCACACCCTGAACTTCCTCTCAGAATTACGTTTCTGAGTCAAGCATCGCCCCACTATAGCAGTAGTTCATAGAATCATAGAATATCAGGGTTGGAAGGGACCTCAGGAGGGCATCTAGTCCAACCCCCTGCTCGAAGCAGGACCAATTCCCAACTAAATCATCCCAGCCAGGGCTTTGTCAAGCCTGACCTTAAAAACCTTAAAAACCTCTAAGGAAGGAGATTTCCACCATCTCCTTAGGTAACCCATTCAGTGCTTCACCACCCTCCTAGTGAAAAAGTTTTTCCCAACTCCTCCCCCTCCCTCCCAGTGCCTCCTGCACACCGGGGAACAGCTGTTCAGCAGCATGCAGGAGGTGCTGGGAGGGGGCGGATAGAGGTGGGGAAGAGAAGGGGTGGAGTGGGGGCGAGAAGAGGTGGGGCAGGGTGGGGCTTTGGGGGAAGGGGTGGGGCCAGGAGCTGAGCAGGGTTTGAGCACCCCTGGGGGAAATTAGAAGCCGGCTTGGTGGTCCGTGAAACATTTAAAATCAAAATGGGGTCCTCGGGTTGCTAACGTTTGAGAACCGCTGCACTATAGGACAAGCCACACCTTTTGGGACCTGTCCATGGGTGTGCGCTAAGGATGCGCTCAGCCTCCCCGGTGCACCTGTTATCCTATGCACGCAGAGGTTCAGTAGGATGTGTACACCATCCCCCTGGGCGGATCATTGGCAACAGGGATTGAACCCTAGGGCCTCTTGTTCTAAATGAAAGAGCCTCTCCTGCCTGAGACAAAAGGTCCAGCTCTTAGCTCGAGGCTCTAGCAAACTCTGTGGTCCAGCCATGTAGGGGACAAAGCCACACTAAGTAAGGGTGGGTTACAGTACCACGCAGGAGGGCCTTCTTATCAAACCCCAAATGACATAGCTGGGAGTGTGCCAGAGACCACTAGCCAAACACAGCCCATGTAAAACGTGCCAATGGGAGGTCAGTGGCAGGGCGCAATGATCATTATAAAATGGCAGCCTCCACATGGCTCAGAGGAGCACAGGCCAACATGCAGCCAACAGGGATGAGGAGATGAGTGTTTGGGAGGAAGCGGAGAGAGGGAACGCACCAGAGAGCTACATATGAGACCTCCTTTTGAAGGATGTATGCCAAATTCAGCAGTGGGAGCTAAAATACTACCAGGATGGTCAGCAAAGGAATGGAAGTGGCTTTTGTAGTTCAAGCTTCACCAAGTTCGTGTCCAGGGAATCTGCAAAATGGATGCAATTCAACCCCAAGTGGGCAGAAGGCAGAGGGTGTGAAATGTGGCAAGGGAACTTTATCTTATACCGTTCCACAGGTTGTTTCCCATCTACATCCCCTTCTTTGTGCAAGGTGACATGTGTTTGCACAGCCACTGAAAACCAAATCGGTGCTGGCTCTGCTTCATTCCAGTGCAGGCTCTGTCCCCCGGGTACCACTGTGAAAAAAATGGGAACAGAAATTCAAACTAAAATACATATATCCTCTTTCCTTCATGCTTCCCATACAGCACCTGACAACGATGGGGTGGGCTGCTTGAGAATAGCTATGCCGTGGGGTGCAACTAGGTAGAGGGAGGCAATGGTAGGACATGCATAGGGGAGACAGGGAAAAGTTGAATTAATTCTTTTGTTCTGCCTTTTAGGTTGCTTCATGCTAGACTGTTTCTCTTTGACAAAGGAGGTCTCTGCATGGAATGACTTTGGGCTTCAAGTACTTTGGGAATGGCAGGGTGGTTTGGTGGATAGGGCATGGGAGTGGGAGTTGGAAGACCTAGGTTTTATTCCTTGGGGAAGTCACTTCTGTTTCCCCTTCTACCCTTTGTCTCTCTTGCCTATTTAGACTGTGAGCATTTTGTGGCCGGGACTGAGTTCTCCCTGTATTTGTACAGTGCCTAGCGCAGTGGGGCCCTGAGCTTAGCTGAGGGCACTGTAATACAAATAATCTTTGACCATGTGATGGAAGTGGTTCCTTTCTCCCACCAACCCTCTCCATCCTCAACCCACACAAGCAAAACACAGGCACCCCTAAACATGAGCCAAAGTCATCTTTGGCTAACTCCATTGAACCCGGTGTTGTTTTCTCAGGGAAAAAACTGGCCTAACGTGCATGTAGAAACTCCAGATATTAATTGTCTGCCTTCCAGCTTTGTCTTATACGTGCACTCTGCTTTGAGGTGACACCGTTGTACTTTTTGATGATGTGGGGGGCAAAATGGACCTACATTTCTGCATATGCCATGGCAGGACAGAATAACAGGTATTGCTGGATCAGTGAGCAAGTCTAATTACCTAGGCAAGGTATGACCAGCTAACAGAGCCTCTTAGTGGTTTCACTACCACAGCTTAGCCCTGATAAAGTGCTCTACATCCTCCGAGTGCTTTATAAACAGTAATTGATCAGGTGTAAAATGGCATCTGCTTAGCTCCTGTCCTGTGGTGCTGCCCCATGACAGCAGTGACCTATTAAAAATCTGTGCCTGCAGTAAAGCCTCAGTGATTTCACTTAGTACAGTATGTGTCCACCTGTGACAAGCCTGGAATAATAAGTCCTTGCCTGACAGGAACTTTTCCAGGCATGGTCCCTGGCTCAGAGAAGAGAGGGGAAGGAAATTGGTATTCTCTTGATTATCCAGGGCCTGGAAGTGTGCACTTTCCATCTCCAGGTTCTGGTTACACTCCAACCCAGATGTTCTGACATGTGCCATGTTGATTTCTAGTCAATAACCTCAGCCCTGGATCAAACTCCACTGAAGTCAGTTGAAGGACTCCCATTGTCCTCAATGGACTTTGAATACAGAGACATAAGAACATGAGAATGGCAATATTGGGTCAGACCAATAGTCCATCTAGCCCAGTATCCTGTATTTTGACAGTGGCCACTGCCAGGTGCTTCAGAGAGACTGATTAGAACAGGGAAATTGAGTGATTCATCTCCTGTCATCCAGTCCCAGCATCTGGCAATCAGAGGTTTAGGGAAACCCAGAGCATGGGATTGCATCCCTGACCGTCTTGGCTAATAGCCATTGATGGACCTATCCGCCATGAATGTATCTAATCCTTTTTTAATAACATTATGGTTTTGGCCTTCACAACATCCCTTGGCAAAGAGTTCCACAGGTTGACTGCATTGTGTGAAGAAGCACTTCCTTTGTTTTAAAACTGCTGCCTATTAATTTCATCGGGTGACCCCTGGTACTTGTGTTAGGAGAAGGAGTAAATAACACTTCCTTATTCACTTTCTCCACACCCATCATGATTTTATAGATCTCTATCATATCCCCCCTTAGACTTCTCTTTTCCAAGATGAGCAATCCCAGTCTTTTAAATCTCTCTTCATATAGCTGTTCCATATGCCTAATCATTTCTGTTGTCTTTCTCTGTACCATTTCCAACTATAATCTGCCCTTTTTTTTTTTTTAGATGGGGTAACTAGAGTTTCATGCAGTATTCAAGGGGTGGGTGTACCATGGATTTATATAGTGGCATTATGATATTTACTCTGTTATTAACTCTCCCTTCCATTGCTCCAGGCTGCCCTGCTTGGCCCCTCCCTACCAAAGGCTCTGCCTTGTGATCTAAAGCTGTTCCTGGAACACTGGTGATTTTCAAACATATGAAACAAGCATCCGATGAGCACATCACAGCGAGCACACACATGCATATACGCAACCTGGAGCGGTATTCCAGAGCTATTCTGCATAGATAGGGCCGTACCAAATTCATAGTCCATTTTGGTCAATTTCACAGTCAGAGTATTTTAAAAATAATATTTTTCATAATTTTAGCTATTTAAATCTGAAATTTCATGGTGTTGTAATTGTAGGGATCCTGACCCAAAGGGGAGTTGGGGGGGGGGGGGGGTTTGCAAGGTTATTGTGTGTGTGGAGGGGTTGCAGGACAGCTACTTTTACTTCTGCGCTGCTGCTGGCAGCGGCGCTGCCTTCAGAGCTGCACAGCTGGAGAGCGGCGGCTGCTGGCCAGGAGCCCAGATCTGAAGGCAAAGCCGCCGCCAGCAGCAGCACAGAAGTAAGGATGGCACTGTACGGTATTGCCACCCTTACTTCTGTGCTGCTGCCTACAGAACTGTGCCCTCAATCAGCAGCTGCCATGCTCTGGCCACCCACCTCTGAAAGGATCGCCTGGTATGGTATTGCCATGCTTACTTCTGCACGGCTGTTGGTGGGACGCTGCTTTCAGAGCTGGGTGCCCGGCCAACAGCCACCACTCTGCAGCTGCCCAGCTCTGAAGGCAGTGCAAAAGTAAGGGTGGCAATATCATGACCCTCCTAAAATAACCTTGCGATCCCCCTGCAACTCCCTTTTGGGTCAGGACCCCCAATTTGAGAAACGCTGTTCTCTCCCGTGAAATATGTATAGTATTGGGTAAAAGCACACAAAAGTCCAGATTTCATGGGGGGAGACCAGATTTCATGGTCCGTGACGCGTTTTTCATGGCTGTGAATTTGGTAGGGCCCTATGCATAGACATTACAGCTAGCCAGGGCACACATGCATACACCCAGATTTGTGGAGATGAGCTGATTCTACCAGGTAGGAAAATTGCCCTCACAAGCGGCACTCCAGTAGTAAAGGGATGAGAGAATGCAGTTCAAACAGATCACCCAGGAGGATACAACTTCCAGCAGGTCACCTTGGGGTTACACACAGTTGTGAGAGCTGCAAAACCAAGGTTTAGAATAGATATACTGGCAGCCTTTACAATAGATGGCACTCCGGCTGCAACAGTCTCACATTTCTATAATATCTTTCATCCTAAAGGATCCTCACACACACACACACAGTATTGGACGGAGGCTGGCAGCCACACACCGCATATTACATAAGAACTGTTATGGGGAGAGCAGAGTGAACTTTTTTATACACAACTTTTTTGGGGTGAAAAATTCAGATTTGGCTACACCAAAATATTGCTTGAAAATGTGTTGATTTCACCAAATTTTTCGGTTTGAATAAAACCTTTAAGAAAATTCTGAACAAAAAATCAAAACAGCCAGTTTCACCATTTTTGCAATAACGTGTTTTGATTTTTTGGTTTGAAACAGTTTTTTGTTTCAAAATTTCCTTTAATTATACTTAAAAAAAATCCAGATACATTTAAAATACTGCTGAGGGGGGGTGGGGGCCAACAGCTCCAGCTGCTGGGCAGCAACTGTTCCGGCGGCCCCAGGACCGCTGCTGCGGGCCGCCGACATCAGCTGCTCACAGGGACTGTCGCTGGGGTCCTCTGACAGGGGCTGCTCTGGCTTCCCTCAGGACCGCTGCTCGGGTGGTCCCTGGGGCCAGCTGCCCGGGGCTGCTCCAGCAGCAGCTGGTGTGGCTGGCCCCGGGGCATGACTTCAGTGACAAACACGGGTCCCTAGTCATCACCAATGAAGAGATCCAAGAAATCAGCCACCAACCGCTCATTTCCACTAGAATCAGAAGGAAGCGCTGGACATATCTGGGGCATGTACTCCAGGTTCCAACACACAGACACTGTCAAGTGGAAACCAACTGGTGTGAGGAAATGAGGGCAGCCAAGAGAAACGTGAAGAACCCTCAGAATGGAGGAGACCCCACAGAGCACATGGAAGCAGCAGGAAATAGCAGAGAGGAATGGAAGAGACTGGCTCTTGTGCCTTAACACGGGCATGGGAACATCCAAGAGAGCCAAATATACTGCATGAACATGGCAGTCAGTTCATCTTCTTCGGAAAGATAAGCGAGTACTGTGATCCTGCCAGGATTTGAGCTGGGGGCAATGAGACAGTAGAAATGGAATGCTGTTTGAGAGAAGTTTTCTGATTCTCCACCTGCCACAAACCAAAGCATCCTTCTTCTTGAGACATAGGAATTGCTGTATTGGATCGGAAATGTGGTTCATCAAGGCCTGATCTTGCTCTCATTTAAATTAATGGGGGAAATGTCAGGCCAATGGTCCAGTATCCAGTCTTGGACAGTGGCTAGTACCAGATGTTTCAGAGTACAGCAGTCAAAACATTTCCGACAGAAATGTTGGAAAGCAGTTCAGCTGAAATCTAAACATTTCACGTGAATGTGTTGATTTCAATGAAATTTTCAATGGGAAAAAGCTGGAGGGAATTGTTTTTGACTTTCTCATTTTGTTTCAATAACGTTGAAACATTTTGATAATGTAAAAATGTTTTGTTTCAACTTTCCTGTTTTGAGTATTTTCATTTTGACTTTCATATTACAGGGAATATTCATTTAATATATTTGAGTGCAAAATTATATTTAATGTTAAATATTATACTTAATATGTTGTTATGTTATAATATTTTGACATATCAAAATGAAACAATACAACACCTATGTTTCAGTAGTCCTGAACTGACATTTTTTGGAATTTTCATTCCACAGGAAATTTTGGAACTTTGGCTTTTCTTTCTGATTGGGACTAAACACTTGAAATGTTAATTTTCCATGGAACTGAATTCCATTTTCTGACCAGCTGTATTTCAGATGTTCTGTTCAGATGAGTATTCTGGAATAACCTGTTCAATAAGTTAGAGATTGATAGAAATTTAATTGTTGTCCTTCTGCAAACATAAAGGACAGGATGAGGCTATGGGGTGTGTGCGCGGAGACAAATATATGTATATGTAATTCTCATTGTTGTTTGTTTAAACTTGTGCCTTGATGCTCCATGGTGGGGTTGGAACCCCGTTATGCTAGGCACTGCACATACACAGGGCAATAGACATTCCCTGACCCCAATAACTTGCAATCGAAATAGACAAGCCAGACAAAGCTTGGAAGAAAGGAAGGATCTTTATGCCTTGTTTACAGCAACAGAACTGAGGCACAGAGTGATAAACTGACTTGCCCAAAGTCACAAAGGGCAGAACCAAGGACTGACCCTACCTCACCTGAATTGTCATTCGGCTTCTTAACCACAAGACCAACCTTCCTCTACACCTGTCTTCATTATATAAATTATATTTAGAGACTGCTGCTCTTGCTGTCAAAACAACGTCTTCAAGTGGATTTGCTCCTTTGACTGGAGAATTGCAAAAGTCGGCCGTTATTTTCAATGCTCCGTTTTTATGGCAACTTGTCAGACAGTGTATTGCATTACACAGTGACAGAGAAAGCTGCAAGCCATCCACCTCTAAGAATAACCACACAGCACAAAATTCTATCAGGATTTCCTGGAAAAGAGCAAGGACATTACCTGCTGCTGTGCTTTGTAGATGCGAACTGTGCATTTGTCAACAGGCTGAGCTTACGTTACTCAACTGGCTAAGATGCAGAAAGACGTACATCCTTGGGTTTGTGAATACGCTGGATACACAGCCTGAAAGGCCTGAGTCAAAGAAAAACTCACTTCCACATACATGAAATTAATGCCAGAAAGTATTAGTCAAAAAATGGGTCTGACCTGCAAGAGATGGGTGGTAGAATTTAGTAACCAGTAGCAAAGTCAGGAGAATTCTGCCCTCAGTTACTCTGTCGGAGAAAAAGGCCTCTAGTAATGAAATAATAATTAATTCACTTACTGAGTTATGTATGTGCTTTATTTATGGGTGTTCTCTTTACTTATACATATTTGTATTACATGCCTTAATATTTAAAATGCACTAAGGGCATGTAAGGCATAATTGCACAGTCCTAGTGCTGCTCAGATACAGTGCTACAACTGTATGGAAAAACACCAAGCAGCCTGATTTCATACAGGGCCTGATTCTGATATGCTCACTCCCGCTGAGTAGTAACGTATTTCACCAGTAATCAATTTCAATGAGGCCATTGATGGAGCAAGGTACCGCTTGGCATGACAACAGAACAAAATCTGGCCCAAAGCAAGACTTGTGATCTGAGCCCACAATCACAGATGCATTCTGAAGAATCACCAACCCGAAGCATTCAAAAATCATGAGACAGGTGCCCCAAAATCATGGGATTTAACAAAATAATAAATGTTGGGTCCTTCTAATTTGCCCTCTGACTTTTTTTGCTTTTAAGAGTCACATTTTCAAGCTTTTCCCTGTAATCATGAAGGCTAGAAACATTGCTATTTTATCTTTTCAAATTAGGGTGACCAGATAGTAAGTGTGAAAAATCGGGATGGGGGTGGGGGGTAATTGCCACCTATAAGAAAAAGCCCCAAATATCAAGACTGTCCCTATAACATTGGGACATCTGGGCACCCTATTTCAAATGGAAGCTGAGATTCTCAGCTAATCACAGGGCTGCAGGAGCCGGGGCTTTAAGAAAAACTTCAAGTCACAAGACTTCCGATGAAATCATAAGAGCAGGCCACTTTTGCATGAGCACTTGCCAAATATGTGTGCATGAATGAGGGATTTGTTTTACACAGATGCTATGAGCATGCATGAGAAAGTAGATGCGCACATGTGCTTGCAAATGTCAAGATGCAAGCAAGACTATGTTTTAACATTTATTTCCCAGGTGGTTTGCAGTCAGGTCTTTGCACCTGCAAACTAGATGGGCAGGACCAATGGTCCAGAAGCTCCACTGAGCAGCAATATGTCCAACAGCAGAAATATTAGTTTGCAAATGTTCCCACAGTGGCTTCTACGAGCTAGAAGCAGAGGCAAGACCTTTTTTCCCTAGCTGGACTCTCCCTCTATCTTGCAGCATTCCTGGTTCAAATCCAGGCCAGGTTTGCAGTGACAAAGAGTGGTTTGAAGTATATTTGGTAGTCTGTGAAATAAGCTAGTGAGTCATAACCCTGTTGCCAGTAGATATGCTGTCACAGAACAGAAGCTGAGGACTGCAAGTGGTATGTGGAATCTGAAGTACCTGCTTTCCCCTGGATATGGTCTCTACAGTTAAAGATTAAGCACCTTAGCAGGTAGGGCTGAGAATTTTTCACAGTGCTATATCCTAGATAGTGTGGTGATTGCTGTGTTATGAATTAGATAATAAACAGACAGACAGACAGAGGACTTTTGTCTCCAAAGCTAGTAATCCAGAATCTTTCAAACTCACAAAATTCCCCTAGGGAAGAATTGTAGGAGAAAACCACAACTTTTCTTATATTTTTGCATAACTACCCCTCTCTCAGCCCTGTGCCCATTTTCACTCCTTTTAATGAATTTACCATTTGTAACTAGGGTGGGTGAAACATTTACCATTGAAACAGTTTTTGATGGCATATGGCTTTGGAACATGGACATTGTTACCAAAAAAAAAAAAGATTTTTGTTTTGTTTTCCAAAAAAAAATAATCATTTTCAGGTTTTTGTTTTTGTTTTGACGAGGACCCACAATATTTGAAGAGAAATTTAGTCAAAACAATGAAAACAAAATTTGTTTTTTTATCATAATTTTTCATCGGGGCAAAACATTGCTTCCCAGAAGCTCTACATTTGTAACAGGAGCAAGTAACTCTGTTGGTGGGAAGGACACTTCAATACATGGTGCAGACACTCTCAAAGTGGATATATTGCCCACTTTTGCCTGAAGATCACTTTCCTAGGACTCAGGTATCAGGGGGTACTGTGATTCCTAGGACTGTGACTCCTGGAGGGATATTACCAGAGAAAAATCTTCCCATCCCAAGTATGGCATCACCCAGCTGGCTTAGGTACATTACAGGTTTATTTTCACTTTCCTCTGAAGCATCAGATAGGGGCCGTGGCTGGACGCAGGATACCAGACATGATGTACCAATGACCTTATTCAGCGTTGCCAATTCTACATTTCCTACCATTCCTCTGCATCCCGCAGCTGCCTGGCAACTATCAATGAACCGTTTCTAACCTCCCCTTCTTCTTATTATTGTTTTTATAAAACAGTAGGTGGGTATGACCGGACTGGTCAAAATGTGGGGGCCAGTGTTTGTAACCATGACAAATGTGGCATGCTGGGAAAGGGGGTAAGGGATGTACTCCTACGCTGGGCTTGTGGCAAAAGAGGAATGCAGCACCTTGGACTCAAAGCACAGCTGAGAGGTTTACTACCTGCGGATTTAGTGGGGGTTGTAAAAGATAATGTATGTGTGTATGAAATGGTAACGCACAGAAATGTGTAAATATAACCAGCGAGCACCCGGCAGGTACACCCAGAGCTGTGACATCCCCACAATCTGGTCTGGCTTTTCCTTTTAGTCCTTTCTTCACCTTTATGCCTGGTCACTCATTTTCTTTTGCTGATCAAAAGTTTCAATCCAGCACACCCCAGTCAAGTCACTCCCCCGCGCACACACACATATACACACACCACGTCCTTACCACTGGGTGTCATTTATCATTCTGTTTGGGGGAAATTAAAAAGCATTTGCTGTGCTAACAATGCAAGCTTTATTGTCTTCCATTTCCATCTAAGGCTATTTATCAGCCTGAATATTTGCAACATGTTTGATAACCTGGGCAGAATGTATTGATCTTGTTGCTGCGAGGATGCGGGGGTGGGAGAGAGGGAGGAAAGGGGGTCAGCTGGCCTGCTCTGGTAACTCTGTGAGCTGCTTGCAGGAGTTGTTTATGTGTTCAGTAGAGGCAGTGGCAAGGTGTGTTTTAAAATGAAATTTCCAGGAGGGCTTCTTTTCAACCTGGCAGAACTGTTACCGTTCTGGTTTCGTGGGGCCGCTTTTGCAAATCCGGCTCAACTACAAATATTCTAAAGGTTTATTTCACCCTCCCCGCTCCAGCCAGAAGGGGTCTGAACATTTGTGTGTGTGTGTGTGTGTGTGTTTTATCTCCAGCCTGGCAGCCGTTTCAAAAGCCAAGTGAATGCTAAACATGAATGCTTAAAAGGTGTTTTTCTGCCCCTCTGGTAAAAGTAATTCAAATGGGAACAAAACAGAAGAGAAGAGAAGAAAGCCGCCCAGTGTGCAAGGGAAACAGAGGTTTGTGCGAAGTAATAGACGTGATGTACCAAAAGCGTTCGCCCAACAGAACAGCTCACACAGAGAGAGAAAAATATATAGGCTGTTTGCACTTAGTCTCTGTTTTTTAGGGTTAAGAGAAGGTGCTAGATTTACAGCCTTGGAGACCGATGGAATCTGATTTTGTTTACACTCTGGCAGCAAAAAGGGAGGGCTTGAAAGTGGGAGTCACTTACATATATGCCCCCCCCCCCCCCGAAGGGCTCTTTATACAGCCAGAGCAGTGTAAAAGAGCCCTTGGTGAAAGGAGAACCAGCCCCACAGCCTCTGTGGGAAAGGACAATGCAAGTTATAACATACTTGTAAACTGTGGCCGGTCCATAAAGAATTGGTTATGCTTGATTCCAAGCCTGACCCAAAACCCACTGAAGTCTGGGAGTCTTTCCACTGAACTCAATGGGTCTGGGGCCCAGCCTTGAAGTTGTTCAGCTTGAGTGGGAGAGGGGTCGGTGTTCTGGGACTGAAAGTCCCAGATTCACACTCTACTAGTGGCCCGTGGGGGAGGTTATTAGACAGACTTTCCCAAGGCCAGCCTGAAGGGACCAATCTGAAGAGTGAAGTGTTGGTTCTGATTCTGGGCCCCATTCAATCTTTGGTTTCTCTCTCCTGAAACAAGGCTCCCAGGTAGGGCTATCTGTGGTGGGACTGGCTTTATGATGTGGACTGAGACTCCTGTTTCTACATGGTCTTCAGCTCATGTGGGCAAGAGTTGAACCAATGGCCTAGAGGTGAAATCCTGTCTCTGTTGAAGTCAAAGGGATTTTTGCCATTGACTTCAATAGGGACAGGATTTCACCTCTAAAGTTAAGGGCTCCCTATAATGGCACCACATTTCTGAGACATCTAGGGTACATTTACTCTATAAGAAAACCCCAGCAGCACTGAGGGTCAGAGCCCGGATCAGCTGACTCGGGCATGCAGGGCGTAAGCTGCGGTGCTAAAAATTGCAATGAAAACATTGGGTCTCAAGCTGGAGCCTGAGCTCTGAGACCCACCCCCCTTTCAGGATTTCAGAGCCATGGCCCCAGCCCAAGCCCAAACATCTACACTGAAACTTTGAGCCCTGGGAGCCCGAGTTAGCTGACCCAGGCCAGCTGCGGCTCTGCTGTGGATCTTTTATTGCCGTGTAGATGTACGCATAATCTGTACAATCCCCTAAAATAGATGATTTCTAGCTATGAAGGGCCTCTCGTGTCATTTATGAGATGAATTCCAGCTCTGGGGCAATTGTAAAACATTATGGCCCAGACGGCATGAGAAGATGGAAGAAGACGGGGACAGCGAAGGTGCCTCTAAGCCCGTTGTGTGGATACTCAGGTCAAGAGGCCAGCAGGCACCAACCCTGTCTGTGGCGCAAGCTGAGCTGCTATCTCTTATACTGGTTGCAAATGGCCTGAAGGATCTATTGTAGCAGCCGGAGCTTGCTGGAGATTTCGGCCACCTCAGTCAGGCTCCCCCTTCCCCAGATACACCCCTGAGAGAGAGCCCAGAGGATTTTCTTACATAAGCAAGCAAGGCTCTGTCTGACCCATTTCAGACAGGATTATGGCTGCTTTTCCCTGCCAGAGCATTGCAAAGTGACCAGATGGCACTGGAGAATCAGGCCCTACACATTTGATGAAAGCACTTCCCCCTCCCATCCAATTTCTTATGCTATTATTGGCACAGAGAAGATTTCATGTTCCCAGAACCGGGTTCTTGCTGGCACCCTGGCGGCTCTCCCACCCCCCTCCCCAACATTTGATCTCCCCACCATCTGAATGAGGAGTTCAGGCTCCAGGCGAGCCACCCCCTGCCCATTATTAGGGCATTTGTATTCGGGGGGCAGCAGGGAGGGTGTTAGGTTTTGTATTTATATCACTTTTATTTATCTATCTATTTCTTCATTGCTTGGTTTCATTTGGCAGAAAGCTCCGCTGAAGCTGCTTTACCTTTACTACATTATTATTCAATTGTATTTCCCTTGATGAAAAACCTGGCAGCCTGTTCCTCAGTGACAGATGTGCTTGCTTTGGTTGAATCACCACCACTAGGCTTATTATCAGTTTTACTAATGTTTGCTGTTTTACACTACAGCAGGTAGAGTGATTCATTCAGTCAAGACAAACACACGGGCACACACACATGCAGATACAGATGTAGACACGGAGACGCAGAGGCATACGCACACAAAGATATCATCATATTTACTTTAGAGATGCCTATGGCAAAAAAAAAAAAGCGTCTGGATCCTTTCGCAAAATAAACAAAAAACATAGGGCACCAGTTGTGCACCCCTTTCTCACCCTGAGGAAGGCCCATGAGTAAGTATTACTCATTGTTGGCAGCGGTTGCAGAATCACTGCCATAATTTACAATCAACAGGAAAACTAAGTGGCTAACTCCCGCTGAGAGTGGCTCTGTCCCCCTCTAGTGGCTAGATCACATACATAGACATTTTAGCAATCTGGCTCGTTAGTTCAGGCAGGAGACACTTGTGCTTTTAACTCTAGAGGTCCTGAGTTCAATTCCCACAGAAGACCCAACCAGCTCTCCTTCTGCAACAAGGTGAATTTCACTCTTATATCCCACATCAAGGACAAACTCCAGCATGTAATAGTGAAAACACAAACATCTCCAGTCCTGCAGGAAAGGAGGTATTTTTTTCCCCACAGGAACTCACTGTTAGTCAATGGAATTCCCCCTGCAGGAGTTACTCATTGGAAGGCAATAGAGTCTAACTGGTGTTAGTGAGAGGATAATCAGTCCCAGTATTTCAAAAATTACAATCTGCATTGAGATCCAGCTCCAACATCCAATGCTCCAGACAAGAGAACAGTTTCATTGATCAGTATTGTCACAACTCATAGTATATCACCACTAGTAAAAGCAAACCTAGTGTTTGAGGATTTCATTGCATATATTTCTGCACTCAAAAGTCTGGTAGATGTTCTGAATTATCCAAATCTCTTGAAGTTGCAAAACTGGGCTGGGAGTCTCTCGAGAACAGGTGTTTCTCATGGCGTTTCAGCTTCCAAGGCTTCCTTTCTTTTCCAGCCTTCTAGCTGGAACTGGACACATGGAAAAGTGTAGCAATAAAACAAGTAATTAACTGAATTCTTTTGAACCTCAGAAAAGGTTTGGTTTGAATTTGAGACAAAGGTTTGGTGTATATTGTGTACAAACTCATTGGTCTCTCTCTAATTAAAATTGCAGGTTCTAGTTATACAATATTGAACAGCTACCTCTCTGGAGTTGAAACTTGGATCACAGTCTGTCTAAGAAATCCTTGCCCTATCTACCACTGTTTCTATCCAACATCCTGCATTCACTCACAAGGTGTTCTTCTAATGAAAACAAGGTCATGCTTACTCAGCAGTTGATGGACAAGGAAGGGAAAGGTCATAGAACTGCATTCTTGTGAGGGTTTTCTCTCACCTCTAATTGAAAAAAAAATCCATTGATGTCAACAGGAGTTATGCTTGAATCGAGAGAGGAGAAAGGCCCCAGAGCAGAAATGATCCAGTCACATGACAAACCGGAGTTCAGATATTCTGTTTTTTATCTTGATTCTCCACTTCTAGCTGTCAGGTTAGCAAGTGATAAGTATCTTTTGGGACATAATGGCCTGTGATAAGAGGAAAACATTTTCTCTTCATTGTCTAATTTTTATTAGTTATATTGCTGTAGCAACTAGAAACCACGTCCGAGATCAGGACCCCACTGTGCTAGTGGGTATACCGACATGTAGCATTCCCTACCCCGAAAGAGAATCCCATCTAAACAGACAGGAGAGAGGGCAGCAAAAGGGAATAATTATAATCTTGTGACAAAGTTCCTCCTCTATCTTGGTGGGTCCTGCGCTTATTGGCGGATTTTCTTGCCTCAGAGATTCACCATGTGGGTTGGGGAACAGCCCAGAGACTTTCCCCTCTGGAAGAACCCACAGTCCAGGTCAATTGGGAGGTTTGGGGGGAACCCGGGCCCGCCCTCTACTCCGGGTTCCAGCCCAGGGCCCTGTGGACTGCAGCTGTCTATAGTGCCTCCTGTAACAGCTGCATGACAGCTACAACTCCCTGGGCTACTTCCCCATGGCCTCCTCCAAACACCTTCCTTATTCTCACCACAGGACCTTCCTCCTGGTGTCTGATAACGCTTGTACTCCTCAGTCCTCCAGCAGCACACCCTCTCACTCTCAGCTCCTTGCGCCTCTTGCTCCCAGCTCCTCACACTCGCACCACAAACTGAAGTGAAAATAACAGGAGTACTTGTGGCACCTTAGAGACTAACAAATTTATTAGAGCATAAGCTTTCGTGGGCTACAACCCACTTCTTCGGATGCATCCGAAGAAGTGGGTTGTAGCCCACGAAAGCTTATGCTCTAATAAATTTGTTAGTCTCTAAGGTGCCACAAGTACTCCTGTTATTTTTGCGGATACAGACTAACACGGCTGCTACTCTGAAACTGAAGTGAGCTCCTTTTAAAACCCAGGTGCCCTAATTAGCCTGCCTTAATTGATTCTAGCAGATTCTTCTTAATTGGCTCCAGGTGTCCTAATTAGCCTGCCTGCCTTAACTGGTTCTAGCAGGTTCCTGATTACTCTAGTGCAGCCCCTGCTCTGGTCACTCAGGGAACAGAAAACTACTCATCCAGTGACCAGTATATTTGCCCTCTACCAGACTCCTGTACCCCACTGGTCTGGGTCTGTCACAATCTCCTGTTTACAGATGGGGAATTGAGGGACACACAGATTTGCCCAAGGGCATACCGGGATGGTGTGGCAAAGGTGGGAACTGAACTAAGATCACGCCCAGTCCAGTGTTTTAATCAGCAGATTGGAACTGGTTGGAGAATGTTGTGTTCCATCCCACCCCAGGAAATTTGGCAATAATAATAATTTTTCTTTGGTTCTGAAGACCCATTCCACGCTGGACGTGCCGGCCTTGTGCCCAAAGAAAATAAATGAATGTCTGGTCCCGTTCTCCAAATCCCTCTTCATCTTCTTGACCAGGGCCTCTTCCTCCCCCTGCTCCCAGAGTGAATGAGCACTGCTTGGTGCAGGCAATCCTAACTCCCTCCTTGGGATTCCCTATTCTCTTTCCTGCCTTTCCTGCCTCCTACCCAACCTCTCCAGGCTTCCTCTCAGCTTGCAGCCCCACCCCGGACCTTGCCTAGTGTCACAGGCTGTCTGGCCCTTTAAGGCCAGCCAGGCTCAGCTTGACCTGTAACTAGACCTATTCCCCCAGCCAGCTGGGATGGGGACTTAATTCTAAGGACTCACCCTGGCTGAGGGGGATCAGAGAGAGGACCACGTAAAGAGAGCTGTGAGCTCTGTCGAGGGTGAGAAGAGCTGCAGAGAGGAGCCCCCTGTCTCTGGGAAGGGCCTGGTGAAAGGCAGGCTGAAGGGAACCATAGACAGAAGGGCAGGCTCTTGTGGGAGGCCCTGAGGTAGGTTTGTTGGTAGCAGGGAGATCCCTGAGAGAGGCTGCTGGAGACCCCAGGAGGGACAGCAACACGGGAAACCCTGAGAAGACGCTGCAGGAAGCAGCACGAACAGCCCAAGAGAGGCAGAAGCAGGATTTGTTACAGGATGTTGAGTTTGACTGTTTAATTGGACTTCTGGTTACCCCAGAAGGCGACTGGACTGAATATTAATGAGATCTGACAAGCCATCACAGGGTAAGGCAGTGGCCACCAGGGGGCTAAAGCCGAGGAACCCTTCAGTGCCACGACTGGATATTAGGAGGTGCTACAGCAGTGAAGGCAACCAAGCATTAGTCACTGGCAAGCTCCCACAGCAACTGCCGATCTCTCCTATTTGTAGGAGAAGGGAGCATATGTATATGCCTACTCCATTTCCCAGCATTCCTTGCTGTGACCTATCATTCTTAGAGTCACCCCAGAATGCTTTGCTGCTTGAGTAGGGTTTGGCCAAATCTTAAAAAGCCCCAGCACGCTCAGACACAGGCCCCGTCTATTGATGAGTGGAACGGCAAATCTGCTGAAGTATATCTGAGTGAGATCAGAGTCTCATCTTGAGTAGCAGCTTCTGCCCACTGCATAGGACTAACATTTCCATCTCAGGAGTGCCCAAACAAAAGGGACCACCTTTGTTGCCCTGTTTATGGGAGCTTCATATTTCTTCCTCAGATCACTGGAACCCGTGGGAATTTATACACTACAGGCCAGATTCTCCACTGGTGTAAACTGACATTGCTACACTAACTGCATTGACACTGCACTGATCTACACCAACTGGGAATCTGGCCTTCAGAGCCAAAATCCCCGGTGCACCCAATGCCCAGATGAAACCGCTTGAGTTTGGGATTCTCCCAACAAGTCCACCTACAGCCCAATAATTATCATCAGAAACTATCTGGCAAATAATTCTGAATAACGTGCATTTGGGAAATCACAATCTGCTCTCAGGAAACTGGCAAAGATTACCCCCCAAAAAAGGCAAAACGCGCCAAATAAATTATTCATTACAAATGATTTGCCGGGCTGTATGGAAAATGCAAACCCTCTAGCACCTCTGGTATGCGCTAGCATGTAGCCCCTGCCAACAGTAACGGTCTGAAAGCTAATCTGAGCATGGAGGCGATTGCTAGTGCCGAGAGGAACACTTTAGACTTCAGTTCCCAATGAGATCCACCTTCTGGGGACAGTCAGCCAATTTACCTAATTCCAAGGAAATTTTAGCAATAAAAGTAACGGCGGCCTGCTGAGTGGAGGCTGGGGAAGGATTAAAGGAATTTGAATTAATAAATAGAGATGTTATCGTGGAAAATTAATGTCCTTTGATATAGATCTTGGCAGCATTAGGAGATGCTAGGTTCAGTGCCTCATTATCTCTTGGAGGTTAAGAGGTCAGCCCGGGACAAGGAGAAGTGATTTATGCGATATCTTTGTCAGAGATGTGAGAATATGTATGAAATAATAAGACTTGCAGAGACCATTAGTGAAAATCTCCCAGGATCTCAAGGCCGCAGACTGCACAGGGTTCTCTTTTTCTTTGCTGCACATCAGTTAAGTCCTTGTTTCCTTTCTCTCTTCACTATCTTCCATTGCTTGCTGTCTGTCTCATCCTTTTTATATCTCACACAAGGCTCCATCCTTCCCCTGCAGTGTCTTATAGAGCGTGATGGATTAGTCAAGGGTTATTGCAATCCGAGAGATGAAGGATTCTTTAACTTCAGATTTCTCCCCCTGATCCTCCACCCACAAGCTATTGGCTAGCGAGGGAGAGCTCACTTCTGCCAAGCGGGGAGGTTTGTCTGACACCATGTCCGACAGACAGGTGGGGAGATCAGGGCTATCTCTCTGAGCTTCAGGAATGTACTGAATAGAAGGTGAATTCATGGGGATGTGAGAGAGTGCTGAAAGATAGCGCTTGAGCCAGCACTCTGGTCACTATTAGCACAAATTAGGTTCCCCCAGAGAAGGCCTAATTTATTCAGCATGTGCCTGATTACTAGGCCAGACTGGGGTTAGGAAGCTAATGAGCTAATTAGCCCATCAACACACACGTAGTTTAGAGAGATCACAGGAAGGACATTCTAGAGAGAGGAGCAGAGGGTTGATCTCTGCATGGGGAGAGCTCTTCCTCTTCTTTGCTCTGGCAAAAAGATGGATGACACTAAACAGAATTGTGTGACATGGGACTGTACGGGGGTGGTTGTTGATATAATACAAAGTACCCAGCGCTGGTTCCAAACTGGAGGTGCTAGAGCCATTGGTGCCGGAAGACTGGAGGTTTGAGGGTTTCTAGAATCAGGCAAATGGATTCAAAGAGAAGGTCTAGGTTAAAAACATAAGAATTGCCCCAGTCTGTGGTACATCTAGCCCAGAAATCTCTCTCTGGCAATGGCCAATTCTGGATGCTTCACAGGATGGGCCTTCTACCCCTCTCCCTCCACAAACACACACGTCCCACCACAAGCACCACACACCTAGTGATGGCAGATTTTGCTAGTTGGGGTAGGTGTTGGCGGAGCAGAGGGGGGAGAGGAGAAGTTTCTGCCTGAGTCCCAACTGAGGATTTGGGACTGGAGGCTTGAGATGTGGTAGCTCCTATTTTTTGTAGTGTACATATTGTAACTGCCAGTGCTAGTCTTAGAAGTAACTGCAAAGGCTCCAGCCTACACGGCTAATGCACAGCGCCGCATGCGCTATAATCCAACACCCTTGAGTAGGAAATTCTCTTCTCCAGCTGTTGCTTTCACATACCAGTTTACAGTGGCTCAAACACTTGTTAGAAGGCTTTTTTTTTAATTACTGAGCTGTTTGTCTTCCCTCTGATCTCATTCTCTGAGAAGGCAGCCAGGGCCTTAAAAAGGGGAGGGTTCTGTGAATCAGGCCGTATTCTCCTCTTGATTTGGCCCTGATGTGACAAACCTTTAGGGGCAAAGTCAGCAGGGAGATGGCTGCACAGTGGGCTAAGTGGAGGGAGAATGAAGAAGCCACAAAAGGAGAAGTTTGTGGGGAGGATGTAGATCAAAGCTAGTGGCGGTAAATATATCGGCGTCGCTGGGCAGAGACACACAATCAGCCCTTTCTCCTCACAAATTGATTTTGGCCCGGTGACAGGTCAGAAAGATGGACAACCCCCAACCCCCTGCAATTACAGATCCTGTGTTCACAGAAACTATTAAAGCAGACCTTTAAAAAAAAAAAACTTTCCCTTAAGTTAATAAAGCAAGAGTGCACATTAAGAAACCAATTCACACAGCTTCCACTCTCTGTCCCGATAGCTGCCAGGGCAACCACAGACACAGCAATACTGCCTCTGCCATTGCTCTGCACACAGGAGCGGCGCCAGGGTTTTTGGCGCCCTAGGCGGGGGTCCTTCCGCACTCCCGGTCGTCGTCAGCAATTCTGCGGCGGGGGGGGGGGGTCCTTCTGCACTCCCGGTCTTCGGGGCACTTCGGCGGCAGGTCCCAGAGTGAGTGAAGGACCCACCGCAGAATTGCCGCCGAAGACCTGGAGCGCGGAAGGACCCCCCTGCTGCCGAATTGCTGCCGAGGGCGGCAAAATGCCGCCCCCCCAAATCCTGGTGTCCTAGGCGACCGCCTAGGTCGCCTAAATGGAAGCACCAGCCCTGTCTGCACACATCTGGGGACAGACTTGAAGCACCCAGACATGAGGCATGGATGGAATGTAGACACTCCTCTCCTACTGACATCTGATGGGAGTCGGGCACTTAACTGCACTTTGTGCCTTTGAAAATCTCCCCCAAGAGTATGGGTGATCAGGTTATGGGTTTTTTCTCCCAATCCTGTGAGAATTTTTGAGATTTGGAAGGGGAAAAAAATCTGTCCCATCTCATGATGAAAAGTCAAAAATCTCAAACATATTTTGCAAACCAAAAGTCCAAAAACTATTTCAGATCAGGTCAATCAAAATGTTTTGTTTTGGTAATTTCAAGATGTGTCATTTCAAATTTGACCTTTTTAAAGTTTTCACTATTTTTTAAATAAAAAAAAAATGAACTGTAATTTCAAAACACCAAGTTATTTTCACTTTCTAATTAAAAATGTCTATATAGGATCTTTGCACAATTTCAAAACACTTTCAATTTCTTTTTCTTTTTTTTCTTCAAAATGGGAAATTCATCACACCTAATCCTGTCCCACAAACCGGTTTGGTTTAAATAAAGAGGCATTTTCCAACGAAAAAACATTTTGTCAAAAAATTGCCCAGCAGCTCTCCTCTAGAGGAGACTGAGAAAAGAAGAAAACCAGAGACTGTGAAGGGAAATGGATCAGGAAAGGGAGGAGACAGAAAAAGTACAATGAAATATGTTAATACTGTATATGGGTTGGTATGCTACATGCATGCTACCCACTCGTGTTAGTCCAGCTCTTATTGTGTGTCCATGTTTGTTCTAATCCAGTTCATGGCACAACACCAGGGGTTAAAGTATAAGAACATGCCTGTCTGGTGCTGTACATTAGGACATTTGCACATTCTACACTTGTTTTTACTGTGTCTTTGCATGTGTGTGAGTGTAACTGATCCACTTATGCGTCATCAGCAGGGTTTACACAGCAGCAGACCTGTGCCAATAGCTGATTTTCTGGTTCACTGGCAGCTCCAAGAAAATCAGAATCAAACTTTGGCTTGCATCAAATCAAAATCCTTTGTTTTTTTTGTGTTTTTGAATTTTCAGCAAATTGAAACAAATGGTTCCAGGTCAAACAAAAGATTTCAAGCGGAGCATTTGTAACCTTTTTAATAAAAGCAAAGACAATGAAGGTCTCAATTCTCAAAATGGAGGGGGAGGGGTTTGTTAGTTCCTCTCTCCCCGTCCCGTTTGCACAGCCCAGCACTCATCCAGGTTCAGATCCTTGGTCTGGAGCCTACCACTGCTACCTTACACATTTTGCATTATACATACAGAACTTTGAGAGATCAACCATCTGTAGGGAAAGAGGCAACAAACTGATACCAAATCAGCACTTAGCTACAAATGTTTCAGCTAGGACTGGTTGCAATTGTTTGGAAATTAACTTTTCTGATGAAATTTCAAAATTCACATTTTGTTAAATGGGAAAAGAAGTCAGGAAAATGTCTTACAAAATGTTCACAACATGTTTTCCCTGGTTTTTGATCAACTTTGGAGCTGTTTAAAATGCTTTGAATTTTGAAATTTCCATTAAATGTTGCATTTTGAAATTTTGAATTTAAAAAAAAGGAAAAAAAAGGTTTTTGTTGTAAATTTCCCTTCCTCATTTTGCCCCAGCTCTACGTTTCCACTTTGTTCCTCACAAATATATTGAATATATTCATAGGACATCTAATAAGAAATCCACATAATATTGTATGATCTTAGTCCCATGCAAATGGTCGATAAGAGAGTTGAGACAAAGAGCTTGTAAAGTTAGAAAAGCAGGAACATATAAAAAAAAATCTGCTTCTGTGTGCGTGTGTGTGTATACATATGATTTCCCCCATTCTAATGGCAAAAGATTGCCCTTCAGAATTATTCTTGTCATCCACAACGGAGGTGAGTTAGCAATATGCAGAGAAGAGGTGACCCCACCAGAGGCAGGGAAGTCACCCAAATTTTCCACTCATTTGGGGAATCTCCGAGGCCCATCAGAGATTTGGCTGACACCATTCATCCGAAGTTGGTAAGTTACTACAAGGAAGGGGGTTGTTTTCCAATGTACGGATGTTAAAGGTACACATAGGAAGGCCCAGATCTTGTAAGTCTTCAACATGTGCTTAAATTTAAGCACTGTAGTTAATGGGAATACTTACAAGGCCATAAATCTTTGCAGGATTGAGGCCTAGAAGCATGATCCTGCCCCATTAAAGTTAATGGCAAAGCTCTCGTTGGCTTCAATGATGACAAGATCAGAGTGTCATCTTTCAAACTGAGCCTTAGCTACGTGAGTAGTTCTCCTCCATGTCAGATACCTGTAAGGGACCATGCAGGCCAAAGTGGGAGAGACACCAATCTATTCCCATTTTGTGCCTCAACTTTTCCCAGCACCTTGCTCAGCTACGTTAGGGTTACACAGTCCAAGCGAAACTAACTGGGACTCTCTAATGCCGGGAAACTGTTCTTCTCCAATATGAAGGTTATTAATTGGAATAATCCATCAAGTAATGGTGTCGAGGAAATGAATCTGCTGACATGCACTGTTAAGGCATGTGAAAGCCTAGGTGGCTGTTGACAATACTGGAGAGTCTTAATAAGTGTGTGTGGGGGGGACTTTATGAGGAATTAATTTCCTGTCTCCATTATGAGGTGCCGGTATGTTCATTTAACATGCACTATGTGGATGTGTAAGATTAGAGCTGTGGAGGAAATGGATAGCTGAATGTGCTAAATCTTCCTCAGTGCCAAAGCAACTGGGTCTGAGAACACGCCAACAATCCCTCCTCATTTGGACTTAACCCACCAAAGTATCCTTGTGAACAAATGGATGTCGACCCCTGTTGAATTTGGTCAGAAATTTTTCACTGAAATGGTTTTTGGCCAAAAAAATGTTGTTTCTGTCAAACTCAAAAGCTTGTAAAAAAGTGTTGGTTTTGATGAAATTTTGTAGGGGGCAGGGGAAACCCTGAAATGAAGCATTTCAATAATGATGAACTTTTTGGAATGGATCATTGAGATGTTTTTTGTTTCAAAGTGAAATTCATTGTTTTCTATTTAAAAAAAAAAGTCTAAAAGGTCAAAACCAGAACAAAATGTTTCAGTTTTTATTTAAATTAAATATTTTGATCAACCCCAAATGAATTCTTTATTTTGGGGAGTGGGGTTTGTTTCACAGGAATTTTTGACTTTTTTTGGTGTTCCTTCAGAATAGAAAAAAAATGTGAAATTTGTGAATTTTCCGACAAACCAGAAAGTGTAGTTCCCACCCGGCTCTACTGTGGAGGTCACAAGTTGAGCTCATGCACCCCCATTTGCCAAAGCCCAAATGTGGGATGCAAAGTGTAACACAAACCTGAAATGAGCGACACACAAAAATTACTGAGGAAGAAAGAGGAAGATTTTTCAAAGGCACAAAGGGCAATTAGGGCCCAGGCAATTTCCTTTTGGAAGTCAATGGGAGTTGAGCATCTCGCTCTTCGATAACACTCCCTCAATGCTGTGGGATTCATTCCTGTGGTGTAAAACCTCTCCCTATAACCACAGTTATATGATTCTTTATTTCTGATATAAATGGTCTTCAATAATAAACTTGAGGAGACACTGACTACATGTGGATTTGCAAGGAAATTTGAGATCAGAATGTGGGAGGTCACTCAAAATGAGGGACGTTTTCAAAAATCCCTGTGACGTATTGAAAGTCAATAGGGCTTAGGGCTGAGTCATAGAATATCAGGGTTGGAAGGGACCTCAGGAAGTCATCTAGTCCAACCCCCTGCTCAAAGCAGGACCAATCCCCAGAAAGATTTTTACCCCAGTTCCCTAATGGCCCTCTCAAGGATTGAACTCACAACCCTGGGTTTAGCAGGCCAATGCTCAAACCACTAAGTGTCTAAGTCATTTTTGAAAATGGGACTTAGGCTCCTAAGTCACCTAGGCACTTTTGAGAACTTAGCCCTAGCTTTAATTCTTAGTGGAAAGAAGTCTTTTTATTAGCTAAGGACAAGATGTGCCTTGCTTTGGGGTCAGTCAATGGAAGACTGTAGGGAAGCCCAAAATTTCAATTTTCTTTTCACCCCCAGACTCATCCCATCCAGGTCAGTGTTTGACCCCATTTCTGAAGCAGCATGAGGACTGAGCATGAAATTCATCCCCCTACAGAGGGCCAGCACAAGGCTTATACAGCACCCACTCTCCTGTTCTAGCTCAAACAGTGCATAGACCTTGGATACTCCCCGTCTGCACGCAGATGAACTTCAGGTTGAATGAACAAGGAGAGCCTGTTTTTTAGAGACGCAGAGCCCCTACAAATCCAACTGAATTCAGACGAGTATCGGCACCTTTGGAAATCAGATCCTGCATTTCCTTTCCACCCAGGGCGGGATGCTTGTTCCACATCAGGGCTGGATTCTGCCGTGAGTTTATTCGGGAGAATTAGGCTAACAAATATGTGGGTGGAATCATCTCCTTGTCCCCTTGTATTCCTTGTCTCTTTGTTGTATCCACCTGCTCTCTCTCATGTTATACTTAGATTGTACACCCCTTTTGTTCCGTGTTTATACAGCACCTACCACAAAGAGGCCCTGATTCCTGATTGCCCCCCCTAAACACTACAACAGTATAAATAATAATCGTCTTCCTTTTTTATTGCTGCAGTGGCATTGTGTAGTCATCCGAGCCCCATTCCTCACGTTTGCCTTAATTCTACTCTATCCTCTTCCTCCACCTCCCCAGAGAGAGACATCATCTTTAGTATGATAATGCAAGCTAAGGTCAAATTTTGCCTTCAGCCACCAACGTGTGCAAATATTGTATGACTCATGCGGCAGTCTCGCAAGACTATCCCACACTGTTTTCGGAGTAAATATTCTTTTGCTTTTGCAATTCTTTCTGACAGGTGGTAGAGTGCCCTCTTTCCCTCGGGCTTCTGACTTGAGCCAGAAATCCAACCGTCACCAACGCTTTGGTCACAAGGATTTCTTCGAAAATGTGCTAAAAGGGAAATGTGCCTATTGGTGTGTCTGCCTTCTTTTCGATTTGTCTTTAGTCCCTGTTCTTTCCTTCGGGAGGGGGGATCTTTCACCAGCCGCGGGGAGCTTTTTCCCCTCTTTGTCAATGTTAAGCAGCAGCACAGCCAGTTGGTGAGACAGAGAGACCGAGTGGTGAAACTGGGACAACATCGGGATGAGTATGTTGCTATTTTAAAGGATCAAGTAGGTGTCTCTCGGAAGATATCTCTTAGATGATCAGAAATGACTGAGCTAATGACAACAGAGAAAGCTTTCAGACAGGCTAGGTTTAAAAGTGATGGATTATAGCATCCAACTCATCAATGACTCACTCTGTCAGTGTTCAGCCATTGACTCCAAACTCCAGCCAGACAGAGGGTGTCCGGTTTATCAGAGAGGGACCTGAACCCTTACCATGGATAAACAGAGTGATTGGCCAAGATTTTCAGAAGCTACCCAATTTTGGAGTGCCCAACACTTTAAAAAGGCCTGATTTTAGAAAGTGTTGCACATTCACTCCTCTGAAAATCAACCCTTTTTAAGAACTCTCACATGGGGCATCCAAAAGTCACTAATTAATTTTGAAAATCTTGGTCATCAAAGCTGGGATTTTCAAAAGCCATCTAAAGGATAGTGATGCACAATATCTATCGATTCTAATGGGAATTCAGCATCTGAATCTCCAAGGTGGCTTTGAAAATCTCACCTTCCTTCAGTCTTGGCATTCCTTAAACCATTTCCCCAACGGATATCAAACTCAACTGGGAAGGATTGTCCTCCATTGGCATTCAGAGCTAATTCACTCCATGTTCATTCTGTCCTAGGTTTCCTTACATCGTTCTAAGAAGAATAATCTTGTAACCTAGTGGGACCTTTGTATCCTGCTTATTAGGAAGGAGATTCACCCTCCGTGCTATGCTGATCCCACCCATATCACTCCTAAATAGATGCCCCAAACTCTGATTTGGAGGTAGGTCCCCATTCATCCAGTCAGAATGGAATTCACTAGCTCCCTCTTCTATTCATTTTTAGGTTTCCACTATTCCTTCTCCTCCCTGACATCCATATCCACTTGTCTACTTCATCTGCCCTAGGTAGATGAAAAAGAATTTATATGAATTTTTTGATTGGATGCCTGTCCCTCTCTCCCTGTCTCTTTACGTTTTTTCCAGCTGAAAGGGATCCATCAAGATAATTTGCCATTATTAGGTTTGAAGTGTTTTGAATTTGAAATGCCTTTTCACTTAGAAAGAATTGATGCTATAACTTGTAATATGTTAGCAGTTTGGTATAGTGCCTGACAGTCCAAACTACATTACAGGTAGCTAATCCCAGCCTCTGAGCTCCATTAAAGAATAGATCGTATCTGTTAATACAGCCATCCTGTTTGGGTCATTGTGCTGATGTAAGGAGCACGGCTGCCTGGAGAAAGATTATGATGTGAGGGTATGACTTTATTCTATTTTAAACTTGGAGAATGTATAGCAGACATGCTAGTCATGATTGATTAAAGATACAAAAACGATTTTATGAGCCTTTTCGTGCACTCTGCATTTCTCACCATGTTTGTCATTCGTCAGCATTAAAAAAGTAATGGAATAACCCAAAGTATGGAGGCTAAACGGGATTGGTGGGGAAGATGAAGGTGTACTGCTGTGCACCCCATGGTTAGTGGTAGGCCTTACCCTGGACTCGGGTTCTGTTCTCAGCGCTACAACTGACCTGGTGTGTGACCTTGGGCAAGTCACTTGTCCTCTCTCTGCCTTTGTTTCTCCTCCCATTCTTTGTTTGTCTTGTCTACTAAGTTTTGAA
Organism: Emys orbicularis; assembly: GCF_028017835.1. Taxonomy (NCBI): domain Eukaryota; kingdom Metazoa; phylum Chordata; order Testudines; family Emydidae; genus Emys; species Emys orbicularis. The sequence continues at coordinate 15,940,036 of NC_088700.1, read as the reverse complement.
GCACTCCAGGGCCTGGACACTGTCTTATTATGTGCATGTACAGCTCCTAGCACATTGGGTATCTGATCTCAATTGCTGTCTCTGGGTACTATTGCAATACAAATAATCTCCATATCCAATGGACCTAGCTTCAGAATTCCATACCCACTGGATTTCACTGCATTGACCCATTGTGGGGTAGCCAGATGTGGTAGCCCACTTCTGGGTGATCCTCCTATAGCCAGAGGACATCTCATGCCTTCTATCTCCCTTAAATTATCTAACCCAGTACTGTGGTCCTTCAAACAGTCATACATCAGTCTTTAATAGTACCTCTGTGCCTAGAAGTATAATTCCATTCCTAGTTTGTTCCCCATGTCCAGTGGTCACTGCATGGTCAGTTGTATCCTATGTTAGAGGCACTCCCGTATACGGAAGTACCACCATAGTCCGTGCTATCCCCTTATTCCCTCTGGCTTCATACCCAGCTACACTCCTATTGCCAATATTAGTTCAAGTCCAGTGTTATACTCTTGACTGCAGAAGGCTTCATGGCCTGCCTGTAGCTGGAAACAGAAGCCTTTTACAAAAAATCACGTTAAGCATGGTGTGTGTTTCATGCTTCCTAAGCATCTTATCCTGCTGCAGAGGGTTGTAATTCCCCAGGCTGCTTTTGAATTTTATGTCACACTTTTAAATGGAGTTTGGTACATTCTTTACATGGCCTGTCAGTGGAGTTCTGCCCATAACCTCACAGCACCCAGGCACTGAGAGCATTGCAGACTCTGCTTCCATCCATGTCAAAACTAGTGAATATCACAAATGTAGATACGTTCCACATGGGAGGAAATCGCATCCTGGTTGAACTGCACAGGCAACCCCTTTTTAGCAACATAGGATTTTCCTTCCCCGATCAAACAACAAGTCCGCCTCCAGCAGCTGCTGGTAACTTGTGTCTTATTCTCCTCCATCCAGACAAAAGACTTGTTAGTGCATTTTTAGGAGGGGATGAGACTACAGTGGAGGAAACCAACTTAAGGAAAAGTCAGTGACTGTTAATTAAAGTCCTGTAGTAAATAGGCTTGACCAGTAGCAGGGATACAAGGAGCACTCGCTGGTAGCCCAGGTGGAGGGACTGCCCCTGTTATGTTCACAGCATACACAGAGAGAAATTAGATAAAAAACATAAATACTCTTGCAGGAAGGTTGCAAAGTAATGCTACTTTATTTCATAGCATTTTGAATGATAACACACAAGAACCCCAAAAAACACACACAGAGAGAAAACAGGCTGCTACCTAAGGCAGGGAAGCACAATTTACCTTACCTTGTTTAAGATGGTTCTTTCCAGACTGGCTGTCTTCTGAATAACTCAGATGACTAGGGTTGCCAGGTGTCTGGTTTTCGACCGGAACATCCGGTCGAAAAGGGACACTGGTGGCTCCGGTCCGCACTGTCGACCGGGCCGTTAAAAGTCTGGTCAGTGGTGCTACAGAGCAAGGGGAGGCTAGTCCCTACCTGTCCTGGCACCGCACTGTGCCCCGGAAGTGGCCAGCAGGTCTGGCTCCTAGGCGGGGGGGCCACAGGGCTCTGCGCCCTACTCCCGCCCTGAGCACCAGCTCGGCACTCCCATTGGCTGGGAACTGCGGCCAATGGGAGTTGGGGAGGCAGTGCCTGCGGGCGAGAGCAGCATGTGGAGCCTCCTGCCCTCCCCCCACCTAGGACCCGGACCTGCTGGCTAATTCCTGGGTGCAGGGTAGAGCCAGGACAGGCAGGGAGCCTGCCTTAGCGCCTCTGTGCTGCTGCCTGGGAGCCGCCCGAGGTAAGCCCGCACCCCAACCCCTTGCCCCAGCCCTGAGCCCCCCCAACCCCGGAGCCCCCTCCTGCACCCCTAACTCCTCATCCACTGCCCCACTGCAGAGCCTGCCCCCCTCAGCCCAGAGCCCTAACCCCCTCCCGCACTTTGAATCCCTCGGCCCCATCCCCCTGCCTGGAGCCCTCTCCTGCACCCCAAACCCCTCATCCCAGGCCCCACCCTAGAGCCCACACCCCCACCCCAGAGCCCATACCCCCTTCCACACTCCACCCCCCTGCCTCAACCCACAGCTCCTTCCCACATTCCAAATCCCAGCCCCACCCTGGAGCCTGCACCCCCAGTTACAACCTTCACCCCCTCCCGCACCCTAACCTCCTGCCCCAGCCCAGTGAAAGTGAGTGAGGGTGGGGGAGAGCGAGCCGCTGAGGGAAGGGGGATGTAGTGAGTGGGGGCGGGGCCTCGGGAAAGGGGTAGAGTTAAGGTGTTCGGTTTTGTGCAATTAGAAAGTTGGCAACCCTACAGATGACCCAGGTCACCTGGCTTCCCTCAGAGCCCCCTAGCCTGCAAACAGGACCAGGAAATCCCTCACTCTTAAACTGATAGCTTGTCATTTTGAACCAGTTTCCAATATATCACAGCCCCCCATAAGAAATTTCATTTTTTCAATTAACTGCTGTTTACTGTTCTAGAAAGTGACTTTAGCCCAGGCCTGGTGGGATGCTGTGTTTATTTATTCAGTTCCAGCTTGTTCAGTTTACAATAAAGGGGTGGTATTTCTAACTGCTAAGCCTGCGACCTCACCCCAGGATCTGAAAGTCGAGCTGTGACTTATTCATTTCTAGTAATGAAGTGTCCACAGGCCAACTTCTGCCTCTGGTTACTCTCAGCCACATTATCTATATTAACCGTGCCCTCAGTTGATACCTGGCCTTTTGCTCTACATCAGTGATTCTCAAACTTTTGTACTGGTGACCCCTGTCACACAGCAAGCCTGTGAATGCGACCTCCCCCTTTATAAATTAAAAACACCATTATAAATGCTGGAGGCAAAGCGGGGTTTGGGGTGGAGGCTGACAGCTCGCGACCCCCACGTAATAACCTCACGACCCCCTGAGGGGTCCTGACCCCCAGTTTGAGAACCCCTGCTCTAGATTCTCCCCTCTCTTACAGCCAGTGGGATTTGCAAGGTTGTAACGGAGAACGGATTTTATCCATTTTTGTATTCAACTGCTGATCCCATTTACACCTGTGCGACTCCATTGTCGCCAATGTGGCTGCACAGGTGCAAATGAGGCCAGGATTTAACCACGCAACGGGAATGTTATTGAGGACATACCGGAGAGCATAGAATTCAGTTCTCTCTCCCAGACCTGGGTTGGCCTGCGGCTCTAACGGGTGTAAAAAAGTAGTCAAAAGGATTTGTCAGTAAAGACAGCTGATCTGATGCTGAACGCAGCGAGGGCGTGAATTGTTGGAGTGAGACTTTGGGATTTAGACACAGTCACTTTGCAGGGCAGGATCACAGTTGAAGGAGCCGATAACTGGGCTCTGGGTTCTTCTGAAAGGCTGAAATCTGACTGGTGGTCTTTTGAAACTCCAGACCCTGCAGGACTCTGTGAGCTCTCCCAGAGAGGTGGTGTCCTCGTATTCGACGTATCGGAGCCGACTTACCCCGCTGTGAGGACGGCGGCAAATCGACCTCTGCGGCTCCCCCGTCGACGGCGCTTACTCCTACCTCCGCTGGTGGAGTAGAAGCGTCGATTCGGGGATTGATTGTTGCATCCCGACGAGACGCGATAATTCGATCCCCGAGAGATCGATTTCTACCCGCTGATTCAGGCGGGTAGTGTAGACCTGCCCTCATGTTCCCCCAACTCCTGTTCTCCCACCCTCTGTCCATCTGCCTCTCCACAGCCCAGCTCTCCCAACTGTCAATATGTGTCTCTCTCTTGGTCTCTTCACCTCCCTCTGTTGCCTTGTTTCCTTCACTGGAACCATGCTTTTAGGATGCTTGCTGACTTTGTACATTTTGCAAACTTGCGATTTCACACTGTATTTGTTGCCATGGTAACTGCAGGGGGGGGAAAGCCCCTAAAAGAGGAAAATCTGTTGAATCAGCCCCTTGATTTGTGGCTCGCTTGAACAGAGTTGGACACGCGGCTGAATTATCAGCAGAGTCTGTAATGGACTTTTAAATTCCCCCAGGAGCTTTGGAGACCCATCCAGAGCCTGAGAGCACTTTTCCCACTGCTGCTGTCCTCAGTCCCTTTCTCTGAGGACAGCCATCAACTGGCTTTCACCTCGAGATGTTGTTTTTCACTATGGAGGCAATGGCAACAAATCCTGCTGTCTTGATGGGGAAATTATGGTGAGAGGGGTAGCAGGTGCCGGTCTCCGGAAGACACAACAACAATGTAAAGAGCGTTCAACGGCGGCACTATTTTACTTTTATCTTTCTTCCCAGCAACAGATCCATCAGCGAAGATGATGGAACGCTGGCTGAAGCCAGGCTCTCTTCCCTCCTCCTTTTCCCAATCACCATGGCAAAAGGAGCAGCAGCCCTTAAATGAAAACTTTACGGCGATGAGCCACTGACACTTTTTCATTATGAAGATACATGGGGTGGCTGGTAGCTAATGAATGTCAGTGCTCAAAAGGATAATCTCTGCTTCTCTCTGATACAATTTAACATCGTATTTCCCTAATTTGAGGCTGATTTAGTCGCTGGGGTATTTGGATGCCTCTTCTATGGTGCCGATAGTTAATTAAACAGATGTTGCAGAGGGAATCATTAATTTTAGTGCTGCAGATGGGAGCGGAATGACTTTGTGAAGTTAATGTTTCAGCAAAACAATAGGCTTCTGTCATCAGTTGGTATAAACCAAGTAAATTAAGAGAACAAGTAGAGTAAAAGAGATAGCTTCGAAGGAATATCAATTATTCATTCTTAGAATTATACTCTTTTTTTTAATCACCATGGTTGGGGTTGGGGGGAGCAGGGAGAAAGTAAGACGGAAAGATTCTGTGATTTAGCAAACTGGTGTGAAGGTTTATCATAGCTCTGGCTGACCTGATTTCTTGTTCTGGGGTTACTTTGTGAGCACAGTAAGCACTGGGAAGCAGCAACAGAAGAGGAAATGCAGTCTAGTGGTTAGTGCAGCGGTTCGGTTCCTGACTTGGGTGACCTTGGGAATGTCACAATGAGACTCGGGACTTAGAAGTCTCTAAGACCCATTTTCAAAAAGGACTTAGGACCGGATTTTCAAAAGTATTTAAACACCTAAAGATGCAGATTTTCAAAAGTGCCTAAGCAGGTTGGTTGATTTCACATGGGAATTAGGCACCTAACCTGCTTAAGGCACCTAAATACCTTTAGAAATCTGGTCCAAAGTCACTTTTGAAAATATCTCTTAGGCACTTCTGAACACATTGCCCTTCACCTTTCTAGGGCGGATCCTGGGCCCATCAAAGTCAATGGGAGTTTTGCCATTGACTTCAGTGGAGGCAGGATTTCACCCTCTGTTTTTATAATGGGGATAATATAATACTGCATCTCTCAGGGCTTTTGTGAGGGTTAATATTTGTAAAGGGCACAGTGATCCTTCAGTAAAAGATGCTATGTAAGGGCTTGAACCTAGACTGATTTGTGGTCCTTCTCCTGATATGAGTGAGTATTGGATCAGACCCTAACTACAAAGCATTATTATCATTCTCAGCTCCTGGCCTGAGGGAGGCATTCCAGCTGAAGGTTACGAGACTGCACAACATTACTAGAAGTAGAGTCCACTGACTAAAATCTCACTCAGGCTGCATCAATGAAATGGACTGCTAGAGATAAGAGAACCTCACAAGTTTTCAAGCCTTAAAGATTTCTTTGAAATTACGTTGTCTGACATTAACTTCTCAATGAACTGAGGAGGCTAGTGTTTGGTCTTGCACATCCCAAATCAGGGGGGGGGTAGCTCCCTTTGATAGACACCCAGCCAGCCAGTTAGCTGTAAAATCCCTCTTGGTAGCTGTTCTCTGCTTGCTTTACCTGTAAAGGGTTAACATGCCCACAGGTAAAAGAAAAGGAGTGGGCACCTGACCAAAAGAGCCAATGGGAAGGCTAAAACTTTTTAAAATGGGAAAAAAACTTTCCCTTGGTCTGTTGTTCTCTGGAGAAGCAGGGACAGAGGAGCAATGCTATAAGCAGGAATGCTGTGTAAGTTTTGAACCAGGTGTGAAAAATTATCTTCCATACCTAAAAGGAATCATTTGGCTAGGGAACGTTTAGATAAATGTGAACAGGTTTATTCTTTATTTTGGCTTGTGGATCTCCTCTGTGCTAACCCCAGATGCTTTTGTTTGCTTGTAACCTTTAAGCTGAACCCCTAAGAAAGCTATTTTGGGTGCTTAATTTTTGCAAGTGCTCTTTTAAAATCTAGCAAAAGCCTAATTTCCAAATGTATTTTTTCCTTTTTTTAAAATAAAATTTACCTTTTTTAAGAACAGGATTGGATTATTGGTGTCCTAACAGGTTTGCGCATGTTGTTTGATTAGCTGGTAGCCACAGCTAATTTCCTTTGTTTCTTTCTCAGCTCTTCCCCGGAGGGGGGTGAAAGGGCTTGAGGGTACCCCACAGGGAGGAATTCCCAGGTGCTCCTTCCTGGGTCCAAGGGGTTTTTTTGCATTTGGGTGGTAGCAGCATTTACCAAGCCAAGGTCAGGGAGAAGCTGTAACCTTGGGAGTTTAATACAAGCCTGGAGTGGCAAGTATTAATTTTTAAAATCCTAGCAGGGCCACACTTCCTGTACTCGGAGTGACAGAGTGGGGATTCAGCCTTGACAGGGATGGTCCTATTTTATCTGAACCCGGAAAGCTTGACTTTGCTTTAGGATCCTAGGACTGGCAGGGACCTCCTGGATAATTGAGTCCAGTCCCTGCTATCACAGGCAACCCTGGCCTATAATCTTTTTCATAAACTTACCATTAAGAGGGTCAAGTAAAAAGTTCTGGTTTGAACCCCTATGCATGGTGAGGCAGAATGCAAGTCACGAATTGTTTCAGTGCATCACGATATGCAAATCACATTTCCATTTAGGACAGGTGTGACGTCTGAGCTCTGATCTGTTTACGTCACACAGAGACATATGCATACATATATGCACCTCTAAATCCATTCAGGCTATCTTTCTCTCTCTCATATTACCAGCTACTCCTTTCTCCAGAAATAATGATCAGTGGTATAGTCTCATTTATTTGATAAGGCCAAACAATTTCAGGGCCCAGAAAGTAATTATGAATTTGGCAGTTCTGATTAAGAATAAATCTTTCATGAAGCATATTCCGTTCTCTCTGTACACAGCATCTTTCTTCCAGAGAGTCATCAAGACAACATGAAGACACAGAAAAGAAAGTCAGGGGAAGAAAGTGAAAGTGAAAATCCCCACTCTTCCTATTAAGAGTCCTGATCTCAGCCTTCTACTTCGGCGAGGTGAATTTCACACTCAGATTTACTCCTTGAACAGCTCAGCTGATTCACGCACAGTTTCATCTTGATAGGAATTTGCTTAATTTTACCCTTTCAGGAGTTTCAGTGCCTTCTGCTCAGGTTGCTCCAGCATCACAATCAATGTTCCCAACTATTTTTAGTAGCTAAATCCTGTCTTCACTCTTGGTAGAGCATAATGGCCCTACCTTGAAGTCACCATCTTGTGTTACAGATGAGTTAGAACATGTGCAGACCATACTAGACTCGTCATCTTACCTGCGCACTGCAGAGAAATTGGTCCGGGACAAGTTTCAGAGGTGAAGCTAAAGGTGCCTTCAACCAATAGCATAACATAGATTAAATCCCAAAGAAAGTAAAGTGCCCTTTGGACGAAAGAGGTGAAAGCACTGGGGGCAGTGTAGATTTGATTTTTGTCTGGGACAATTCAAATGCCAGTATTCTGCGAATCAAATATCCTGAGAGTTATCTGTGGTCATTAAGTATTGTATATTGAATTGAAGGATCTTGGCTTCTTCTTTAAGTGAATCTGATTCTGGCTAAAACATTAGATTGAGATCCTTGGGAAGTGAAGTACTCTGTCGGCAGGAGAGTTAGAACATCAGCTTCAGCCATGCAAGTTTTCCCTATGTATGTGTCTCAACTCTATTCTATAGGGGTTACTTCTTCAGGTGAGGGAGGAGATGAATGTGTGTGTAGGCTTCATTCATTCTTTGATCCCTCTGCTGAGTCGGCCAACAAGGGGCCAGGGCATGCCAACTGTGATGGAGGACTTTGATATGCACACCTACCTACTAAGAATTGAACGGAGACCTCCAGTTCCTTTCACATGGGCCACAAGCACCTATGAAGTGGTGGCGTCTTTTGGACATGAGTGACCTGGGTCCGATTTGAAATGGTGTGTCCTAGAAGAGAAAAGCATCCAGATCCTCACTATTGTTACGACCAGGGAGCTGCATAATGCAATTGTATCCTTCTATTGCCTTGTGTCTGTCTCACCCTGAGCCCACTGAATTGGAGCTCCCAGGGTCCACGCTAGGGGGTGTTGGTGAATCTTAGAGAGAGGGCAGCTAGGAAGCTGGTATAACCCAATGCCATTTTCTGCTGACTTTTTGGTTTTGATAGGGTCACAGTGCCACTTTGTGGCAAGCTTCACTGGAGCCACCCAGAAGTTTGGAAGGATGTGGCCCCTCAAGTGAATGTGCAGGTCCCCTGGCCTCCAGGGTGCTTGGCACAATGTACAGTTCCTTTTCTCTGTCACCTGCCAGCAGTGTCTGCCTTTGCCAGAGGTAATTGATTCCCTTCCCCTTTAGAGCCCTAATTAAAAATGCACTGAATTAAACTTGAATGCATTGGCAACAATTAGCTCCCTTTTTTATCTTCTTGTTTGAGTCTGCAATGCGAGGCAGCCAGGTGTCACGTTCAACAAATCTCCATCCAGTAATTGCTGTGGAAGGAAATGAGGTTTGAAGAACTCCTCTGCTGCTCCCGACACTTTGACTCTGACCTCCTCGTGCTCACACAGCTCAGGTCCATGAAGATGCTTACTTTGTGAACGGGATCTGTCTTCTGCTAGGGGAAGCATTGGGGGAACTGGAGGGTAGGGACCCAGCCAAGGCAGGACGGCTTTCTCAAAGATGTGATGTCATGCTCCTCACGATGACAACACTCTTCAAGGGCTAATGGGACCTGCTTCCCCTATAGGCTTGGCTAACTTTGAGCCACTCTGCCATCATAAAGCTGCCCCGCAGTCAAGTGTGAGAGACTCCTCATCTGGCATGGATGTGCCATAGCAGATCCTACACCATCCCTCTCTCTGCCCAGTGGTGTGGAGGACATGCTGGGGATTCCCTTATGCTTTGGGGAATGGAGTGGTGTCAGCAGGGTGCCATGGATCACCCAAATGTGATCAAAGACCACCTTTGCAATCCGTCTCTTGAGATGCACCAAGCTCATCATTAGAGCTGGTCAAGCTATTTGTTACAAATAATACTCAGCACAGATTGAACCAATCCCGATTTTTGTTTCTGTTATTGTCACATGTTCACTGAGTAGCACATGGAAATGATTTTTTGACTCTGGGAACTGTTTACCTCAGCTGTTCTCCGCTTGGGTTCTGCGGTTGGTCACCTCCATCATATGGTACTCTTTCTGCTCTGGTTGGATGACTGAAACATTTTAAACAGAAAAATAGCCAATGCTGCCTTTTCCGATGGCCAGCCATTCATGCTTAGATTCATGAGCCTACTGAACGTCTTCATGAATATCTGGTGGTCAACTGAATATATGATAGTCAGAAACAATATAGGCTCATGACTCATACTTTTACCTCTAGGAAGCTTATAGTGTATAATTGGTGTTTCTGGGTGTATAACCAGCTGGGTGTGAACTCTATAGGAGTAGGAAGTTGTGCAATAGGCCTAGGACCCAGAAGACCTGGGGCCTATTCCAGACTCTGCCACTGGTCTGCTGGGTGACCGTGGGCAACTCACTTCCCCTCTCTGTGGCTCACTTTCCTCATCTGTGAAATGGGGATAAAAATACTTGACCCCCTTTGCAAAGTGCTTCCAGATCTACTGATGAAAAATGGTGTATGAGAGTCAGATATTACTTGAAAAGTAAAAATTTTCAGTAAAACCTCAGATTTTAGCTACAACCTCATTGTCATGGGAGAGATTAACCAGTGTTATGGGAATTATGTGCAACAAATCCCCCAAACCACGATGAAAACTATTACGTTAATGTTGTATTTCAGACTCAAAACATAGAAGAGGTTCAGTGTGGCTGAGATTCACAATCCCATGTGAGAGAATCCGGGCTGGTTTATAGTGGGTAGATTTTGCAGTTTCCCGTGGTTCTGGTCTAGGCGAAGCTCTGTGGTTTTCCCTGAGTTGTACTTTGAATTATGGGATCACTTGGACTCAAAGGGAAATTTGAAGCATGAATGTGAGGAGCTCTAACGAAGTGCTGGCAGAAGCCCTGCTGCAAAGTGAAGCTAGTATTTTCACTTCCAACCCAACCACATGATGCATCATGGGAAATGTAGTCCAACCAGGGAGCCAGCCAATAGGAAAAATAAGGGCATGAGACTAACTGGACTAATGACTCCTATGAGGCATTGTGCTCCCATGCAGAGATGCTTAATATTGAACTGACTCAAAATGAAATAGTCCAACATTTCCAAATTAAAATGTTTCATTCTGTGACAAATGTGGATAATGGAGTTTTCAATACTATTCAGGATGAAAAAAACCCTCTCCAAATATTGGAATTTTTCCACTGGAAGTAAATTCTAATTTTTGTTCAGCTCTAGCTCTGACATAAGTGAAACTCTGTGGTATTGACTGAACTTGACTTTGAATTATGGGATTGTTTGGACTCAAAGGGAAACTTTGAGAGTGAACAAATGAGGATCAAAACCAAAACATATGTTGGACCAACCCCTGTTGCAAAGCAAAACGCGTGAGCAGGACTGGTTGGAAAAATTGGTTGAAAACAAAAGTTTGACAAAAATGGATTTAAAAAAAACATAATATAATAGTATATATTATATAGGATATAATATAAGATATAAGAGTGCCTATCTATCTTAAATACTTGTATGGCCCTTATCACTATAGTATTTGAGCACCCAATCTCTAATGTGAGGTAGTCCAGTGGCTAACCTGTGAAAAGAACCTTGGATATTTTTTTTTAACTGTGCACATTAGGTGACATTCTGCTCTCAGTTACTCTGGTTTAACTCCAGCATGGAAATGGGCCTGGCTGATTTCATTCACACCAGTTTTATACCAGTATAACTGCAGTGAAAGCCATGGAATTACTTGTGATTCACACTGGTGGGAGTGGTGGCAGGCCCAGGCCCAGCGCAGTTTCTATTCGAGCTGGTTGGGAATTTTCAATGAAATATGTATTTGCTGGTAAATTCTGATTAATCAAAACTGAAACTTTTTGCAGAAAGGGTTGACTTGAACAATATTTTCAATTAAAAAAAAAGTTTTGATATTGTCAAAATATCCCACTTTCTGGTTCAAAATCACTTTTTATTTTGAAATTTAAGCTAATTATAGTATTAAAAAGAGGTCAAAATTTAGAGGGAAGATGGGGAGATTTTTGGCTTGTGAAAATTGTTGAGATTTCAACTTTTCATCCCCATTTGGGACAGGCAAAATTTGCAAAATCTCTCAAATTTTTGCAGGATTGGAAAACTGTTTCCCTCTAGTTCTAGTTACTATGGGCCAAAGTGTGGTTTTATCACAAGCCCTGATGAGTAGCAAACAACAATCCCTCCTGCACTGGTTGAGGGGGTAGAAGAGCAGCAGTCACGGAGCACCTATTTATCTCTGCCCACCTGGACACAAGTTCAAGCTGTGCAGGGCTTAAAAGGGAAATCTTCCATCCTCTTTTGTGGCTGCTCAACCCAAGCTATGGTCTAGCCCGAGGGATATACACTGGTATAACTTAGAGCAGAACCTGGCTGAGTGCTCTTGCATCAATTCCTCCATTTGTGAGAGCACAAGATGAGTAGCAGAGCTGCACCCCACCACACCATTATAAGTTGTACATGTCTCCTTCCTTTCTGCAGCATTCCCTTTACCTACCCTGACTCCATTGGCATCTGCACCCAACTCAGTCGGCAGCTGCACATCAGGCATCCTGAGGGGAGCTAAATCACTGGCTTCTTTCCTAAATCAAACCTACCCAGTTGTGTTTTTCAAGCTGTCTCAAGCAGAGAGTGAGTTATGGTTGGAAATGTGCACAGCAAGGGGGCAGCTTCATCTCCTGGCAAGTGAACTCCTTGCAACCTGCCCACGTCAGTCTTTGGTAGAATTAGGGCACTGAGGATCATGCCTCTCAAAAGAGGAATATGCCTGGATCTGCAGGCTAGATTGTGACTTGGACTGCATGACTGTACAAGGGAGTAAGAGGGAATAAGAAATGCCTTTACATCCCTGCATGGGGTACCCAGACCCTGGGTTTAGGCAAAAAAGAATAAATGGCGTTATAGACCTGTTTACACCCACCCTGAGCAGGTGGGAGGGAAATGGCCAGATCTTCGTCTGTATCTTGAGTTTCTGTGAGGGAACAGGGGATGCTGTAATTTGCTACTTATGTACCACGTGCTGGGTAAAAATATAAGAGGACTCCATGCTTGTAAAACTAAACTGCTTCTTTTTAAAGAGAACTATTTATAGGGGTGCTGCAACTGCAGTTAGCATTCCAGCCATGTGCACACAGACTGACTATCTGGTACCACCTCAGAACTTGTCCTTCCTGCAACCTGTACTCCTCCCTCTAAGTTCCATGCTGGTAAAGGCAAGCTATAGGGAGCAGCTACTCTGGCCAGCAGGTCAGCTATGGAATGGAGTGGAGGCAAGGCTCTGCCCAATTCCTGTCCCTTCTCATCCACTCACCTCTCACCTGCTTCAGGGAGGATATAAGTGCTTAGTCTCATGCTCCTAGACCCAAGGTCTGGGTAGCCTACATAGGGACTGAATGGCAGAGCTCATTACTCCCATGTCTAAACACATAGTCCAAGCCAAAATCTAACCCCAAGTAAAGATCTGTATTCAAGAGTGGAATCCAAGGCTGCAGGGTTTGGTTACTGTCAATCTGTCTGTCAGAAATGCCTCATGTAACTTCCACCCTTCCAGGTAATTTCTGATCCTACCTGAAGATGAGTGGAGATGGAATCAGCTGAAAGAGATAAGAAAGAGGCATCTCTTATGAGGTTGCGGGGGGTGGGGTGGGTGGGAAGGAGGTCAGAGAGAGGGATAGAGAGAGAGATGCCTTTACTGAAAGGACAAAAGATAACCAGATAGAAAGATGCAAAGATACAGGTCTGACATTGAACAGACTCTGGCTGGAGAAACAGCGAAGGGACAAGGCAGTCCTTGTGAAAATTTCCTTTGTCTCTTTGCAGGGATGCTAATTTGCAGTAATAGCAGCCAAGCCTGGCTGCATATGAGAGAGAGAGAAAATGGCTTCCTTCCCCTTGAAAGATCAGTGAGAACCACAAAGCGGCCATCTGAGGCTGCAGTGGAGTTTGCCAGCACCCTTTGTTTTCTAAGCTCCTGCTTTGTTGGGAGATGAAAGGCTATATGACAGCCCCACCCTGTTGTATAAAGCATAAAATGTATCCTAGCACTGCTGGTTCCATCCTCTGCCTGCACAGCCCTTAGGGCTTGGTGTTTGGACTGGAGTTTTGTTTTGTTTCAGGGTTTTTACTATTTTCTTTTTCACTGTAAACTGTCAACAAGTCCCATTTGATTGTTCAGCCTGAACTCTAAGTGCAGAGTCTATTTGTTTCAGTGTAGAACAGGTTAGTGCCTCTGCTTCTACCTACAATTTGGAGAATAGTATTCTTCCACTGCTGAAGAAAGAGGAAAAGTAGTCCCCCCCTCAACTCCTCTTTCCCAATGCACCATAGGGGTCATGTGATTATTTACAGAAGCAGCAGTGAAAGGAAGACGCCTTTATAATCCATTTAGCACAAAGCACTTATAATTCCCATTTCAAGTAAGAGATGTGTGAATTAGCAAACACAGAGCAGAGAAAGTTCTGTGTCCAGCTTGCAACACATAAACTCAAATCAAATAGAATTGTAGGGCTAGGGTTGTTTTCCTAGATATGGGCTCAGAATTTATGGAGGAATGAGATACAAACCAGGATTCAAACTTTGCACATGGACCCTTATGTTTATCGTAGGAGCTGTCTATCTACATTTGTAGCCCCACCACCATGATATCTGAGCTTCACAAACATTCATGAGTTTATCCACCTAGCCTTTGTGAGGGAAAGAAATATTCTCCTCCTCTTACAGATGGAGAACTGTGGCTCACAGGCAATAACAGGGAGATTTATGAAGGCAAAAATGGTGCTTAAGTCTCTAACTCCCACTAACATTCATTGGCTTTGATTTTCAAAGTTTCATTAAGCCCATTGCCCCAGCATTTCATTTTTCTGTTGCCAAGAATTGAAAAAAAAGAGTTGGTTTTTCAATGAACAGTCAAAATATCCAGCTAAAAAAAAATCTTTAAAACAATGTGTTACTTACTATTATTCCATTTAAAATAAGAGAGAATCCAGTAAAAAGAAAATTATTTTAAATGTTATTTTGATTATTTAACATAAGAATGGTCATCCTGGGCAAAACCAATGGTCCATCTAGCCCAGTATACTATCCCTGACAGTGGCCACTGCCAAGTGCTAGTGGCAATGAAAAGAACAGGACAATTTGGTGTGATCCATCTCCTCTCATCCAATCCCAGCTTCTGGTAGTTGGGGGTTTATGGACACCTGGAGGATGGGGTTGCATCTCTGACCATCCTCCATGAATGGACCTATCCATGAATTTATCTAATTCTTTTTTGAACCCAGTTATACTTTAGGCTTTCACAACATCCTCTGGCAATGAGTTCCACAGGTTGATTATGTGTTGTGTGAAGAAGTACTTCCCTTTGTTTGTTTTAAAACTGCTGCCTATTTTAATTTCATTGGGTGACCCCTAGTTCTTGTGTTATGTGATGGGGTACATAACATTTCCCCATTGACTTTCTCCACATCATTTATGATTTTTTAAGCATCTATCATATCCTCCCTTAGTCTTCTCTTTTCTAAGCTGAACAGCCCCAGTCTTTTTAATCTCTCCTCGTATGGAAGCTGGTTCCAAACCCTTAATCATTCTCTGAACCTTTTCCAATTCTAATACTCAATATTCAAGGTGTGGGCGTACCATGGATTTATATAGTGGCATTATGATATTTTTCTGTTTTTTGATATTTTATTATCAGTTCCTTTCCTAATGGTTCCTAATATTTTCTTTAGCTTTTTTGGCTTCCACTGCACATTGAGTAGATGTTTTCAGGGAACTACCGACAATGATTGCAAGGTCTCTTTCTTGAGTGCTAACAGCTAATTTAGACCCCATCATTTTGGGGATTATTGGGATTATTTTTTCCAATGTATATTACTTTGCACTGATCAGCACTAATTTTATCTGCCATTTTGTTGCTCAGTCACCCAGTTTTGTGAAGTCCTGTTGTAACTTTTCACAGTCTGCTTTGGACTTAACTATCTTGAGTACTTTTGTATTGCCGGCAAATTTTGCCACCTCACTGTTCACCCCTTTTTCCAGATAATTTATGAATATGTTAAATACTACTAGACCCTGTACAGACCCCTGGAGAATACCACTATTTACCTCTCTCCATTCTGAAAACTTACCATTTATTTCTACCCTTTGTTTCCTATCTGTTAACCAGTTACCAATCCATGAGAGAACCTTCCCTCTCATCCTATGACTGCTTACTTTACTTAAGAGCCTTTGGTGAGGGGACCTTATTAAAGGCTTTCTGAAAATCTAAATACGCTATATCCACTGGATCCCCCTTGTCCACATGCTTGTTGACCCCTTCAAAGAATTCTAGTAGATTGGTGAGGCATGTTTTGCCGCTACAAAAACCATGTTGACTGTTCCTCAACAAATTATGTTCATCTGTGCGTCTGACAATTTTGTTCTTTACTATAGTTTCAACCAGTTTGCCTGGTACTGAAGTCAGGTTTACCGGCCTGTAATTGCCAGGATCTCCTCTGGAGCCCTTTTTAAATGATGATGCTGCCTATGAAACAATCCAGACTCTTGAAACATGCTGATGTGACCACATTCTAGGCTTTGGGGTACTGCTTACCTAATGTACGCATTTACAATGGGAAATTTAAACAGCCTGATTTCCTTCTGGCTGATTCCCAACATTCACTTCACTCTGGGGGTGTCTCTGCTGCTGAAAAAATAAAATTGACCCCCCCAAAAAAACCACAAACCCCCTCCTGAGCAAATAATCATATCCCCCACTTTAAATGAATCCAGATATCTGTGGGCTGAGGAAGGCCTTGATCCAGTGTCAACTTCAGTGGACACTGGATCAGTCCCCTGTCAGGTGGCATGGATGGGATATTCAAGTGGGGAAGAGCAGGCTTATGGGATCTAGATCACTGTTTTATAGGGTAGATTGGGGCATGTGAGTGGGAAGGAGTGTTCTTGGAGCAGGGGAGCTGGAGGAGAGTTGAGGGTCAGTAATTTAGGAGGTCAGCAGCACGGCTACAACCCAATTCCCAGGATTCTCTCTCTCTCCCCTCTCGCTCTCCGCTGAGCATTCCGATTTCCACTCTGTCATCTTGACTCCAGCTCTGCCAGCTATTCAGTAGCTTAATCTTTTTCCAATCTCAACTGTTGCCTACTAATGTGTTTCAGGCACAGAAATTTCATTAAAGTGCGCCGATGTCCACAGGCTTTAGTTGTGGACTTCATCTGTTAAACGGGTTTTATTTCAACTAGTACACAAATTACCCTCTGCTCTTCGGGGAAGGGGGGGCAAAGGGTGGGCGGGGGGAGTGAAGAAAAATTCTTTCCAGCTTTCCAAGATACTCATCAAACAGCATTCCCCAGTCCTAATGAAAACAGATGCACCGAGATGAAATTGAACAACACAAGCCATGTTTTGCTAATGCCGCCACTGTGCTTTCACATTGGCAGAGGTATCGACTGGCAGCAAAACACTGAGCTTGCCCCAACTGTCCCTCGGAGACCTACAATCAGCCTTAGTTCTCTGGCTTCACCCTCACCACTGACCTTAATGCTTAATTTAATTGCATGAGTTTGGGAACTAAGTCCCTCATTTAGTTTCATGGAAGGTTTTACTGTGTGGATTAGTTAGCCATCAACTGAGGCAGGCTCTTCTGGATTAGGATTGTACCAAAATCCTTTCCTGGCTACCCTTTGTGATACAACAGATGGACTTGAGTGGTAGAGTTTGGATCCAAACTCCTCCATGGTTTTGGGGTGGGGTTGTGTGTTTGGATCCTGGCATTGGTTCAGACCTATCTCCGTTTGGTAATAAAAAATAACCCATAATGGCTGTCATAGTCTGACACAAATGGGAAGGGAAAATCAAGTGAGGAGTTTGCTATCACTAGCTATTGTTAGGAATAGGTGAAGTGGCTTGGCTGAAATAAATATCCAAACTTTGAACTAAATTCCAGACAGATCTTTTTTGGGAGGTACTTGAAAAAGTTTTGTTGTTACACTTGTCATGCTGTTCTGCACTTCCTGGTTGCATCTAGGGGTGAGCAGCAGAAAAAAATACAAACACAGGATATGATCCAACTGGTGCCCTGTGAAATCACCGGCTAAGTTTCCACTGATCTCAGTGGTACGTGATTGGGCTCATACTGCAAAAAAGGCTGGTTTTGAAGTACTTCTGAACTCTTTGTAGTCAAGAAGTCCAGGAGATCTCCTGTTGTGAGCTTTCTAGGCTGATTTCTTCATCAAACACTTTCAGAGAAGCATTAAATGTTGGCTTTAAGAACTGAGGGGTGGTCTTCACTTCCAAATGGAGCACTGTCCACATTACAAAAGCACCACCTAATTCAACACTAATTTGTAGACTGAAGGCAAGGACTGTATGGACCAGAACTACAGAGCTCCTCTCATTCCAAGAGGTATTCCCTCTTGTAGCAACAGGTACAGAATTTAGATGGAGGAACATAGGTTGCAGGAGGGGAGAGTTTAGTCAAGGTAACAGGAAGTCAGTCTGCGTGCACATGGCTGGAATGCTAGCTGCAGTTGCAGCACCTCTATGGATAGCTCTCTTAATAAACAGGTGGTTTAGATTTACACACATTCAGTCATCTCACGTTATTACCCAACCCATGGGACATGAAACACCTTTTGGACAGGATTGAAACACATTAGTAAACTGCCACTGCCTGTGCTGCAGCTGTCCTGTAGGCAGAGAGCTCCAGGCTTGTCAGTCTGACACTTTTCACCAGCAACAAAATTAAAATGCAAAACAAAACCAGTTTAATGAAAGGAAATTCAGCACCAGAACTAATGTTGGGCCCAACCCAGTAATATTGGAACTGAATCTGAAAACACTTTTTGGGGGATGGAAGGGCAGTATTTCAGGCCACCTTGAACCAGAAGAAAAGAAAGAAAGAAAGAAAGAAAGAAAACAGCCCAGCGGCTACGTTTTGTTTTGTTTTTTTAAATTCTGTTTATCAGAAAATTTCTTTTAAAAAAAGTTGTTTCAATTCAAAATGAAAACAAAGGTCAAAATCCCCAAATTTTTAGTGGACGGGAAATTCCAGACACTGCACAGCTCTACTGCTGATTACAGGGGCTGTATAAATGGGCAGCACAAAAAGTCTCCACAATTCAGAATGGTCCTTTCTGGCCTTAAATCTATGAGTAATGATAGCGACTGGGGGTACATCTACACAGCCCATTGAAATGAACCTCCCAGCAGGGCCTGGGATAACACTCTAAAAATAGCGGTGTAGACAGCAGTTTGAAGTTACACAATGCTTAAACTAGGGAATTAATTTTGTCCTTCAGTAGTTTGATTGGGCTGCTGTTTGCCCAAGTGCTGGAGTCTCAATGACCTGTTCATTGACAGTGAATCTGTCAGTGGAGATCAGGGGGTTGGATTTATCCTATAAAGCTCTAGATGACTTGAGACCTTCCTATCTGAGAGTCTCACTTTCTCCCCATGCCATTCAGCTCACCAGAGCCGGTGACACCCCCTTGCTACAAACAAGAGGCAGCTGATGGTAGGGCAAACTCAGGCAAGGCCACTCAGCTCTGAAATCCATCTCTTCAGACCTGCTGCAGTGGCCCTTCATTTCACTGGGGCACTTGAGGAGAACTCAGGAGAACTGAGGGGAGCAGAAGGGCTTTATTATGGCTTTGGAGCCATAAAATCCCACCCGTCAGTCCTGCAGGAAGGGAGTGTCTTTTTTCACTCAACAGAGCAATACATTTCCTCCCTCCTTATTCTTGCCAATGGACTGTGGACAGTTATAACTCTACAGCTGGGTGGGCCCGTTTATTAGCTGATGTTTGGCGATGTGCACTTTGCATTCTGTGCCCAGCGCTTGGGTTTAGGGGAGCCTGCTGCTAATTTCTAAAACGAATCGCGTAACTAAGGTAAAGCACCGTTCACTTGGCCTTTCCAATATGGCTGGCAGGAGGTGACCATCCTGCAGTATTATAGCCCTAAGCTGCCTGCAGGTGGCGCTGTGCTAATTACTGTCAGTAGGCAATGGGCAGCACATCCCAGGGCAGTTGTGCCATAAGGTCTCCCCTAGAGATGGGATGGATAGCATGCTGCACAAAGGCTGTGCAATCAGAGCACCCCCTAGAGGTGGGAGATGAATAGCACAGAGCAGGGAGGCTGCGGTAACGGGATTCCGAGAGGATGGTGATGGACAGCACCCTCTGGAGTGGCTGTGCAAGTTAAAGCAGTTCCCTTGGCAGTCTTAGTAAAATCCCCCAGCAGCCCTGGTTTTCAGTGCTTGGCATGACATGATGCATGACCCAATGCTACGGCACAGCCAGCTCCTCCGGGGCCTGTGCAGCTTTATCCGCACACAGGGCTGCCTCCCCCTGTTCAGTGCTCCTGCCTAATGCTTCTTTGCCAGTGTCAGCCGGCTGTCTGCAATCATGGGCCTCGCTGGCATTGATTCTTCCAGCTGTCAAAACAGAGCACAGATTTTGCTTGAGATGTTTCCCCTTCATGGAACTCCCCTTTCAAGGGCTGGGGGGAGGGTTGTGAAGGAGCAAAGCAATTCTCACCGCTGAGGGGAAGCCATCAGACTCAGGCTCTCAGGAGCACTGTCTAATGTGGCCTACTTCAATTGTCTGAACGGAGTATTTCTCTTGCAGCAGTTCAGTTTTGTGTAAGCAAGTTATAATCTCAAGTCGCTGGAGGGTAGGAACCTGATCGCTGATGGAGCACACTCTCGGTTGAACGTCAAGCAACAGGCAGCTATGGATCACGGACCTCCTCCTGCTACGTGATGCTAGCACCCCTGTGAGTTACTCAGCACCCTGTACTCCAGCGAGCAGTACCTATGGTGATCTACTCTGGGACACGCACAGCAATCCCTCCCATGAGTGCTGAGTCCAGCCCAGGACTGGGGGAGACCCTGTGTGGTGACAGAGTAGATCCGTCACTCTGCAAATTAAGAGAGCCAGAGAGAAACACAAAAGAATCCATCCGTGCAAAGCTCCCTTACTCCCAGACACATCGAGTCCTCTTCCACATTGGATACCAGTGTAGATCCAATTATCACCAAAGCAGAAGAAAGATGGTCTTGCGTATAAGGTGCTGGACTGGCACTTGGGTGAGCTGCGTTCAAATCCCGGTTCTAGCATTTGACTTCCTGTGTGATCCTGGACAAATCGCACTCCCTCTCGTTCCACTTCTGTAAAGTGGGGATCATAATCTTTCCTTTGTCTATTTATACTGGAAAATCTTTAGGGCAGGGACTTTCTCTTAGTAGGTATGTGTACAGGACCCAGCACAATGGGGCCCTGATCGTGGTTGCGACCGCTAGGCATGACCATGATACAAATAAATACTAATAATCTAGAGACCTCCCCCTCTCACATTGTGACCTACTGTGCAGACAAGACCTCTGGGACAGTCCAGGAAACAGCAACGTGTCTGTCCCTCCATCGTCCAAAAGTCACATCATCTGTGCCCCGGCAGGCGATTTATCTCAGCCTTTTAGCGTCTTTGCATAATGGTCTGTTAAACATGGTTTTATCTATTTATTTATTTTGCCAAGCACTTGGATGTGCTTTATGAATATAGCTACATAAAGTAAATGGCAATACCGTACTGATAAATTAGCAATGTATTAGAGCCTCATATTAGCTTAGGCTAGTAATTTAGCTTGATGCGAGGATGCTTTAGTTTATTATATTCCTACACCAGTAGATTGTAAATAGCCCACTAGCACCGACACTTGTGGGCAGCACCACTGCCATAAAGCACCCGAGTGGTATACCACAGTCATTTCCTATTTGTGTAACCTCAGGGCGCACTGGGTGAGTCATTTTCGGTTGAGCCTTTTAAGGGGACAAACGGGAAATGAAATATTTACTTTTTGTTTTAACTTGCCAGTGGTGAAAGGATATTGATGTGGTGTAGACGGAACATTAAAAGCAGAATTATGCTGGGGAATAAAACAGGCAGGGCATAAATTAGCAGTGTTTGCTTCCTCTGCGGTTTGAAAGAGTTAGCATTCTGCTAGCACCGTATAATATGCTGGGGAAGTGTCCAGGTTGCTGCCACACTGTAAATCATGGGGAGCATTTAAACCGAGAAGAAAGTCTATGGCAAGATGCATGGATGTCCAATGTGGGGACTGTCTGGGGGGCAGTCAGAAACAAAACTCACCATCAGACAGCAAAAGGGGCAGAGAGTTAGGACTTGAGGAGCAAGTCTCGGTCATGAGAGCAGAGACAGAAGCTCATAGGAAAAACCAGGGGATTATCTAGCGTAAAAATGCAATGGCTTCAGTATTGCTGGCCAGAGGACGACCATTCCATTTCACGATTCTGAAATTTGTTTTAGTTCCACTTTGGAATGGAACAAAAGCTTTCCCAATGGTTCACAAAACATCCATTTTCCACTCGAAAGGGTCAGGTTTTCGATTCTGATTTCTCTCTCTGGTCAGCAGTGACCAAGAGAGCCCTGGACATCAGAGACCTTCTGGGTGACAACTTCATCAAAATCTATACTTGGCCACGAAACTGTTCGGCTTCGATAAAATAGCATATTTCCACGAAAATACATTTAGTTGAAAATGTTCTGATCAGCTGTACTCTTAGGTAAAGAGAACGTAGATTGGGAACATCTATTTCCCCAGCTCCTAATGCAAGAACAAGGAGACATGCAATGATCTTGAAACGTAGCACATTCAGAACCTAGGAAAAGGAAATATTTTTCACATAGTGCACAATGAGCCTGTGGAACTCATTGCCATAATATACGGAGGCTGCAAGCTTAGCAGAATCCACAAGGGAATTAGACATTTATATGGATAACAAAAATAGCCACATTTATAGCAGTAACGTTTTTGGGGGTGAGGGGAGGAGAGATATAAACTTCATGCTTCAGGGCTTAAGGCAACCTTTATGTATTTGGGGGTCAGTTGGAAACTTCCCCTGAGTGTAGGTTATACCATAATTGCTACTGCAGGGTTTCTTGTACCGTCCTCTGAAGCATTTGGTTGGTGACAGGTTATTGCATTAGATGGACTATGGGTCTGATCCAATATGGCAATTCTTATGCATTGCAGCTGTACTGAATAGGACATCAACAACATAATGATACATTTGTGGGAGGAGGGAGGGAACATGCCCTACTCATCACCCAACAAGCTAGAGGAATACGCAGCTCTGAGAGAAAAGGTCTACTCTGGATAAGAACATAAGAATGGTCATATTGGGTCAGACCAATGATTTGTCTAGCCCAGTATTTTGTCTCTGACGGGGGCCAGTGCCAGTTGCTTCAGAGGGAATGAATAGAACGGGGCAATTTTGAGTGATCCATTCACTGTTGTCCCAGCTTCTGGATAGATAGCAATGTGAAGGCAGTTTGCAGGGTTCGGTGAAAGATTCCAGACTTTGTACGACTATGGCAAGTTTAATCTGCACCATGAAATAGTCTTGACTGCCCTGGACATTTCAATGTTCCTTCAGCACCATTACTTTCCAAAGGGAGAGCTGGGCCTGAACTGAAACCCCAGATCAAAACATCTCTGACTTTGAGGGAGGGTTCAAAAAGTGCTTAGAAATTATTGTGACAGGAGCTATACAAGACCCTGAAGTGGGTAGCTAGATCCTCATCTGAATTCCCTTTCCTCCACAGCCTGTCATTATGGGATATTTATTAAGTTCTACAACTTTATTATCTTTTGGATTACACAATTGTGATAAACCACTTACTTGTCAAATTCTTCTCTTGTCAGACATAGACACTATGGAGGTACCTGGAGAAATTTATAGTAAGTAAAGCAAACAAACAAGCGTAGGAGCGTATGCATGCAAAACCATGGGAGCTGGTCATTATACCAATATGAATTTAATAAGCATGATTCTTTGCAGCATTTCTAGGCTATTTTTACTCTGTAGATCTTCATGTGCTTTGCAAAGGTGAGGAAGCAATATCAGCCCCATTTTACAGATGAGGAAAATGAGTCACAAAGGGGTGAAGTGACTTGGGCAAGTCACTTGACTGTAGCAAGGCAGAAAAGCAAACCCACATCTCCTGACCCTTAATTTTGTGACCTACCTAGTGGACCCCATTGCCGCCTCCTGTTATGCCGAGAGTTAATGATATAAGGGGAGATGTTCAAATGCACTAAAGAGAGTTGAGTGTCAAACTGTCCTTTGTGCCTTAAAAATATCTGCTCCCGCCCAAGCCTGCTTGACTTCACTGGGACTACTCAGGGGAGCAAAATTGCAGGATCGGCCAGGATTCCAGTGTGGGGTCATTAGCAAAAATTCTCCAGCGGAGTCAGCTTTGTGGACATTTCACCACCTCACAAACTACCACAAAAAAACCCAACATGTTTAGTCACGACCAGCACTTTCCTTTCATACTTTAACTAGGGCTGGGATAGCAGGGGTATTGCAGGTCATGAGCCCTAACCGAGGGCATCGGTGGTGCTGTGTGGGAGGAGGACCTAGAGCTGAAGCAGAAAGCATGACTCAAGCCATGCTTGCGATGGATAGGCAGAGCTGGGTCAGGGCCCAGGGCTGGAATAACAAGGGGGCTGCTGGTCAGGACAAAAGAGCAAAGGCAGAGTTGGGTGGGAGGCCCAAGACAGAAGTATTAGGGGCTTTGGCAGGTGAGGCGCAAGATTCATTGGCAGAGCCGCATAAGGAGCCCAAGATGGGCACAGCAAAGGTTGCTGCAGCGCTGAGAGACATGGGCAGAGTTTGGAAAGAAGCAAATCCTACCAGCCCCACATTTGTAATCTTTAAAATGCAAGTATATCCCTTGGCACTTAGGAAGCCACACCCCCAAAGAAGTGAGACGCCCCACTTAAGGGGCAAACCCACAGAACCCCATTCCGAACATGTGGGGGCATCAGGATAAAGCACCTGCACTAGCCAAGTGTGCATTTGATCTGAACGGGAGCCTGCCTTTCTGAGCAGGGGAAGGGAGAATCTGTTTGCGAGGATGATTAACTCATCAGCAAACATTAATCGTCCTAATGACTCCATTCATTAACCTCGGAAGTGAGAGGAACCAGCCTCCCTGTTTCCCAGAGGAACCTCACGCCCTGCCAGCTTCTGCAACAGAGCTTCTGGTATAGAAGCGTATGGGTGGGAAGCGTTTCAAATGGGGTGATCTGGGTGCAGAATCTCCCCCTTCCTTAGGTGGATCTGGGTAAGACATTGGGCCTAATGCTCTTCTGACAGGCATCCCTGTGATGCCATTGACTTCAATGGAGCTTCTTCTGATTGACCTCTACAACTCTGAAAGCTGTAGCAGGAAAGGTTTGCACTATTTTTCTCCAGCAAAGAGGATATTGGGGGGGGGGGAGGGTTTGATTACTTTTTCTCCAAATCTCTTAAGGCCCCCTTTATGGAACACATCCCTATTCAGGGCAGCATCTAAGCACGTACTTAAATCCCATTAGGCACAGAGTTGGGTGATTTTTTTAAGCACACTTTATTCACCCAAAAATGCATTTTTAGGTCAACTGAAACTGTTTGTGAATTGTAGTTGAATTTCATCTGAAAAATAAAAAAAAAGGGAGGAGAGAGAATTCTGCTAAAGGCAAAACATTTAGTTTTAAAATTCATCTAGATACAGCTAAAAAAACCAAAAAGGTAAAACTACAATTGAAAATGAACCAAAATGTTTCACTCAAACAAACAAAAAAAAAAGGTTTAGTTTGATCCAAAACATTTTTATTCTGTTTTTTTTTTCTTTGTTTTGGTTGGGGGGGAGGGGAAGTCATTTCAGATCGACCCCAAAACAGTTGTTGCTTTTTCCAGTTTGGCCACCAAACTGAAAAATCAATTATTTGCACAGCTCTAAATGGTACTTAAAATTAAGCACATGCCTAAGTAGTTTGTTGCTGATCAATTACAGAAATGCACATATACGAGCAAACTGATTCTGCTGAACAGCCTGAATCCACAAAAGATAAGCAAGTGTCGCTATGGGAGAGAGAGAGCGCAATCCGGCCGAGAAATTTATGGGTGTGGGAATCAGGAGGACCTGAGTTCTAAGTTCTGCCTCTGCTGCATAACCTTAGGCATGTTACCAATTACCATCTATACCTCAGTTTCCCCAACTGTAAAAATGGGTAAATTATACTTTCCTCCTTTGTACTGTTCATTGAGAGCTATGGATGAAAGCTGATCTATTACAGCTGGTTATTATTATTTATTGGGGTACAGAACAACTCCTTCTCCCCAGGAAGGCTCAGCAGCTGCCTTCAAAAAGTCACCCTGTAGTTAGCCATGAAACAGCCAGTTCCATTTACATTAAATCACTTTTGGTGGGAGGGATTTGAAATATTCCCAGGACTTTCCCCCTCATTTCCCAGTCACTCTTGTTGGCTGACTTCCAGGTGGGACTAAATTGGGAAGTTCCAGCTTCTTCCCAACGATTAGTGTCTGGACTGGATCCCTCCACATGTAGGAACCTGAGCTAGAGCCCACACTGGATTCCTCCTTGGTGCTGAGTTTGTGCTGGATTCCACCTGGCCACACTAACCCATGCGGGATTCCTCCGAGGTGCCAGATAGGGCCCTCCTGGGCACGAATTCCAGTGCCAAACAGATTATCCTCTGGGCACCACATGCCCACATCACAGATTATCCCAAATGCTGGATTCTTTTTGCATGGTGGATTCCTCCTGGGTAACGAAGCAGATGGCAGCATACCCCCAGGTACTGGATTCCTGCCAATTGCTGGAGCCAGAGCCTACGTTGGACTCCTCCCTGGCACCGGAGCCTGCATCAGACGTGTCCCAGGCACCGGAGGCCATGCCGGATACTTCCCAGACTCCAGAGCCTTTAGAGATGCACCAGCGAGCCATTCCAGAGTTCAATAATTTCATTTTTTAAAAGCTTTCAATTTCCTTTGACAGGTCTGGAGTGTTTAAAAATGGCAAAGTGAAGAAGATAAATAGATTATTGATTGAACAGGCTTGTAATTCCTTAGTGAATTGGATTTAGCTCCTTCACTGAGATCAGGTCTCTGCCATAAATCTCCTAGGGAATCAATAAGATGGAGAGCGCCTGGTAAGGAGGCCTTTGTTTGTTACCATGGACACAGCGTGGGACCGGGAGCAAACCTCCCGCAGGAGGGGAGGACGGAAACGTGGAGTCACAGCTGAGTCAGCCTTGGCAAATAATAATGCCACTTGTGTCAAAGTTTTAACTGCATCGGGGATCAGTCTGTGGCTCCGGAGGCCTTACACACGTGGCTTCCATTTGTCATGCTGAGATAATACTGTGTCTAGTCATTACTATAATAAGCTATCCCAGCACTAAACAGTGCTGCTCCAGAGAACGGGAGCAATTTCACCTCCCCATGACACCGAACTGGGCTGGAGGCCACTCATCAGGTGCATGTGCAGTTCATGCCTTGTCAGCTCCATGATCTTGATCTGGGGGGGCTGCTGTTTGTTGGCGGCCATCAGACGTAGATGGGGGGTGGCTTTGGAGCCTTCCACACTTTACCAGGCTGGCTGACAGGGGGATTCCAAATGGGTTTAGAAACACGGAGGAGGAGCAGCAGAGCGTGCAGTTAGCTCTCATGGACCTGCCCGGCAGTACCAGAAGAGAAAGGAAACAGACTGGAAATGCTGCAGCAAATCCTAATTGTCCCTAAGCACCATGTACTGGAAGTCTCTGAGCATCTCTAAACCGTAAAAAGCTGTTGCCACTAGGAAATGTGTAGTGGCCCTGGTGCTGCACATCATGGTCATTTGGAATGTTGGTAGGCCACATAGTTCCACCTGGTCCGAAAGCCCAATCTCTTGGACTAAATGACAGCCTGTCTAGTTCTGCCAGTTATCTGGGTCTCAATCATACACTGTTGTACAGTTCTGAGCCCATCCAATAGAGATTAGGGGTACACACTCCGGCCTGCCCAAATCACCCAAGATTACAGACAGGATTGCAGAAAACGTTCAAGATGAAACCTAACCCAGGTGAATTTTTACCTGCGTCGGAGTTTTCTTACCCAACTGAAAAGTCAAGCCAGGCTCACCGAGGTTCACGATCATTTTGACAAGCCTGAGCCTAGGGAAACATGCAAAATGTGGTGCCTTCAGCTCTGTTTTGCTGAATGTATAACTTGGCATGCATCCCCACATGAACAGATGTCCCAGCCCCAAAAGGGTTGCAAGTACCCCTACAAACTGGGATCCCAGAATGGTACGCAGCTCTACCCATAAGTTCAGCCACTTAACAGAACTTCCATAGCTGTAGGGCTTGACAAACTAGACTGGAGGTCTTCCAAGAACAGGCTTTTTTGGGAGATTTCCAGTACTTTCTGTTTCCAATTGAGCTGGCAAGAGCTAAAATAGCCTTTTTCATTCTATTTTGTTCCCCTTCTGGTCCTGGCTGGACCCAAAAGGCACAGATATGTGCAGACAGAACAATGAGTGAGAGAGAGGAAGGCAATTAGCTGAACGTTTGCAAACTTGCAAAAAGGCCTGTGGCTCTGCAAGTTTGGTTCCAATTTGGGGCGTGACTTTGTCTTGCTTCCACCTGCTCCGCTGGCCACATGTGCACATTAGAAAACATTTGATCTCGCTTTAGTGAGAAATGTTTCTCCCCCCCATGGAACATTTTGATGAAAAACACACCCCTCCCTCCCTGGTTTCAGCAAACAGAACCCAAGACACGTTCATCCAAAAACTGTGTGTGAGGGGAATGGAATCTGAAACCAAAATCGATTTTTGGCTGACCATTTTTTGAGTCTTTTCTGACAATTTTTTTGGAGGCAAGCAGGCACTTTCCACCATTTGCCTTTAATCTGAAACTCAATTTTCCATCCAAAAAAAAAACCAATGGAAAATTTTTGACTAGCCTTAAATGTATCTGAATGTTCCCAGAACTTTTGGTGGTTCAGAAGAAAGAGAACCCATAGTTACTATACAAAACCAGCCCAATTTGCCCATCACAGACAACCCTCAAACCTGCTATCTAGGGTAACCCATGCAAGCTACCGCTTCCATCTCTTTTAGCAGAAGTGATAGAGGCTCACGCTTTTCCCCCCATGGTTCAGATGTCACTGTGGGCTTAAGTGGGGCCAGTTAGACCAGTATCTCCTTTCCCCTCTGTAGTACTGGTGGTTAGGATAAAAGGGAACCCCGATCTGAACTGTTCCTGCTTTGAGACAAGGTTTTGCTAGACCCCGGAGGCTCACCTCTAGCATGGACTCCCATGCAAATGGTTACGAGGCATCAGCATGCAGGTGGATGGATGAGAAGGAGTAAGGATGAACTATATGGGCTCAGAGAGCTTGAGGGGAAACAGAGTCGGCATGTGGTTTTGAGCTGGAAACAAAAGGGGGAAGGTTATTTAGAGCCTGGTTCTCTAAAGTATGGAGCAGCTGTGACCTAGAGAAATATACTGGTGCCATGCTGAAGGTCTGGTTCCTCCTGACCCCAGTCCTGTACTCCTGTGACTCTCTGCCAGCCCTGCCTTGTAGGCTCTGATAATGACTTTGGCATTGCAAGGAGCAGGAGCAACCTCTTGGTCAGCACTAGCTGCAGGGCAGGGCTGGCTGGGGGGAGCTTTGACAGCTCAATCCCCTGGTACTTCCCATGATAATAGGTCAGACTTAAATGAGACTCATGTGCCCCCACCCTCCGCCGAGCGTTGGTGGCTGAATTCTGGCAGCACACATGCTGATGGCTGTTTTGAATCAAAAGCTGTCCCCATCCCTTCTATCCCCTCACATCCTGGCTCCCTTCTCCTCCCCGAATGCCTTTTCCCGTGAGATTAGCACCCGCTGCCTCTGTGGTTTCTTTAAATAGTGTTTGGAATTAACTGAGTGCGTGAGATGGCAGCCCGGGAGAATGAATTGCTCTACAGAACCGAGAGAGCGCATGCAGCCATGATGCAAGCTCTCCCTACTGTCTGGATGTCTTTCAGACCTGACCCGGAGGTGCAACTTCTAAGGGTTGCGAAGGCAGTGACCCATTTGAAAGCGCATTCACTCCTTGGCTTTTCTGCTGATGTGCTTTAATAATAATAACACCTAGCTCTTATGCAGAGCGTGTCGTCCATAGATCTCAAAACTCTGCCCATAAGGGAGTATCATTGGCTCCATTTTACAATCCGCGTGACTTGAAGTTCAAATGTGTGTTACTCACCTAAAGTCACACAGTAGGTCACGGGCAGAGCCGGGAAGAGATTTTTCAGTCTCTTGGCTCCTAGCCCAGAACCCGCTCCACCAACTAGACCATGCTGCTCACAGAGTTAATCCAGCAACAAACGGGTTAATGAATTTGGAACACGATGCAGGGTTTAATTCAAATCGCCAGGCTCCTATTGGCTAGCAGAACCTGGGACCCGTGAAAAGGTGAATTATTGTCCCAGCTCTAGCGCAGTGCACCTGCTGGGGTAAGTCTCATCTCAAGCAGGAGCAGATGCTGCTCCAACAGGAGTTTTGCCATTGATTTCCATGGGACGCAATAGATTGGATTGTGTGATTTGGAAATGGAACACCCTGGACTGGGGACCGTGGGCCGACATTTACACCACAGCAAAGGGTGGGCAAGGTGGTGTAAAATGCAGCTGCTCAGATCAGCCAGGTTTCTACACTCACGTTGCACAAGGGTAAATGGTGAGTCCAGGTGAGTTGCACAGTGTCAATGTAACAATGTTGGTCCCAGGATGTGAGAGAGACAAGGTTGGGGAGGGAAAATCATTTATTGGACCAACTTCTGTTGGTGAGAGAGACAAGCTGAAAAGACCAGAAGAAGAGCTCTGTGTAAGCTCGAAAACTTGTCTCTCTCACCAACAGAAGTTGGTCCAATAAAAGATATCACCTCCTGCACCTTGACTCCAGCTGAATCAGGCCCGTCTCCCACCATCCATCCCAGGTGCCAGGCAGACCCCATGACATCTACTTTCAGTGCAACCCTATCCCCTCCCTAAGATCTGAAACAAGTGGGGGTGGAGGGTGGGAGGGGGTAGTGGGTGATTATTAGAAAGCAAAAAGGCAGAGTGAGCTAGCTTAGAGGAGAGGGGAAGATTGCTCTGAGATTGGTGCTGAAACGGCAGGGAGTGAATGAAAGGGCCGAGAGCATGACTGTAGGAAACAGGAATGGCTTTATGTGGAAAGCTGTGATCCAATTAAAGGGAGAACTGCCAGGTTGGCTTAATTCCCCCTGAATAATGGGATGATCTATCCCAAGTGCTCCATCTGAACCCACACACAGCCATTTCCCCCCTGCCGGCGTTTATAAACATGGAAGCCAAAGCAAACACCTCCGCCACTAATGAGACAGGCCTCTCTGTATGAGAACCATCATCTCCCTCTGCCCTGCCATGCCTTGCCTCGTTTACATATCTTCATTTGTCAAGCATCCTCTGAACATTTTGTAGGCTGCATCCTCTTTTGCCCTCCAGAGTGATGAAAAGGTCACCCATCTAACAAGGAACGGTGCTGGAAATAAACGTGTGTGTTTTTCTCTATTCAAACATCAGATGTGACATCGGGAGATGAACCAGGTGCCAAGAACCTGCTTGGCATGTACAGTGCCATGCAGCAGTTTGTCCGGGCCCCGTCTGTCTGCCACAGATCATTAGCTGTTCCTGTTTCAAGACTGTTTTTCTCCTCACTGTCTTGATGCCACTGATGCATCATTTTCCCTCGGAGACATTAACAAATGGGTGCAGCTAGAAATCTCAGAGAGGCACACAGACATCCGCTCCAGGATTTACCTGCAACGGACAGCACTGAGGACTTGGTGTGTCTGGCAGGCAGAGGGCTCACTTGGTCCATGTATTCACTTAGTATCCAAACGAGGCACTTTAGATTAAATTTCTGAGCCCTCCTTGAAGTGAATCTGGTTATAGCTCCCAGGAGGAGAAGAACCCGAGCAGGATTTCAGGGCCACACCTGGAACAAGCTCTGTACACAATGCAAACCGTGCTTGTTTTTCTGCCTCAGTGTCCATGTGCAGTACGCGTCCCAAGGCAGATTTCTGCGCCCACTTGGGTTGGACTGACTTTATATGACTGTAGTAATCATGCAGTGGAGATTACAGGCCAATGCAGGGCATGTGGCACGAACTGTGCATGTGGTGGTGCAGTGAAATTCCTAACACTTGCATCTCAAGCTGCCCAAGGGCCTGGAGGCGCCTCTCTGCTCAGGGTAGGAGGGTGTCAGCTCCCTACTGCAGGGATGGATTTAGCAATGCTGGGATAATTAACGCCACATTTATGAAGTGCCTCTCTCCCTGCCTTTCAGGGTGGGAGCCCAGACCCAATGCCAGATCCAGACCTACACCAATTTACACCAGCTGAGCATCTGGCCCAGCTGATCTAGTTCTGGAAGCTGAACTCAAACTCTGCTGAGGGGAAGAATAGGTGGAAGTGGATGAAGAAATGGAAGAAAGTTGCTGGATCTTTGAACGGACTCAAGGAAGCTAATTGTATAGCTCCTTTTCTTTTTCTGTTTCACACAAATGCCCCTTTTATTTTACCTTATTCAGCTTTTAAATGTAAATATCATAAATCTGTCATATCTTTAGCCAAACTCCTTCTACCACAAGTACAGCAAGGCCGTCTCCAGGGAAGCGAGAGAGAGAGACGTGATAAGGGCAGGTGGGAGACCGAGGGCAGTGGAGGGGAGAAGTACACTGGGGCGGGTCAGGTGTTATCAGCTGTTCAAGGGTGGCTGAGGAGACTCAGCATCTTGAGACTCATATTCCTTCTGTATCTGTCATGCCACATGACAGGCGTCCCTGGGAACTTGTTCGCTGTCGTGCAGCGGCTCTTGGTGCCCACAGGATTATTGGTGATAAACACTAGTCTTTTCAGGTGGAAGCTAGTAGCGCTGCTCCATTCTGCGCTAACAGCACCTGCGGAGGTGGGCCCCAAGAGTCTAGACTTCACACTACACAATGATGCTTTACATAATTGACAGCCATTATGCAGCCAGTGTGTTAGGATCATTGCTTACCACGGTGACCAGTGCTGTTGCATTCTTTCCTTGTATACCCTGTCGGTCTGTCTGTCTCCAGCTGTTGTCTCATCTCATACTTATATAAGCTCTTTGGGGGAGGGACCATCTTTTTGTTTTTTGTTCTGTGTTTTTACAGCACTTAGCACAATGGAGCACTGGTCTGGGACAGGGACTGCAAGGCGCTACCATCAGACAAATCAATAAATAATCAACATTAAAGAATAATAATGAATAATGAATAACCATGTGAATATTGCTACAGAGCTGGTCAGGCTCCCCCAGCCAGGGCTTCACCAGATTGCTGTGAGGGGATCCAGCCATTGTGTTTTAAGCCTCCGGAGTCTGAACAGAGTCCAGGCACCGTTACTGTCTTACAATCCCTAGGTACAGGCTTGTAGTGCAGATCCTCTCTCTAGCACCCCATCCTGAGAGCTCAGACAACAGGCTCCCTCTACCCAGCCCCCGGAAGCAGTGCTGATTCCTGACTCCCCTTTAGCTTACTCTTCTCCTCTGCTAGAACTTCACCTATAAGTGTGAGCCTTCTGGGTTACCTTGTCCAGGGCCCACGGGGTAGGCATAGCATATCGCACACACGGACCCTTTGCATGGAAGCCTAACACTCTAGTGCTCTTTACTTAATCAAATGAGAAGTACACAGAGCTATACAAACCTAACAAACCCTATACGCATTTCCCTGTCTCAGTTTCCTCACCACTCCAGCTTAGGGTCCCTTCAGACAGGAGGATGGAGTATTTCCCCCCAGCACAAGCAATGCCCCTTAGCACATCTATTGTTCAGTCAAATCATACTCATAAAAGTTACGTACGCCCCCTTGTCATTATGGTGTATACCTGTTGCAGGTCCTACTAGCAATAGAGGATCCCAAATTTCATAGAGGCATTCAGAGCTACAGTTATGTTCATAGAAACAACTTCGTAATATCAGCAAGAATTCATAAGTTGTACACACGGAATCCCCACATCATCACAGCTATGTATTTTAAACGTCATGTCCTCAGGCGTGAGACATCTGCTAATAGTAAAGTGCTCAATCCTGAAGTATTTGTTCATGTAGAATTCCCAGACAATGAGAATCTTGCCTGTACAGGATTCAGAATCAGGCACAATAATAACTAGCACGTAAAAGGATCATGCTAGTGGTTAATACCATTTAGCAATTTTCATTAGTGCACCTCACAAAGGTGGGTAAATATTACAGATGTTCAGAAAACAGAATTTCCACCCCACGGGAAATCCTGATAGTTCAACATTTGTTTTTGTCCTGCGACATGATGAAAAGTTGAAATGCTGAAAATTTTCACGAAGTCAAAGATTCTAAAAAATTCCAGTTTCCAGTTGTCGAGATGAGAAATGTCAACGTTTCCAAGTGAAATGAACCACTGACATTTTCGACAGTTCAGTGTGTTAACATTTTCAAATGCTGAAATGTCAATTCAAAACTAAAATGTTTCATTCCCATTGGAAAACTGAGTCCAACATCTTCTCATCCAAAAAAGAAAAAAGAAATAAAATGTACAAAAATCCATATTTTTGTATTCCTCGGGAAAAGTTTTTAGTAAAAAATGTTGACCAGCTTTAGTAAATAGAACTGTCTCTATGTTAGAGATAGGGGATCTGAGACATGGTAGAGGTTATGTGACTTGCCCAAAGCACAGAAGTTTCAGAGCCAGGGTTAAAAGAACAGGAGTACTTGTGGCATCTTAGAGACTAACAAATTTTTGGGGCATAAGCTTTCATGGGCTAAAACCCACTTCATCGGATGCATGCAGTGGAAAATACAGTAGGAAGATATATGTATACACAGAGAACACGAAAAATGTGGGTGTTGCCATACCAACTATAACAAGACTAATCAATTAAGGTGGGCTATTATCAGCAGGAGGAAAAAAAAACTTTTGTAGTGATAATCAGGATGGCCCATTTCCAACAGTTGATAAGAAGGTGTGAGTAACAGTAGGGGAACAATTAGCATGGGGAAATAGTTTTTACTTTGTGTAATGACCCATCCACTCCCAGTCTTTATTGAAGCCTAAATTAATGGTGTCCAGTTTGCAAATTAATTCCATTTCTGTAGTTTCTCGTTGGAGTCTGTTTTTGAAGCTTTTTTGTTGGAATTGCGACTTTTAGGTCTGTAATTGAGTGACCAGGGAGGTTGAAGTGTTCTCTGACTGGTTTTTGAATTTTAGAATTATTGATGTCTGATTTGTGTCCATTTATTCTTTTGCGTAGAGACTGTCCGGTTTGGCCAATGTACATGGCACAGGGGCATTGCTGGCACATGATGGCACATATCACATTGGTAGATGTGCAGGTGAACGAGCCTCTGATGGTGTGGCTGATGTGATTAGGGTTAAAATGTACAAGTTCTTAGCTGCCAGACCTGTGCTCTGTCAATGAGAATGCACCAACTAGAAGATGTTCATGCCCTGTGCAGGATCTTCATTTGCTTTGTCGTTAGAGTCCCCTGTTATAACTGTTCCCCCATTGTTGTGAGTCCCACACCCTTTTGTTGTTACAGTTTTGTGCACGGTTGTCTCAACCAGGAGAATACACCAATAGCAGAGGAAGCTGATAGTAACTGTGCTGCCCAAGGTCAGTACGAGACGCACAGAGATTATGGTCTCAAGAGTTTGACTCCAGTAGCAGCAGTGTAAGTGCAACTGAGAGCAGTATTTAGCTCTCTGGAGCCCTATTTTCAGACATTAACACCTCAACTCCATCCTGGTCTTCTTCAGTTGCCATGCTACCTCGGGGGCTCCAGCATCTCTGGTCCCAGGCTTGGCACAGCATCCTATCCTGCCCCATCACCATAGAAAGGAGTTGGGGGAAGGCAGGCAGCCTGCTTCCTCTCTATGTCTTAGGTACTTATATGCCCACCCTTCCCACACACGATATCTGAGTCATCTCACACTCTTTAATAAATGCATGTTCTCAACCCCCTCCCCCCAGGGAGGCAAGGCAGTGCTATTATCCCCATTTACAGACGGGGGACTGAGGCACAGAAAGACCAAGGCCATGTCTACACGACAAAACTGTCAACCTAACTTATGTCGGCATACAGCCACCACAGTTGTTAAATGGCTTGTGTGCACGCACATTTGGCTCCTTCTGTTGGCGGTGTGCGTCCTCACCAGGAGCTCTTGTATCGATTGTATGTATCAGACCAAGAAGCCACCACGTCTGCTGCTAAACATAATGATGCAGTGAGGCGGAGTGGAACTGGAACAAACCTCTTTCCTAGGGCGGGGCCATCAGGCCTGTGAGGAAGAAGCTGAGGATGAAATCAATTAATTCATTCATTAGAGAGCTGCAGCGGCCACAGAGACATTTCAGTTGTGCTCCCTGGGAGATCATTGTGAGATACATATCTCCTTTTCATCAGCGTCCCAGTGGGGAAGCAGTCATACAATCTCACTTCTACTAATTGCAGGGCAACACAGACAATGGAATGCAGGTGATTGCATTGGAGATATCAAACAGGCCGGGGTGGCTGTTCTCTCTGCAGTGGCAAAGCCTCTTATCGCAGGGCACCAAAAGTGTCTTTTTAAAAGAAACAAGAGGCCAGGGACTGCATTCTGGCTTCTCCACCAAGGGGGCGTAGGAGAGAGAGAGAGAGCCTGAAGCACTGGGCCAGGTTTAAGATCTGAGGCCTGAACCATAGTCAGTAAAGTTAGGCCCTGCCATGAACCAAAGTCAGACCAGTATTAAAGCAGCTGCTTACAAGTTTGCTGTCCGATACACGACCTTGGCAAAGGTATTGTTAGTGTTGCTAGAACACAGACACTCCTAAGAAGCAAGAGATACTGGGCATGTGTGTGAACGCACTCCGAAAGATTAGCACCTAGGGACATCCTGACCTAGCACAAGATAAGAGGGTTTGACAGAAGTGATGAATAGGGAGGTCTTGCCTGGAGCAAGATACAAGAGGAGGTAACAAGCAGATGTCAGGAAACACATAAGGTGGTAGGTAAGTTGTTTGTCTCAGTCTATAAATGTCAGGGTACTTGGCCTTAACCCTTTGTGTGGCTGAGGGGACAGCAGAGACTCCTGCTGCTGACTGAGCCCCTCCTTGCCACTGGGCACTCATGTGTTAGTGTACCAGTAACCACAGAGCCAAGGCGCTAGTACTGTGCCTTGAGGTCAATAAACCTGGCCGAGTGCCTTTGTCACTGAACTGTGCCCGTGGTCTTTCTTTCTGGGTAGTACTATCGAGGTCTGCTGAACCAACTACCTGCACAGGCCTGGGGCAGCATGCGGCGAGAGCACACACACACACACATGCCAACAGGCAACAGGGGGTTGGAGTAAAGGTACAAGGACTCTCCCACCATTGTGCTCCAGCATAGGTGGGCAGCAAGAAGCCTGCACCTTGCACAACCTAAGCATTAGATAAGAGGCAGACAGAAGTCAGAGCATGAGCACTAACAGGAGACAAAGGGAGTAGGCCTAGCTTTGCTCCCATTCTCCACTAGGGGGAATATGTGCATCTAAAGTGTAGTGCTTGCTGCTTCTGCATAAGCTTCTCAAAGGGCAAGAGTACTTTTCTTCTCTCCTCCGTGGCTCAGAAAGCCATTACCATCCCCATCAGCGCGCCCCCTGCCTCAATGTGGCACCGGCTTCTAGAGGCACAATCCAGCTGTTTTAATAGGACAGCTAGCTTATTATTTATATTACAGTAGCCCTAAGAGGCCCCTACCACATTCAGGGCCCTATTGTGTTAGGCTCTGTACACACACGGCAAGAAACAGGCCAAGGAGCTTACAATCTAAATAGACAAGAAAAGCTGTGGAAATCCTACCCACATTCTACAGATGGGAAGTTGAGGCACAGCCAGGAGATTTACCCCAGGGTACCCAGAGAGTCTTTGGTAGGGCTAGAAATTGACCACAAATCTCCTGAATCCTAGTTTAGCGTCTTAACTACAAGGTCATCCTGCCTTGCTCTTATTTTTCCAGCTGTTTGGGCCTGCTATTAAAGCAGTGTGGAATGTTCACAACACAACTGGAATTTGACTGTTTCTCATGATGTGAAATCAAAAAATCTGGCCTGTTTTCTCTCCCTGCCTCAAAAAATCAGTATGTTTGTTTCACTTGAAAATGAATACATTTTAAGTAAATTGATCCTCCCGCAAGAAGAAAAGGACTAAATGTTCTCTTCAAAATAGATAACATTTTGAGTGAAATTTACCCTATTTTCAGCCAAAAGGAATTTGTGAAAAAGCCCATTTTGTGAAATGCGTTCCAAGTGTCCGTGAATGTGAAATTACCATGGAACGAGGTTGTGAGCAGTTTCTCATAATAAATAAATAAAGTTTGCAGTTTGGCAGCGCTCTTTGGGACAGATTTTCAGAAGACCTCTGCACCAGATTTTCAATTACTTAGCACCCAGCAGCTCCCATTTTGATACATGGGTAAAATTTTAAAAAGCACCGGAGTGACAGAGGCCTCAAGTCCCACTGCATGGCAATGGGGCTTAATCTGCTAAGTTATTTAGGGTACATCCATTCTGCAAAGAAAATCCTGTGGCACAGTCTCAGAACCTGAGCCTACGCTCTGAAACCCAGCAAGGTCGGGCGGGAGAATGGTCCTGGGTCCCAGGCTCCAGCATGAACCCAAATAGTTACACTGTTCTTTTTAGCTCCACAGCCTGAGCTCCGCAAGCCCAAGTCAATTGACCCAGGCTCTGAGATTTGGCAACATTTGCAGACATACCCATAGGTGCTTCTGGAAATCCTACCCCAACAGTTCATCATCCAGCATGCTGAGATCTGAAAATCTGGCTACTTATTTTGGTGTCCAGGAAGGGAGTCAAGTGCTTTTGAAAATTTAACCCTATCTGGATATCCCTGAAGCCCATATCCCATATTAGCAAGAGAGCAAGCAAAGCTACAAACAGATGGATGGACAGAAAACACGAATCTGCTGAAAAGTAAATCATACTTTTCTACTGACAGCAAAGTTTACCCGATACTGTATGCAGTCAGGAAGGAGTCTAAACAGAGTACATTTTGGAAAACATTGCAGTGCTACCAAAGGGGAGAGGCTGGTACTATAGAATGAGACACAAAGTGCTGGTTAATCTACTTTGTTATTTATTTATAGCACACATAGTGCTTTCCTAGCCTGAGTTGAATTCTCAAGAGAAAAAACAAGAGGGGGAAAAAAGCATAAAAGTTTCTGTGACAGCAATGGGGCTGTGCATTTATCTTTCCGTTTTTCCCAGCATAGGTCAGCCCCAAAGTGGAATATGCAAGTGGAGTAGCTTCTTTATTCTTAATAACATAAACAGGAGGCAACTCCAGTTATAGCAAGTTCTGCCCATGAGTCCAATGAAGCTTGTACCGTGGTTTTCCCCAGTGTCCTGGAGGTCTGGATGTAAGAAGCTCAGGTTCAAGGAGAGGAATATGGTTCTATATGAAATGATTTTTCTGCTGGCATCAGCAGGAGGATGTCAGGTGTAAGTAGCTAGGACCACCAAGATCCAGGCATTCTGACAGTGAATTAACTGATCTAGACATTTGGCTTTGATGAGTTCGGTGGCTGCCTTTTCTCTTGAACTTGTGACTGCTTATTTCATACGGTGTATGTGATTATTAGAACTGTGCGAATGCCACTCCGAAGTGTGCCATGGAGTTCTGAATTGGGATGAGCTCAAACATTCAATAGGAAACTCAACCAGAGCTCCAAGTTTCACCTGAATGAGGGTGAACACCACTTGGAACTCTTATTAGCCCCAAATTGGGCAGATGCCTGATTGATGAGGTGCATGTTTCTCGTTGCTGATGTGTGTTTAGTAGAACTGGCTGGAAAAAAAATTGGTTAAAAACAAATGTGTGTGTGTTTGTTTTTCTTGTTGAAAAGCAAAGTTTCAAAGAAAAAAAAAAACATTGAAAATTCCAGCTCCAGATTTTAACCCACTCCATAGCTGATGAAAACTAAATATTTTCAACCAAAAATTTTAGTTGGAACATTTTCTATCATCTGTCAAAAATAGATTTTTTTTAAACCAAAACACTTAAAATTAAAATGTGGGAACCTCTGACCAGAAACCAAAATGCTAGAAATGTTTGCCAGAAACCCATTCATGTCAAGTGTCCAGCCCAATTCTGCAGACTTTAGTGGGTTCAGGTGGAGTTTGGACATACCTTTCAACCAGCCGTGACCCAAATGTGGGACACCTTTATTTCCTGAACCAGGTCATCCATCAATGGATAGAAACCACTCATATTTGTTTGGTTGTTTGATAGCCCAGAGCTACAACTGTTCATTAGATGCTCTGTAGTATAAATAGAGGGACCCTTGGGGCAGCGTAGACATTTATTTATAGCACAGCAGAAAAGTTGATAGGACCCAATCAGTATAAGATGGCAAGACTCCCATTGACTTCAGTGGCCTTTGAATCAGGCCAGTCATGTAGAGTGAAAGTACTGCAGTACTTGAATGTACCACAACGGGCAGGTTGTTGTGACGTTAGAGCAAAAATTTTAGAACAAGATCATTCTGGAGCTGGTAAAGTTATTTGTCCCCAATAATATTGATTGTGAACTTAGCTCTTTTTTCTGTTTGTGAATCCCTCACAAACCAATCTGGATTCGTACAAATGTATTTGTAAGAATTTGCCGAAGTTCTGGAAGGGGTACATGGATTGATGGGTTGATTGTACACGGTTTGCTATTCATGACATGTTACTGGCCACCTAATGTCACATGATGCTCGTTGTTCCTTGATTGGCAGTGCTGGTCAACATTTTTCAAATTTCAAAACTGATATATTTTTTCCTAATTTTAACCAAAAACAGGGACAAGAAAATCATGAAAATGTTTGACTGGAATTTTTAAAACCAGGAAAGTACTGAATGATGAACAGCAAAGGAAGCACACTCTGGTGTGCACTTTTGCTGAATAATCAATCATTCATGCCAAGAGACGAGAGAGTCAAGATTAACAAACATTTTTTTGCCAACCTTTGGTAGTTGTCTAAATACTAGTTAATGGCAAATAACACTGCTCTACAGCCAAAATGCTTCTGAAATAAATGTAGTCAAACTTTACTAATTCTGGGTCACTGAGAACGAAAATGATGCTTAAAATTGTTGATTGGCTCTAGTTTTCAAGGTATGCTATTGGGTCAGTATATACGACCCTTGACTTGGGAATGGCGGAGGATAAGTGAGTTATAAAGGGAAGGGATCTCAATTTAAACCAGAAATGACTAAAATACATCTTTGACTGGATCTATGAATAAATCTATGACTGGGTTTGGACAGTACTTGCTTTTTAGGCAAAACAATGAATGATGCAATCTGAAGCTGGTATTGCATCATACATGATATGAATTGCATGTCATGGATGATGCAATCTTAGTCATGGATGATGCAATCATAACGAAGCTTACATCACTCTGCTGAACAAAATGCCCTATATCAGCTCTAGAAATCATACAGTGTCGTGCTCTCTTATTTGTCAGTGTTCGATTTTGAAAAGGGACACATTTCTGTTTAGCCAAAGTGAGCAGAGATGCCTCGTATTTGTGTGAACAGTGCAGATAACTTCTGCTATGTTTGTGGTGAAGTGACTTTTGCATCACAAAAGCGCAGTATAACCACTATGGTTAAGAAAGCCTATCACCTTTATTTTGGCTGCAAAATTGGAGATCAGGACAAGAGGTGGGCCCCACACATATGCTGCAACACTTGTGCAACAAATCTTCGCCAGTGGTTGAACAGGAAAAGGAAATCTATGCCTTTTGCAGTGCCAATGATTTGGAGAGAGCCAACAGATCATGTCAGCAATTGTTACTTCTGCATGGTGCCTCCAGTTGGGAAAGGTGTGTCAAAGAAGAAAAAGTGGACTGTGCATTATCCAAACATTCCATCAGCTATACGCCCAGTACCCCACGGAGAAGGACCGCCGGTTCCTCATGCACCAGAATCATTCTCACTTGAGTCAGACGAGGAAGAGGATGAAACTTCTGGTCCTGAACCATCAATGTCACAGGACCCACATTTTCTCCCATCCTCCTCCTCTGAACCACACCTCATAACACAAGGTGAACTGAATGACCTTGTCAGGGATTTGGAACTACCCAAGAGTAAGGCAGAGCTGTTGGGCTCCAGACTACAGCAGTGGAATCTCCTGGCAGGTGATGTTAGGGCTTCCATGTTCCGTGACCGTCAAAAGGATCTTGTCCCATTCTTCTTCATGGAAGGTGATCTTGTAGCCTGCAACAACATCGATGGTGTGATGGCAGCCCTCAACATCGTTCACGATCCAGATGAGTGGAGACTGTTCATTGATTCATCGAAGACGAGTCTTAAAGCTGTTTTACTGCATAATGGCAATGTTTTGCCATCAATTCCAGGTGGTCATGCAGTCCATATGAAGGAAACCTATGACAACATGAAACAACTTTTGAGGTGCATAAACTATGACCAACATCAGTGGCAGCTTTGTGGCGATTTGAAGGTTGTTGCTCTCTTGCTTGGTCTGCAGACTGGATACACAAAGTACTGCTGTTTTCTCTGCGAATGGGATAGTCGTGCAAGAGATTCCCACTACATCAAGAAAGATTGGCCACTCCGACAGTCATTGGAGCCTGGGAGGAAAAGTGTTCAGCATCCTCCACTTGTTGAATCAAGGAAGATTTTGTTACCACCCTTACACATCAAGCTGGGTCTGATGAAGAACTTTGTCAAGGCCATTGGCAAAACACAAGCAGCTTTCAAGTACCTCCGTGGAAAATTTCCAAGGTTAAGTGAAGCTAAGATAAAGGAAGGTTTCTTTGTTGGTCCTCAGATTCGTAAACTTCTTTGAGATGATGCATTTGACCATGCACTGCGTGGCAAGGAAAAGATGGCATGGAAAGCCTTCCAGTTAGTGGCAATAAATTTTCTCGGAAACAACAAGGCAGACAACTACAGGTTGTTGGTGGAAAACCTCCTCAAGGCATACAA
Source organism: Emys orbicularis (assembly GCF_028017835.1). Taxonomy (NCBI): domain Eukaryota; kingdom Metazoa; phylum Chordata; order Testudines; family Emydidae; genus Emys; species Emys orbicularis. Next base: position 15,897,749 of record NC_088700.1, on the reverse strand, counting down.
AAGCCTTGGTTGCAACATGTCACTAAAGATACATTTTTTGCACTCTCATCTAGATTTTTTTCCACCGAACTGCGGAGCAGTGAGCGACGAGCACGGCGAGCCATTTCACCAGGACATTGCAACAATGGAGAAACGCTATCAGGGCAAATGGAGCCCATCAATGCTTGCAGACTATTGCTGGACAGTGACAAGAGATGCTCCATTTAATGAATATAAGAGACAAGACAAGAAGCGCCGAGTAGACACTGAATAGGACTAAACTATGTACAGAATAGTTTTTTGCCTTTTGTTTCATAATAAATTTTATTTATATAACCCTTTTGCTGATTTTTAAAGTGTTACATAAACAGGACAGGTGAAATATTATCATGTAAAGCAACCATAAACACATGAAAAGACCTAGGTTTACAATTTATGATTAAAACTCTACTATCTACACAATATACATAGACATAAAATGTAAAAACTTAAATATCTTAGAAACAGTAGCCAATCAGTTGTTTTAATTGTCATATTTGAATTCAGCACATCAAAATACATAATAAATAGCACATTTTATCTCTGAAGCAGACGACTTCTCAAAAATTGTAGACCAGTGTAATATAAGCCGATGTATAACAATGAATCAGACTAACTGCTTGTATATGTGAAAATGTTTGTGCTTTTTTTTTCAGTTAGTTGCACATGATCCACATCATGCACTGTCGCAGGGTAACATGCACCAGACAATGTGACTCATTTTTCGTTCTATCTATGTGTGGACCAGTGAATGGGACAACTAGGTAGGATTCAGGAGACCTGGGTTTTATTCCTGGCTCTGCCACTCACATATAGGTGCTTGGGCAAGTTACTTCAGACTTCGGTTTATCTCAGTTTCCCCATCTGCAAAATGACAATAACATCTGACTGTTTTCAGATCAACGGATGGAAAATAAAATTTGATTGGCAGGATGCAGCTTAAATCCTTCCCACCCTCCACTTAACTATCATGTGCTTTTTTTCCTTCCCTCACCCTCACTTTCACAGTTTCCAGTCCTCAGTTCCCCTGCCCCAAGCCTTCTCCAGCTTGATCTCATATCAGTAAATACATAAAGGCGCAGCTGGAGAATTGCTGTCATAACCCACAATGCAAGGAGAGCAGCTTGAATTTTAAAATGGTTTTCAACCCTTCTTCTTCTGCTGCAGTCTGGCCGCTGTGAGTTTCCCACAGCAACTCTCAGCTCATCAGTGTCCCGACAGCTTGACGCTTTAATGATTTAAATGATTTACATTCCCCAAAGTGCATCAGAACAGATTTATTACGAATGTTTGCGACCTGTTCTCCTAAGCACTTTTCTGACGTCTGTTCCTCATTAGAGTTCACCACCCAGGTCCACTCTGGATGGTAATAAGAAGGTAACTGCTATTCCTTGAAGCTTATCACACACGGGAGCCCAGGCACATTAAGATAAAGAATACACTGGGGTCTGTGTGTATAAATGTATTCTGCTAAATGCGTATGTATCCTAAAAAGAAATTCTAAAATAAGATCGAGCTGAAAAGTTGTTCCATTTCCCCCCGCACACACACAGGAATGTGACATTTTCCATCATGAGCTGTGGCTCACTGGTATCACTGCTCCTCTTTCTGCCAGTCTGCTCTGTACCACCCCACCCATTGTGGGTACAAGTCACCCTCATTCTCCACCAGCCTGTTCAGCTCTTAAAGATTCCCGTTCGGCTTGCTCGTCAATAACAGCCCTGGTTGAGGTCTGCAGCCTCATCCTTGACCCCTGAATTCCTGTCCTGCTATGGGATCTGAACGGTGCTTCATTTGCTCCAAAGGAAGAAGATTCCAGGGTCATTTTTCACTAATAATGACTAGAGTGGCCAATCTGCTGTCTGTGGAAGGGTGAAAAGTCAGGCCAGGTCTGCTCTGTGGCTACTTGTTTCTCTCCACAGTGACCAATTTCAGACGGTAATAGGTGCGTCAATTATGTCTCTGCCTTCCCCTGCTGTTCAGGTCTTTTTTTTTTTCTTTTATTGATTGAAATATTGCAGTGTTCATTCGCTACAACAGACCCCATGAGGCAGGCTGAAGTAGTCACAGCACATCTCCCTGGAAGCGGGATGTGATGAGCTGGTCTGATCTGGGATTGCAGTGGTGTCATCCGCGGGCTCCAACTTCCAGCCTCCTTATTTTGTGCTGCTTTGTGGCTAAGGCCTGAGAGGTTGCATGAGCCCCTGGTACTCCCCTGGCAGGGAAACTGCAGCAAACATGCTTACGTGCTTGGACACAACAGATGGAAAAGCCTCTCTGAGGGCTACGTGCTGCAACCGAGCTGCAGGCACAAACCCCTGGCTTCCACTCTCAGAGCTGCAGCTGAGGATTGAGGGCAGGCAAGAGCCCAGGGGACATGAGCTTTCTGACATGTACTCTCTGAGTCAACCTGGATGTGCCTCTGTTCACCGCGTGGTGAAGCGTCAGGTAGCCAGCAAGAACTGAGGTATAAGAACCTCTTTGGGGAGTTACTGAATGGTCCATCCAGGAGGAATGCACCACGCCTTCATCCCATTCTCAGAGCTGTTTTGGAGAGGGGGCGACAGGAGATGACACTGGCTCATTGTGTCACTTTTCTCCCTGGGGAAGGCTTCCCAAGGCACTAGGACAACTCTTCCCTCGCAAGGGCCTTCATGAGCTATCAGCTATCACTATCAAGGCGTTGACTCCTGCATACGGTCGGCCCATGATCCCAGCTTCCATTGCCCACGTGCTAAAATTTTAAACATAGACCTTTGTTCCTTCTCCCATGCTGGGCCCCCTTCCCCGGAAGAGCTCCCCATAGACATCCAGATTCCTTCAAATCCCTCCTTAAAACTCCCCTTTTCTGTGATGCCTACAAAAAAAATTGACAATAGGAAGGGCACTGCTGTGCTGAGACGACTGCCTGTCATGCTGACCAATACTGTTTCCTTGTACTCCCCCATCTGTCCATATTGTATCATCGGTTGTCTCTTGTCTTGTGCTGAGACTGTATGCACTGTGGGGCAGAGACTGTCTGTTTGTTCTCTGTGTGTACAGTACCTAGCACTATGGGGTCTTGCTCCATGACTAGGGCTCTGAGGCACTACAGTAATAATAATAGTAAGTAAAGAGGATAGATAGTGGATGCGTAGGCCTTGCGGTGGGTTTCATCTGGCACCTGTGAGAATGTGCAGGATTATTTATTCTGGCTGTGACACACCCAGTGTTAGGCTGCTGGGACACTGATCCCACTGCCTAACATGCTGATCAATATCGTCAATTTGTTTCCTTGTACATCCCTGTCTGTCTGTCATGGGTTCGCTTGAGACAAGGGAACCTCTGGGAAAGAGAGCTCGTCTAATTTTACAGCAGACCAATGAATGTTTAACTCAAGAAGGACCATGTGGGCCTTGTTCCACAAGGGAAACAAAAGTCTTTCATTGCAGTTGGAATCAGGCTCTGACCAGGCCTGGCTTCTTGGTTAAGGCAGAGGGAGGATCCTCCCTCCCCTGTCCCAGCTTCGCCCAGAACTGCCCTCTGACAGCGACAGCCAGCCCTTTTTATTTGGCCTGCTGGGCCCTGATTGGCCTCTGCCTGCTGGAGGACCAAGTCTCTCTGGTTCCACCCACAGCTGATCCTGGAAGGCCTCTCTGGGCAAGCCCTGGAGGCCCAGATTTGCTTCCCTTCTCTTCTTAAAGACCAGCTGCTTAGGGTGAGGTGAGCCAAGGCAGCGGGGTCTCCAGCAGGGGGCAGCAAACGCCTGGTACATCCCATCATACTGTATGCATCTGTTGTCTCTGTTCTTATACTTAGAATAAAAGATGGCCCCTGCTCCAAAGCTCACAATCTATCTTTGGCCTGGTCTACACTAGGAGCTTATATCGAATTTAGCGCCGTTACATCGAATTAACCCTGCACCCGTCCACACCAGGAAGCTACTTAGTTCGAAATAGAGCTCTTTTAAATTCGACTTCTGTAATCCTCGAAAACGAGAGGAGTAGCGCTAAATTCGAAATGGCAATATCGAATTAGGCTAGGTGTGGATGGAAATCGACGGTAATAGCTCCGGGAGCTATCCCACAGTGCACCACTCTGTTGACGCTCTGGACAGCAGTCTGAGCTCGGATGCTCTGACCAGCCACACAGGAAAAGCCCCGGGAAAATTTGAATTCCTTTTCCTGTCTGGCCACTTTGAATCTCATTTTCTGTTTGGACAGCGTGGAGAGCTCAGCAGCACTAGCAACGATGCAGAGCTCTCCAGCAGAGTTGGCCGTGCAATCTAATAGAAAGAGGGCCCCAGCATGGACTGATCGGGAGGTCTTGGATCTCATCGCTGTGTGGGGCGATGAGTCCGTGCTTTCAGAGCTGCGCTCCAAAAGAAGGAATGCAAAGATCTATGAGAAGATCTCTAAAGCCATGGCAGAGAGAGGATACAGCCGGGATGCAACGCAGTGCCGCGTGAAAATCAAGGAGCTGAGACAAGGCTACCAAAAAACCAAAGAGGCAAACCGACGCTCCGGATCCCAGCCCCACACATCACGTTTCTACGAGGCACTGCATTCCATCCTAGGTGCGGCCGCCACCACTACCCCACCAGTGACCGTGGACTCCGAGGATGGGATATTGTCCACGGCCGGTTCCTCCTCGGAAATGTTAGGTGACGGGGAAGATGAGGAAGGAGATGAGGAGGACGAGGCAGTCGACAGCGCTTGCACCGCTGATTTCAACGACAGCCAGGAGCTCTTCATCACCCTTACCGAGATCCCCTACCAACCGTCCACAGCCCTTACCCCGGACACCGAATCAGGGGAAGGATCAAGCAGTGAGTGCTTTAAACATCTAAACATTTCATTTTAACATAAGTGGAATATTTATATTGTTAAGAATGGGCTTTTCAGTCACTCAGTTAAACATAGAAACTTTTATTTATAACAAAACAGGAATAATAACTATATCAGTAATTTGTTGTTCATGATTTAGTTGGCTTAGTAAACTTTTTTCTACTAACTATGTATAGAAAATCAAGTACTGTCCGGATATTCATGATTAGTCCACAACACGGCCCCTCCACTCTGTAGTCCGTTATGCTCAACTTAAAGGAAAAGGCGGTCAATGTGCCCGGGAATGGACAGACAGTCCTCCTGGGATAGCTCCGCATAGCTCTCCTGGAGGTACCGCTCCAGCATGCGCACGAGGTTCAACGGCAGGGCAATCTTGTTTGGTCCCCCGTGGTAGCACACGTTCCCACGCCATGAGTCCATGAGGTAGTCGGGGATCAGTGCGCGGCACAGCATGGCGGCATATGGCCCAGGCCTCTGCATGCATTCACGCAGCATCCTTCCCCTCTCGGTCTCCGAGATCCTCATGAGGGTTATGTCACACATGACGCCCTGCTTTAAATTAGGGAGGGGAATGTTAGTATTTGGACTGCTTTACAGCCACGCGGTGGAGGCGGCAGAGGGGCAGCATACAGGGATCTTTCCCGGGGACAGCCGCGAGGTGGTGGGACAGGGGCAGAGCTCATGCTTCCCTGATTGCTGCCAGCAGAGAGTGGCCTTGCATTCAGTGCGAAAGGAGCCCAGTGCTACTATTACATGTTTAAGCTGCCACAAGTCTACGGCTTACCATGTTTTCCCGCAGCAGAAGTAGAGGTGTCCTGCAACGCTTCTCTGATCGCAACTGCAGGACCCCAGACACATAAGGCGAGGGCCGAAAATTCGACCTTGTCCTGAGTGCGCATGTGAAAGGTGCAGTGCATGGTGTTGTTCACAGAGAAAGACTATGCTCTTTGTTAGCAACTTCATTTATCTGTCTCAGGAATTTACTCCCTTTTTCCCATTCCAACAGACACATCTGCGACTGTCTCCCAACCCAGCCTGGCATCACACTCCCAGAGGCTAGCGCAGATTAGAAGAAGGAAGAGAAAAACTCGTGAAGACATGTTTTATGAACTTATGGAGTGCTCACGAGAGCAGGCAGCCCAGACGACACAGTGGAGGGAGAACTTGTCACAAATGCACAGAGCAGTCATGGAACGGGAGGAGAGGTGGCGCCAGGAGGACCAGCAGGCTACTCAAACCCTGCTTGGACTAATGAGGGAGCAAACGGAGACGCTCCGGCGCCTAGTGGATGTTCTGCAAGACCGGAGGCAGGAGGACAGAGCACTGCTGCTGTCTATCTCTAACCGCCCTCCCCCGCCACCAAGTCCCACACCCCCCTCACCAAAAGTACAAAGAAGGAGGGGCGGCAAGGGCCGTTAAAACTGTCAGTCGGCCACTGCACACTGCTGCAGCAATGGAAGGCTCTCGTTCCAAAGTTTGAAAAGTCCTTTCCTACCCATCTCACACTAGCCCATGTCCAAGTTTCCTTCCCCCCCCCCCCTTTTCATGTGCGGTTCGTAATAAAACATCGGTTTCTGTTAAGTACTGTTTCCGAGAGTGTCTTTTGGAGGTGATTCTGTCTGAAGGGGGGGAAGGGGTTTGTTACTTGGACAGGACAGTCACCTGTAGCAGGCTACAGAGGCGGGGGCAGGTACAGCATCAGGACACATACACAGCACAGTCACCAGTTACCCTGGTCAGTCTGGGAGGCGGTTTTCTTGTTCTGGGGTGCGAGGGGGTTGATCTGTGACTTTGTGTCGGGGGAGGGCAGTTAGAGATCCTATGCCGCGGTCCTTATCCTGGATCACAGAGCCACGCAGCAGGGGATCTGTTACCCTCCGCCCCCTGCCAGAAAGTCACTTGGCCGACACATACATCCAGTCCCGCCCAGGACTGCTGGCAGGCTGCGTTGAAACAACCAATGCAGCACTGCGGAGCCTGTCATTCCCGGACTTTAGAAGCATCATTTGCATCAAAACAGTAAGCCCGCCCCCCGCCACAGTCTGCGTCCCCGGTTTAAAACATTCCCGCGAAAACAGTAAAAAAGAGAACCTTGTTCATTAACAGAACAGAACAGATTTTATTTGTTGGGAAGGTGGGGAAGGGGGTATGTAACTTGGAAGGATAGTCAACAGTAACTGGGTAAAGAAACGGGGGCAGGTTCAGCATCTGTGTCCACAAAGTAAAAAGTCACTGGAGACCCTGTTCAGTCAGGAACCTGGCTTTCAAAGCCTCCCTGATGCACAGTGCGTCCCGCTGTGATCTTCTAATCGCCCTGCTGTCTGGCTGGACGTAATCAGAAGCCAGGCTATTTGCCTCAACCTCCCACCCCGACATATAGGTCTCCCCCTTGCTCTCACACAAATTGTGGAGCACACAGCAAGCAGCTATCACAATGGGGATATTGGTCTCGCTGAGATCACAGCGAGTGAGTAGGCTTCTCCATCTGCCCTTGAGACGGCCAAAAGCACACTCCACCACCATTCTGCACTTGCTGAGCCGGTAGTTGAATAGTTCTTTCCCTGAGTCCAGTGCGCCAGTGTAGGGCTTCATGAGCCAGGGCATTAGCGGGTATGCAGGGTCCCCGAGGATGACTGTAGGCATCTCCACATCCCCAACAGTTACTTTGTGGTCCGGGAAGTAAATACCTTCCTGCAGCCGTCTACACAGACCAGAGTTCCTGAACACCCTAGCGTCATGAACCTTGCCAGGCCATCCAACGTAGATATTGGTAAAACGTCCCCGATGGTCCACCAGTGCTTGCAGCACCATGGAAAAGTAGCCCTTCCGGTTGATGTACTGGCTAGCCTGGTGGTCCGGTGCCAGGATAGGGATGTGAGTCCCATCTATAGCCCCACCGCAGTTTGGGAATCCCATCTCGGCAAAGCCATCTCTGATGAGCTCCACGTTTCCCAGGGTCACTACCTTAGATAGCAGTAGCTTGACGATTGCCCTGGCTACTTGCATAACAGCAACCCCCACGGTAGACTTGCCTACGCCAAACTGGTTAGCGACGGACCGGTAGCTGTCTGGCGTTGCGAGCTTCCAGAGGGCTATGGCCACTCGCTTCTGGACAGTCAGGGCTGCCCGCATCCGGGTGTCCTTTCGCTTCAGGGCAGGGGACAGCAACTCACACAGTTCGAGGAAAGTCCCCTTCCGCATGCGAAAGTTGCGCAGCCACTGGGATTCATCCCAGACCTGCAGCACTATGCGGTCCCACCATTCCGTGCTGGTTTCACGGGCCCAGAATCGCCGTTCAACAGTATCAACAAGACCCAGTGACAGCGAGATGTCCTGGGCGCGGGGTCTCATGTTCTCAGAGAGGTCGGAGCTAGTGTCCGACTTCATGCCGTCACGGTAGTGCCGTAGCCTCCTCTCATGATTGATCTGCAGCTGCCTCTGGTACAGGTGGAGGAGAAGCTGCGAGGCGTTGAGAACTGCCACAACTGCAGCGATGGTCGCAGCGGGATCCATGCTCGCACTGCTGTGGCGTCCGCGCTGTCAGTAATCAGAAAAGCGCGCGAACTGATTTCCCGCCGGCGCTTTCAGGGAGGGAGGGAGGGAGGGCTTGAGTGACGGACGGATGACGACAGGCGCCCAAAAGCACCCTCGACACATTTTTTTACCCAGAAGGCATTTGGGGCTCGACCCAGAATTCCAATGGGCAGGGGGGACTGCGGGAACTGTGGGATAGCTGCCCACAGTGCACCGCTTCCAATGTCGACGCTTGCCCCGTTAGTGTGGACTCACAAAGTCTCACAAAGTCGAATTACTGTCCTTAGTGTGGACACACACGTTCGACTTAGTAATATCGATTCCACATAGTCGAATTAACTAAAATCGAAGTACTCTCGTAGTGTAGACAAGGCCTTTGTACAGCACCTGGCACACTGGGGTTCTTGGCTAGGGCTCCTAGATGTTCTTGTGATACAAATAGTATACGGTCCATTGAGGGATCTTACACCAGTGGCTTTGCTCCAAGCTGCTCCACAGCCACATGCGGGGCTAGTGAAGGGTGTGGCAACTGACCCAATGGCACTACCCTTGTGAGTAAACATTCACCAGTGTGAATAAGGGCTGTCTACAGTCTGTCCCTAGCATATCCCCGAAGAGCAGGGATTAGGTTTTTAATTAAATGTATTCTCCACCAATATGGACAACACATGCACTGTTTATATTCTATTAGGCAGTGTAACTCTTGGATAGAAAGTGAAATTTATAGCTTCTGTTGCTAATTTCCCACTGGAAAGAATTTTGTACCGTGCTGACTCTCCAGTATATTCTGCAAGAACTGTTTAGGGTAATTGATATTCAAGTGATATTAGTTCCTTCCTTCCATTCAACGAGGCTGGAATGGAATGGCAACAGCCACTGCATTTATAAGAGAGGCCATTGTTTATTTGAGAAATTAAAACACGAATTTAAATTAAATTGCAAACGAGGAGGACGAGACGCCTGGATAAAAATGGAAGAGTTATCGGGAAAAGCTCAGTGACGAGGTCTGGCTGTGGGCGGAAGCATTAAAAACAAAACCACAAACCAGATAGGAGGTTGGGTTCATTACAATGTTGATACAAAAGAAGAAAGAACCACATTATAGGACTGATTTGAGTTCCATTGGGGGCCTCTTGACACCACTCTCACAACAGTGGAAGGATAGGCCAGTGGTTAAGATGCTAGCTTGGGGCTTGAAAGACCTCTGTTCAAGTCCCTGATCTAGCACTGACTTTCTATGTGACCTTAGGCTAGTCACTGTGTGCCTCAGTTTTCCCTCTTCAAAATAGAGATAATAACATTGCCCTACCTCAGTGGGGCGTTCTGAGGACAAATGCATGAAAGACTGTCAGTTATTCTGGTAAGGGGGGGGCAGTATAAGTACTGTATTTAGATAGATAAGAATGATTATTTCCAATCTCCTTTAAGCCTAAATGATAACATCCATTATACAGCATGCAGGCTGGGTGGTAATTCCCTGTATTCAGTTTTCTCACACCCGCGCAAGGAGGGCAATCTCATCACAAAACCCTCCTTTACATCTCGGTAAGTCGGTTATATTGTGCACAATTTTGTTTGTTACACTGTCCCTGCAATATTAGCAAATAAAACATACACAGTTATTTATAGGGAGGGGGGGAAATTCAAATTTCCCCAGAGAGATTATTGGCAATAGAAAAGTCAGAATGATTTTAATCCTGTCCAGTAGAGAGAAATCCCAGTTGCTTCCACTTGTTAGTCTTTTGTTTTGCAAAAGTTTATCTTTGGGTCCCAATGGATCATACTAAACTTGATTTGGCAGAATCTGATCCTTGACATTTCTTCTTTTAATACAGTCTCTGAATCAGCTGGGAATCTCTTCCCCCCCGCCCCCCGAGTGCCAAGCCAGTGAGATTGTTCCTGAAAATGAATGTGAAACCTTGAGATGTCTAAATCAGCTTTCAGTGTATGGGAAGGCAGAATGCTCTTCTACCTAATGAAAGAGAAGTGTCAGGACTCCTGAGTTATATTCTTATATCTACCACTGAGTAACCACAAGCAAAGCACAACCTTTCTGTGCCTCAGTTTACCTATCTTCAGAATGTGTTTAATAACCGTAAAGTAATATGCGTCCCTCAGATGAAATGTGCTATATATGGCCAGACTATATTTAACAATGAAATTAAAAGGCGCCTGATTTAAAACTGGCGAGAGGCAATATATTGTTTTCTCACAACGTATGATGTACGCTGCTCACTGCAACAGACATTACTGAGGCCAAGAGAATGAATCTGCAGGAGGATTAGATGTTAATTTGAATAATAAGAAATGCTATTAGAGAAATTAAAACAAATGTATAAGGGATAGAGACTCTCATGCTTCAGGGCATAAGCCAGCCACTAACCGACGACGCTTAGGAAGAAACTTCCTCCTATGGGCAAGTAATTCTATAGCTGTTCCATTCTGGGGAGTCCTGCACCTTGCTCTGTAGCATTTGGCATTGGTTGGGGTAGCGCGGTAGCCGCTTGCTGCCTCCTGCATGCCCCCTCGAGGCTAGGTTGCCTCAGCACTGCCTTGCCTGTTTTCCCCCTCTTCAGGGCCCTGTAGGAACTCACTGATCAAAGGTGGTTCAAACAAACCTCGCAAGGGGTGGATTTGTTTAGTCCTCTGGTACATACTGGCCCCATAGGCCCCAAGCTCATTTCAGTGTCTCTCTCCTAATTAGTCCAAAATAACACACAACAAACTCACAGTCTTCAGCCCAGCTGGCCTTTACAGTCTCTCCTCTGTTTTATAGGGTCTTCCCCAGGCCTGCCTGCCTGCCTAGAGAGCTTTCTCCCACTCCCTGCTGTTTCTGCAGCTTTTCCACGGCCTACTCAGGGCCTTGCAGGAGCTTTCGTGCTCCCTGCAGCATCTACAAACATAGTTACCCTCTCCTGAGCTTTCCCCTTTATTGCAACTGCCTGCCCTTTTTATCCAGGGATCGCCTGATTCAATCAAGGTGTGGCTCATCCTGTAATCAGGTCTGGTTTAGGCCCAGGTTCTCCAGCCCATGGGGCAAGTCACCCTGTTACAGTTGGATAGGGTTACCATACGTCCGTTTTTTCCCGGACATGTCTGGCTTTTTGGTAATCAAACCCCCGTCCGGGGGGAATTGCCAAAAAGCTGAACATGTCCGGGAAAATGCCGGCCGGGCACTTCCCCTCCCGCGTCTGCTCTGCTCCTCCCCTGACTCTTCGGCTCTGTTTAAGAGCCGAGCTGCCCGAGCGCTATGGGCTTCAGGCAGCCCCTTTGCCTCTGGACCCCAGCCGCCGGCCGGGCACTTCCCCTCCCGGGCTCCGGCGGCGCAGGGTCCGGAGGCATGGGGGCTGCCCGAAGCCCGAGCGCTACCTGCTTCACGGTTTGCCGGGCAGCCTCCAGACCCTGCGCCCCCGGCTGGGCGCTTCCCCTCCCGGGCTCCAGCTGCGCTGGGGAAGCGCCGGCCGGGGGCGCAGGGTCTGGGGGCTGCCCGGCAAACCGTGAAGCCGGTAGCGCTTGGGCAGCCCTTTTCGCGTGGCTGGGAGTGGGAGGGAGGAGGGGGCGGAGTTGGGGCGGGGAATGGGCGGAGTTGGGGCGGGGCTGGGGGATGGGAAATGGGCGGGGCCAGGGCCCCGTGGAGGGTCCTCTTTTTTTATTTGTTAAATATGGTAACCCTACAGTTGGAGTAGATGATCTACTGTTCTTATTCAGCGTGGTGATTCCTGTGTTTATCCTTGAATCTTTTATACCCAAACCTCTAAACAGGGTGAGCTAAATTCCACTCCATTTTACACCACACAATTCCATTGACTCTCCTAAGTCTGCACTAGGGAAACCAAGAGAAGAATTTTGACCAATAACTCAGAGGAACGTGAGGACAATTTTGCCTTACAAGCCAGCTGATTTCAAATCCCTCCTGTCCATCCCCCATCTACATATTTATCCAAGGCATTCCGCAAACATGTTTGCATAAGACGTACAGTCATTTAGCAAACACATCAGGTAGCCAGGAATGTTTGAAGATATTGAGCAAGCAATTACGGTTCATTCGATCAAAGTCTTTTGTTTGATCCAGGCTCAATTAATAGAGAAAGAATTGCCGCATCTCTCCCCAAGTTCAGATTATTGCAATATTTCTGCTGCCTTTGATGGCATAAGAATGATTACAAGACATGAGAAAAAGAGTGACCTTCCCCAGACTTTTCCAGTGGTATTTCAGCTAATATTTTATAATCACTGTTTAACAGAGGAATTGGTCTCTGGTTGTTAATATAAAAATTATCACCTTCTTTGACTAATAAAAATCAATAATGGCTTCTGTCCTATGAAAGGGCCAGGCAAGCTTCTCTCAGCTCATAATTAAACATTTCTACCTAATCTGGTGCAATAATAACCTTCACAGTTGTATGAAATTATAAATAATAATGATGCCTTACAAAACACCTTTCAACTCAGCGGGTTTCAGAAAGGATGGCCCTGATTCAGGAAAACATCTCTACCCGTGGTGGTACTTGAGCATGTGTATAATTTTAAGCGGGTGCCTCATTCCCATGGCAGTCAAGGATGGATTGAAGCATGTGCTTAGGAGGTTTTTCTGACTTGGAGCCTATTGGCTGAGCATCACTGAAATGCAGCATCTTCTGGACTGTAGGACAGCAATACACCATGGTCATAATATTAAACAATGGATGCCTGAAGATAAGCATCTACATTCATACTTAGGGAACTGAATATGTGACCAAACTTTCAGAGGTGCTGAGCATTCACAACTCCAATGGAAGACACAGTAATCTGTAGGTGCTCAGTAGATGTGAAAATCAGGTCTCTAATGTTGGGTGCCTCGCTTTAGGCATCCAAGTTTGAACATACTGATTAACAGTTTTTTATGGGGTAGAGGGGAGCAAAAGTCTGGCCAAGGAAATTAGGGTAAACAGGTACTTTTATGAAAAACCATCATGGGATTCATTGCATCCACACAATGCAGGCAGCCCATCTGCTCTTAAAGTCTCACCTGAAAGACCCATGGCAGTAACTTGTGCATGCCTCAGTTTGCCTACTTTGGAAGGATAAAGGGCTATGTGAGCTATGCTTGGATTTGGAACCTCTGTCCCCAAGAGTCAAATCTGGAGTTCACACAACTCATCCATCACCTCTCTTGTCTGGTTGTCCTTACTAGGAGTTATGTTTATCAGGACTCCCAACTTCTCAAGCTGGTCTTCTCTGTCAAGTATAAATAACTATTTTCTTGAGCTATCAAGAGCCATTAAAGCTAATTAACTTACCCATCTCGTTTTGATGATGACGAGCATTTATATAGCATCTTCCATCACAATGGATCCCACCGCATTTAACAAAATGTAATAAACCTACATCCGCCATGCCTGGGGATCACTTCGTTCACAAAGGACAGGCAGCCACTTCTACAGCAACTGTTTAGTAACACCCAGCAACGCGACCCAAGAGTTCATGGCAGGGAGTGTGGCCTCCCTTTCACGAACGATAAACGTATCGAAGAAAGTGATATCTCTGCGGGCATTTCGGTTTGTGCGTTGTCTATTAGTGAGAGCCACGTAATGGTGCAGGAATGGAATAGTGGTTAGAGACATCCACTCTTTCTTACGGCTCCCCTGCCCTTCTTGGTTCTTGTTCTACAGACCAAAAGTAGAAGGCTAGAGTCCAAAGCGCAGGCAATGCGATGTTGATTGGGGTTAACAAGCAAGCATAATCACAGCTCTTACACCAGTAGAGCTTCCTTCCCCCCTCCTCCTCCTTTGTAGGCTTAATTATACCTGTAGTGCTTTCCCCTGGTACCACCCCTTACCATTTATGGTCATATTCCATTTTGGAGGGTCTTGAATCTGGGGACTTCGGTACCACTTCTTTTGTACCCATGGCAGGGGTAGGGAGTGAGGTTGTACTGGTCAGGGTCACCTTTTCTTTGGCCTTCGTGTTTCTTATACCCCCCACCCCATCGCCCCTTGCCCCTCCCAACTGCTTGATCTTGCCTGGGGAGGGGAGTCGAGGCAGAACTGTCTTTCAATTGTACATTTGTCTATTAAACTCCCACCATATCCAGCAAGACTTTAACTCTCTTTCTTAACTTTTCTCATTGTACTGAAAACCCCATCTGGCTGTGAGCAGAAGCAACACAGGGTCTTTGTTCCTTGTTCACATGTGTTAATAAGGACACCAATAACTGTATTTGAAAAATCTCAAAATTCAAGCAGGCAAACAAAACCCAAAACTCTATCTCAGGCAAATAAGCAGGCATAAATACTATACTACCATCACTACCACTCTCCCTTTACCCTATTTCCCCTTAGAAGATAGACATTCAGTAGCCATTACTGGCACATATCCCAGTTTAGATCTAGTTTGTTTGTTTTTTTGCCTTCAAAATAGGATCCATCTCCCTCTCTCTCAACTTCTGTCTCTGTCTTTCAGAGACAAGAAATTTTGGACACGCAGCTGAGCACTCAGGCTCACCTTTGCAGTTGTCTTTGCAGTTTGGATGTGTCCGTTTTGAGATAAGCTCGGAAGTAATTTTCAGAGGGGCCAAGCACGCACAACTTTGGTGGAAAGCCAGATTCTGGGTCTGAAGTTGGACACCCATATATCAAAGCACCCAAAATTAGTTGCTGCTGTTGCAGAATGTAGCTGTACCCCTCTGTGCCTTAACTGCCCCATCTGTAGAATGGAAAATGATAATGTCTGGTGATTGAAATGTATAGATGAAAGAATTATGTATTATCGTTGGGCTAGATCCTCAGCTGGTGTAAATTGTTGCAGCTTCATTGAAGTCAATGGAACTATACTAATGTACACAAACTGAGGATCCGGCCCATTGTTATGCATTACCATTATCATGTGACCCTCAACCCCACACCTCCTGTGTTTACCCATCACTGGCTTTATCCCATCCCCTTTCATTTGCTTCCTTTCTACACAATTTACATTTCGCCCCCTTGGTGCCTGTTGGACGAGAACCCTTTCATCTCTCATCGTAATGCTCAATAATCACATTTCCATTTGTTTTCCTTTTCATGAAGCTCCTTTCTGAAAACAGGATCTGACCTCTCGCTTTGTGTTCTCCCATCAGCCAAGGATCGTGTTGTGCATGAATTTAAATGATTTTTTTACATCTTTACAGAATTTGGTTACTTTATTTTTGTGTGTGTTCTCGTTTGTTTGTTTGCTAATTTCTGGGGCTTTGAGGAGTGGATTATGCAATTTCCAGAGCCTGTTTCCAATTACTATTGAGTCTTTGACTTGAACTGAATTTCACTGTGAGCTGGATAATAGAATGATCTGAAAATTCAGCTGGAAACATGTCACTATTGTTGTTACAAGTATTAGCGCTAACATAGAATTTATCAATTTTACTTTCTTAAAAGATCAACACGCGGATCACACCAAACAAAACCCAGTTGCATCTGGGATTTCTCCTATTATCAAAAACATGAAACCTATCCAATCCCTACACACCTGGATGCCTTGGATACAATCCTGGGATAATGTACAATAAATGTCCCCCAAGAATCACTCTTATTTAACCAGGGACTAGTGTAAAGCAGCGTGTGAGTTTGATCTCCGTCAATTTTCTACTGCACAGGTGTCCACATCGCAACAACTACCATCCTACAGGGCAGTAGCAGCCCGCCACAGCAGAGCGGACATGGACTGAATGAGCCATGGAGACTGAATCACCTTTCATCCCAAGGCGTGGTCCAACCGGCTCGTGGATTAGATGCATATGGTCAGATCCTCATCCTATGTAAATCGTCTCTGCTACACTGACTTTGATTGAGCTATGGTTATTTATATCAGCAGAATGGGGGGGAAGGTATAAGAGAGGGAGAAAGGGGTGCTATGAGATTCAGCCGGGGGTCAGGGGCAGTCAGCTCCGAGTCAGGAAGCGGAGTCCCGGCCGTGTCTATCCGCTGCTCGGCCTAATCCTGGGCATCACTGCAGCTGCTCCAGCCCCTCTGGCTCTCGCTCTCACCCAGGGCCGCCCAGAGGGGGGGGCAAGTGGGGCAATTGGCCCCGGGCCCCACAGGGGCCCCCACGAGAATATAGTATTCTATAGTATTGCAACTTTTTTTTATGGAAGGGGTCCCCAAAATCGCTTTGCCCCAGGCCCCCTGAATCCTCTGGGCAGCCCTGCTCTCACCTCCAAGTTTACACAGGGGTGGAGCCCTCCACGATATTTCTACTGCGGGGGCACTAGATCCCGGTTCTGCCGCCTCTGAGCTGAAGATCTGGTCCATTGGCAGGGCAGTGGGTTGGAAGCTGGCCCAGTTCCTATCTGTGCTGCACCTGTTCTATTATGAACAGAGGATTCCAGTCTCCAAAGCTGTTATGCATCTTTTCACCAGCATTAGAATCACTTCCAGATTTGGATACGCTTTGATTCTTTTAATGTATTTCATGACCTTTAAATATGAAGCCTACCCCTTGCATAATGACCGGTCCCTATGGACCACAATGAGGATCCCTTCTCCTAGTCATTCAACTCCGACTTCCAACTCAACTTTCTACTTGAGAGTCATGTCACAGGTCAGAAGAAAGTTTTTGGCTTTAAATATTTTCATCGCTATTTCCTTATCCTCTGGTGCTTTTCTATTATTTACCTGGCATGTTACTGCAGTGATAAAAGATGTGTCGCCTTCCCAGATTTTTTTTTTTTTTACAAATCTCATTTGAATTTGTGTTACTTTATTTTGAAGGGCAGCTGGAGTGTTGCATAAAGGGTGAGGAGAGCGGAGATTTGCCTGTTCTTTGAAGTGAAGATCGTCTCTGTACAGAGAGGATGGGTTTCTCCATACTTTCATCCACTTCACTTTTCTTCATAGTTAGGATGCTTTGTCAGCTGACCAGCATCCCAAGATAGTTTCAAAGGCAACATCTGTATGCACAGCTGTTTGCCCCTCCTCACCCCTGGTATTAATACATACTCTGGGTTAATTAATAAGTAAAAAGTGATTTTATTAAATACAGAAAGTAGGATTTAAGTGGTTCCAAGTCGTAACCGACAGAACAAAGTGAATTACCAAGTAAAATAAAAGAAAACACGCAAGTCTATGTCTAAGAAAACTGAATACAGATAAAACCTCACCCTTAGAGGAATTCCAGTAAGCTTCCTTTTACAGACTAGTCTCCTTCTAGTCTGGGTCCAGCAATCACTCACACCCCCTGTAGTTACTGTCCTTTGTTCCAGTTTCTTTCAGGTATCCTTGGGGGTGGAGAGGCTCTCTCTTTAGTCAGCTGAAGACCAAAATGGAGGGGTCTCTGAGGGGTTTAAGTAGACTTTCTCTTATGGGTGGAGACCCCCTCCTCACTCCTATGCAAAGTCCAGCTCCAAGATGGAGTTTTGGAGTCACATGGACAAGTCACATGTCCATGCATGACTGAGTTTCTTACCAGCCAAGCCACATTCCTGGGAAAGCTCCGATGTGGATTGGCATCTTCGAGTTCATTGTTGGCTTAAGTGGTTCTTGACTGGGCACTTAATTTGTACATTCCTTTCTCAATAGAAATCAAGCAAGTATACAATCAATATTCCTAACTTCAAGTACAAAAATGATACATGCATACAAATAGGAGGAATATATTCAGTAGATCATAACCGCTACATAGATATGTTACATGACATCTGCAGCATAAAACATATTCCAGTTATATCATATATACATCATAAGCGTATTCCCAGGAAGCCTTATGGGGTGCACCATCACAACCAGATGCTGTGGACCACTTCCAAGGGATGTTTCGGGGAAACAGGATTATCCAGTGCAATGAAGAGCTTGAGGGAGGTCCTAATGCAGTTCATGCAGGTACTGCCCCATTGATATGCTTAAACCTAATCTTTGGCTGGTGTCAATTAGCGGAGCTCTATGGACTTCAGGGAGTTACACTGATTTACTGGGGATCTAGTCCACAGTATTTAGGGCTAAATGTAGTATTTTTTTCTTAAATGAGGACGTATGAGTGTTTAGATACAGGCTCAGATCCTCACTGGATGTAAACCTGTGATGCTCCATTGCTTTTCATGGAGCTACATTGACTTACACCAGCTAAGGATCTGGCCCACAGGGTTTGCATTCAGTCAGCTATGGAGACTGAGATTCAGGGGACCTATGCTGATTTACACCAGCTGAGGATCTGGCTCCAGGATGGGATCTCCGTCAGCTGAGCATTGACTTCCCCAGAGTCGAGGGATATTTGGATCCAGGGGTTGATTCAGAGCATCTCGACATTTCCACCATGTAAAAAAAAACAATCTGTTTGGAAGGATGTTTAAAAGCATTTCCCTTTGTCTACAGCTTATCAGCTGTTTTCCATCCCCCATCTCTGAATCAGTGTGTCAGTATTTTTGGACGGTTCACTGAAAACTTTGCCGTGTGCTTTCAAGCCAGGAAATGATATCCTGTGCTGTCAGGGCTCCATTCTGAAACAAGATATTCATGACTTTCCCTTCCGACACTGAGACTGGTATTGGAACCAAGCCCTCCCATTCAGGTTTATTTTTAACTCCTCCCTCCTCCCCCACACGTAATCTCCAAAATCACTTTAGAAAAGTACTATATCAAAAGCTGATATTAAATTCTCAAGTGCCTAGCAAATGATTTAAAGCAACTGCTTGCACTGGGGTAAACCCCAGAGATTTCTTTTGTAAAGTTCCACCTACATAATCTCTCAGAGGTAGATTTTCAGAGCTTACCATTTACTTTAGTCTGGAGACATTTCTAGGCTTGTATGGCTCATCTACTTTCTGGCCACTACTTCTTTTAAGTAGGAAAATGGTTGTTTTCTTCCTATGTAATCTCCTTCCTTTGTTCGGCATTTCCTTTTGCTGTCGCCAGATACACGTGCAGGGCCTGATCAGTCTAACTGTTCTGTTGTGGGGCATCTGGAGAAAAGAACATGATAGACACCTGATATGGAGAAAAGCAATGCAAGCCAAGCAAGTGTGTGAGCTTTGTTTCCATGAGCACATGCTGCATACAGATAAAAAGCACACTTGGAAGAGAAGGCCTGACAAAGGGAAAGTAACCTGTATCCCATATTGAGCCAAGTCCAGAGTTGGTATAAATTGATGCAACTCCCATCGAAGTCAATGGTTTCACCAGCTGAGGTTCTGGTCCATTATACACTATAACCTGAGTGTATTAATGAGTGATAAAACAACGAGGAGTCCTTGTGGCACCTTAGAGACTATCAAATTTATTTGGGCATAAGCTTTCGTGGGCCAAAACCCACATCTGATGAAGTGGGTTCTAGCCCACGAAAGCTTATGCCCAAATAAATTTGTTAGTCTCTAAGGTGCCACAAGGACTCCTCTTTTTTTTTTTTTGCTGATACAGACTAACACGGCTACCACTGAAACCTGTCACCATGCAAGTTAATGAGTGATGTTGCCCTCTAGTGGCTGACCCTCAAAGATAAGGGACTTGCTATTGCTGCAATCTAAAGTCCTTCTTCTTTAACCAGAGGGGCAAATGCTTATGTTTCTGGAGCTGTTAAAACCAGTGTTCTAGTCCCATCAACAGCAGATAGATTTGTTATGACACATGCAATACACAGCAACATGAAGTGCAAAGTGAAGCTACACGAGGCAACCACAAATTGCACGTTTTGGCCTTTACACAATTGTGAACAAGCCAAAGGGTTGCAACCAGCATGGACAGAAAGTCCATACAGGGTGCAGCTTTAATCAAGGACTGAGCTAAGTGTGCCATAGGGTTATGCTGTGTGCCATGTTCCCAGGAGGAACAGCAACTTTGGGCAAGACCCACACAGTTACCCCTTAGTCTCTAGCTGCATTTTTTGTGAAAAAAATTGGTTTTGAGAATCATCATTTTCTGACAACAACAAAAAAGTTTCACTGAAATTTCCAGACCAGCTCTAGTCTGAATGCTTTATGAAATTAACCACTCCCGCTGATCTAATGTTTCTCTCCTGCAGTGCTCTTTCTCCCCAACATGCTATTGAGCACATCTGCTTGTCTTTCGTGCTTTTTTGTGCTATAAGAGATGCTTAGATTCACTCACACACATCATCTACCTGCATACATACACCCCCCAGACACCATCCCCTCTCCCACCATCCACCTACACACCAGTTCCCCACAATTACCTCTCCACACAGACTTTTACCTACTCACACCCCTACTCACTATCTTGGTCTCACAGAATCCCCTGCTTTCCCACCCCAATGCCCCATCTAAAGCAATCCTGATGTCCTCATTAACATCCCAGTCCCTCATCAAACCCAGGGCTGTTGCACAAACCTGGGATGTGTATATATGAGCTATGGCTGAGCACATAATGGCTGCTGCATTTGCGTACACTTACTGTACTTCCAGTGTCTAAATCATTGCTTTGCAAAGCCCTTTGGGATACCTTGAGCATGAAAGATGCTATATAAAACCCCAAGCCTGTTCTATTCTAAAACAGCACTTTTAAGTCCTTTTATCACAGAATGAGGCAAGCAGTGAATTGAGCCCTGAAATAGCAATTTAAAGTTTTCATGAAAGAGCAGCACAGGATATGTTTGGTATATTTTAACATAAGTCTAGAGCACTAAGTGCACTAAAAATGCACCGTTTCTTTTTGTGTAGGGGAGAAACGTAAGCACCTGTTTTCCTTTGAGATTTCGTTTATTATATGAGCTGACAAAGATCTGTTGGGCTGACAAAGAAGTGGGGATGGGGGGGAGCCTTGCAGAGGTCCCTGATTATTTGAGCTCAGGAAAATAACAGCTTGTTTCAGTTGTTTAGCTTGGAGAGTTACTTGGTTTATGATCTAAAACTAGCCAAGCAGCTGGAGAATAAAGGGAGAGCGCTCTAGGATTTAATGGTCTAAACCAAAGCTCTAAGGTTATGAGGAGTCAAACACAATTGCTAAAGGGGAGCGGCGAGAGAGACAGGCTGTTTTTGGATGACCGGGATTAAGGCGGGGTTCTCGGGAATCCAAACTAGACAGCAGAAAGGTGGCTCTGAAATTACAGTAAGCAGCAGGTGACGGGAATTGCTGCTGGTTCAGGATTCAGGCAGGGGAAGATGCACTTAACATCACACCATGACCCAAGGGGAAAGGGAAGAGGCAGCACGCAATGTCTGCAACTTGCATGTTCCCAGTTCATGGCCACTTGCATGGTACACACTGCCAGCTCTCCGTGTGTTGATAGAGCCCCCAGAAAAGCAGGCCTCTGGGTGGATGCACTCGTTGCATGTGCATAGAACAGCTGTGGGTGGCTCTCTACCAAGTATATTCTATGCCCACCTCTGACCATAGACTGAATTATTTCAGCTCAGCAGTAATGTGGACACGAGAACGAATGGATATAAACTGGCCGTGGGGAAGTTTAGGCTTGAAATTAGACGAAGGTTTCTAACCGTCAGAGGGGTGAAATTTTGGAACAGCCTTCCGAGGGAAACGGTGGGGGCGAAAGACCTCTCTGGCTTCAAGATTAGGCTTGATAAGTTTATGGAGGGAATGGTTTGATGGGATAACGTGATTTTAGTCAATTAGGCATTAACGTGCCATCGCAGGTAAAATGAGGGTCCGGCTGTAGAATCTTGCCTGTATGCTCGGGGTTCTACTGATCGCCATATTTGGGGTCGGGAAGGAATTTTCCTCCAGGGTAGATTGGCAGAGGCCCTGGAGGTTTTTCGCCTTCCTCCGCAGCATAGGGCAGGGGTCGCAGGCTGGAAGATTCTGTTGTGGGTGGGTCAGCTTTTGTGGCCTGCATCATGCGGGAGGTCAGACTAGATGACCATATTGGTCCCTTCTGACCTTAAAGTCTATGAGTCTATGAGTCTATGACCATAGACACAATCACTCCCACATGCTCTGTGGGTCCCAGGCTAGGAATCAGACATGAGTTAGGAAGGCATGCGGTTATTCTTTGGCTGCTATCTCCAGTGTATTGGGGGGATATTCCAGCAATGAGCCTCCTGAACGCCCTGAACGCCCTCAGTACCAAAGGGAATACACCAAGCCTGGGGAACCTACTTATTCTCTTGCACCCTACTATCACCGGGACACCGCCCCTTCTTTCCAAGACCAAGTGTGAAACCCTGGCCCCACTGATTTCAATGGGGCCAGGATTTCACCCCTTGTAAAATCTACAGCCAGTGGTACCTCTTTTTCCTTTCCAAGCCTAGATCAACCAGCTTCCTCTAGGGAGCGTGCTGCATATGATACATCCTATGACCGGACCATCCAGCATTCAGCACCAAGAAAGCCTAAAACCAAACGCCAGTATCCACTGATTCATGCATACGTGTGCTATAACAGATCCACCTACAGAACATGGATTTATTTAGTGTAAAGTACATCTGGGAAAGAAAATTAACAGCACTGGAAAGGGACCTTTTTTCCCTTTCGTTAATAAAGGTATATCCAGATGTTTATTCTCTGGGGATGCATTAACCTTGTTTCCTACTTGCTCTTGGTACAGTGACCAGGAAGTTAATTCTAGGCGTGGATTCCTTGTTCATAGAACAATAACAAATCAAAAGGGAAAATATTCCTTTAGATAATTTTGTTCCTCTCCCTGCACCTGCAGGATTGTTCACTATTTAATATTCTAGATTAGTATATCTAGGTTACTTATAAATGACACGAGCACTGAAGCGTCCACCCTTTCCCCTGGGAGACGCATTCATAGACTAATCAACCTTACTTTTCAAGGGGAAAAAATCAGACATTGACCTTATGTTTTTACTTCAGTGGAGTTTCACAAGATTTACACCCATGTAACTGAGGGCAGAGTTTGTCTCTTTGATGTCAATAGAATTATACCAGAGATGAATTTGTCCCACTTCGATAATTTAATCTTTCCTTAAAAATCAATCTGTTCAGTCTCTTAA
The DNA here is from genome assembly GCF_028017835.1 of Emys orbicularis. NCBI lineage: Eukaryota > Metazoa > Chordata > Testudines > Emydidae > Emys > Emys orbicularis. Next base: position 15,874,499 of record NC_088700.1, on the reverse strand, counting down.
TCAGTTCCAATGATGTTCTTTGAATTCCCTCCAATTAGTCAATATGTAGTTGGGGTCGAAGTACTCAGAACTGAATTCTGTTTTGTCTCATCAAGCCCAAAGAGAAATAGACCATAAACTGCCTGGGCTGTGACATAATCTGGACCCCCCAAATAGCGTTATATTCTCGTTGTGTGCCGCTATTTTGTATTGCAAGCTCAAAGGTATAACTAATTTGCTATTCACTTTTACCCCTTAGTCTCTTTTGGTATCATTTGTTCCTTGTCTAGTTGTGTTTCATGATGTTGTTTTATTGACAGAGATATTCACTGCATTGCTCCAAATTGAGCTTGATTTCATTACTTCTACCCCCAGACATGTCACTGACTTCCCATGTGACCTTGGGCAAGTCACTTCCTCTCTCTTTGCCGTATCTGTAAAACGGAGATAATAATACTGACAGGATGTGCTTCACAGGCGGGATTGGAAGGCTTCTTCAGTTCATGCTCGTAAAGAGCTCTGAGATCTCCAAACGGGCTGTGCTATGCAATTAGCATGAGATTTTTAAACTCTCTCAGGGCCTGATCCAAAGCCCATTTATGGAGAGACGCCCTTTGGCTTCAGTGGACTTTGGACTAGGCCTTTAGATCCCTTTGTAGTAGTGTTTGTCTCTCCTCATTGGTACTCACAACAACACCTCCCAGTATACAACCACATCTTCCTGCTGTAAATCAGCAGTGTTCCAGTTACATCTGCAGAGAATCTGGCCTTTAGTATGAGTCACTAACTAAATTTTAAGTTGGAGAGTTGAATTTTTTTCACAGTCCAGTGACTTTTTCCATGCCCTCCTTCCTATTGAATGGCTTACTTGGCTAATCCCAGATGAGTTTTCTACATGGGGATGCCAAAGAACAGACCCTCAGCTGTCTTTCCTAGGCTGGCAATGGCTAAGAGTCTTATTTCAGCTGCTTATTGTATTCCTTTGAAAGCTGAGTGGAGGAAAGTGGTTATGTGAACGAGCTGGAGAAGAAGAGAAGTGTCTGAGAAGAGGAAGTGGTGAAATAGATGGAGCAAAATTCCTGTGCCTCTTTTTGAAAGGAGAGTGACAAAGGTTAAAATTGCGCCAGTTGCTCCTTCTGGCTGGCATTGCTGATAGACAGAACCTTTATCAAGTGTCAGCAAAGGCATATGACATTTATCAAGGTGGAAAGCTGGTTGCTGCTGTGCTGACAGAGTATATTCAATTCATGCCATCTCCACTGTACTGCCGTTTCTTAATGGCTTGCTTTCTCCCTCTCTCCCTCTGCCTCATCTCAAGTCTCCCTTGCTCCATCTTCTTGCTACTTCTATTTCCTGCCTTCCCTTCATCTTCCTTTTCTCCCCTTCTTTTCTCCTTCCCTCTCTCTTTCTCCCGCCTTCCATCACACCCTTCCTTTCTCTCTACCTGCCCACCCCTGCCCATTGCGTCTCCATCCATATAGCTCAGGAGAGCATTACTGAACCCTGGCTCTGTCAGACAGGAATGCATTTCCACACTTGGGCTATAAAACATTTCACATCTCTTCCGTGTCTGGGAAAGACAACGAGCCACTGGCTGTGAAATTCAGGCCAAAGGAATTAAGTCCCATTGTCAAGGAGGCAAGAGTCTTACCGGGTGTGTTAGGACTGAGAGCTGGGCTCACGGACCCATCGTCTCCTGCACAAAGCACAGCGTGATGTGGAGGAAAAGACATCAGAGCATCAGCCATTAAGTGATTATGCAAATCGAAAGAGGGATTTTGTTGTAAAGCATTTTCCAGTTTGAATGTGACATGATTGCCAGAGACATGCTATGCTAAGCACCGGGAAACAGGAATGCACACCTGGGAATAGCCTACCAGTCACTGGGTGTCACCGCTGAGCCACAGAAATGCAGCTGGAGGATCATTGTTTATCTGCATTTAAAAGCATGGATACTTAAGAGAGGAAGGTGGTTACAATTGGAAACTCTCAGGTGAGGTGGCACCTCTTTGTAGGTTGTCCCTGGCCTTCTGCTGCAGCCTCATGTTGGTAGCAGTGCGCGACACACACAAAGCCTAAGCATTCATCCTCAAAGGGGTGATAGCAGAAAGATCAGATCAGCTGTCAGGTGCTGGAGCCCCATTAATATAAAGGTGAGGGAGCCACTTGCAGCAGTCGGGCTTTGCCACATGTCTGGAAGGTTAATGAATCAGGGTTCTGATGGACCAGGTGGGAAGGGAATTCTTTGTTTGCGCTTCACGAGGCTGCATAGAGAAGAGATGGGCAGTCCCTTTTGTGCGATATAGTGATTATAATTCATGGGATAGGTGCCCGATGCACAGGATGGGCTCCTACAGTTGCATCCTTGACTCAACAGGATTTGGGAAATTCACCCCCATGCAGAGGGCCAGCCCCAGGGCCGTGCACCATCTAAGTCTCACTTCAGTTCTGTTTTGAAAGGACACAAGTGATGCATAAGCCTTGTGCTGGCCCTCTGCACCGGGATGGTTTCACATGGAAAGCGAAGGCAAAGAATGAGCAAACACGGCCAAACCAAATGAATGTTTACGTTTTAGAAAGGACAAAGGGACATATGGTAGCGTGGGGATGGCCCAGTGGTTGGACTGTTAACCTAGAACTTGGGAGAGCCCCGATCATTTCCTTAGTCTGCCACATGCTTCCTGTGTGACTTCGAGCGAGTCACTTACGGCTTGTCTACAGGATGTGGCAAGATGCATGAAGGGGGTGGGGGCTGATTTCTAAAGTGCACGAAGGTGTTGCTGTTTCCAACAGTACTACATTGAAGCACCCTAGAGAACCATTAGCGTGCACCAGCAGGGTCTGCACAGACCAATTAATGTGCAACACCTTCGTGTGCTTTAGAAATTACACTCCTGGAAAATACATTACCAATAAGTCTCTCTGTGCCTTGGTTCCCCATCTGTAAAATGGAGCTCACAGACCTTCCCTTCCTCCCTGGGTTGCTGAGGATAAATATACTAAAGATTGTGCAGTGCTCAGGTAATGGGTGCCATAGATAGGTGTCAATCTAGCTCTACTTGTAAAACACCATAGATCTTAAGTAGGGTAGCAACTGAAAGGTTTGAAAAGCAAAAAAAAAAAAAAAAAAAAGATTTTAGTTCCTAACAAGGTCTATTTGTTTTTTTTCCCAATGGCGGGATTTGAAATACAGTTCTCAGAGTAGCTGTGTAACTAACATGTCTTTAAAAGAACCTGCCATCCATCTTCCTGGTGTCAGGTTGATGGATAGTAAATTTCTAAGTAATATCTCTTGACTGAATGAGCCTTCCTAACACCTCCATTTAGGAAAGAGACATCAGCAGGTGAAACGTAATGGATTGTTTCATTGTCCCTGGTAGCGGGAAGTGGTTAGTTTTCCAATGTTTTCAGACATTATGTAGTTTTAAAATGTTAAACAATAAATAGAAAAGACTGATCCAAAATCCTGAAGGGATTTCATAATGAAGTGTCACATTGATCTCACCCTACCAAGTCTGTCTCGCTATATCTCCCTGTGGATCGCAGCGTGAACAAGACAGAACCACTTCCTTTTACCTTGCATTCCTTTTGCCCACATTCTGCAATGCTCCCATTGTAGGGAAAGGGTATCATTGGGCACAGCTACATACACACAGGAACAATGCAGAAGGGAAGCACATTTCCCATGCAATAGCTAGACGCTTGAGGTATCTTGCCACCGTAATGCATTGGGGTTCTACAGGCTGGTGACTTGTTAATAAAAGTAGGGAGCCCTTTTCAGACACAATCAAGTAGATTAGGCCACCCACTTCTGCACACACATGTTCAGACTGGCACTTAAGATACTTAAATTCGGTATTTTAAGATGCCTACGTCCTAATTTGATCTAGATTCAGAACTGGACAATTTAGCCTAGACACTTACCTTTGCAAAATGGGCTCCCTGTGTTAATTCCTGGCACACTGCCTCCTGTGCTATCCAGAACGCTGCCTGAACAAATGTACCATCCAGCATATTGTCCAATGCACCATGCGATACACCACAGACAACCCCAACTAGGGCACTGTCCAGCCCAAAGCACCTGTCAGCCCAGTATGGCATCTAGCATAGTGCAGAGCTGAGTACAGCACACAACAATGTCACTTAGTACTCCACTGGGACACCCTCCAGTGCAGCTGCTGTCCCATCAATCAGGGCACCAATGGAGCATTTACTGTGCTCCTTGCTCTTTAAGCATCCAAACAGTTAAATCTGATGATATGCTTTCCTTGGGGGGTGGAGAGGTAGAGGGGAAGGAGAGCTAGAGGAAAGATATCAGAGAGAAAAAAAACTCACTTGAAACAGGGAAATAAAGATGGTTTAATAACTGGGACACAATCTACACAGTCTGTGGAAATCAAGTTCTCATTTCTACTGGCCAGCTGCCAGATAGAGAGGCACAAACAAAGCCAGAGAAAAGCAGGTTAATGAGAGCCTATTTTTTTTTTTTTAAAGAGAGCACGGAGTTGCTGCTGATGGGATAAATAAGATTTGCACTGGCATTATCAGATCTGTTTGCCATGTGTATTTTATTTAATGTGGGCAATCTTTTAAGTCTCCCAGAGGCAGGTCTCAGCCTGGGGATCCAAGCAGCCATTGTTGCACCCCTCCCTCAGCATTTCTGCCCCCTGTCATGGTGGGATTTGGTGGCATCCTGATTTGGTCACCGGGATGATGGTAGCTTGCTTTGGAAAGGCATTTGCGGCACACTGCATCTATCAGCAGGCTGAGGGATCACAGGAACTCATGGCGTGATGGGCCAGGTGTCAAAAGCAATAAAGAAAAATGACGGTGCAAATCCCACATGAGGAATTTGGCTTTTCAGAACTGCTGGCCTGTGGTACCTTTGCAGAGAGTATTTTTAACTCCCTCCCTCCAGCCCCCGTTAATGCATGAGCTTGGGACATCTCCTGAAATTATTCTTCCTTTAGTTACTTGCTTGCTTATATTCTTAAGACCAAGAGGATGGCTTAAGAACCCAAGACACAGGTCCAAAATGCCTAGGCTCCTTGAAACAGGCCTGAATCCCATCAGGGTTCACTCAGCTCTTTATCTTTCCGATGCAGATAAATGGTGCTCATTGGAGTTGTAACTGGGTCATTGCCAGTGCCCCATCATTTCAAGTAGGGTCACTCCCACTGCTTTGGGGTGGTCAGGCCTTTTAAGCTAAGGTAGAAAAGCAAACTAAAACAAACAACTGTCCCTCTCACACACAGAGAGACTAGCACTCCAGGCTACTTTCCCACTGAAGACAATGAGGAAAACCCAAATAAAAGGAAACAGAGAGGCAATCAATAAACAACCCTTCTGAACAACAGAGAATCTTTGCCCTCCCCTGTGTCATGGGGAAGGGGGATGAAGGAGATGGCCACAATCCCTTTCTTAGGTTCCAGTCCTCTCTTGTCTGCCAGGGAGGAAGCTCTACTCCTTCCCAGGAGAAACTTTTCCAATCCCCTGAAAGCCTTTGGTTGGCATTTTCATAGGGGCTTAAGAGAGTTAGGTGCCCAAATCCCATGGACTTTCAATAGGAGCTAACCGCCTAACTCCCTTTGGAAAGTCACTGCGTTTGTTTATGGCCTCTGTGTTGGCTCCACCCTTCAACTGACTGATGGCCGCAGCTGCCAGCCTCTGTCTCCAAGCTTATGGGATGGGTTTTTCTTCTTAGCTTTGGGAAGAGGTTCTAATTCCTTTGCAGTTCAACCTAGGACAAGGCAGGTAAACCCTGCTGCAGGGGCCTTAAAAACAAGACCTTAACACCATGGATGCTAAACTCCCATAATGCTTTCCCCAGATGTTTTGTTGAAAAATCCCTATAAAACGATCCAATCCATCTGCCTTGGAGTAGGGGATTAGGGGCTTGGCCAAGTGTCCCTGGCCATAACTTCCCCTTCCTTTTCTCATGCTGTGTGTGCCAGCTGGTGCTATATCAGCATTATTATTCCCCCGAAAACATTAACATTGTGTGAAAGGTGCCAGACTGACACACTCTGAACTCCTCTCTCTACAGCACAGGGAAAGCATGGATGGGGCAGGCCACGTTTCCCTCACCCCTTCCCTTCACCATGCCCTTCTACCATGACCAGGAGGTAGGTTCGTTCCCCGTGGCCCATTCACTATTTGGTCTCTGTGCTGAGATCACTCAACAAAGGGATTAGTTAGTGCTACATGTGATAGCTGCTTTTCAATATGGACACTTCACTAGGAAATAGGCTGGGACCATCCGTCACTTTCATGGAGGCCACCATTGGATGGCAATGATTTCTGGCCATGTCTATGGCTGACTGGATTTGAGCACATGACCTAGACTTGAAAGCCTCTGTCATGCATTAAGAGCCACCTGAGTTACCCAGTGCCAAGGTCACTTGTTTTTCTAACTGTTTTAAAAAATGGTCTTATTTTGCTTTTGTTTGATAGTGGGTGCTGACGTCATCCAAGCATAGACTTTCCAGCAGCCCAGGACCTAATCAAGGAGACTTTGCTCAGGAGAGGACATCAAGAGGCCAACTCATTCCAGAAGTGGTGTCCACCAAGATTTTATTCAAGTCAGTCTAACTGCCAAACTCTCTCTCACGCAGTAGCTGTCTTTTTACATTAAATGTCTGAGCATTAGCACAGGTTGCTTGCTTAAAAGTGCTAATGCTGCTTGCTGACCCTCTTCGGGCTTGGCATTGCAATGAAGAGATCTGGCAACTTCTCTCAAGTGGGTATGAAAAGGGCTCTTCCTTCTCCACTGCCTTGGATTTTGTGCTGAGTCTTTAACACTTGCGCAAAGCCGATGTAAAAGGCTAATCAGACTGGTAGTGGCCTACGCCCATTGCACACTCGCTGTGCATAGGTGTCAATGGTGAATAAGGTGCAAGGCACTGGGAAACCAACTCCGGAGTTTCTTATATGGGTAATTAACCTCCCCTCTTAGTCCCTTGCTTGGGTCACCCTCAGTGCTTGAGCCCGATCCTCAGCTGGTATACATTGACATAGCGCCATTGATTTCAATGAAGCGACACCAATTTAGAGCAGCTCAGGATCCAGCCCTAACTCTCCAATTTGTTAGTCTCTAAAGTGCCACAAGTACTCCTGTTCTTTTTGCGGATACAGACTAACACGGCTGCTACTCTGAAACCTCTCCAATGGGGGTAGACTGCCACAGTGCCACCACAGAATTACATTGCCAATTTGTCCCTTTCTTGCACTGCTTTATCACACAGCCAATATCCCTGTCCCCGCAGGTCGATGGCAATGTTTAAGACTCACAATAGATATCAGACAGCTTCACGCCTTGCACCTTTCCACCTTGGCAGAAAGCCTCCAGAAGGCGTCCACATCCCGCCGGCTGTTGCGAAGCATGGGCTGTCCCGGGTTTACAAACCCCGGTGTAAATGAGTGAGTTCAAACAGCGGCAGGCCATAAAACAGCCAGTTCTTCTGATCCCCCCAGACACCCACTTGGAGTTGCCATCCCACGAGCACAGAAATGTAGCTGCATTTCTCTTTTATAATAAACTTCAGCCCAAGACCGCCGCCATTTTTGACAAGGAAACAGCCTCAATGATATTATCTACAGCTCTAAGTCAGGGTGGGCTTAAATCCCATTAACTTCAATAGGACTTAAATGTGTGGGTAAAGTAACACACATGCTTAAGTGTTTTGCTGACTAGGGACGCTTTTCTGAATCAGGGCCACATTTAGCTCTCTCTCCAGCTATCATTCCTGTTGATTAAGAGTGCCCATTATAAACCCCTCTGGAACTCTCTTTAGACAAAATAAACAACAAGACTGCATGTTTGGAGAGCTTTAATTTTAAACCCAATGGGCCAGACTTTAATGGAGCTAGGCTGATTGACACCAGATGAGGATTTGGCCCAGTAATTCAGCTATTTTACATTTTTATTTCTCTCAAATAGCCCCAAAGTGCCATCCCACATTCTGCGCTAATGGGCTGTTAAAATCCAGCATCAAAAAGCAAAGCTTTTCTTTTATTTCTTCATGTTGGATGTGGCGGGGGGGGGGGAGGCATCTTTAATCAATATAATTCCATAGGGTGTTTTTTGTTTTGCTTTTGAAAGATTTGCATAAAAGAAAAATATGCCAGTGGTGTTTGAACATTTTAATGCTGACAAGAATGTGTATGTGTGTGTGTATGTACACACACACACACAGGGTAAACCTCTACACCAAACGTCAATCTAGATCCAAAATTTATGACAGAGTTATTAATGATTAGATGTAATAGTAGATTGTAATCTTTTGTGGGCAGGGATAATCTTTTTGTTCTGGATTTATCCAGCACCTAGCACAATGGTTCTTATTCCATGACTGGGGCTCGCAGGTGTTCCTCAATGCAAAATACTAGTAGGTGAAAGCCCGTGCTGTTGCACGGGTGTAATCTGTAAAGTCATGTGTGCAAAAAAGCCAAAAATGGGGGCTCTTGTTTCCATGGGCTGTGGTGTAGTGAGCAATGTTACTGTTTGTACATGTTTCCCAAAGTTTGTGCATAGAGCTGCCCCCTGGCTAGAGGAACAACCAGCTCTTTGTTATCCTGCTGAGCTGTTCTTCCTGTCTCCTCTGATCTGTTACATTTCCAAACATCACAGAACCTTTGGACTCCAACGTTCCATCTGGTTCTCACAGGGCCCAGGGATGATTGAACGTAGGTGATATTCTGAACAAAAAGAGCTCTCATCTCGGCTTGTAGCTATCTCCACCACTTTACACTGACTCAGACATTCTAGGCTTCACAGTGACACACAGAGAGTAACAATCCTGGAATCTTATTATATAGATAATAAGAATGATTAATAATATGGTAGTATCAAAATACTCACAGATCAGGGGTATATATTATGCAAAGTACTCTACAAAGATATTCTCTGCCCCAAAGAAATCACAATCTAAAAGACAAGACATACCAGACAGATGAGACAAATCAGCGACCCAGGATTGATAAAGCAACAAAAATAATAGGAGGTGTACAGTTCATATCCAATCAGGGACAGTATTGCAACTCCTCGCCTGTCTGTCAGGAATCAGACTCCTGAATGAATTATGGAAGTGGTGAGTTATGAGGAGCGATTTGAAGGAAGACAAGTATAATGATGGTTGCTAATATGAAGCCCTAAGATGGATAGACAAGAGAAGAAGGTGTTAATTTGACTCCAACTTTAAGGACTCCAAAAATCTCTTGTCTGGGGGAAACTGTCTTTAACAGGAGGAAATATATATATAAATCCTTTTGCTGAGTATAAACTCTAATACTTTCCTTTCTGTGCACTTGGGTTACCTTGAACCACAAGACAGAGATATAGTGATTAGGAGAGAGCTCCTATACATAGATTTGTACATAATTCATAGTTTGACTTCTCCAAGTTTGCATAATAAATAGTTTAAACACTGCAGAAAATATGTAAGAGAGGAAATGAGGATTCTGAATGAAAAAGTTAATTATACCTCCAAGGATATTTTTTTCCAGCTAAATAAAAAATAAAAGCCTAGAAGTGGATAATTTACGCTCAAAGGAGATGGAAATGCAGGAAACTATGGGAGTGGTAGTAACAGAAGAGTTCTCTTATTAAATGGGATGATTAGACTAATTTAATTTTAAAATTGTGGCACTGCTTTCTAGATAAACAACGGAATAGGTAATGTTCTTGGACAGTGGTTCTTCAGCTACAGGTACAAAATCCTCTACAGACTCAAGGAGTATTTCATTGTCAGCACTTTTTTTCTGTTGTATTAATTGTGAATTACCATAGTGGGTGGATCTCTATGTAACATCCATTGATGAGTCAAAGTGTGAGTATCAGAGACAAAAAATTATGGAGGAGTGGGTGGGAATAAATACTGCATTAAAGAATCACTGGTGAGTGGTCTGAAGGCTGGTGACCAATGGAGCAATGAGTAGTTCCCAGAGCTGGAAGCTATTAAGTACCAATGTAACAGGAAGAAAGCTCTTCACTTTTAATCTTGAATGCTTTTGTCAGTGTAATTCTCTCCAATTGCGTTTCTCTGAAAGTACGGAATGCTGGATTTACACACTAGATGGGTGACTGGGAAAGAAAAGAAAGAACAAGCATATAAAGTGGATGAGACATTAGATCAATAGAGTGAGTTGGGGAAGCATTATGACAAGCTATCACAAAAGCTCCTCTTTTCTGTTTTCCCAGCCCATGTAGCGGTAAGTCCTGTGTACACCCATTTCCATCCAGCTGCTGACAGAGATGAGGCAGGACAGCCAGTGACTTGGAGCTCCTCTGATGTCAGGCAACCATCCTGATGCGCATCTAAGATTCCTTTCAACTCGAGCTGCCTCAGCTGTCACCCAAATACTGCTGTGGAGGAAGATAAACTTCTGAATTTGCAGGGTTTCCTTTTTCCTTTCCTTTTGTAAGTTACACTTAAGGCTCACATTAATTCTGTAACATGTTGCAGAGGCTTGGGGCACCAGTACATCAGAGCAAGCTGTATCGAATTACACTGTGATGAAACGGACGCCTGCCAGGTGGGAACATTGGGCCAGTCTTGCACTACAGCGGATCACCAATTAAAGGGATGATTTACGCTTAAAGAGAGGACATGCTTTCCACTTTATGGATGAAGGGGATGAGGATAATTCATAAAGAGAGTGACAACAAATAGTGTTTTCATGGGGAAGTGGGGTCTTTGGAAACAGACCTTTCTGAGGAGCAAATTCGTGCAGAACATGGGGTAATGGAGTCTTTGGATGTTTGCTCACAAGCAACTCGCCTTCTGAGCAAATCAGACATAAATCGACAAGCACCAACAGAAAGAGAGAGGTTCCTTTTGCCAACTGCCTGACAAAACGCCCACAATGGACTTGGATTTCCTACATGGAATATAAAACGGCTCAGCAGACTACAGGGACAATGGCTGATGTTAGCGGAGCTGGGAAATGCTGTGGATGAGAAGCTGCTCAAGCCAGCTGCTCCCAGACCATGCAGGGATGATTGCAGGGCAAAAGGCCTTTCACTTTGGAACCCCCCCAGCACTGGCCTGACAAAACCCATGTTTGTTGACTCTTAGGGCTCCCTAGATGGTTTATCTGCCTCCCAGGTTCTATTCTGAGTGGTGCTGAGAGAACAGAGGTCAGGTTTGAGTTTGATCACCAATGTGGCCTATAGGATGACTGTACAGTATCCCAGAGCATTATGACTGCAGTGAAAGATGTTGAAATAGATCAGGTAGCCTTTGTGGAAATATTTATATTAAAGATGGAACATGAGAGCAAAGCCTCTCCCCAGTGGTGACCTGGCTCCAAACTTCTGGACACAAGAGATTTTGGTGTCTCTGTCACACTCCTCTTCCATAGAACCTTGGAATCACAGCTGTCAGAGATGGGAGAAGCATATTGAAACTTCCAGTCCCTCTCCCTGAGAAGGCAGCAGTCTTTCCTATATTATTCCCTGGTATTTGATTTGGAAACAAAATGCAACACCCTTTTCAATACAACATGATTTATCCCTCACTACACGGTTTTCTGGCAAAATGTTAGCATAAGGCAGAAACCTTGCTGTTGTCAAACTGGCCCTCCCCGTCCAGGATTTTCAGACGGAGGCAGCATATTGGGGTTTTGGTCCCTGTTGACTACCTACTTATAAGTGTCCCAATGGAAGATTGCTAGGAGTTGAGAACTTCTGAAAACCAGACCCTTACTTGACTAAGTAGAAGCTTAGCATCTTCTGCAAAGGTGGTTCCTAGGGTTGGATGCTGAGCATTTGGACGTTTGACTCTCAGCTCTTTGTAAAGTTGGGCTGCACATATGTAACCATGTAAAATTCCAGCTCTATTGTAGTGGAGTTAGTGTGATCTAGGAGAAAACATGACCTAAATGTTCTTTAGAAACTATTGGGCTTGATTCGGGTCTGGTGTGCCCTGGCAATTGTCAGGAGTAACTTCATTAGAGTCTATGGAGTTTACACAAGTGTAAAAATGAGACCATGTCAGACCCTTTACTTAGCACAGTCAAACTTTTTATACCAGGTTCAGGTGCTTAATGTAATGACTCAGGGCCAGCTGCTGTGTTGATGTAAATTACAGTTCCATTGAAGGCAATAGAGTTTGTGCTGATTTATACCAGCTGAGAATCTATTCCCTAGTTTCAAGGCTTTGCATTGAGACCTTAAGACATCAAGGGGTGCCAAATTCTTCTCTCAATTACACTGACGTAAATCTGGAGTAGCTGCAGAGAAGTCAATGGAGTTTCTCTAGATTAATACCACGGTGAGTGAAAGAAGAATACGGCCCATTATTAGTAAATATGAGTGGTATCTTCCCACTTTTTAGTGGCAACATCCATAGCCCTTTCTCTGACAATACACATGGCGCGAATAAGAGAGCCCGTAATGCCAATATTTAAAAAGGGCTCTAGAGGTGATCCCGGTGAGACCGGTAAGTCTAACGTCGGTACCGGGCAAATTAGTCGAAACAATAGTTAAGAATAAAATTGTCAGACACATAGAAAAACATAAACTGTTGAGCAATAGTCAACATGGTTTCTGTAAAGGGAAATCGTGTCTTACTAATCTATTAGAGTTCTTTGAAGGGGTCAACAAACATGTGGACAAGGGGATCCAGTGGACATAGTGTACTTAGATTTCCTGAAAGCCTTTGACAAGGTCCCTCACCAAAGGCTCTTAAGTACAGGAAGTTGTCATGGGATAAATGGGAAGGTCCTTTCATGGATTGAGAACTGGTTAAAAGACCGGGAACAAAGGGTAGGAATTAATGGTAAATTCTCAGAATGGAGAGGGGTAACTAGTGGTGTTCCCCAAGGGTCAGTCCTCGGACCAATCCTATTCAACTTATTTATAAATGATCTGGAGAAAGGGGTAAACAGTGAGGTGGCAAAGTTTGCAGATGATACTAAACTGCTCAAGATAGTTAAGACCAAAGCAGACTGTGATGAACTTCGAAAAGATCTCACAAAACTAAATGATAGGGCAACAAAATGGCAAATGAAATTTAATGTGGATAAATGTAAAGTAATGCACATTGGAAAAAATAACCCCAACTATACATACAATATGATGGGGGCTAATTTAGCTACAACAAGTCAGGAAAAAGATCTTGGAGTCATCGTGGATTGTTCTCTGAAGATGTCCGCGCAGTGTGCAGAGGCGGTCAAAAAAGCAAACAGGATGTTAGGGATCATTAAAAAGGGGATAGAGAATAAGACTAAGAATATATTATTGCCCTTATATAAATCGATGGTACGCCCACATCTCGAATACTGCGTACAGATGTGGTCTCCTCATCTAAAAAAAGATATACTGGCACTAGAAAAGGTTCAGAAAAGGGCAACTAAAATGATTAGGGATTTGGAACGGGTCCCATATGAGGAGAGATTAAAGAGGCTAGGACTCTTCAGCTTGGAAAAGAGGAGACGAAGGGGGGATATGATAGAGGTATATAAAATCATGAGTGATGTGGAGAAAGTGGATAAGGAAAAGTTATTTACTTATTCCCATAATACAAGAACTAGGGGTCACCGAATGAAATTAATAGGCAGCAGGTTTAAAACAAATAAAAGGAAGTTCTTCTTCACGCAGCGAACAGTCAACTTGTGAAACTCCTTACCTGAGGAGGTTGTGAAGGCTAGGACTATAACAGCGTTTAAAAGAGAACTGGATAAATTCATGGTTGTTAAGTCCATTAATGGCTATTAGCCAGGATGGGTAAGGAATGGTGTCCCTAGCCTCTGTTTGTCAGAGGATGGAGATGGATGGCAGGAGAGAGATCACTTGATCATTGCCTGTTGGTCCACTCCCTCTGGGGCACCTGGCATTGGCCACTGTCGGTAGACAGGATACTGGGCTAGATGGACCTTTGGTCTGACCCGGTATGGCCGTTCTTATGTTCTTATGATGTTATTAGAGTGATCAGACAGCAAATGTGAAAAATCGGGATGGGGGTGGGAGGTAATAGGAGCCTATATAAGAAAAAGACCCAAAAATCGGGACTGTCCCTATAAAATTGGGACATCTGGTCTCCCTAGATGTTATTGAATTGGGAACAAGACTTAAGATTGACATTTCAGAAACACAATATTGTAAAGAACACAAGTTGTAATTCACGTATGTATGGTTCTGTATCTGTCCATGCGCTATAGTTTTAATGGGTTTTCTATATATGTGCCTTCCCTTATGCACATATTGAATGTAAGAGCCAAGCTGCTTTACTGGTTTCTGAAATGTAATGATCCATGACTGCTACTTACCCATACAACATGGACTTGCAGTGAGATGCAAAATCTTTTGCAAGAGGTGACATGGGTCTTAGAAAAGCTGCTGTCAAAAAAACAGAGATCTTGTTGGCTGTGCTTCCTAGAGGGAATCTTAAGTGCTCTAAACGTCACAACAGAGGGACCCGGCAAAAGGGACACTCAGTTAATCTTGCCTGTGCTGGAGTGAGCTTCTGTAAAAAATCACCTATGAAAATTGGCATTATAAACTCAATGGCAGAAGAAATGGATTTTGTGGCCATATGGTCCCCATTCCCAAGTCCTTGATATGCAGTACATCTACCATCATCAGCCTCCAGATGGCTTGCTGATACAAATATTTGTATCTAGCGTTTGCCTCTACGTGGTCCCTAGTTAAATAATACAATATGATCGGTCACAATTACCAGGCTAGCTGTACTGCTTTCCCTCCATGGGACATTCACCCAGTGCCCCCTACAGAGGCCTCAGGCCTTTACCTCTCCTGGGGTGGAATTCTGAACTTAACCAGACCCTAGATTACCCACCAGGACTATTTCAATATGGCCAAGTGGGTCCAGATTCTGGAGGAGTGTTCCTTCAGGATCCTGTGAGAGCAGCTGATTAAAGTGATTCAGAGACAACGCCTTCAAGACAAAGCATTATTTATTCTATCACCCAAAGGTACACTGATGCAGCAGGTAGCCTCTAGTCACTCACTCAATCTCACTTTCTGCCAGCTAACCTCAAAGGGTTTATTTAGAAAACCCTGTGATGCTAGGCTCATCCTTCAAAATGGTACAACATTCTAGCCTGGATGAAGCCAGCCGGAAAAGTTCTCCCCCAGCTGATGGTCTAGTCATTCTTATCTGAACTACTTTGAAGCTGGGAACCTGAGGCTTTTTTTGTGTCATTGTTTTACCTTTCCTGCTCAATTCTTCAACCACCTCTTTACAGCCTCCTTTCGTGTCATGCATTCAGCAGGCAGGCAATCCAATGTGTGACCGTTTCCCTGTTCACAATAATCAGGAAAGACAATCCAGGCAGCTCCCCCATTCAGCGGTGCAATAGTGAGGTCACTGCTGCAGGAGCAGAGATCTCTCCTGGCTTTTTGAAAAGTCACTCCTTCATGTTGGCTCCTTTGAAAATCCCAGCCTCTGACTTGGAAATGCATTTGGAAATTAAACAGGGCGGTCTGTCCCCTTTAAGGAGTAGTGGGACTCGGGGCCAGGATAAGGCCCTGTAAGGAAACGGACTTAAGGGAGAAAATATGCTGGGGAAGAGGGGCCAGGTGTTAATTAGGAAGCAACGTCCTGACTAGGGTAGAACCCAGTTGTTAGTTGACTCTGGAACAGAGAAGGGAGGTCCTGTCGTGTGGGCCTGGATACTAGTAGGTGAGGGAAAACTTCTTTGGTCGGTGCCCAGCCCCATGGAAGAGGACGGTGGAATCCCTTAACCAGGTGGATGGAGGAATTGTGAGTCCAGGAACCAGAGCAGGAGGAGGCTCTGGAAGAGACTCTCCAGAAAGGCCATATTCTGCAGTGGTAATACTAATGCCTCACCAGTAGTATGCAGCTTCATTGACTTAGCAATCAAGTATCAGTGCTTTAAAACAAATAAACGGTGATTGGAGTAACATTACCATCTGATGAGGAATCAGAAACACTGCAAACTCCTTATAGGGCAGCTGTGAGCTAAAAGAGGAGGAGGAGGGAAAAGTGAAAAGAAGAAAGCCAGGAAGAAGGGAGACTCAGAAGGCAGTGGCAGGGGGACAGCATGCTTATGGAACACAGAAGGACACCATGTACACATGGAACAATATGGTTAGCTGTGAATAAATGATTAATGGCAGGGAGATCAACTAGCCCTCAATGTAGCCTAATGACCTCAAACTTGGTGTGACAAATCAAACCGATGATTTCTTTAGCCATGGGCCAGAAAGCCACTGACTCGGAGCTCTATCTTTGAAAACTGCGGCTGGGCCAGGAAGAGTTCCCATTCTGTTCATGAAGATCCTGAAAGGTGGAAAATAGCTGAGGAGAGGCCCAAGGAGAGAGCTCCATTGAGGATCCTGCCATGGGCGGTCACCTTCAGGCTTAGCATGGATGAATTGTAGGCACTTCCATCCCATTACTCTGTGCAGCTCTCTTGTGTTTTAATATTTACAGGAAGCCATGCTAACAAACCAAATGTGTATTAATATTTACTGCATTACTCACAAGATCCATAACTCAGCATGTTTGGTATGCCAGATCAAGGGACAATTTCTCTTTTCCCCATGCCAAATCTAGACGGGGTGTAAACTGGTGTCTCTATTCCAGTTTACACCAGAACTGAATGTCTCTTTTGCTTTATCTGCTGGATTGATTTCTGAATGTCCATTCCAGACTTTAATGCTCAACATTTGTGTGGGGTAATGTGGGCCTGAAAGGCCAATTAATACCTGGTTGCACTTGGAGGGTGGGTCAGGCCCAAGATGAGTCCCAGCTGGGGAAGAAGCTGGGTGGTTTCTATAAAGGGAGAAAGTCCAGAGTAGAAGAGGCTGCAAGAAAACAGAGGAGAAGAAACCTCTAGTGTGTCTGCATAGTGGTGAGTAGAGGAGCTCCAGGAGGGAGTTTATACCCTGGTCCTGGTGGGAGAGAGGAGCAGGGAAGGGGACTCCAAGTGAGTCTGAGAGAAGGCCAGTCCACAATCAGAAAGCCTTTGGAGGAATGGGGGACTGCAGTTCTGGATCCCAACAAGGGCAAGACTCCAGGGAGGTAGTCCCTGAGATCAGTGTTCTGTTGATGCACAGAGAGCGGAGCTAGACTCAGGATGGTTTAAAAGGTGAAGCCCATGGGAGGGGCTGAAGTGGCTTTCATTGTGGTTTGGTTAAGCAGCTCCTGGAAAGCCTGGGCCTGCTACTCTTACAGGAAAGTGGGATGGAAGAGGAACCCAAGAGGGGTGGAAAGTGGCAGATTGATGGTGACCTGTATCATGTAGGACATGGATACCCTGGAAAGGGAATGACTTTAAGGTGACCTGGCTGGAGGACCAAGCCACAAGAAAAGAGACCACCATGGGGCCACAGCAGCCGTTGTCAGGGGATGCTAGATGATGAATGAGTTGTTACGTTACACCCAAGGTGCACGCCTATGGTGAGTGCACCCTTTCACGCTAACCTAAGAAGGGGAGGATTAAGATTTATAGGCCCAATGGAAGAAGTGCATTTTGAGTTGAGACTTGAAGGAGGAGAGGGTGGAAGTGTGGTGTGGTGGGTCCAGCAGGGGAGAAGGCATGGAGATGAGCATGGCACAAGGAAATCAAGGGGGAATGGCTTTGATGTGCAGCATGGCTGGAGCTGAGGGTAACAGCCACTTACTGGAGCTTTTACAACCAGTCATGTGAGGCACTTGCCGTTAAGCTTTTATTATAACTCATTTGGGTGCCAGGGTGCAGCTAAGGGGAGGTTTTGGCTCTCTGCATGTAAGAAGTCGCCACGGTTGTGCCCAGGAGGGTAAAACAAGGAGGGAGGGAGTGGAGGAGGGGAGCAGAGATCCAGTTCATCTACTAAAAGTGGCAAAGAGCTCGCTCTTCCTCCCCCTGGCTTGGGTAAGTAGCTTCTCCTCTCGTCCAGCTCCCTGTCCTCTCCCTACTTGGGTAATCAGTCTCCTCCACGGAGTCTCCTTGTCCTTGGTGGCTGCAGGGAGAGCCCCCTTCCTGTGTCAATGTCCTGTGACCACTGGCTGTGTCTGCTCCTGGTTTATCACTGTCTGGCATGTGATTTGCTTTGGGGAGGAGTGATTCATAAGATATGCTGTGGCCACGCCATGCTGGCGATAGCATTTCTCTCCATAGCTCGCTGGTGGGGAAGCACTCACAGTGGGGGCTTAGTGGGAACGATTGTGTTCAGGCATCTGTCTTTGAACTGGATGGACAAATATGCAGCCAGTGAGTAACAAACCTGACTCAGCATTTAGGAAATACTTTGTGTGCTATATTTCTCTGAACGAGTGGGGTCCATTTTGAGATGTCTTGGTGAGGCAGCGAAAATGACAGAACTGCAGTGTTCGCAGTGGAGAGAAAAGGAATGAAAAAAATCTCTCATACTCACCGGATTGTATCCAGATACACCCCCTAAACGCCCACTTATACCCAAACCCCCACTTACACTATCCTAAGAACACAACCATTCAAATACACCCACACATACAGAGTAGATCAACCAATAGGTACATTGAACATGAATCCACACAGATAGCCACAAAAATACACCCACATCTACCCAGCCACCTAGTCAGTCTCTCTCTCTCTCTTTCTCTCTCTCTCTCTCTCTCACTCACACACACACACACACACACACACACACATGTGCCTACCCACACATTATTATATTATTGCCTTATGCTTATAGAGCACCTTTTCTTTCAGAAGGTTCTCAAAATCCTCCCAAGCCTATGCACAGAACTCACTTTATCTATCAGTTCGGTACAGTGCTTTGAGGATGTAATCTGCTTTATCAGTGCTAATAACTATTATTTGCGGTGCATCTCCCTCTGGCAGTCATTGTGCAAGACCACAACTTAGCAGCTGTAATAGAGAAAATAGCTCTAATAAAACCTACACGGGTAATTTAAGGAGCTACATGGACCTCCCTGTACATACAGCCCTCACTCTTCGCATGCCTGGGCGTATATTTCACCAAGCTCACATCCACACTCACCCCTTTACACGTAAGCCTCTCTGCATAAACACAGATGTAAACCTCACATCTGCACTCATGACCTCACCCATGCATACTCCCACACATGTAGGCAAATACCTACATATCCACACTCTGGTCCCCCACAGTCAGATAGAAGTCCCAATAGGCTGCAAGAGGTTTAGAAACTAAGCCAGCCATGCCCAGCTCTGGTGCTGCTGACATTACCAGACAGCATTAATTTAATTCCACTCAGTTATGCTTTTAAATTTGATTTGAAAAATGTCATAAAATGCTATTGAGAAGTGCAGCGCAGCATTTCTAAGCAGCCTGCAAGATTTCCTGCATTGTGAAAGCCATTGGGATGGGGTAAATGAATTTCCACAGCGAACTTACTGCTGGGCGCGCCAGAAGAGATCCCCTAAGATGGGAGCAGGGGGAAATGGGGTCCATAATGTTTTTGATATTAAAGTAGACATGTAGCTCTGATCCAAGCTTTAAGGGTCTAAAGAATGGGGAGCAATGGAGTTAGGATAGGAGATGAAGACTGCACTTTCCAGATATTTCTGACCACCTAGCATGAGGCAGGGATAAGGGGAAAATCTGAAGTGATCCCATACAGAAAAGGCTTACAAGCAGCATTGGTTCTAGGGTCCTGTTATTGGGGTCTGGGGGGTAAGTGGGTATTTTAGGAACCCTGGATGTTGCTATTTAAAAAACAGTCTTCTAGGAGTCCAGGGGCTACTTAGATCCCTAGAAAATCTTGGGTTTTAAAGAGATTTAAAAAAAAAAAAAAGTCTGCTGTATAAGTATTTTGCTGTGACTTAATTTATATAAAGGATGAAGACTTCCACTGCTTAACATTTGATAATTTTGCACATATTTTTCTGACAATCATTTTTGGGCCCTGTGAAGATCTTTGCGGGGGGGGAGGCAAGTGACCCCTTTTGTAGTGATAACTTTAAAACATTTCATTTTACTATAATTAGCTTAAATTTCAAACCAAAAAGTCATTTTGAATAAAAAAAAGATGGATTTTTACGTTGTCAGTGATCCAGTTTGATATTTTCAATGTCTCGTTTGGGAGGGGCGGGGGGACGAGAAATTTGACAAAACTGACCGTCTCCCACAAACAGTTTTGGCTTTGATGAATCGGCACTTTCTGGTGAGGAATATAGTAAAAAAAAAAAAAAAAAACCTAGATCGGCTCTACCTGTGATCCAATGTCCTCCTGTCATGCTCACATGAAGGAAACATTACCTTCACCTTTAAACATGAACCTAACCCATCACCAATAGAATGTAACCTTGTGAGGTATTCCAAACAGGCTGTGCAATTTTATACAACCTCCACTTTCACATTCCTCCTCTCGCCTTGCTGTTTTTCATTCTCCTTTTCTTGGTCCCCATCACTTCTCTGTCTCTCTCAACACCTACTAGAGTAGAGAGACTAAATGAATAGCAGTGGGCCTCACTAGAGGCACATATGTGCATACCAAAATATTCTCATCCTGGCAAACACCCAGTGGCTCCGTGACAGCCCTGAACACCTGGCGCACACCGTAGGAATACTGAAAGGCCCACGATTGTACACCTCTGGCATACAGAGTGGCAGAGTTGTAGGCTGCCCCTGGAATACTGAGTAACTCACGGCTATACACTGGAATATTGAGTAATCCACAGCTGCAACACCTTGAGAATACTGAGTGACCCACGGCCATATACGCCTGGAATATCAAGTAAAAGGAAAGTGGAGAGAGGCAGCTAGGAATCCACTTAAGAAAGGCCTGTTTCATTAGATTCACAGAGTCAGATGCTGTGGAGTTGGATCCTAGTACTGGGATTCAGGTACCCAAATCTCACTTAAATTCAATGGGATTTGGGCTCCTCATTCTTTTTGAAAATACTAGTCCAGGTCTGAATCTGTTCCTTGGGGATATAGCTTCCTAATAACCAAGAACACAAGTCACAGTATAACAAGGTTCACTCACCTCTATTATCGCCTGCTCCTGGCTGCTCTGGGGATTAACTCCATCCACATCTGAGGCACCCTTCTGTCACTCATTGGTGAGCCCTGCTGTCCCTCTGTCTGTGACTTAGGGTGCTCTGTCTTCATGGCTTGGCCCTCCAGCCATGGCTTCATTAGCATTATGGTTATCACCAATTGACACCAACGGAGATTGGATGAGAGACAGATGGCCCCTCTAATGAACTTCCTGTTCCTGTTTGGCATGAGCCATGCCCTAGTTTCCCTCTGCTAGGTGCCTCAGAAAGGAGGCACACAAAAGCTTGTTTGGAAACTCATTTCCCCTCCTAGCATATTAACACGGGCTTTACAAAGGCTTGTAATCCCTTTAGACAACAGCAGCAAGAGCAGCAGTCACTACAAAGCCTTATGATGGGAATTCAGCCCCTTGGGGATGGGCTGAACCCTCTGTTGAGGTTGCAAAGGAAAAGAGGAAGGTGTGAAGATATTTACATCAATCACATGGAACAAGAGAGGATTTTAATCAAACTTTTCTTTTTAATCTGGTCTTTCTTCTATTGGAATCTGTTTTTTCTTGTCTTTTTCTTTATCCTGATAAATTCAACACACACTTTTTTTTTTTAAAGAGCAGGATTTGGAAAAATAAACAAACACACAAAAAAGAAAACACCCAGAGTATTAAAACTCCAGGGCACTGCATCTCCAAAATCTATAAGACTGTAAGAAGATAAGAGACAAAAACCCACAAGACTGTTTCCTCTCTGTATCTTTGGAAGTTGCAGTCGCGTGTATAATACCCCTAAGCCGGGGTAATCTGCTTGCCTCCTCCTGCCTTTCCCAATGCACGCGGATGTACTTAGCATTAATATTCCTCACCACCGCAGCAAATGAACACCCAGGAGGTAGCTGACTCAATCAGTGCTTGTTTTACTTACTGTGTATTGCTGAGAAAAGCCCATAAACTACAGCCCAACAGATCTCTAATGCTCATTTCAGTATGCTTCCCCTGTTTGTTCCAGCTCTGATGAACTTCCATATTTAGCCCTCCCCCCCCCCCACAAAAAAGATAACAAACATACTAATGATGTGTGGTAAATTATCATTAGAGACTCTGGTTTCTGATGGTGGAAGCATTTGTGGATGAACAAGATTTCTTTTTTCCCCCCCGTTATCTGCTCTAGTATGTGATTATTCATGCAACAATGTCACAGCTCCCATGCGTGATGTCATGGCTGTTTCTATAGCAAACAAAGATCGAAAGAGCTTTAGGAATCAACAAGGAAACTAGAGTTTGGAAGAAAAAAACAGAATTTCCCCCCCCTTATAAGGGATACGCCTACACAATTTGTTTTCAGTCTATCAGAACCATTGACTGTTATGTCTGGAACAATCACTGTTGGATGCTTCACAGGGAAAGGAACTTGTTACTATTGTTTGTAATATGGTAGTGCCAAGAGGCCCCAACTGAAACCAGGGCCACTGTGGTAGGCAATATAAACTCCCAGAGTAAGATAAATTCCCTCCCCTAATATGCTTTCAGTCTAACTAAACATGACAGGAAAAGAAAATATTATTCTATGATTATACTGAGACTAAGTGACTTGCCTAAGGAAGCCAAGGACTGAACCCAGATTTCCTGAGTCCCAGTCCAGCGCCATAACCACAAATCACCCTTCCTTCTGCCCCGTTTGTCACTAGCTTTGACTAGGAAGCCGTAGGAGGGACTCTGGTTGAATTTGTACCTGGAGAAGTAGTTCTGAATGGAGAGTGGCCTCTGGAAAGTGGAAGGAGCTTCACAGGACCAGCTGACTAGGGGCAGTGGGATTGAACTTGACTTTGATGCCCTGAGTTGACCAATTCAGGGAACAGACTCAGAATGGTGAGTTGAGTCAGGCAGGAAAAGGGCCTTTGACTGACTTTGAAGCAGTGGTAGGGTGACCAGACAGCAAGGGTGAAAAATCGGGACAGGGTGGGGGGTAATAGGCACCTATATAAGACAAAGCCCCAAATATCAGGACTGTCCTTATAAAATCAGGACATCTGGTCACCCTAAGCAGTGGGGAAGGCTTTTCAGGGGGAACCAAGTCTGGAGAAGGGGCATTGAATAGTGACTGCATTCAGGGGCATAAGAGAGACTGTGGCCAATGTGAGCTGATTCCAAGGACAGCGAAAAAGGCCTTCTCTTGACTTAGCCAAAGGAAGGATCTTTGGATGGCAATTTTTGATGGGTCAGTGAGTAGGAGATACCACATTTGACTCTGGGGCAGTAGGAGTGACTGGCCGTTAGGCGGTTGGTTAATTCATGGGCACTGGAAGGGCATTAGATGGCTAGTCAATTCAGGTGCAATGAGAGGAGTTTTGCTTGACCCAAGAACAGCTGGAGAGATTTTTTTTGCATGGCCAAGGGCTGCAGGAAGAGGATTTAAATGGCCAGTTGATTCATGGTCATTGAGAGATTAGCTGATTCAGGTGCGAATCAGATGGGCTTTGCTTGACTGTATGGCAGTGGGAGGGAATTTAATTCAGTGGCAGTTGGAAGGCGTATTTTGTATGCTCCAGCGGTTCCCTATTTACTGCATTCATTAGCTTCAAAGCCAAGACTAGCTTGTGGGATCCCTGCCTCCTGCCTTGTGACCTGGATGCGTCTGCACCCCTGTGCTCTGCTGCATTGTTTTCTAATAGCCTGTTATTAGTATAGCCTGCTATTAAAACAGGGACTGGGAGGCTGGAACACTCAGAGAGCCAATCTATAATTTGAAGACTACATGTTCCTTAGGTCTGATAAACAAACACTGGGTTTGCCTCCTGCCTCTACCTGCTTTGTGTCTTAATTGGTTTAGCCTTGAAAACATGCAAACGGGCTGAGCCGTCTCAGCGACATATAATGTGCCTTATTCATGGGAATTTGTGTCTCGGTATGGGGCATGCCACTCAAGCCTTTCTGGTTTGGAACCGATGACATTTGGTTTGTTTTATGTCTCCTGCCTGTGATAGAAACAATCCCAGATTATGGGGACCATCCGCGTTTTCAGGAGAAGTCTCTCTTGCATTTTGTGTCTGCAAAGTTTCTCTGTGGATTCATCTCTGAGTCCTCCCAGCCCCCATGTTTAGGGGTGTTTGAGTCTGGAGTGTAGGTACATCAATACTGCTGTATAATACGTAGAAACTACATTAGTGTCCCTCACTCCCCAGTTCCCACCTTCTGCTATCTGGATCCAAAAAAAAAAAAAGCACAAGAGCTGAATCAATGCAGGATTTCAGAGATCTCTTCTGGGACTGAGGATAAAATCGTTGGGACCAACCAGCTGCTCTGTGGCTGGAGCTGCTGGCCAGATCACTGTTCTTGCTTTGATTGTCTAACTAACCTGTATTGATGTCACTGTACAGTAGAACATCAGAGTTAGGGATGCTAGAGTTATGAATTGAGCGGTCAACCAAATGCCTCATTTGGAACCGGAAGTATGGAATCAGGCTGTTGCCTGCCCAAAACCGGGCCTCGAGATGGCAAACAGGGGTTCGTCGCCCGGTGTGCTTGGCACCAATAAAGACACCGAGGGGAGAAAGCAAGCCAAGTTTATTTCAGAGCTCTGAAATGGCACTAGGAGACCAGCATGTCTCAAATCCAGTGCAACACATACAAACAACTTTTCCCTTTTATACTCCAAGCTGTTTCTGTGTAAGCCTTTGTTCTGTTACTCCCTCTTACCCCTCCCACCCCTCCCTTCTCTAGCAGTTACAATTAGAAAAATTCCCATTCATCTGCTTATCTTTTGGCCTTGCAAGGCCTGTTTACAGCAGTCTGAGCAAAACAGCAGCTGTATGCCAGAGAAAAGCTGACCCTTACATTTCTGTTCAACCTGCTTCAGAGCATGTAAGCAGTTAGCACAGAAGTAGGTGAGGGTTCACAAGATGGAGTCACTGTGGCTCACAGACCCAGAGCAGAAGAGCTTCATCGGCTCTTTTGGCCTTCTACTCCCCTGAGTTACCTGGTAGCTATGCCTAGTGACACCAACAAGGCAGAGACCAAAAATAATAATAATAATAAAAAAAGCAGCAGCAAATACAGTACAGTACTGTGTTAAACGCAAACTACTAAAAAATAAAGGGAAAGTTTTTTTTAAAAATTAACAAGGAAAGGAAACTGTTCCTGTGTTCGTTTCATTTAAATTAAGATGGTTAAAAGCAACATTTTTCTTCTGCACAGTAAAGTTTCAAAGCTTTATTAAGTCAATGTTCAGTTGTAAACTCTTCAAAGACAACCATAATGTTTTGTTCAGAGTTACAAACATTTCAGAGTTAACAACAACCTCCATTTCCCAGGTGTTCATAATTGAGATTCTATGGTATTTGGCCGTGGGCAGTGTCCCCGTGCTGGTGGGATCTCAGAGGTTTATGAGCGGGCTACTTGCCTCAAGCTAGCAGCTGAATCTTTTAACTGAGACAATACAAATTTGTCATTTTATACCTGTAGGTCCGGGGTTCTATCCCCATTGCCGATAACCTAGCCAGGGGTGGGGTATTACACATGGTACAAATGAAGGTCAAATTCAGGCCTGTCCTATCTTGAGAAGGCACAGCTCAGTCATGAGGGGAGGGAAGGATGAGTGTTTAGCTGCAAACAGAGCCCTATGACAGGAGCTCTCTCTTCCTCAATGTCTTTCCGCAACCCTCAGCCCTCCCGCCACAATTTTCACCCTGGCGAGAGACTCCATCAGCTCGTGCTGCATCTGTGCCGCTTGTCAGGTGCATGAGAGAAACTCTGCTCTCCGGATTCCTCCCCTTCTCTGGGCCAGGCAGTGCCACGGTGCCCTCAGTTTGCAGAGTCTCCTCAGGCTGTTCCAACTCAGGGATCAAGCCGGCCTTAGTATCTTCCCAGCCAGGAATAAATGTCCCCCTTCCAGCCTGCCACAGCAAAGGCTGGAGGACAGAACCCAGCTCAGCCTGGCCTGTTTATGCTGAGTCACGGCACTCGGAGAGGGCTGGGTTGCTAACTCTGCGGCCGGGGAATGGGTGTGCATTGGCCTGCTTAAAATAAAACATGATTTCTGTGTCAGCACCCCTCAACTCTTGCTGCATCCTTAAAACTTCACCTGAGCTTCAGCATTTTCTGCATGGCTGCAGAAGGCTCAGCTGGGGGGGGGAGGGGGAAGAGAGAGTCTTACAGGCAGAATCTAGGAGGGAGAGAATGCTAGGAAAAGCAAAGGAAAGTCCCATGCATTTTATCCCGTTCCACAGTGGGAAACTTCTTGCCTTATTACCTAATAGAGCCCAATTGTGAATATTGTGAATGATGCAGGGAGTCATCGGACTAGAATGACAGGCTGCAGTATTCTCATTCTCCATTGCATGAGATGGAGGAGCCATGCATAACCCTCAGGAGCTGGTAGCATGTTACTTCCGGTGCAGCAATAGCTGTTTAGTCTAATGTCTAGGGCTGAGAAGTGCTCTGTGCCCAGGGGCGGCACCAGGCACCAGCGCAGTAAGCGCGTGCCTGGGGCGGCAAGTCACGGGGGGCGGCGCATCGGTCGCTGTGAGGGCGGCAGTCAGGTGGGCTTCAGTGGCATGCTTGCGGGAGGTCCTCTGGCGGCCGGTCCCGCGGTTTCGGTGGCAATTCGGCGGCAAGTACGCTGAAGCCGCGGGACTGGCAGACCACCCACAGAAACGCCGCTGAATCTGTGTGACCGCGGACCGCCCGCAGGCGCGCCGCCGAAGCCCGCCTGACTGCCCTGCTTGGGGCAGCAAAAAACATAGAACTGCCCCTGTCTGTGCCTTACTAACAATCAGCTCTTCCTAATAACCTCCCTCACTTATGCCCTGCAGGAGGCAAAGTAGGGCTTCCAATTTGAGATTAGCAGTGTCAGAACAACTTGGTTCCAGGGACCCCCACATGTAACTGGTGAGGAAGAAGGAAGGCAGTATTTCCTACTGGTTATTATACTGGACTAGGAGATAGCAGGCCTGGGATTTATTTCCAGCTCTGCCACTGACCTGCTGTGTGTCCTTGGCTACGTCACGTCCATTCTCTGTGCCTCTGTTTCCCCTCTTACCCTTCATCTTCCTTGTTTAGTTATATTGTAAGCACTTTGGAGCAGTGCTGCTCTCTCACTATATGTCTGTGCAGCGCTTAGCAAAATGGGACTGCTGTAATTCTAATAAACAGTAATGATAGTGGGAAGGCCATGCACCTTTGATACCTGGACACTGCAAAACGCACTCAAGCCTTTGCAGTCAGATGCTAGTTGTCCGCCTGCATGTGCCTTGTTTTCTTCATAATCCATAGTGGAAAGTATATGTCTAAAGTATATATTTTTCCCTCATAGGCATCCACACAGCATACAACTAATGGACAAAGTAGTGGAGCGCCGTCATTATATTTCATTCAGTAGCCTATATGCAGACGCCATCTGAATCATAAGTGTTCCCTCTTTACATATTAGAAGTGGCATCACAATCTAACCCTGGCCTTGTGCTTCCTTACTGTGCTGTACCGAAGGAAATAAAGCAACCCAGACAATAGGCAACATTATAACTACATTTGAGTTCCAGAGTTACATCATTTTCTCCTATTAATAATGCACCAACATGTGCCACTATCCAAGGCTGGGTCAAGCATATTTATTAAAGGTTAAGAAGAGCACGTGTGAGAGCTCTGTTGCCTTAGACAAATCCCAGGGGTGGGATTTCCATTCCCCCCCCCCCAAGTCGTTTCTATAGGTTTTATTGGAAGTGTGTTTTGTTTTATACAGCTATTGTGTTGTGTTGTACCGTGCAAGGGCTATCTTGTTTCCCACCCGAAATAGCTATAATTCAGTTACAGGAGCATTTAGCACTTATACAGCAGTTTACACCTTGAAAGCTGTGTCCAGTGCTTGGGCGATGTGGTCTCTGATAAGGGTACATTTACATAACCCACGGCAGCAGGTCACAGAGCCCAGGTCAACAGACTCATGCTCAGACTCCGGCACTAAAAACAGCTGAGTAGATGTTCAAGTTCAGGCAGGATCTCGTGGTTGGGAGCCCACCCACTGCCTAGGTTTCAGAGCCTGAGCTCCAGCCCGAGCCGCGGGGCCTACACAGCTATTTCTAATGCCATAGCATGAGGCATGGTCTGTTGACCTGGGCTCTGGAGCTCGCTGTGTAGCTGCACCCTTAAGCACTTTGCAACCTTCTATTCATCTAGTCCCCTTGCAGGCAGAAGGGTGGCAATGTCCCATATGCTAATAACCCAGCTAACTCACAGACCAGTGCTTTCCTCTGCCTCTCCACCACCTAACTAACTAAGCAGTAATACGCCAATGGATCTGTTTACGAGAGGCAGGTGTAACATCAGGCAAGAACACAGATCCAGATTCTCCAGAGGTATTTAGGTGTCTAACTCCTATTTATTTCAAAGGGAGTTAGGAGTCTAAATCCCTTTGGGGAATCTGGGTCTTAGGTCTTGGAGAAATGTAGATGGATCCCCGAAGAGAAGCTTGGTTGTCTTCTGGCTCTCAAATGTTGCCGAAGAACAGGGACCCATAGTCAGAACCTACCTCACCATCTCATTCCATGCTTTGGTTTCAGTGCAGGATGAAAGAAGATCCATCCCATGTCCACTTGTAAGCAAAACACCATGAGTGAAATCCAGCCCAAGTTCCTATTGACTTCAAGAGAGCCAGGATTTTAACGCATGAGTCTGAGGCAATGGAAACTGATGGCTAAAGTGATCCCAGTTGTCATAGGATGAAGCATATCGTGTATGTGTATTATAGGGAATGGGAGAAGGGAGAAGCTGAATTCATCACAAATGACAGGACATAAAGGCACCCTGTTCATTCTGCTGCAGGAATAAGGGGCCTGTTTCTGTGCTGCCTTGTTGCTCTAATTTCTGCTGTCTGTGCCTCAGTTTCCTCATCTGTAAAATGGAGATAATGATATTTCCTTCCTTTGTGACATGCTAAGAGACCTACTGATGAAAAGTGCTGTGTCAGAGTTAGCTATTATTAATAAGAATAAATGGCACCACTTTGTAACGGCCCCTTTACTGGCTGTTATGGCAGCAGGGTTTGACGGAGTTAATCCACACCTCCTCCCACATGCTCCTTTCCCTGGCATGTTCCTGCCTCCGCCCTTATGAGTGAGGGGACTGTGGGATGAGGTGGCATAGATTAGCATTGGATCTTACACCAGCTAGAGAATTTCCTTACATTGGAGGGAATGTCCAGCTGCGAGTCACTTTTGCCCCACTGGAGCATCCCAAAGGGGACTTTGTGGCATGAGGATCTATCCTTTTACCTTGATGCAAAAGACAGCTCAAGCCGAGGAGGAGTCACTTACTCCTTAAATTTTTATTTCATTTATAAATTAAAAAATGAAGAAGTTGCCAATGTCTGAACGGTCACAGAGACTGCCCTGGGGCCTTTTAAAGCATCCATAAATAGTTCCCACATTTCGTCCACAGAAATCTCATCCGCAGATTAGACCTCGGTGCAGGGACGAGGCAGCAGAATCTTGCTTTGAGTCCGCTCGCTGCTATTCAGACTCTCGGGTCACTCATGCTTTTGCTGGTTAGGGACTGCTCCTGCTCCTATTGAAAACTATGGCAAAACTCTCTCTGATGTCACCAAGAGCATGATCAAGTCCACATGAGTAATTCAGTGCTGGGGAAAGGTCCAGGACTGGCAGCATTGTGGAGCAGATGCTGCATGGCACAATTTCTCCCACAGTTGCCTGCCCGGGGCAAGAGGCTATTTTGGATCCTGTAACCCATTCTGTCCTTGGCTTGAGATTGACACTGGAGGTGCCAGTGGTGGTCGTGATTTATGTGCACCTGTGCAATTAGGCACTAGACTGAGATGTTCCAGCACATTTCACCGAGGCCACAAAAGAGCGATGGTTACAACTTTAGCTCCCTTTCAACTTTGTGCTGAGCCCGCCAGCCGTTGCTCTTAGGAGTGGTCTTGCTGGAGTCAATACAACAGATTATGTGAGCAAGGAATATTGTAAGCTCTTTGGGACAGGAACCATCTTTTCTTCCTGTGTTTGTACAGTAGCCAGCACACCTGGGTCCTGGTCCATGACTGTGGCTCCTGGATGCTATGATAATAATGGAAGTTGTTCATCTCGAAAAGCCCTTGGGTAAGCGCCAAAGCAGTTCTGTTACTGTGTGTCATGCTGCAGCAGCGGAAGTGGCTAGAAAGTCCAATTCTCAAGCGACAGTCCTTGCCAAAGATAATGCAGGTGTCAGGTGCAGCCGGGGCCAGAAGATGAAGTCAGCTCTCTACCAGCACCGAAGGGCTGCTGCACTTTCCTCTTCAGTCTCTTTGCTTTTCTCTCTCTCTCTCTCTCTCTCTCTCTCTCTCTCTCTCTCAACCAACTCTCTTCAGCCTCTTTGACTCCTTGCTCAGCGCAGCCCTCCAGTGTGGACTGTTGCTAGCTGCATCTTTCCAGCTTGCAAGGTTGATGTTAAGTTTTCAAGTCCCTTTTGAAAACATCCCTAAACCTGAGCCTAGGTCAGCCCAGTGGCCTTGGAGCCTCAACAAGTTCTCCATACTGGAGATCCTTCAGAATGTGTCCATCATCCATCCAGTGCAGATGACCAACCCAACAGATGTCTGTGTTTGAGAACAGTATTTGACTGGGTAATTTTGCTTTCTCAAGTACTTCAGTGTCAGGAGCTTTGGTTTCCCACTTGATATTTAAAATATGATAAAGACAGTGGGTGTGGAAGGTGTTTAGCCTTCTGTTATGCCTGCTGTAGGTGGTCCAGGTCTCGCCACCATACAGCAAAGTGTTCAGAATGCACATCTCGTAGACCCGTTTCTTGGTGTTCGATGTTATTTTCCTGTTTTCCCATATACACTTGGCTAGTCAGATGCCTTTCTGTAGCAAGAATTAAGCCCACCATCAAGAAATAAGTTACCAGGTACAGTTGATCCTAGATAGCAACGTCTAGCATGGCTATAGCAAGTCACACTTCTGCTGCGGTCAACACACCATATGCCATAATCGTTGTCTTCTTTAGAATGATGGTTAGTCCAAATTCATCACAAGCTAGAGGAAAGCAATTCCAAGTTTCTGGAGCTCTTCTTCACCGTGTGCATCGAGCAAAGAAACCCTGGTGAAAAGTTCTCTTAGCATCAGGTGTTTGACATTCCTTTTTGCTCTTAGCCATGCAATGTTGAGTTTTCCATGTGATCTGTATGGAGAGTCTGGAACTCCTGGGCACTACAATATTGCTACTACAAATTGATTGTTGTTGTTTATTATTTGTGACAGGGCAGTATCCAGGGGCCCTAGTCAAGGGTTAGAAGTTCATTGCGCTAATCCCTGTTCAAACAAGTAACAAGAAGATCCCAGCCTCAAAGAGATCCCAGTCTAGGTATATGACAAGGCACAATGGTGGATGAAACAAACTAATTGAGAGGTCAGGGAATGGGAGGACAAGGTAGTAAGTTTGGCACAGTAGGCAATTGTTTGGGTCTACCACCTGCCTCTCTGTTAGCAGCTGATAGTGTTTGTAGACATCACGGCAGGGGTAAGTTTTAGGAAGAGATTGAAGGGAGGGTAAGGTGGTGGATTACATGACTCTGGGTTGGTTGAAGGGTTCCATCCCAGAGTGTGCCATCCTGCCTCCATTACCCCTCTTGGTTCTCCAGTCAGGTCACACATGCACGGGAATTTAAAAATAACACTCCCTCTCTTTGGTGTAGTTTCTAACAATTCACAAATAAACACAGTCCCTTTGGCCTCTGCTGGCTCAAATCCTTCCTCCTTTAAAACTTCAAGTTTTGGCTCCCCAGTTCTCTCTGAACAGGGGAGCTTTGCTGCTCCTGGACCCCTCTGGAGAGACCTTCCACCAGGGCTTTTCCTAGCCAGGGTTCCTGGGCTCAAACTCCTCCTTCTCTTAGGGCACCACCCTCTTTCTTGGGTGTGTGCTCGAATCCTGGCAGGCTTCCCCAGCCCATCATCCTGGCTCTGCCACAGGAGAGCCTCCCTTACAGGTATCTCCTGATGCTAGGCTCCCCCTTCACTGAGCGAAGAACCTTTCCTTTATAACCCTCAATAGCGAGTCACATGACTTGGCCCCCTGAGGCCTCCATCTCACCTTGGTCTAGTGACCCTACTAGGAACTACCCTCTTTGTAAAGGGGCCATGCCTTGGAATATGGTGAGCTGGCCATTGTGCCTCCACAGCTCTTAACGTGGACAGAGCAACCTATCGTAGTGTTTGTATGACCAGGACCTTGTGCTGGTTTTCAACCAATGACCTAGGCAGGTTCAGTTTTGTTCGGAACAGTGGTGAGCCCATCATTACAGAGGACGCTTCCCAGAGACCACAGATAGGTATGTTTAGAGCGATGGTATTCTCATGACAAGTGCCATTTGACAGGTGGAAGATGTCGTCTTTGCTGATAACAGCTAATGCAAACCACAATGTCTGCAGCTTTTTTTTATTTTAATGTAGATATCTGAAAGTGACTGCATGATGGAGGGCGGAAGATAAAGGTTATGTGTCTTTGTGGGCTAAAATGGCACTATAATGAATATAAAAGCTATCCTCTCCTCCTTTAATATATTCACTCACCATTCCAGCCTCTTTTCTACTGACCGTAAACAACATTTGTCATCAGCAATGGGCTACTTTTCATTATCAAACTGATCTGGAAACTGCATTTTTATTTCATGAGCATCA
Organism: Emys orbicularis; assembly: GCF_028017835.1. Lineage (NCBI taxonomy): Eukaryota > Metazoa > Chordata > Testudines > Emydidae > Emys > Emys orbicularis. The sequence continues at coordinate 15,841,930 of NC_088700.1, read as the reverse complement.
GCGGTAACCGGGAAGAGCAGGGTGGGGGAAAGATATATGTTGCAGGCAGGAAACGGACCTGGGATGAATCTTGCATGTGGAATTCAGGGGATCACTCATAAGTCTGGCCTCCATGACAGAAGATGGCCTAGTGCTTCATTAATTCCCGCTGAGCCAAGATGATGTATCATACCCTTTCAATCTGCAACTAAAGAATGCATTTTTAAAAAGCCCTAATTTGCACATGTTTAATGCATTCATTAAGCTATTAGTCTTTCAACAAGAGATTTAATAGCAAATTAACAGTTTTCATGAAACAAAAAACAACAAATTTCCCTACTTAGTAAAATTACTTTTGTGTCACTAGGCAATGCTTGGGACTGTGCAATAAGAGGTTTCAGGGTGAAGGACGGGAGGATGGGCTTAATTTGTGTGTGGATTATAAGAACAAAAGAACATAAGAATGGCCATACTGGGTCAGACCAAAGGTCCATCCAGCCCAGTATCCTGTCTGCCGACAGTGGCCAATGCCAGGTGTCCCAGAGGGAGTGAACTGAACAGGTAATGATCAAGTGATCTCTCTCCTGCCATCCGTCTCCATCCTCTGACAAACAGAGGCTAGGGACACCATTCCTTACCCATCGTGGCTAATAGCCATTAATGGACTTAACCTCCATGAATTTATCTAGTTCTCTTTTAAACCCTGTTATAGTCCTAGCCTTCACAACCTCCTCAGGCAAGGAGTTCCACAGGTTGACTGTGTGCTGTGTGAAGAAGAACTTCCTTTTATTTGTTTTAAACCTGCTGCCCATTAATTTAATTTGGTGGCCCCTAGTTCTTATATTATGGGAACAAGTAAATAACTTGTCCTTATTCACTTTCTCCACATCACTCATGATTTTATATACCTCCATCATATCCCCCCTTAGTCTACTCTTTTCCAAGCTGAAAGGTCCTAGCCGCTTTAATCTCGCCTCATATGAGACCCGTTCCAAATCCTTAATCATTTTAGTTGCCCTTCTCTGAACTTTTTCTAATGCCAGTATATCTTTTTTGAGATGAGGAGACCACATCTGTACACAGTATTCAAGATGTTGGGCGTACCATGGATTTATACAAGGGTAATAAGATATTCTCCGTCTTATTCTCTATCTCTTTTTAAATGATTCCTGACATCCTGTTTGCTTTTTTGACTGCCGCGGCACACTGTGTGGACGTCTTCAGAGAACTATCCACGATGACTCCAAGGTCTCTTTCCTGATTAGTTGTAGCTAAATTAGCCCCCATCATATTGTATGTATGGTTGGAATTATTTTTTCCAATGTGCATTACTTTACATTTGTCCACATTAAATTTCATTTGCCATTTTGTTGCTCAATCACTTAGTTTTGTGAGATCTTTTTGAAGTTCTTCACAGTCTGCTTTGGTCTTAACTATCTTGAGCAGTTTATAGTTAACTGGACCTAGTGCTCCATCGCAGGCAATGGGATAAAGTGGATCGGCTTGGTGGGAAAGGCACTGACTGAGTGGTAGGTGGTGGAAGAGGAAGACAGGAGCTTGCGTAAACCTATGGGCAAAATGCTGAAGTCCTTACTCATATTGTACTCCTTCCTCACTCAGGCAAACTTGGATCAGACCAGTTTTTGAAGTTCTTACTTTGTGGTTACTCAATATTTACTAAGGTCTAGATCCTGTCTCATTGAAATCAATAGGAGCTTTGACCTGACATCAGATAGCAATAGGTTTACACTCACTGGCCCTCATTCATCAAACATGCTGATGCTTAACCTCAACAAAGCACTGCAGGATAGGGTTAACTTTAAGCATGGGCTTGAGTCCCTTAGGGTTCTGTTGACTTAAACACATGCATAAAGCAAAGCACATACAGGCGAGTCTCATCTTACGGGTTCCGTTCCGTTCCGCAGTTAGCGCGTAAAGCGAAAACTGTGTATAGTCAAAATTACATTGAGTTGAATGGTGGGCAAAATCACCCGCACTACAGGTACAGTATTAAAATTGTTATTTTTTCTCTTTGTTTTTGTTTTTGTTTTTGCCAACCACGTAAAGCTGAAATCGCGCATGTTAAATGCGCGTAAGATGCGACAGACCTGTACTGTACTTAAATGTTTTGCTTAATAAAGATGGCTTGCGGATTCAGGTCTAAAGTCTTTATTTAGGCTGGCCCTCAATGAGGGTGAAATTCAGCCTTGTGCAGAAGCCTATGCACAATTGAAGTTTCACCTAAGCCATCAAAATAGCCCTTGGGCTGGCAGGCTGCAAAGGGGCGGGTATCAGAGAGAATCTCATGGAGAGATTAGTCAGTGCAAGGACAGGGTTAGAGCATCAGGAATTGATTCTAGATGAAGGGTTAACTTGAATAGTTAATAAACTGCTGTAAAATAAGTTTAATCATCTTTTTTTTTTTTTTTTGAGCTGTGGGTTGTATTTTAAAATGATTTTTTTTTTTACTTTAGAATGCCTGCTCCTAGTTAGTTTTCAGTCTCTTTTAAAAGGCAATTGACAGAAAGCTGAACTTTGAATCCACAGGAACCCTTCCTTTTTTTTGTTTGCTTGTTTTTTGCCCTTTTGGGTTTTTTTTCTACCAAAAGAATTCTTTGAGGGATCCCAGAATGAGGTCTGAGTTTCGGCCAGAGAGCGAGCGAGAGGAAGTGGTCAAAAATTGATTTCTTAAAGGTCTGAAGAATCATAAAGATAGTTTGAATCAGTATCTTGTGTGTGTCCACCCACCCACACATCCATTAAAAATATGCTTTCCTATGGCTTAATATTCACGTCCAGATGTGTAATTAAGGCATTTCTGAATGAGCGATGTGTGGCACTGGACAATGTACTCTTTTGCATCTTCGTTTCCTAGATGTTTTCATTGTTCTCACTTATGGTGGTTTTGAATGAGTTACTCCTGTTTTAGGCCCTGATTCGGGAAAACATCCTTCAGAACAGCATATTCTTAAGGCCTCAGTGGGCTTTAAACCCATGCTTAAAGTTAAGCATGTGCTTATGTCCTGTTCTGAATAGGAAAGGCAGTCACACCTCAGTAATCTACGTTCCCAGAGGAGAGGATGATCTCACACAGTCAGGACCAACTCTTGATTTCACTACTAACTTGAATGAGAGGTTTGCCTACCTGTGTAACAACACAATAAGGATCTCAGTGTTTGCACCTGAAAGTTTTTGTGTCCTAGTGCGTTGTGTTCTGAATGCTGTTGTTCTAATATATACTCAAGGTAATAGACAGTAATAAGACCTTGCATTTCTATAATGCATGTAATGTATGCATAGAATTAATAACACATATATTTGTATCTCAGATGGGGGAAGTTCCTGGATGACATGATGGTAAGATATTATAGGTTCTACACATCTCCGTGTCTGATGTTATTGGTTGGTGTTTGATAGTGTATCAGAGGTGAGCACATCTCAGCACTGGAGGTTCTTGAACCCCATCATATAGCAGAGGAAATACCTACATCTCAGTGCTAGACATTTCTGGATACTCTACCACAAACCAGCAGAGGTAATGCATCCTCAGTACTATTTCCAGATGTTGACTTATGCAGCGAACATTGTCAGCATTTTCTCTCTCTACATTTGGAGTCGAATGCTATTTTCCTTTCAACCCCATTGCCATAGTCCCCCATGGAACCATTTCAATTTAGTGAAGAAGAGCAGGGCCCAGCAGCCCGCATCCTGTGTTATGAATGCGGCACTTTAAATGGTGGAGTCAATGACATGAGACGCAGTGCTTCATTACTCCCTCATTCACCCAGACTCCATGGTATTCCAGGCCCAAGCGATAGTCTGCTGCTAGGAAGCTGCGTTTGAATTTCATTATGTCAGGTAATTCTTCTCCGGCAACTTGCTGTGTGGGTTGTAGGCTGCTGTCTAAAAGCTTCTAAGGTGTTAGAAGTTTCTTTGTCTGTTGTGGGTTGTTATTTTTTTAATTGAATCAGTCAGATTTTTTTTTTAAGGCAAAATAAAAGATTTTAAAGGGCCAGAGAAACCACCAGATAATTGTATTGTTCTTTTAGGAAGGAGCAAGAAAAATGTCCTATGGATTTCGATTCTGCTCTCACTTGCATCAGTGTAAGGCTCCAATTCAGGCAAGTATTATGGCAGAGGGTATGTCTACACTGCAGTCAGAGGGGTCACTGCAGCATGTGTAGACATACCTGAGCCAGCTTTGATCTTGCTAGTTCCAATAACTATAGCAATGAAGCAACAACAGCTTCCCTGTTATAATTGTTGCAGCTGGCTAGATCAAAGCCCGCTCGGGTAGGTCTAGTTGTGATGCAGTCACACCTCTAATTGCCGTGAAGGCATATCTTTAGTCTGTGTACCCTTCAGAGGCTACACTGCAATAGTCAGGATGAATATACACCTCTACCCTGATATAACGCGACCTGATATAACACGGATTCGGATATAACGCGGTAAAGCAGTGCTCCAGGGGGAGGGGGGGCTGCGCACTCCGGCAGATCAAAGCAAGTTCAATACCTATAATGCGGTAAGATTTTTTGGCTCCCGAGGACAGCGTTATATCGGGGTAGAGGTGTATCGTGATTTCATTTGGCATGTCTCATGTTTGCGAACTGTCTTTTTGGAAGCTATCTGAAGGGAGCAGCATATGGGCAAGCAGCTGATAGAACCCAGCTAGTGTAAAACTTTGCAGATCTAATGTGAAACAAGATCTCAACTTGGCCTGTAACTCTATGAGCACAATTTCACACTTGCAGATGCAAAAAGCAGCTTATGCACCGTTAGTGATCTGGTTGTCCCTGCAAATCAGGCAGCCAAGTGAAACAGTCACATTTATACTTGCCATTATGCCTGCAGTCAGTTGCAGGCATAACATTGCACCCACAAAATCAGAGGTGTGTTTTGAGCTCAGGCCCTGAATGCCTTCATCAGCAGATATGGGTGACGCTCGTACCACTCAAGCCTTCAACATAAAGCTCAGATGGGACTTAAATGGGGCATTGGCCTTTATGCTGGGCCTTTTCACAGGGGGTTGTATTTCACCTCGTCTCTGGCAACACCATATATTTCCCTCCCTCTGAAGGTACGTCTACACTGCAATTAGACACATGCCAGCTGACTCCAGCTTGCGGGGCTCGGACTGCAGGGCTGTTTAACTGCTGTGTAGACATTCCAGTGCTCTGAGACCATCCCAGCTCACAAGGTCTTAGAACCCAGGTTCCAACCCGAATCCAGACATATACACTGCAATTAAACAGCCCCGTGAGCTGGAGTCAGCTGGCACGGGCCAGCTGCAGGTTTTTAATTGCAATGTAGACATACCCTGAGAGGTGACTGCATACACATGTCTGGGAAATCTACCCACCTTCTCCCCACCAGCCCAGGGTAGCCAGTCTGCTCTTTAATTCCCTTTCCTTGCATGTTATATTTTATCAGGCTGGGCATTTTAGCTGGCAGTGGTGACTGAGAGGGATTTGCATTGCACAGAGCTGCTGAGAAGAGTGGTTGAAAAATGGCATGAAAATGCTGATAAATAGTTCTAAATGGAAGCAATTTTAGCAAGAGAGCCCTTAGGCAGACTCTCTCTTTCGGTGACTATAACACTCCAGAGATAGGGCTTCCAGCAGCAACGACGCTATGAAGCCGGAGCTAGCGTACTGCATGCTGGGCTGGAAAGTGCGTGCTTTTCTTTCCCTTGCTATTGTTTGAGTCCAGCTGGATCAACTTACCCTGTTGAACACACGTTCAGAGCTTTATTTTTCTGCAACTCCAGTGCTGGTGAAAGGTGCTGAGGCTGACAGCCCTGGAGAATGGAGCTCACTGTTTGCCCACAAGCCGCTTAGCGTATGTCTGCACTGCAAACAAAACCCCTGCTGCGCCAAATCTCAGAGCCCACGTCAACTGACTCGGGTTTGTGAGGCTGGGGCTAAGAAGAGAAGCTGCAGCCTGGGCTGTGAGATTCTCCCCCATCACTGGATTTCAGAGCCGGGCGCCAGCCTATGCCTGAACGTCTACAGTGCTATTTTGAGCCCCACAACCAGAGCCCCACGGGCCTGAGTCAGTTGACCCAGACTCTGAGACTCAGTGCTGCGGGTTTTTCTTTGCAGCGTTTACATGCTCTTAGGCCTGGTCTACACTACCCGCCTGAATCGGCGGGTAGAAATCGACCTCTTGGGGATCGATTTATCGCGTCCCGTCAGGACGCGACAATCGATCCCCGAATCGACGCGCTTACTCCACCAGCGAAGGTGGGAGTAAGCGCCGTCGACGGGAAGCCGCGGAGGTCGATTTTGCCGCCGTCCTCACAGCGGGGTAAGTCGGCTGCGATACGTCGAATTCAGCTACGCTATTCGCGTAGCTGAATTTGCGTATCTTAAATCGACCCCCCCCTGTAGTGTAGATGTAGCCTTAGACAACAGGCAACAGCAGTGTCCACTTCTCACACAAGTACCTGAGCCCTGATTTGGAAGGGCTGCCTTAGCAGGCAGGTCAATCTGCAAGGCTCATGCAGTCCTTGACTTCCCTAGCCTTCTCTGTATGACAACGTTGCAAGCCCTTTCAGGCCCACAGAGGTGGAGGGTCAGGAGCAAGTCAAGGGGAAAGAAATGTGGCCAGAGCTTTTCTGGGTTCTAGCAATTTCCGGCTAATGAAAAAGCTCTTTGTTTGTTGTTACTAGATAGAGCAGCCTCAAAGTTGCTCTAAATTTCACTGAGTTGCACCAAAGGCTGAACTAGGACTAGGGGACAAAGGGGATATAGGTGCTATAAGGCCACTTGTGACTTGCCCCACACCTCAGTTGCATGAAACTCTGAAGAGGCTTCAGCCCAATAGAAAGCTATAGATATAACCATTATATAGACATTATACACCAGCATCAAAGTGTTGCTCCTCCTATAGCTCTCAGGTGGGTACAGTGATCGACCGGCCTTGCACTTAGAACTGGTTGAAATTCTGGTTTGTTTTCACAAAAATTCTCTAAGAAAAATGAACAGTTTTAATTTCACTTGGGGTTTTTTTTTTCCACTTTTTTTTTCTCGACCCAAAAAAAAAAAAATTCAAAAGGAAATGAGATTGTTTTTTACTATTTTCTCCTGTTTTCACTGAGAAAAGGGGAAAATAGTTCCTTTTTTTTTATAAAAGTGTGTGTTTCCCCGGCATACATACTTCTCTACATTTATTGCCTTTTGCTTCCTTTTTTTTCGGGGGGGGGGGAGGAGGGGGGTTGAATCAAAAATACTGAAAGTGGAGAAATTTCCCACTCTTTATAAACAAAAATGATTTTAATTCAAATATTTTGGGGTATCTTTTTCCATTTAAAATTGTTTTGAAAAATGTTAGTCAAACATTTTTCATGAATATCTATATTTTCAAACAAACAAACAAAAACAATTTTTAATGGGGAAAAAAAACTTTTAATAAAAAACAACATTGACCAGCCTTACTTGCAATGCTGGCAGAGCATGGAGTTTGTAACCATGGTGCAACAAAAGTACCTGGGCCAGGATGACTTGCCTGGATGTTCTGCATCATTGCAGCGTGCCCGGTTTGATCCCACCAGTGCAAATTAAAGCAGCCAAATTCTGTAAAACATAAGAATGGCCTTACTGGGTCAGACCAAAGGTCCATCTAGCCCAGTATCCTGTCTTCCGACAGTGGTCAGTGCCAGGTGCCCCAGAGGGAATGAACAGAACAGGTAATCATCAAGTGATCCATCCTCTGTCATTCATTCCCAGCTTTTGGCAAACAGCTAATAGCCATTGATGGACCTATTCTCCATTAATTTATCTAGTTCTTTTTTGAACCCTGTTATAGTCTTGGCCTTCACAACATCCTCTGGCAAGGAGTTCCACAGGTTGACTGTGCGTTCTGTGAATAAATACTTCCTTTTATTTGTTTTAAACCTGCTGCCTATTAATTTCATTTTGTGCCCCCTAGTTCTTGTGTTATGAGAAGTGGTGAACAACACTTCTTTATCTACTTTCTCTACACCAGTCATGATTTTATAGACCTCAGTCATATCTCCCCTTAGCCGTCTCTTTTCCACGCTGAAAAATCCCAGTCTTATTAATCTCTCCTCATAAGGAAACTGTTCCATATCCCTAATCATTTTTGTTGCCCTTTTCTGAACCTTTTCCAATTCCAATATATCTTTTTTGAGATGGGGCAACCACATCTGCACACAGTATTCAAGATGTGGGTGTACCATGGATTTATATAGAGGCAACATGACATTTTCTGTCTTATTATCTATCTCTTTCTTAATTATTCACAGCATTCTGTTCACTTTTTTGACTGCCACTGCACATTGAGTGGATGCTTCAGAGAACTATCCACAATGACTCCTAGATCTCTTTCTTGAGTTGTAACAGCTAATTTAGATCCCATCATTTTATATGTATAGTTGGGATTATGCTTTCCAATGTGCATTACTTTGCATTTATCAATGTTAAATGCCATCTGCCATTTTGTTGCCCAGTCACCCAGTTTTGAGAGATTCTTTTGTAGCTCTTCGCAGTCTGCCCGGATCTTAACTATCTTTAGTAATTTTGTATCATCTGCAAATTTTGCCACCTCACTGTTTACCCCCTTTTCCAGATCAAAACAAGCAAAGCAATGATGCCAGCTGAGGTTGTTGTCCTGGATTTGAGGGGTCTGTGTACCCCAGATTTTGATGAAGCTTATTGCAACCGTATTATATTCATTCAGCTACCACGAATTAATAAAATAGAACACCACATAGTTAAGGGTTCATTTGAACAAGCCGGGCTTCTAGAGCCAAGGTCAAATGCATTTGCAGGCATGCAGTTTCTGCTAATCAGACCAGGAGGGAGAAAGAGTCAACAATTTGAGACTGAAAGAAAATAAGTGGATGGAAACCTTGAGTTCTGGGTGCCTTTGATATAGAAGCTTATTATGACTAAGGTTGTTAGGAATGTTTGTTGCTAAGTAGTTTATTGAAGTTAGGAGAGGTGATGACCCGGTAGGGGTCACTATGAGCTGTGTGTTTTGCAAAAGTTAGTTATAAAAGTCTAGATAATAGAATGTATTTTGTAGCCGTCCTCTGAAGCTATCCTGAGGGATGTTTTTCCTGACACCTTACTCCCCGGTGGGGAAGTGACTGGCCATCGCAGACCTGCGGTAAAGTACTCAGTACCATCCCAGATTCTAGTTAATTGTTTGGGATATTCTAAACCTGTTGCTTTTGTATGTCTGTGCTTAAATCTAATAAATTGTATTGTTAGATAAGAACACGCTTGCCTGTATTAATCCTTCATCCAGCAGAATAACTGTGTTCCCATTGATTTATTCCTGGCAACACCTGGAGTGAAACAGTTAAGTTACCACTGCTTTGGGTTCTGGAAACCTTGGGTAACAAGGTGGCTTTGGGGATGTTAACGTCATTCCATTAGGGACTGGACTGAGACTTTCTTATTTCCCATAGACCATCAACAAGCAACTATTAGAAGGTGATGGCTGGACAGACTTGAGGTGGAGTCAGTCTAGAATCCTAGACGTGAGACTAAGTATTTTATATTTGATGATAACAAATAGAGTTGGTTGAAAATTTTGGTCAATCCTTTTTTTTTTAAACAAAATAGCTTTTTAATGAAAATTTTAGCTTAAAATGTTGATTTCTTTTGCAATGTCCAGGATTATTTTTAAATGAAAACTTGTAGAACCAAATTTTGGGGGCTCCAGAAAACTGAAATATTTTCAGTTTTTGGTTGTGTTTAGTTTTGTTTGTTTGTTTGTTTAAATGAAGAAAAAAAGTCATCTTCCAAAATATTTAACAGAAAATTTTCTGGCCAGCTCTAATAACAAAGCAGTGATGAAGAGGGAATCTTTCTCTTCCCTACTTCAATTTACTTATGTGGCCCCTGTAACCATGTGGCCCCTGTAACCGTAGTATCTAACCATAGTATCTGAGCATCTCACAGTCTTTAATGTATTTGTTAGGTCTGGCTGCAAACTGGAATTCCTGTTCCAGGGAAAATTCTGAATTTATCTCTATAAAAAAACAAATCTTTTGGAAGTGGAACAAAACATCAAAAGGTTGAAATATTCCATAGAATGGGAATTCCAGAGTTTCCATTAGAAGATGTCAAAGCAACATTTTGCTTCATTATTTTTGAAATGTTTCCAAGGCTCCCTAAACTGCCGGAAGTCCCAGCAACCTGTCAGATGTTGGAGCTGGGCAACTATGAGAGTCTAGGGATTAGGGAGCTGAAGCTTCCAGGTTTCTGAGGAGCTGAGAGTTTGGAAGCCCGGGGCATCCTGATTCCTCAGCATCCCACCTGGCAGGCAGGCAAGGAATGGGGCGATTGTGGAGCTGAGAACATTTTTTCTGATGGAAAATCAACGTTTTCTGGTAATTTTTTTCCCTGTGGGAAATTTAGATTTTGCAGATGGTGAATTTTCCATCAGAAAATCATTCAGACAGAAAATTCCTGACCAGCTCTAGTACTTTTGCTCACAACACCCCTGTGAGGTAGGGAAGTGCTATTATACCCATTTCACAGATGAGGGGCTGAGGCTCAGAGAGACAAAATGACTTACTAAGGTCCCACATGATCTCTGGGTGGAGCAAGGCATTCAACCCACCTGTTTTGAAGCCTACACTTATGCTCTAACCACTGGACCATCCTTCCTCTCAAATGAAGTACAGAAAGTCCTGATGCACTGGGAGGGAATCCCATTCCTTGGCCACTGAGTATGAAATGGGTTAAACCCATGCAAGCAGTATTGTTCCAAAGGATCCAAAACAAAAAAGAAAATTCATTTTCCTAATGGAATCAAGAGACAAAAAGCTTCAGCTAATAGAACCTACAATGTGTATATGGAAATAGCGCACGCTAGCCCCCTGTGCTTAAGGATCCATTTGTGCTGCTACCTCAGCTCCTGCCGTGGAAGGCAGTGAGTTGAAAGAGTGATTTAGATGCCGTTAACACAAACGAGAGAAGACAGGCCTGCACTTAGCGCGACAGACTCTCCAGGAAGTTTAGACAAGGGAAAGCTGTTTCTTTTCTCTCTGTCGTTTCCCCTTTACAGCCTGCAGATGAGAATTTCATAGTAGAATAATTTAAAGAGAAAGAACCCCTGGGTAATTTGACTTCAGTCATCACACAGTCCTTAAAGTATTTGTTTTTCGTGGAACTGCCACATGTTCTGTCTCTCCTTCACAGCCAGATGCTGTGTATTAATATGTACACTAAAGAGGGATTGCATAGCATGGGTGATAATGCAGCCTTTAAAATATCTGAGAAGGGGATTCAGAAGTGTGTTTAATTCAGGGAATACAATTGTACAGGTCAGATTCTGAGGGTCTTATTCTTTTTCTCCCAGGCGATACTCTAGGATTTGCTCTAATTTGACCAAAAGCTCTAATTTGACCTTTGATAGAGGAATTGTTAGGTGAATTTCCATGGTCTGGGTTATGCAGAAAATCATACTGAATGATCACAATGGTCCCTTCTGGGCTTACCATCTATTATTCTTCCAATTCATGGATGCACATGGGAGTTTGGATCCATAAGGCCTGAATACGAATTGAGTGTGGATCTTGGGATTTGCCTCACTGATAACTGGAAATTGACATTAAATCTCTTCCTTAAACATTCATTTCAGTTTCGAGATAATAAGGCAAGGAATGGCATTTAGTTATTAAGGGTGGAAGGGGAGAGCCAGCATGAGTCTATGCAGCAAATTAAATCCCCAAAATGGGTCTCAAGTAGGATATCAGTGGTTTATGGAGACAAAGAGTGAATTTCAAACCAATGTTCTACAAGGGTCTAATGCTCTGAGTCTACAATGTCCCTATTGTCTCTTGACAACAGGAGCCAGCCTTTGGGAGAGCCCAGTTCAGCACTCTGGACAGAGTCTGCTTGTCTTATTCTGAATAAGAAAGGCAAGATGGGTGAGGTAATATCTTCTATTGAAACAGCTTCTGTTGGTGAGAGAGACAAGCTTTTAAATTTACACAGAGCTCTTCTTCAGGTCTGAATAACTCCATTTCCTAGGAGTTCTGAGACACGTAGTCAGTCTCCCCGTGACAGAAACGGTAGTACTAACCTTTTATTTAATTTTAACGTTTTCCTTTAACATGAATGAAAGAGCCTGGGACCTGAAGGAAAAGAGGGTCCTTAGCATAGCCTCTTCTGGATTGAAAGATCAGACCACTCGATGGATCCATTGCCATTCAGAAAGTCAAAAGGATGAATGTTCTCAGACAGTAGAAAACCAGGGATTTACAGAAGTTCATGTGAATTATGAGTAGACCTCCTGTGGTCTATGTGGTGTCAGTCCCTAGGAGCTCTAACAACCCTTTTCTCAATATCATTCATATAGCATGAGATCTTTGAGTTTTGCTTTGCAATTTGGGTCGAAAAAACCCTGAGAAAGTGGGTTCAGGCTGCCAAACTTTGCCTCATTTTTGTGTCAGAACCATGTGTAACCCCTGGGTCCTGGATGGGCTCCACCCAAAGCTGTAGACTGACCCAGGCATAATCCAGTATTGGTAGAAGTTCAACCACAAGTTTTGAGAAAAGAGGTGAGACTTTCACAGTACCTCTGTGAGCAACAGCTCTTTGGTCTTTGTAGGACCAGTGGGGAGAGAATGCACAGCCCCCAGTCACCTAAAATCTAATCTAGCCTCATTCAGAAAATCTCACCTTAAATAAGATTAAAGTGCATACTGGTTATTATGGTATCTTTTATGGGTTAGAAAATGAAAATGCGTTTCTTAGCTGGGCTATTAGGATTCCAAAGGATTCCCATACTGTCACCCCTGTAACCACATTAACTTCAGCAGAGTTATTCCCAATTTACACTGGTGTAACTACACTGACTTTAGTGGTGTCACTCCTGATTTACACTGGTTTAAACTGATTTCAATGGAGTTACTTCTAATTTTCACCAGTTTAGAGGAAAATCAGACCTTGTTTCTATATTTTTTCAAGTGCCGAGTTTAAATGCCCCACTCCTGGTCTTTCCCTGATCAGTGGGGGAGACATTCTTATTCCTCCATTTCCGATTGTTGGCTAAATTCAAAGAGATCTTGAAGTAAGTGAGGTTGCAAAATGGAGTTAGAAGTTTGAAAGTGAGTAGGCCTCTGCAGGGGAGCAGGATGCCCTTGCAGGGATTCTGCTATTAACCGAGGCATTCTTGTCTAAGACCCATTCAACAGCCTTTACGAGTGTGAAAGGGACAGAAATGGGAGAAGGAGAGCAGGGGCTGTGTGCACATTTCATTATTACAGCAATTTCCTGGGCAGCAGCATTATAGCAAGTTCGGGAAGGGGTCAGTGTTGTTGTTTATGTTTACTAGGAGCATTTCCCAGTCGCTGCCTCTGAAGTCAATAATAGGATCTGCCTGATATGCTGAAAGCCACAGATGGGTCTTCGAGCATTTTTTGTCCTTGTCTGCACATGTGCACGCTCTCTCTCTCGGTCTGTTTCGCTCCCTCTCTCCCGGCAGGTGCACTTCACGGGTCTCACTAGGGTGCGCTGGGGATAAAGCAGGTCATGTGGAAATGAGGCAGCCGAGCGCAGAGACCCAAGGCGAGGAATGATCACAGGGAAAATTACCGGTTGTTTCCTAGCTGTTCACCTGCTTCGAGTGGTTCACTTAATTAGCGATGCAAGTGTGAGCTGACAGATTTGGCAGAGAACAATAATGCAGGGGGAGTTGATGGAAGGGAGTCTTGCTGGGGAAGTTGTTCCTGATTTATAAATAAACCTGATTATTACCGAGGCGCCCATTAGCGATGCTATAGTTAAAGGTCTGTCAGACTTTCTATTCCCAAACCCTCGTTTTCACAGGGTTGGGCTGAGGTGACAGAAATGTGCTCTGCGGGCTGAATCTCATCTCCCAAAACAATGGTTTGTTTTCATACATTGAATATAAAAATAAGGTCGTAAATAGAAAGACCATGTGATCCTTCAACTCCAAAAATGCCATGGAAAAAATAAAGTGGGGCCTTCTTTTTCAATGATGGGTACCATAATAGGATGTCCAGAGCAGGTGTTTGGAGTCTGAAATCAGCCCCTCAGAGCCTTTAGGCCACGCTGTGCTGTGTTTCTAAATAAAAGATCTCCCATCCTGCCCAAGAGACAATAGGTCTGATTCTGATCTCATTTATTCTGGTGTAACTCAGGAGTAATTCAACTGAAGTCAACAAATTAAACAGGTAAAAAAAAACAATTTAAGAGAGAGGAGAGTCTAATCCAACATTTGAACACAGACCTATCCATTACAATATTTTTTCACGGTATGAATGGAGTTACAGTGACGGATAACCACCATCTAAACAGCCAGCCTTTGTAAAGATTTGGATCCGAACTCTTTCTGCGACTCAGGCCAGTCTCTGATAGGAATTAGGGATGGAATGGCTTGCTGAGCCAGCTCATCTATTTTCAAGCCAGCCAATGCAGGATTGTGCCCTATCATATGTCCGCAATCCAGTTTTAAATCACCTACATGATGGAGTTGGCTGACCACCATGCTCTGACTGGCCTCACTAATTATACTGCAGTGTAATATCCTAAACCATTCCTCTCTTTCCTTGGTGTTTGTATCCTTCTTGCCTAGCTACCACCGTGAGTGGGTTCATTCAAAATACGATGGATAGACTTGTAAAGAAATACAAAGTCCCTGTGCTAGATGAAAAATGAATAGGTGATGCTGTCTCAATGTGAGCATAGCTCTTGCTAACCACTCCTGCTCCCAGGCAGAATAACTCACTGGTGTACAAACCATAGCATGACTTCGAGGCTGCCTGTTTTGTCTCCTGTATTTCTGAAGCATTGGGGTGGCTTATGAACATGTGGGGCCAGATCCTCAGCTGCTGTAAATCCAAGTAGCCCCATCCAAGTCAATACATCTATAGTAATTTACGCCAGGTGGGGATCTGAGCCAGGCTTCACTGCTGGCCATCTCTGGGAGGAAGGGCTGGTAGAGAAATCTACTTTGCAAATGGAAGAATGAGACCAAACAGTATCAACAGGTGCTTCAAGATGACTTCATGGGCTGGCAGAGTCACATTGTTAGGAGTAGCTTAGTCATGGGGTAGAAGGTTTAGAACCCACATCTGTGGAATTAGGCCATGCCCTGAGCAGGACAGCACAGTTTCATTTCTGTATGCTGATGATGCTCATGGGAACTGAAGTCTCCATGGTCTCAAAAAATAATAATAATGGGATCTTAATCATTTTGTTATCAACCCTAATCTCAGCCAACTAACCCCATAATGATCCTGATGGGATCCTAAAGATTCTATTATCAAACCTAATCCCATCTACAGAGCACTGTAATGCCTCTGACGATGTCGAAAGCGCATCCCATCTCTACACAACTCCATAGCTATTCTTCTGGGTTCCCATTGTCAAACCATACAACCCCATTAGCAATCCTGTTGGGGTCCTAATCACTCAGTTATCAAACCTAATTCCCTCTCCCTTGTGCCATAATCCCTTTGATGGGATCTGAAACATCCTATTAACAAACCTCATTAAATGTGTGCCCAGCCAAGGCCTGCTGTCCTTCCTCCTTGTCACTGCAGTGGGAGTTTTGACTATCAAAGGAGCAAAAACCAAAGGTGAAATAGAAACTTTGGTCACAGCCTTGAGCAAGTGATGGTGCATAAATTAAACTGGAGAGAGTCCAGAGGCGAGCAACAAAAAAGATAAAAGGTTTACAAAACCTGACCTAGGACGAAAGGTTTAACAAAGTGGGCATGTTTTAGTCTTGAGAAAAGAAGACACGGGTGAGGACCTGATAAGTCTTCAAATATGTTCAGAGCTATTACAAAGAGGACAGTGATCTATTGTTCTCCATCTCCACTGAAGGTAGGACAAAAAGTTTAATTTGCATCAAGGCAGATTTAGGTTAGATATTGGGGGTGGGGGAAGGGAACTTTTCTAACGGTAAGGATAGTTAAAGTACTGGAATAGGCTATGAAGGGAGGCTATGGAATCCCCATCATTGATGGTCAGGGATGGTCTAGATATACTTGGTCCTGCTTTGGTGCAGGGTGCTGGACTTGAAGACCTCTCAAGGTCCCTTCCAGCTCTACATTTCTGTGCGATTAAGATCCCCCAACCAAGAGGCAGCGTGCCTCAGAGACACAATTCCCTCCCCATTTCCTCCATGCTCTGAGGGCTATTAGGTTGCTGCTGCCCAATAGCAGCAAGCATCATGTTGCAACACTTCCCATGCTGACTAAGTGATGCTGGCTAATGCATTGGGCTGGGCAGAGCCAGGTCTTCACCCATTCTCTGCCCCTCCCCACCAATCTGCTCTAGGGCGGGGAAGGGAATAGTAGCTGCATTGCTCTGCTTGCTCCAGAGCCTAGATGCAGGTAGCCTACTGAGGGTTATTGTTATGCCCTCTTACTCATCTTCATGGGCAACTAGTCCGAGTCACAATCTAGCCCACAAGGATTTGTCTCTGTATCTGATAACCTCCAAAGAGATCTAGGGGGAGATGTTCAAAGAGACATGGAGCAGTTAGGAGGGAGCCCAAACTCCACTGAAAGTCCATGGAACCGGGGTGTCTAATTCCCATATATCCCTTTGCAAATCTGCCTCTAGCTAGTATTGCCAAGCTCCGTGTCTGAGCAAATTCCCCCCAGGAGAGAAGATATGTCCTTCTGATTGGCTGGGGTTTAAAAAAAATAATTTAAAAGAAATTGGGGGGACGGACGGCCCTGTTTTGTATTTACCAAAATTGTATTGACAAAGCCCTGGCTGGGATGATTTAATTGGTGTTGGTCCTGCTTTGAGCAGGGGGTTGGACTAGATGACCTCCTGAGGTCTCTTCCAACCCTAATATTTTATGATTCTATGAAAATCCTGAAGTCTTCACCCATTCCATCCCCAGACAGAACTCCTATGGGGGATTTTACCTGCATAAGGAGTGACAGCGAAATTCACCAGTTCCCAGAGAGTCTGCATGGGGCCTGAGCAATGTATACATCCCACATAAACAGGGCCGGCGCAACCCATTAGGTGACCTAGGCGGTCGCCTAGGACGCTACAATTTGGGGGGCGGTGACCGCAGTGGTATTTCGGCGGCGGGACCTTCCGCTGCCTCTGTGGGGGGCGGCATTTCGGGGCGGGGCCTTCCACCGCCTCGGGCGTCAGAAAAGCTGGCGGTGCTCCTGCACATAAACCATCAGTGAATGTAATCATTAAACAGGACTGAATTGGTGCATGTGTCTAGCTGCACAGGGGTTGAAAATTACCCCAAGTAAAAAAATAATAAGAAACTCAGGATCCTGGTTGCCTGGCTTGGTAGATATCTAGACACAGACATAGCATGTCATAGGTGTCTATTATATCTTTCTTGTTTTTCCACCTTTCGAGAGCCAATGAATATAAAGGATGGATTTCTGCCCTCTGACATGCAGAGGCAGCTCATTAGAGGCAGAGTGAGTTGGTTTGCCTTTCTCTGAAGTCAGAAATTGTGCGAATGCTTATTTACTTGTGCCAGAACATACCATTCTTGGAGATCAGTACAAGCCACGCACGTGGCTGGACTGCAATATCCAGTTTCTGAATGCATTAGGATACACACACAAGCTCGGTCATGTTGGCTTCGCTCTGCCAGACGGAGAGCAATGGTGTCTCATAGCAGTATGCAATGGTTCTAGGATTCAATTCTGGGGGTTTGAAAGCCCATAGCTTGTTAAAAACAACAAGGAGTCTGGTGGCACCTTAAAGACTAGCACATTTATTTGGGCATAAGCTTTCGTGGGTAAAAAAACACTCCTTTTTTTATTTTTGTGGATACAGACTAACACGGCTACCCCCTGATACATATCTTGTTAGTGGATGGATGTGCACTTCCAGATTTGGGGCCAGATTCTACCCTGATTTACATGCCTACAACCCCATTTAAACTAATGGGATTTCCATGGTTTCACTGGAAGCTTGCCTTCTGTGACAGGTCCTCGCTGGTGTAAACAAACAGAACTCCATTAACTGATTTACACAGGTTGAGCATTTGGCCCACTGCAGTGGGACCCACACAGGATGGTTTATATTGGATTTATGTTCCCAGCATCTGAGTGCACTTAAAGTCACACACAAGCTCATCAGCACTGGGATTTATGGCTGATTTTCAAAGGAGCCTAAGGTTGACTGAAAGTCAACAGGATTTGGATGTCCCCTAGGCATATTTGCAACTCCCAGGCTACACTCCTGGCTTCTGTGCTCACTGAAATCAGCAGAGTAACTCATCAGTGCCAGGACACTTCCCCTCTGCCCCGCCTACCCCCAGGAGATCACAAGGACACTGAGTCAAGCAGCCCATCTGTAATGCGGGGGAAGTATTGGGGACGAGCTTCCCTTGGGATTAGCACTTCAGCGGAGTGGCATGTCGAGACAGAGTAACACATCTTTATTTACCAAAGAGATTTTCCATGTTCTGCTGTGCGAGCGAGCAAGTGCAAGACAGAGATGAGCTCTCCTGGAAACAGAACGTCGTCTTTGTCAGCACTGCAGCTCCTCCGTTTAATTCCCCAAATCTGCTGTAATCGGAGTGGCTTCACCCATCAGCTCAGCAGAAACACAGAGAGAGAGAGAGAGAGAGCATGGAGGCTTCTCTCTTACTTTCCAGGGCTCTGCATTCGCCAGCCTTGCATCAAAGTGGCATGGAGCCTTCTGGGAAAGGGATTTTACTATAAGTCATGTCAGTCCTAGCTACATTATGTTTGTGGATATGAAAGACCGAACACTGGAATGATCATTTGCACAAATGATCACACAATTCCTTCAGGCCTACTATGTCCCTTTAATAGACCAATCTTTCAATTATGAAGTGGAGATCAGGCAGGGCTCTCTGGAAATCCCCTTTTTTTTTTTTAACTTGTGCATATAATTTGCTTTCTCTCTGAGCAGCGTCCAGCTGCCAGGAGGTTTTATGGAGATTGGCAGCAATGAGTTACAGAAGCTCCTCCCAATACCCCACCTCCAGCATGGTGGGGACAATCTCTCAATGCTTGATACAGGATCTCTAGCTGGTGGAGGGAAGCACGCTGCAGAAGAAGGTTGCTATTCATAGGGCCTCAGGAAACCATGCAGGCTGGGCAGGGTG
This sequence comes from Emys orbicularis, assembly GCF_028017835.1. Taxonomy (NCBI): domain Eukaryota; kingdom Metazoa; phylum Chordata; order Testudines; family Emydidae; genus Emys; species Emys orbicularis. The sequence goes on along the minus strand of NC_088700.1, from coordinate 15,822,862 downwards.
TTTTGGGGAGAAAGCTTTTCCATCTTGACCGGACACCAAACCTTGAGCCCTTTTCTCCATTCTTACTCACCTTCTACTCAGTCCCCAAACAGACAGCTGTTGTCCTCAGGCTGCAGGGCCAGCTGCTCACCTCATGTAAACATCATAGCACCATTGAGTTCCTCCAGATGAGGATCAGGCCCAAAGTCTGAGTAAAACCTGAGGAAGGACCTCAGGATTCAGCCCCTCAACTGGCTCTTGCCATAGGATGAAATCTCTAAGTTTCACTAAGCTTTTACTTAATCGTTACTCTGAGAACACTCCCATGGGAAGACACCAGTTGGGAGTCTTAACTGAGTGAGATGCTAAGGCCCCAGGAGGCTTAAGGAAGGAGAGAATTGGGTGGGACGGGGCTGGCATACCAAGAAAGAAGGCGCAGAGGTGACACCGAAAAGAATCTCATGGCTCTGATCCAGTTGGGACAACACACTGAAGAACTGGAAAGGGCGAGCTTACTAAGGGGAAATACGAGGTGGGAGTGGGGAGGAATCACACTGGAATAGTCTCCTCCTGCTATTTTAACCCAAAGGGAAGAGGATTACTAGGTAGGAACTTGGCCTCTGATCTTGCCAGTTGCCAAGCAACTCCTATGCGGTGCTTAGGGCCACTAGTTTACACTGAAATCAGTGGGAGCTGAGAGCTCTTTGCCCTTCACAGGAGCAGTCCCTCAGCTCCTGCTGTATCACCCCCATTTCTCCAGAGAGCCCCACCTAATGGGGAGGGACCTGCTCCACCTCCCTCGCCATCACTGTGCTACCAAAGACACATCCGTTTCCCTCCCGATTGTGCCAGACCAGGGATTCCAGCCTGACCATTTGAATGGGCCACAGGCCTGATCCAAAGCCCTATGGAAATCTGCTGAAATATTCTCCACGGACATCAGTCCCACTTCAGCCCTATTTTGGGATTTAAGCAGTGTCATGGCCTTGCGCACTGGGGCGAATTCCACTTGGAACCCCAACCCTCTCGATAAGACACCATAAGCTCCGAGAAAACATCTGTAGAGCTTCCCACGGTGTTCCCAGACTCTCAGTGGTCTCCCAGTAGGGGACTGTACCTATGAGCGGAAGGCCCCATCCCCACTGCATAGCTCTAGCGGTGAGAAGTTGCCAGTGTATTTGTTTTTAATTATTCCCCCTGTTGTATCCACTCTGCTTTCTTGCTTACATTGACACGGCCCTCCTTGCTGCCTGCACTTGGCTGCCTATTTGTCATTTCGGCCATTTGATGTGCTGCAGCAATCTCTGTGCACCCAGCCTGCCGCTTATCGATATTTACTAATGGAGCTTCTTGTATGCAGAGTCTGTTTGCAATAAAAAGATAATGAAGAAGAAAACTCCTTGACCCTCGCTGAGCAGTTAGCAGAATCGACAATGGTGCGGTCACCATCTGCACGCATTATGTGGAGAGGAAAGGGGCTGGGACAAGAAAGGTAGGGGGGGGGAAATGGAAAGAGGAAGGGGGTGGGGAGGAAGCAGGGAGATGTGGGGAAATAAAAGGGGAAGGAAAGAGAGGAGGAGGAAAATAGGAGAGGAAGAGGCAGCCAGAAGGAAGAGAGAAAGAGACACCAGGGGAGAAGGAGAAAGACAGATACAGAGCAAGGGTGTGTGAGAACGAAATAGAGATGAGAGAGACTGGGAGGAGCTGGCAGGAAGGAAAGAGAGAGACATGAGTGGAGACAGAGAAAAAAACACGAATACAGCATAAGGAAGTAGGGCCATGTCCCCAGTCGGTGTAAACTGGCAGAGCTCCATCAAAATCCATGGAGCTAGGCTGATTTCCCACCACTGAGCATCTGGCTCGAGATCTGCAGCTCACAGTGCAGTCAGGGGTCCGTAGCATCACTCTGGTTTAGGGCAGAGTCCCCTTATTGCTCTCAAGCCACCACCATTAACAACTTTTCCATAGGAGCGATTTGCCCATCACATCATCTCTCCACTGTGACACTAAGCAGGTGTGAGCAGAATGGGGCTTCCCAGACAGGAGCCTGGAAGCCCCGCCCTGGATCGTAAAGCCAATCAGTGCATTGTGACTGGCACATCAATGCAAACTGGGCCTTCTCAGCTCTCCCACAGCAACGAATAGCCCCATTCTGTTTGAGATGATGGCAGGTTCTTTCACTAGCGGCGCAGCTCTGGGGAGCCAGCAGGGAAGCATCAACCCTTTTCGGCTCCACTAAATCCAGCTTCTCTGGGATACGTGACAAAGCTACAACCTTGGGGTTTCCACATTGAGGGACTCACTGCCTGAGAGGCCTGTTCTAGTCATGGGTGGGGGGCTTCTCATCTGTGAAGAGATTCAGTTCCATCATGTCGAGACCTGGGAGATGGTACATTTATGCCCTAAGCTAGGTCCCCTTAAAGTCAATGGAGAGATTCCCATTGACTTCAATAGGATTTGGGTATGGCCCTTAGTGTATAAAGGCAGCAGTGGAAGCTGCAAATGCCCACACATTTGAAAATGTACCTAGATAAGACATTATGGAGTTTTAAAAGATACTAGACAGAACTGGTGGGTGGCAGGAGATAGAGGACCTTCTTCTCCAAAGTGTTACTGTTTAAGGCAGGCAAGGATATATGTGGCCGGTGCTAAGATTGTGTAGAGTTGCAGCCGTTTCAGTTGGCCTACCCTGATGTCAGGTGCCAGGATTACACACGAAGTTGCAGATTTATTTCTGCTGACTCACCATGGCAAACAGACCAGATTGGTCCTAGTAGCTCCAACCAAGGTGTATTAAAAAGCATGGAGTATCTCTTTGAGGCAGGAGAAATGAAGGGTCTTGCAGAGAGAAAAAACTAGGAATAACTGAACTTGAGAAGAAGCTTAGACTGGGATTCATGTTTTGTTATTCTCCAATTAAGACTAAAAGATACTAAAAGCAATGTGTGGGTGTTGTGTTTAGAGTGGAGAGCGGACCCACAATATGACTGTGGCGAGCAGAGTCAGTGAATGCAACAGCGACAACAGAGAAACAATGACTAACAGCAGCTGCCTAGGTAGGAAAGAATGTTGCTCAGGTCTGGAAGGATCAAATCTTCCTCAGTTAACACCAAGCCCCAGCTTCTACCCCCTCGCCCCACCGCTTCTCCCAGAAATTCAGGGAGGGGGAAGGAAAGAGGAATGGAAAGAAAAAGAAAGATAGAGATTGCAGTGGGGAGATTCCAGTGGTCAGTGAAATCCGCTAGGCAGCCGTGTCCCTACAGTCATCTCTCAGCAGGGTTCTGACAGAGATGCACATTGCATCTTTAAAAGCTTCGCCCATCGCCGCTGTGAGCTGAAAGAGCTTTCCAGAGAACTGCAAGTTTCCTCTGTTCCTGGCTGGAATGAATTAAAATGTGAGCTGTTCAATGCAGCAAATGAAGTGAAACGAGGCTAAATTCGATGCATAAAATCTTTATTCTGTCTCGGAAGTAACGGCCTTTCCAAAGCGCTCCTCAGGATGCCTGCCCCTCCCCTGGCAGCAAAAACACTGCCTGCCCTGCCAACACAATGCTGAGTCACCTCTCTGCAGTGCCAGGGCATTGAGGGTCCCTTGGGATCATACCCGGGAACAGTCAGCAGTCAAAGGCAACTGCCTGTACCATATGAGGCCCTCCATCGTAACTTCTTGGCATTAATCAAATAAGAGCAATACTATTGTAACCTTTCTTCCCACTGGGTCCCCGAAATGGCTTGATACACAGTCTTGCAACCCCTCCGAAATGAAGTAACTAACTATTATCCTTCCCATTTTACAGTTGAGGAAACTGAGGCACAAATTCATGCAATGACCTTCACCCAAGATATCACAGCCGGTCAGGGGCAGAGTTGAGAATTGAACCCATTAGTTCTGATGCCCAGCTCAAAGCACCAGAAACTTAAAACCCAGCTGGCCAAATGCAGAAATGATGTGTAAGGAGGTACAGTTGGATTAACATAAACTCCCTTAGGCTCTGTTGTACCCAACTAGACCGGTTAGTGCAGAATATGCATCCCCTTAGCATGCGGCCTTCTGTGTGTGTGTGTGTGAGGGCAGGGGTAGGGAGTGGGGCTCTCTCTATGATCCCATGAGTTTCAGCTTAAGTTTCCCACTGTTTGATTATTTCCTTTGGATAGGAGATGGAGCATGTGTCAACTCACTGGAAGGCAACTGCATTTTATATTCAGTGAACAGGGCTGTTAATTACCGTGATGTGAAATAACAATCCCATCTCACAGGCAATGGTTTGCGGCACGTTTCACTTACAGAACAGCGCTGTATAAAAGTAGTCCCAAAGTTGGTGGAAAGCCTCTCTTTCTTGTAGTGTGCTTAGCAGCAGTGGCAGGTATCTGATGCCATCTGAGGACTGCACTTTGTTGGCATGCAGTAATCCTTCTAGAGGATTTCACACAAGCAGGAGGAACAGGGCTGAGCTGAAGAGGATTAGCAGGAGTAATATACAGGCTAGGATTTTATTCAAAGATATTCCTAACACAGCCTGGGCCACATTGATCTTTGGGTTTCAAAGAGTCTCTAGCACAAATACAATTACCAAGGAACCAGTCAATACCCGGGGGACCGTAGTCCATAGACTCTTTCATGGTATCACTCTATCCTACAGAGCTGGCCAAAAAAATTCAGCTGAACTGTTTGTGTTTTTGTTGAGAAAATGCAGTTTGGTTGAAATCAAAACACTTCGTGGGAATGCATCAGTTCTGGTTAATTATTTTCACTCTCTCATTTTCTTTTAATAATGTAAAAAAAATTCATTTAGACTTTCTTGTTTCAATGCATGTTATTTTGTCTTTTATATTACAATATTATTCTATACTATATTTTATATTATATTATTGTATAATATAACGGTTTGACATTATCAAAATGAAGCAGTGAGATATTTATAGATAGAAATTTGTCCGAATTTCTGTTTCACAAGAAATTTTGACTTTTCATCCTAATTTGGACTGAAACAAAGTTTCTAAATGTTGGACCGTCTCATGGAATGGAAATTCCATTTCCCAGCCAGCTCTAGTACCCAACCTCCAATGCAGATTACCCTTTCTCCCATTCTCACGTATGCCTACACTGCAGTCAGCTTTGATGTAGCTAGCTCAGGTACCAACTAGTGTCAGCATGGGCTACGCATCCAAGTACGCATCCAGGCTCCCCGCTGAGATTGTATTAGGGCAGCTAGCGAGTGCTGCCTTCGGTTCACTATGAATAGTGCCCAAGCTAGAGGGATTATAACACATGCTGCAATCACGCCTCTGGTTGCAGTGTAGGCAAACCCTCAGTCCCTCCTCTTCCCTCTCTTTCTCATTCTCATTCTCAAGTCATTTGGATTTGTGCTCCTAAATCACTCAGGCACCTTTGAAAACCTCCCCTTGCATTCAGTGCCCAGCAAGAACTCCCAAACTTTGATGCAGAGGGTAATAACATCAGAAATGCCCCCGCCAACACCTTCTCTTCCTAAGAGCATTTGGATGAAATACAAAGAGCGGGGGGAGGATCTGTAAGGTGTTTTCCCCTCCTCCAACATCCATTTTCATCTGAAACATGACCCTGCTGCATTCAAGTCAATGAGAGATTGGCCATTGGCTTCAATGGGAGGAGGACCATGCCATCTTTCAATGGGAGGAGGACCATACCATCTAGCAGAGCAATAATGAGCTGGAATAAAGAAAACCACCTCTGTGGGGGGCTGGATTCCTTGGGATTGGTGATGGGCCACAGAGCACTGCACTGCCATGTCATATTGTATCAACTTAGATGGAATATATGGGCTCAAAAAGTCAAAGGTGTTAACAGAACCCTGAAACTGTCCCACATCAAACAGTTTGTGAAAAGTTTCAGGGTTTGGTGTACAGAGGCCTCAGCCTGCTTAGAACTGTGGCAAAAACACATTAAAAATCCTTTTAACCTTTTATTAAAGATACAGAAAAAGAAGGAAAACCAGTTACAGCGTTTGAAATATAAAGTATTAAGTAAGTCTTTCATTTTAACACTATCCCTTATTCCCTCTCCCGTTAGCTGGAGAGAATCTTGAAAGGAAAATAAAATCCTTTGTTTGACAGCCTCTTAGATGGTATCAAAGATGATAATAGCTGTCCTTATTGGGGAAAAGAGAAGGAGTTAGTTGAAATGGGGTGGAGCTGTTGTTGCTGTTGGTGTTAAAGTCTGATCCCATTTCCTAAAAGACGAAATTAGACACACACAAAAAGGGAAAGAAAAGAGCAAGAAAGGTAGACAATGCAGCTTCTGTTTCTGGTGTTGACTCTCTCTTGCAACTTCTCTGCTGGAAAAATGGAGGCCTGCACGTGGTCTTATCGGTCACTCTGAGACCTGGCAAACGTGTGCCAGTATTGGGATCTTTAGGGCATTGCTTTCAGATGCCTATTTCTGGTCACAGGCCTACAGTAGTGGTGCAAAGTATACAGTCTTAGCTGGCTATCCAGGAGCGCCACCAGCTTTTCTGCCGCCCTAGGTGGCAGAAGGTCCCGCCCCGAAAAGCCGCCCCCCACAGAGGCAGCGGAAAGTCCTGCCACCGAAATACCGCCACGGTCGCCACCCCCCAAATTGTAGTGCCCTAGGCGACCGCCTAGGTAGCCTAATGGGTTGCGCCGGCGCTGTGGCTACCCCAAACTCTTATCAGACAGAAGGGAAGAGGAGAGCATGGGGAAGAGAAGAAATAAGGTGGGGAAGGAAAAGAACACACAGGGGAGGTGGGAGAGAAAGGGGCTGTGACAAAGTCTCATATCCCAGGTGGCGGTTGGGACTTAGCCAGAGCTGGAGGAGGTGGCCATGTCATCTGGCTCCCTCTCTCCCTGGCCCAGCCTGGTGTCCCTGGTCAGGACATCTTTCAGAATTAAGATAAAGAAGCTCTGGGGTCCCAGGAGCTGGTGGGGGTGGCAGGCATGATGGTGAAGCTCAATCCTTCCTCTTCTCTTCTCTTTTCCTCAACCAGCATCAAAGTACCCAGCTTTCCCCCCCAAGGTCTTGTTGAGGACCCCAAAAGGGACTGATGGGTGGAATAGCCCATCCCCTCATTATTTTGTCCACCAATTAGCCCTAATTTCTGACACACCAATTTTGGTTCATTGATTTCTGGTCCCTCACTGTTCTTGTTTACCAAGCATGGTCTTAACACAGTCCTTGAGTTAGATCAAGAGGCCTTTTTGTTTGGACTAATTCAGTCTTTGTGTCTCTTTTTAGCACCTTTTCCAATCAACTTTTGTTGTTACAGGTTATTGTGACATTTTATGACCTTTCACTCACTCTTCCCAGTTGAACTCACAATTCGGGTAAATGTGTGGGCCCAAATACCACCACATAACATCACCAGTTTGCATCCAGCTCAGCTTGGCAGCGTCCAAAGCCATAACCAGCTGTGGACTCCTTGGTGGCCTCTGAAATGAAATTATGTGTTGGAGTCCTCAGTCCTTTTACAACCAGATAATGGGGCTAGGGACTTAAAATCCCCTTCCTGTCACGCAGGAAGAGTCTGTTTTATATAGTAAGTCAGTGTTATTCAATGGAAATCCCCTGTGAGCAGAAAACACCCTGCAGCAACAGAGGTATTTTAGGAGACAAGGGGGAAATTGATGGTGTAATTCCCATGGATAGGAGTTGCATCCAGTTATGCCACAGCTTGGACTCGTTCCCAGAGACCTCCCATCCCTCCATCCACCACCCCTGCTGGCACTCAAATGACAGCACTGACTTACTAGTTTCACCAGTTATATTAAGGTTACATGTATAAATAGTTTGTAAAGGACTAATAGTTGTTTTGATAAATGGTTAATTGATTGTAATAGATTGGTTGCAAGCAGCCTATTGACCCTTTGGGCTCTATAACAACCATGGTTTATAACAGTAATCTATAACTCCTTTCAGTGTTATGCTTATAACCATCTCTGACACCTGCCACTCATGTCTGTGACGTGCTTATCAGATCTACGCATCACTAACACTTGATAAATATCCCTTCAGTAGAAACAGTGACTGAAAAGGGTTAAAGCAGGAAACACAAGCAACAAGGAGAGAGGGGAGATGAGAGGAAAGGGTCTTGAAAAGACAAAGAAAGACTCTGGTACCAAAAGGGTCCAGAGAGCAGGAAGGAATTGGGATGGGTGAGGGACAGACACTGCATAAGAAGCTGCTAGTATGACAAAAGACTCACTTTAGCCGGTTTGTTTTTCCCTTTCTATTCCCCCAACAGATTGGATGACAATCTCATTTCAGCTAAATTCTCCTGTGTCGTACATCTATATATTTCCATCTCATTTTCTCTTACCTCGTTTATTTCCATTCCATTACACACTGCCTCTATCTCGCCAACTCCCTCCCTGCCCTCTTGGCTGCTGTGTTTTCTCTCTGGGCTCCAAACCATCCCCACAGTACACAGATACCCTTGCACACCTCATCTCCTCTCTCCATCAGGGAGCTAATAGTTCTGGCCCTCACTCCCCACCTGCCCTGATGACGTGATGTCGCTTTCTGACTCACATTTGCCATAGGTTAGCGAGATCTGCTGCTTCCTTCTCTGGGCCGGGGGAGAGAAAGCAGCAGGTTCAAGGAAAAATAGAGAGAGAGAAGGAGAAAAGGGGAGAGCGTGCAAAGAGAAAGACAGAGAACCTCTGCCCTGAAGAGGGATGAGGCGAAGAATGAATCACATGCAACAGATGCTATTCACATCACTTTAATGCACTACTGGAAGCTGTCAGACACTCAGGTGAGGAGAGTAATATAAGAACCTGTGTAAAATAGAACAGAATGGACAATGTGGGAAAGCGAGACAGAGCAAAGAAATGTTGGGAGATATAATGAGAAGGGTTGAGAGAGAAAGATAAGGGGGGTGGGGTGCATCTCACCCATGCTTCATTCCATTACAGTGATTATCTGTGGCCTGAGATGCTGCTTTACCTAGGACCTGCTCAGAACTGTTCTGATCCCCTCGGGCATTCTGAAATGCTGAGTCTAGAATCAACAGACACATTGCAAATGCTAAGAAAATGCATGGAAAACGGTCATTCCGTTTGGTGGAGGATTTCACAATTTTATTGCATTACAATTCAGAGCAACCCCCCCCCCCAACCTCCCAATTTTGAAATGCTCCATGGAATGGAATGACCATTCTCAGCCCAGCTCTGCGAGGAGCCCTTCTGACGGGCTGCCCCAGAGCTGGGGAGCCTTGGAAGCCCGAGTTGCAGAAGCCTGGGAGCTGGGACACCCAATACGTCCAGGCTTCCGCTGCTCATCAGCCTGGCAGGGGGGCTGCCAGGGACCTGGGAACCGTGGGAGCCCAGATTCTTAAGGAGGTAAGAGCCAGGGTGCTTCCAGGCTCCCTGTCAGGCGCCGCCAAGGAGGCGGTTGAGCAAGCTGACAGGAAACCAAGCAGCACACATTCTCGAGTCCACAGGCCTTGCATGTCTGGGGAAGGACTTGGTATTTTGCAACCAGCTCTAGTGTGCGGGATGCCCAATTTTAGACACCTTGGGCCCAATTTTCAGAGGTGCCAAGTGCATACAGCTCCAGCTGAGGTCAGTTACTGCATGGCATCTCTGACCATCAGGACCTTAAGGATAGGGTGACCAGATAGCAACTGTGAAAAAAACCGGACAGGGGATGGGGGGTAATAGGTGCCTATATAAGAAAAACTCCCAAAAAACAGGACTGTCCCTTTAAAAATGGGACATCTGGTCACCCTACTTAAGGAGTCTCATGTTGGGATCCCTCCAAACTTGGAAGGCATCTGAAATCAGAGGCACATGTTGTTGAACATGTTGGACTTATTTGGCCACAATCTGCTCTTTCTTACTCCAAATTAGGAGTAACTCCGCCGAGCCCAGGGAATGACACCAGTGTAAAACTGGAGGGAGTGAGAGGAGACCCCAGGGAACTTACAGCCCTGGCTGGAGCAATCTACAGAGCCAGAATTTGCAGGCTAAAGCAGCACTTGCAATCAGGGCCAGATGTTCAAGAGTGTAATTCTCATTTAGGAATCTCAATAACAGCCAGACTTTCAAATGAGCTCAGCACATTGCATGTGCACGTGTAGTGGGGAGTGAGAATTGGTCCCTGGATGTGGAGGCTGATGGCTGGGAGTCCTATACCCGGGTAGGGTTTACAACAGAGAGAGCATTCCATAAGGGGTATCCTGGAGTTTCCCATCAGCCTGTAAGTCGGTGGCATGTGCCGCTGTTTTCCATCACTGACTATTCTAAGGCCTATTCCCCACCTTAATCCAGGCCCTTCAGGTTTGGTTATGGGGCCAAATAGCTTTGCCTGAGTGCAACCCATTCTCAAAGACCTTGTGAGTGTCTCCTATCCTTCAGCAGCAATGAGTGCGGTTGGGCAGCCACGCTTCATTTCCCGCAGAATTTCAGCTGCTTCGGTACTTATCAAGAGCATCTGTTAGACAATCTGGAGGGGAAGCGGTAATGGGGCCATTAGCGTGTACGTGGGGAGGGAGGTTCACCATGGTGCTGGGACGAGAGGCGATGAGCCTGTGCATTGTGCGTTTGGGGGGGGGAGGCGTGACCTTGAGGCCTCTGTCTTGGATGCTGCGTGTCTTGGAGCAGAAATGACCAGGCTAATGACATATTTGTCTGAATGTCTGTGCGCCGGTCACCGGGGTTGGAGATGGACGTCAGGCATCACGGAGCACCGAAGAGAGAGAGTATCAGCTTCAGAGCCACAGCTCTCGGAGCTAGACACCTACCTGAGAGCTGAGTGTGGGAAGGAAACACAAGTAAAACAATGCAAGAGCAAACATTCCCCTAATCCCAAAGATCAGACAGGGATCTTCCCTCACAGTGAGACCCTCTCCCTCCCCTCCAGCTTATACCTCAATTCCCCACCCCCCCCAGTGCTCCACAGATGACACGGCACAGGGTGCTCATGCATTTGAAAGACCAATAGAAGTAACTACAGCCAGGCACGGCATGCACAAGCTTGATGCAAGTGGCCCCAAATAAATAGAATCCCTCAGCTGCCCCCCTGCCATTCCGCCCCTGGGCCCCTACCCAGCTCCGAGTGCACTGGAATACAAGCGGTGCGTTTCCCTGATTTCATGGGAGATTTCCAGCACTTCCCAGTATGTCAGCAACCCTTTTCCCAACCCCGTCTGGAACCAGGACGTAGGACGAGTTTGAATGCCAAGGCTTTGGTTCAGGTTGGAGTTGCCAAGGGTAGGCTGGCTTCTGGCACAACTCAAGGAGACACTGAGTGTGATGGATCTTTTCCCCTTTGAACCTCGGGCACCAAGAAACTCCAGTCACGGAGTGGGACTCCATTGCGCTAGGCGCTGTACAAACATAGAACAAAAAGATGGTCCAGGCCCCAAAGAGCTTAACAATCTCTGTCTCTTATGCACAAACCTGGCAGCCAAGCTGGGAGGAAAGAGGAAGTCATCTGGGGTTCGTGTTTCGCTGTTGTGTTATCCTCTCTTAACATTTGCATCACACACACAGACTCTCACACACATTCAAATGTCACACTCTCTCACACATACAGACACACAAGTTCCCTGACACACAGTACTTGCAGTCTCGCTGTCTCTCTCTCTGTCTCTCTACACAAGGAGGGGAGGGGAGAACCTCAAAATCAGAGCTGGCTGGTGTTCATTGAACCTTGAAATATGTACAAATGTTTAAAACCTGAAAGAAACAGGGAAGGAGGGAATTTTGAAAAAATGTTCACAATAGTTCCCCTCTCTGCTTCCTGTTTCCCCCCATGCACATCTGCTCAAAAGTTTAGAAGCTTTTGGTGTGAGCACTTTACATCTGGAAATTTCTCAGAGACATCCAAACCTCTTGGGTCAGAGGCTGCAGTGAGATTGGGATCTAGTAACATAAAGCCACCCTTAATCCACTTTAACCAGCCACTTGAGGATTCACCCTGGGCAGGAGGATTCTAAAATGGTGGAGAGCTGCCAAAGCATCTCTTACAGTAACCTCCCTGTTTGCAGACAATGATGCAGAGGGTGTTGCCAGGAACAGGGTGTGTGATGGATACATCCATATGTCTTGGTGATCCCATGCCTCCAGAATGGCCCTCTGTGGGCTGAGGGCTGCTGTTGAAAAATAGAACAGCCCTGAGGCTGCTCTAATTTATGCCAAAGGCTGATCTGGTAGCTGGCCAGCTACAGCATCAGGTAAGAGAGAAGGTGGCTTTAAATCCACTTTTGTTCTGCCCCTCCCAAGCTGCATTATGCACAACTTGGGACCTGGGCCATAAAAGTCCAACAGTGGGAGAGAAATCTCTTGACAAAGTCTGTTCTGGTGAGAACTCTGACCTTTCTTGATTCTAGTCTGGCCTGAAATGCCCCAAGAATAACCTGTGTCATGGTACAGCAGTCACCATGAAGAGGTCATGTTTGGCCATAGAAACTGCAGTAGCAAAGGCACAACAGTGTTCCACATTCTATTTAGAATGAGAGGGATTGATGGGCATGTTTGGTACATGTTGACTTTTGAATGGCTTCTAACATACATCAGAGTTTTGCTTTCTGTCCCAAAGGAAACCTGGGTTGAACAATGGTCAAAGTTTGGACTGGGGCAAGTTCTTCTTTCATTTGGTTTAATCCTCCTCACCACACACACAGTCCCATTTCTTCAACAGCCTGTCAGCCACTGTATTCCTGCTTTTCAGGATCCTTTTTTAATTTTTTTCTTATAATAAATATAAAAACATTTAATGAAGAAATAATGATTTTTTTTCATGTCACTGACTATTTTTCCTGTCATCTTTGATGTGCTTGTAATGTAGGCGGACAGATTATTTATGACCAGGGAAATTAAATATTATTTCCCTTTTTCTAATGCAATCTGTGTCTTCTCCCAGTCCCCAATTTCTTTCCATTAAAGTTATTGTCTTTGCTGTTCCACTCGACCGTTCTCTGCTGGTTTGTAACAGCGCTGCCAGAAGATGTAGAAAAGACATAATGGGGAAAAGAAATGACATAATTTGCAGGAGATGCTTTTCTCATCTCAGTTAAATGAAGACAGTTTGTCCCTGAGATTCAAACATGTCAAGAGGAAAAGAAATGTGGAAACTGGCAACTTCCCACACTAGGGAAGCCTTAAAAGTTTTGTGGATTCGGTTTGGTTCTGATAGCCGCTAAAGATAGGTTCAAACCAAACCTGCTCTCCTACCACTTTTAAATAGAGCTGTGTGAAGAATAGATTTGTTTGTTTGTTTGTTTGTTTGTTTGTTCACTGGCAACTCTGGGGTGGAAGGAATTTAGTCTGGGGTCAAACCAAAATGAATTTTTTGGCAAATTGAAAAGTTGAAAACAATTTAATTTGGCAACAAACTAAACATTTTTGTTTGACCTGAAACAAAGCATTTCAGTTAGATTTAGCGATTTTTTTTCTTTTATTTTTATCAGAACAATTTGGTGAAATCATCAGAAATTCTCAAAATATTTTGGTGTCACCAAATCTGCAGTTTTTACTACCAAAAAAAAAAAAAAAGTTTTGCTTGAAAATTTTTTCTCAGTTCTCATCTCAAAGACCAGAGGGATTTACATTCAGATCTGAATTGTGCAGTTTATTGAACTCAATGGAGTGATGTTGATTTATAACGTATTGCCAACCAGCTACAAAACTGACCCACAGAATACAACGTAACAGTCTCTGGGTGTGATTCTTCTTTTGTCCTTCCGTTTGTGGAGTCATTGTGCAAAATGAGTGTGAAATATTACTATACTGATTTGATAATCACGTTGCACGCACATTTTCTGGTGTAAGTGGCAGCACCAGGTGCAAAGGAATGGAGAATGAAGCCCTCTATAAGATTACCAGCACTTCCTGCTTCCACTAAGCCAGAAGGTCTGTGTATAAACACTTCTGCCTGTCCCTTTCTGAATGGAGCCAGGAAGTGCAGAGCAGTGTTAGGAGGAGGCATTCCCCCTCTTTTCACCTATTTCAGTTGCGGCATCAATCTCTTGTGGGCATCAGGGATGAGGAACATCAGGGTTAGACACCCTGGAAATCTGAGGAATAAAAGAGCCCCCTCAGCTGTTTTATCTCAGAATATCCTTCCGCTTGTCAAGCACCTTTTTCACAGTTCTGCACAGCAGTAGCTCCCATTGCTGTTGCATTCAATTCTGTATATGAACCACATCTGTACAGAGACATTTTGTCTGCATTCTTTCAGTGCCTTTATTTAATTCATGGCACCTGGGTTCTTGTGTTTGAGGCAAACCCAAATGGCCTTGTATATCACCTTTCTTCTCTTTTCCCTTCAGAATTTTTGTACCTCTCAGCAAGGCAGCCTGTTAATCTCTTCTTTTGCAAAGATTAGAAACCCAGTTTCCTCTGACCTTTCTGAACAATCAAGATCTCAGAGTTCCCTAGAAGGTCCCCATATCTTGTCTTCTGGCTTGCTGAAAATGATTAGAGAGGACAAAGAATGTACTCAAAGCCTCTGAGGGCCAGGTTATCCTCGTGGAGCAAGGGAGAACAAAACTGGTCAGAGGGGGAAGCTTCAGCAAAGAAGAAAGAACCATCTCTTAGAAATACCCGTCTCTGCCTGGTGCTTTGTAATCTTCCAAATATATATGGCCAAGATTTTCAAAAATAGACTCCTAAGTCCATATTTATGTATCTAACTAAATGGTTTGATTTTCAAAAGGGCTGAGCACCCAGCAGTTCCCACTGAAGCCCAAGATCAGCATTTTTGAAAATTAGGTCACATATAGAAGCCTAACTTTAAACCTAATTTTTGTAAAATCATCTATCTATCTATCTATCTATCTATCTATCTATCTATCTATCTATCTATGGTGGTTGGGAAATTGTACTGTTCTTCTGTGAAAATTTCCGATGAACACTACACAAAAAGTTGTTTTTTCATGGAAATATGAAAATTTTCTATAAAAACTGAAGTTCTTTTGCAAAAATTTCCATTTTGTCAAAAAGTCATTTATTGTTTTTTAAAAATGCATTGAAAATATTTTGACCGTTTCTTTCTGTCTTCCTTCCTTCCTTCCTGTCTGTCAGCTGATGATCTCCAAGTGCTTTATAAATCTTAGCTCAGGGGTAGATTATCCTTTTACCTCTAGACTAGAGTAAGGGTGACTCGCAGCTGTGGTACCTCAAGAGCAGCCTGTGCCTCTTGGAGGTAGGATTTCTTTCCCACTTCCTCCTAGCCTCCAGGAGATGGTAACCTTTCAAGTAGGAGATTGCTAGCCCTGCCACAGTAGGCTCAGCTGTGCTGGCCCATGCATTAAGGGGGTGAAGTCAAGGCTCTCTCCCTGCCCATGCAAAGTATTGAGCGTGCAGCCCCTGCTTGTCCCTGCCCTGCCTTCAGCACAGATGCAGGGAGGCCACATGTCTTACTCCCCCTCATGACCGTACATAAGCCAATCCATGATCTGGCCATCTGAAGTGAATGTAGTAGGCATCACAATAGCCCTTTAAAGCAAGTGTGTTTTATTATCCCCATTTATCAAATGGGGAAACTGAGTCATAGAGCGGTGACAGGACTTGCCCAAAGCCACACGGGCCAAGAGTGGGATTCGGAAGTCCTGACTACACAGTCCATGACTCTAGCCACCAGTCTGGGCTCCCTCATCAAGCTCCAGTTGCTTGTTATGAGGCGACGAGCACGAGATGAAAAGAAGGAAGTAGAGAGAGGCCTGGATCCTCAAAGATATTTAGGCATCTAATTTCCATGGAAATCAGTGGAAGTTAGGAGCCTAAATACCTTTGAGGATCTAGGGCAAAGAGTCCAAGCCCTTCATACAGAGATAGCTTGCCCTGTTGACTGTCCATTTAGGGCACTGAAGGCTCTCTCCTCTGCTCTCAACCTTCTGTAAGGGAAGCCCATGCAGGGAGAGGTACCATACAGGGGAAAAAAAAGAAGGGATTTAAAACCAAACAAACCCAAGCTGGAGATGAAATATGAAGAATGTGAACAATTCAGCCATTTATCACCATTTCATTGACATAGAGTATGAATTATAAATGCCACATTAGAATGGAGTAATAGCTCATCTCCCTCCCCCTCATTCGGTGAGAGCCATGATGGAGGGTCAGCAGGGCTGCAGTTTGGGCCAGCTGTGGTAGTTGACAGATTGCTGATGATTTCCTTGGGAAATGCTTTGCCAACTCTTCATCGGCTAGACAGTCAAGTGGGTCAAATGGTTGGGTCAAAATGCTTTTCTGATGACGAATAGCTTTGGGAGCCGTTTTCTGGGGAATTTTTTTGGTTTTGGTTGAAATTTTCCCTTTTTTTAACTAAATGAAAATTTAAAAAAACGTTGGTTTGGGCTTTTGGGGGATCTTTTCTTTTCTGTCCATTTGTCCTTTCCCTCCTCTTTTCCTGCCAGTAAAAAAGGAAAGAAAGGGGGGGGGGAAAGAAGAGAAGGTTGGGGGAATGAAAATTGAAAAATTATTCAGTTTTTGTTTTGTCAAAAACACCAGAAACATTCCACAGAAATTTAAAATGAAACAAACAAAACTTTTCATCCAGTTGAAATTGTTCCTGGACAATCTACAGAAGTTTTTTGCCCGCTCTACTGTCTGAGTTTTGCTGTTGCCATTCCAAAAGTTTGGAGTATGTCAATGCTGAGATACTATAGCGACTGGCACTCTAGGGACCTGATCTAAAGCCCATTAAAGTTACTGGGCATCTTTCCATTGACTTCAAAGGGCTTTGGGTCAGGCCCTATGCCCAAGATAGACAGACTGACAGACAGAGACAAGATACGTTCCTGATCAAGCGCTGGCTATAGTTTGGGTTCTATAAAGAAAAGCTTCCTCTGTCTAAATGGAGTTACAAAGATAAGAGGGAAGGAATCTGATCCAGGAAGACTGTCCAGTGTCAGAGCTGGAATTTGATCTCCGGGGCACCTGACGCCTATCCCTGAGCCCACTGCCCTAGACTGTGCTGCCTCTGAAAAATGTTGGCAAATGTTGTCTCAGCAGAAGAGTCTGCTCCCCCCCTCTTGCAGCCCTGGAATCTGTACAAGCTTGCTGGCCATGCCCACAGAAGGAGCAGGCTAAGGAGGGCTTGGGATAGAACCATGAGGCATGGCTCGGAATGCAGATTCTCCCTTGGCACTGGGAGGCATCACGGGGCATTTCTGCATCAGCTTTTCCACCTGCCATCACTCAAACCACTTTCGAGTTTGTTTAAAAAAAAAAAGTGAGGGGGGGGGAATCAATTCCTGATGCAAGAGGTTCAAGGAGCTGTGAAATCAATTTTATTTTATTTTCGAACAACCCTTGCAGCGAGTTTTCAGACCTTAGAAAAGAGCCTTCTCAAGGGAAAATGAGCTACTCACTGGAGAAGCTCTCCCAGGCTTTGGATCAAAGGGAAGCTGGGTAGTTGGACCCTTATCCCCATCAGGATGGCTTTTTGTTGACACATCTTTATCTGGGTGATGCTCTCACAACATGCTCCCCTGACATCTGTCTTCCTCCCCCCCCCCTACGCCAAGTTCAAACTGCTCCACCTAACTGTCCACCCCCTGCACAGCTGTGCCCCCTCTCGGTCTGGACTCTCCCCACCCTGAACTTCCTGGGCAAGACACTCCGCTAACTCTGCCTGCCATGAAAAACCTCAGGCTTCCTCTCCCACTCACAACCCTGCTTTGTTTTCACCCTGTCACTATGTGTACCTTGGCCAGCCCTGCTCTTCTACACCAAGAAATCTTGCTCTCCTCCTTCAAATCCTTGCTAAGGATACATTTATTTTGAGCCTTCCCCCAGTAACCTCCTCTGCCCCCTGATCTCTCACCTCCCTTCTATTTAGTTCACTTTAGGACATAGGCATTAATACATAAACAAAAATGCCTTGACACATGGAAAACCAAACTGGTCAGTCACTTTGCTTTTGTGTTGTAGCCCTGCCCTTGCTGACTTCAGAGAAACTCCGTTTGTACCCAGCGGTCTGCACCACCTGTTCCGGAGGCTGGTTTCAGGGCTTTAGTACATAATCTCCCTGGTGCAGAGGTCTGTCTCTTACATGGCAGAATGGAATATGCCGGGAGCTGTAGCGTGGGCTTAATTTTCATTTAAAGCAGCATTTTGAAATGAATTGCCTTTATTTTGTTATTCATAGGAGGTTGGGGGGATGTCTTTTAATTGGCATGATATATGGAATCACAGTCCATCAGAAAATAGCGACAGCTATAAACAGCAAAAAACAAGCTTCCACCCACCTTGAGTTCCAGCTTTGCTTTACCAAGCCATGACCACACCCTGTGTGGAACTCAACACAGACATCTAGTGTCTCGCTGATATGCTGCAATAAACATAGCATTGCACCATCTCAATCCTGCACTGTCCAATGAGATGGGGCAGGGGCTGGGGATTAGAGAGGCTCTCCAAAGCATGCTGCTAGGATGAAGATTTGAACTCAGAGCAGAGGGAGTGGGGAATCCGTGTGAGGGCAGAGGCTCTGGCCAGGAGGAGAACAGCTATCTCAGAGACATGGTGATTATAGTCCCAGCCTTTACATCAGAATTTGCTTTAGTGGGTTTACTAGTTTCCAGGGCTCTTCGCTGTGTATTGACACAAAACTACATCCCCGGTCACAGCTCCTCTCTTGCTTTGCGTGGATCCGCTGAGAAAGGAGAGGAGAATCCTGTGCTGAGGGAGAAAGTCCATAATGAGAGACTGGAGAGGAACATTTCCTGTTTGAAAACTACGTTGGGGCTGATTCTTGGTTATTCTGTCTCTCTGCTTGGGACAGGTGGGTGGGGAAGAAGGTGGGTTTAACCTACCTTTGTGGTCCCTCTATTCTGAGGCCTTGCAGGAGCCTGCCTGGTTCACAGTGTAAGAGGCTGCGCTACCTGCACTGTTTCTCATGGACATTCTGCTTCTCAGGACCCCTAAGGGCCCTGGGAAGCAGAGAATGGCCACACATGAACACCCTCAATCTCCCCCCACACTGGGGGCTGGGATCAGGGCACTTACACCAGCCGAGGGGACCCTATGCCCAGGTGAGAGCACAATCAGGCCCATTCCCTTTCAAAGGTCATGGCACGGTGAATATTGTCCCTGTTTCCATTCCCCTAGTTGAATGAACAAGTCATTGGTGAAAGGAGGTTGTGAGCCCTGGAGACTAGAGGCCTCTGTTCATTCACAGAGCAGGCAGCGTACAGGCGGGGAGGGGGGGGGGTACAAACATCTCCTTGCATCCCCAACATGTCTCAACTCCAATTAAGAGTGACCCCTTCTGGGAGTGAGGGGAGGAGTTCGCTGAGACCCATTCAACCCTGCACTTCTCTGAGATTGCCAACAAGGGCTTTTTTATTTTTCCCCCAATGTGGCGGAGGGGGGGGGGGCAGCAAAGAGAAGCAGGACTGCGAGCCTTTCACAAAGCCCACCTGCAAGGGGGAGTTCAGACCCTCTGCCAGGTTTGGTGGGTAAAGGGTTAAAAGGCTGTTTCAGAGCAAGGTGTCTGCCCTGGCAGAGGAGCTCAGACATTGGTGGGGAGAGAGAGAGAGGGAAGGTGGCCTGCACTCAGCTGATGCTGGTTTCCCCATTAGGCAGTATATAAGCAGGGAGACGGCATAGGGTTTTGCTGACTGACATTTTGAGATTGAAGGGGAGTAAAGTTGCCCTGAAACAAGAGAGCATTAGTAGCTGCTGGCATTGTACACTCCTTTGCTTTTGAAAAGTTCTGGCTGTAGGAAAGTTTAGTTCTTTGACTCTGGATCTGAGAAGCTGTTCATTTTGTACTGGGCTGCAGACAGGGCCTGATTAGCATTAACCAGGGGCAGCAGTGGATGGTCAGTTCTTCCTGGGGATGGCTAGCTGGCAAACCATGCTGTAACACCGTGTAGGGATCTGTGATTGCATAGCATTGGGCCTCTCAGGCTCTATCAGAAACTAGGGGGCCTCCTGTAGGAACTCTTCTGCCCTTTGTAGTTATCTACCTAGCTCAGAAGCAGGCAGAGGCTGTCCTGGACTTATGATTAGCTTAGAAGCTGAAATCACTTTCTTCCCCTCTTGTGCCCTATTCCCAAGCCTGCCACAGTATTTCTGTGTGACTTTGGGTATCTCACTTCATGGCTCTGAGCTTTGCTTTACCCATCAGTAAAATGTAGAGAAAGCAATAGTAGTAACCCTCCCCCCCACTGGCTTAATTCAAATCTGTAAAGTGCTCTGAGATGGGAGGTGCCATGTGTGATATCACAGCCATAGGCCCCCATGTAACTAAAGAGAGGGAAGCCAATCTTCGCTCCAGCAGTTCCCCACAGAGTACGATTCAATGGAATTAAACCTACACTGCACAGCCCGGGTATAAATTGAGCACTGATGATGCACTATGAATGTTAAATCTTCCTGATGTCCCCAAGGGCCATTGCTGTATTCTCTCCTCTCCCTTTGCCCTGCCGTCTCTAACCCCCTGCCCATCCCACAGCAGTTGCCGCAAACCAGTGTTGCGTTCGCGCCTACAAATGTGACTCCTAAAAAGGGTAGCATTACCTTCCCATAGATAGCTAGGTCATCTCTCAGCAACATACAGTAAGCTGTACTCAGGCCAAAGTAAATGGGTTGAGCCTAGCGGGGGATTAATTACCTCAGGGCGCAGTTTCCCACACCGAAATTGCTCTCCGTCTGACCAATTAAAGGCACATTTCACAAATGAAATTGATTCTGAACCACGGGTTTCAGTTCAGTTGTTAAAAACTCAATGCACACAAGACATGGGGCTCAGCTTCAGCACATTTGTAGCAGCAAATGCTGAGGCGTAGAGGCATGACACGCTGCTTTTGCTCCTTTCATCAGAGGTTTTTAAGATGCAACACAAAAGAAGTTAGGTCCTATTTGCCCTATTTTACAGATGGAGAAATTGAAGCACACAGACTTGCCGAGCATCACACTGGGAACAAGGGGTAGGATTGGAAATAGAGCCTAGGTCTCCTGATTAGCAGTCCCATTAGACCTTGCTGCCTCCCATGGATGTCCCCCCAGCCTGACATGTGACCCCTTCCAGCGTCATTTGTCCTTGCTAAATCTACAGTGGGGCCAAACGCAAAGACATTCAAAGCTGGGCACATCTCTGAGCCAGGGACCGACACCCATTTCCTTTGTCAGAGCGAAGGATGGTACATAAACTACAGCATCCAAGGAGCAGCCCTGAGAGCCACAGAGACACAATTCCCTTCTTGTGTCCCTCTTGCTATGGGAAGAAGGGTTGTAATTTGCTTCAGGTCTATATTAATTATAGAAATTACAACACTCCCTGTGCTGGCTCAGCTATGCTGGCTGGTCCTTTAAGGAATCCAGGGGCAGAGGCCAAGCCAATGCCCATCCCTCCACATACACACTTTAGTGGGGCATATCAGGTGAACAAATCCCACTTACTCCTATATGCACCAAGGCTTAGGCAGTCCAGGCAAAACTGCAAGTAGGGATCATACTCCGCTGGGCAGGTGTGCATTCCAAGCCACATTTCAGCCCTTGAGATCCAAACTGATCCCATCAAGCAGCCAAGAGCAAGCATAGAGAATCCTGAAGAATTCCCTCTTAGATTACGGAGTAGCTGGTCAGATCTGGACAGTCAAAATGTTGATACTGTTCCTTTAAAATATGTTCAGCACTATATTTTTAAAAGAAATAATTAAAGTGGAACACTGAAAACTTGGTGGTACCATTTCTTTGTTTCTTGGGAAATCTGCTATTGCAACTTTGCAGTGGTGTCAAGCCTTGAATAGTTTTTCATTTGTGTCAGATTAACCAAGTTAAAATTCCCTCTCACGGACCCGGCATTTAGGGGGTATTATGCCAGAAGTCATTTAATAACTTTCACTTTAAAACATGAAATTCCGCGGCACCCTGGAAAGTAAACAAAGTAATGCGATTTTACCGAGCGCGCTCACTTACAGGAGAGCTGCAGAAGCAGGAGCCGGGGACTAAGACTGGGCTTTCTGATGAAAGAAGGCTGTGTATGAAAAAAACACATTAGCTTCAACCTCAGGCAGTGATCTCATCCGCTTTCAGACGCTAAGCTGGGGCAGGCCGGGGTAGTATGAGGAAGAGAGACTTTCCATGCACATAACAGATGCTGCAGGAAGATGTGTTCATTTGGGGGCCGCTATTTTATGTAGGTGCTTAAGCTGTGCTCATCACCATAGTATCTGAGCACCTTCCAGTTGTGCATCGAGCAACATGACTAACGTCTGTCATGCATGGTCTGTTCTTTCCCTCTCATCCTCTCCCCAGGGGCAGAATTGTGCATGCAGAGAAGGGATTTGTTTTGTTTGACATTTTTTTCCTTCTTATGTACATATTGCACCTTGTTTATATTAAACCAAAAGGTAGGGAGGTTTGTGATGGTCCTTAGCTCTTGTGGGATGTCACTCCTCAGAAAGCCCCCCAGAAAGCTCTGTCTCTTTTGAAGATGAGCTTATTGTAGAGAGCTCCATTGTGCCAGAGGAGAAGCAAGGCCAACCACAGTCTTCAGCCTGAGGCGTTAGGCTCTTTTAGCTATCCTGGACCTACATGATTGAGCACCTAGAAAACAAGGCCCAAGACTTTGCACTTGACTTGATATTCCAAGGGAAGCCAGTGTAGACAGTGGAGGACAGGGTTGATGTGCAGGGCCAGATTAATCTTTTGTGGGCCCCAGCACCTGGACAATGGCCCCACCCTCGCTCCTTCCCAAGGCCCTGCCCTCACTCGGCCTTTTCCCCCAAGGCCCCACCCATACTCTGCCCCAAGACCCCTCCCCAACCTGGTCTCTTCTCCCTGAGGTCTCACCCACCACTAGCACGGCAGAGAGGGGGCGGAGAGGAGCGAGTGGCAGGCGGGGCCTTGGAGGGCAGAGACCAAGCAGGGGCGGGGCCTCAGGGCAGCAGAGTGGGGGGCGGGGCCACGGGCCGGGTGCCAGGGCCCATTCTGAGTGTGGTGCCACTGGCACCATTGTAAACTCGGCTCTGTTGATGTGCTCGTGGTAGCCCGTGTTGCGGACGAGCTGCGCTTCAGAGTTCGGTGCTAGCAGAAGTTAGCTAAATGCTGAGTCTGTAGTGACACAATGCTCTTGCATGATGCTCTCAAGCTGCTACCGGCGCTGTCTTTTGGATGTATTGAAAAACAAAGGCCCTGACCTCTTGTGATTACTCAACACACACTGCCACATTTTCCGAGAAGAGGGTTGTTAACCTCAGTGTCTCTAGCCAAATTCCAATTTGGTTAATTGCATTGTGCAATTGCCCCTGCATTTTCAATTGGATACATAAGGACCTCTTCACTGTCTGTCCTAAATTTTTTGTAGAAGGTGGGTTGTTATACATCTCCTGTGTTTCACCCTATGACAAATGCCACAGCATTCTACATTAATGGTTCTAGACACAGCAGCAACATTATCATAAAAATGCTCTGTTTTGCAAAGT
Source organism: Emys orbicularis (assembly GCF_028017835.1). Lineage (NCBI taxonomy): Eukaryota > Metazoa > Chordata > Testudines > Emydidae > Emys > Emys orbicularis. The sequence continues at coordinate 15,799,508 of NC_088700.1, read as the reverse complement.
TACTGTAGAGCACTGTCTTTAAAAAAGAGTGGCTGCATTTCAGTGGTGGCTGAAATGATCCCTGAATACAATATGTGAGCCAGTTTCAGTATGTAAGGAGCGCCAGGATCCTTTGGGATGAGAAGGTGCAGTGTAACTGCATGACATTATTATTGCCATTGTCTGTCTTTAAATGTTTCATGACATACTCGGTAGAGGAACCATCCCTGATGAAGTGATATAAGGGCTAAAGTAAAGTATCTTCCACATGGGACTCGGCAACCTGAATTATACAAGACTCGCATTTCTAACATGTCTTATGGTTGCTGTCTGCTTCCCGTAAGCTTTGCTCAAAGAAATGACAGGGTTTGGGCCAGGCATCTGGCCTGACCATGTGAGAAACCAGACTAAGATTCTTACACTCCTTTCTGGGCCAGTGTCAGATGCAGAGAATATTGAGGACTGGGGTGCAAAGGATGGCTGTGTCAGTTCTGGATGATGGAAGAACCATGTCTACAGACACTGTAGGGCAACTTAACCAATGGTCTTTTGGCCAGAGGCTGGAAGCTTTGATGAGGAGCCTCTTATGTAACTGGAGAGGGTTTAAAGAGAGAGGAAGGTAAAAAGGATGTTAAGAACCTGACCTGGTTAACCAAAAATAGATTTTAATCTTTGGGCTGTTCCCAGTTCTGTTGTGGAGGAGGATCTTCCACGGACAGCTCAGCAAACATGGAAAAAAGGAATCTCCTTTTCCTATAAAACTGTGAGATTGATTCCCTATTGCCTGAAGACACAAACTGAGGGCAGGGGTCTGTGCAGGTGCACGTGCACCCGTGTTAATTTTGTTTTCTCATGAAGCTGAAAAATCAGCAGTGTTGGCTGTGATCAGACACGTAATCTGGCCCAAAGCATTACACAAGTTGCTTCCTTGCTGCTCTGCCAATGCGTCCCTCCTGTCCCCCAGTGCTGACCACCAGCACACCCTGTTATTCCAGTTCTTGGCTCCCCAGGCCTGCCACATTCAGAGCTGATTGGTGGGTTGCCCAAAAACTGGGTGATATCTGAGCACAGACACCCATCAGGATGAGGCTGATGGATGATGTTTTTAATGTAGCCTGGGTAAAGGAGGCATCGATAACTTAAAAATCTATCCACCATTTTATAAGCAACCGGTGTGGGAGATGCAAGGTGCAGCAATATAATCACACTTGTTCAAACTAGAGAACAAATGTCCCACTGCAGACTGAACAAGCGGAAGCCAATGGCATTTCACTGCTGGAAGCCCTGCTAAGAGGGAATTATAGTAACAAAGGCACGTGGTCATAATGGTACATGTTGCTGCTTTGAAGTCACTGTGTGAGGAGGCACACATGCTGTAAATGGGAAAAAGACACGTCCGCACTGTTATGTATTTTATACACAAGGAACAAACAGTTACTTTCCCTCTCAACAATTGTTAGTTTACTGAGAACAAAACAACTAGAGAGAGCAGCATGTTATATCTCCACTAATAGTCTGTACTGAACTAAATACAAAATGGCCATCCATCTTTGCAGCCAACAATTTTCCTAGGCAGTTAATGGTGCAGCATACAGAAAACAAGGACATATGAAGGTATATAAGCCACCCATAAGAGGTCTGACACATGGGACATTGCCTGGAAAGCTCAGGGCCAAGAAATGACAGTGAGGTTCTCAACCTTACTTTCTTCTAAATGGGGTTACAGAGAGATCCTCAAAATAATAACCTGTCCCCACCAGAAACACTTCGGCTTTCACTAGATTGAGCCCAAGATAGTTCTGACTCATCCTGCTGCTAATATCATCCAAGTATTTCTTCAGGGCAGAGATTGAAATTACAAAGGCCATGAGACAGGATTTATACAGCTGTCTGCTACCAAGATATTGGCATTTAGACATTCACCCATTCCGGCTCCCTGCGCTAGGAATGTTCACGGCCTGATGTATTTCCCCTGTAGTGTTTGCTCTCCCTTCCATCCTCTCGGGTTCAGAAACGCTTTACAGATACAGAGCCAGTTATGTGAGCTCTCCCTTGATGGGGGCTGAGAGAAGGGAGTGGATGGGAGAGGATGGTGTGGGAGAAATGTCCTTCCTTAAAGGGGAGGCTGGAGCTGAGATGTTGACTGTTTGCTAAACTCCCTCTTTGACTGGTGTGTGGAACACCACCTTGTCCAAAGGAGGAAAGCTACAAGCAAAATCTTGAGTTGCATGCAAATAGACAATGGCCTTGCAGCATCCTAGCTGCGCTGCTAAATCTGCTCATGGAGAAATAGGTCCAGCATCTTCTTTTTTTTTAATTGCTCCTACTACCGTGCTTTATACTTTTCCTCTTGGGAGGGCAACGAACTCTTGGAGTTTGAAGGAGGAGGATATGCATAGAGATACTGGGTTTGGTTTATTTGACTTTCAGCACACTTACCTTTTCCAGGGACTTGATCGATCCATTTCCCCCCCCACCCCTTTATCTTGATCATCAGGGAAATGGAGTGTGTGTGTGTGTGTGTCCTTGTGGAAGGGGAGCGGTTTCTGTGTTGTGTGAGAAGAGAGGTCCTGATCTACATAAGAACAAAAGAATGGCCATACTGGGTCAGACCAAAGGTCCATCCAGCCCAGTATCCTGTCTACTGACAGTGACCAATGCCAGGTGTCCAAGAGGGAGTGAACCTAACAGGTCATGATCAAGTGATCTCTCTCCTGCCATCCATCTCCACCCTCTGACAAACAGAGGCTAGCGACACCATTCCTTACCTATCCTGGCTAATAACCATTAATGGACTTAACCTCCTTGAATTTATCTAGTTCTCTTTTAAACCGTGTTATAGTCCTAGCCTTCACAACCTCCTCAGGCAAGGAGTTCCACAGGTTGACTGTGCGCTGTGTGAAGAAGAACTTCCTTTTATTTGTTTTAAACCTGTTGCCCATTAATTTCATTTGGTGGCCCCTAGTTCTTATATTATGGGAACAAGTAAATAACTTTTCTGTATTCACTTTCTCCACAGCACTCATGATTTTATATACCTCTATCATATCCCCACTTAGTTTCCTCTTTTCCAAGCTGAAAAGTCCTAGCCTCTTTAATCTCTCCTCATATGGGACCTGTTCCAAACCCCTAATCATTTTAGTTGCCCTTCTCTGAACCTTTTCCAATGCCAGTATATCTTTTTTGAGATGAGGGGACCACATCTGTACGCAGTATTCAAGATGTGGGCATACCATGGATTTATATAAGGGCAATAAGATCTTCTCCGTCTTATTCTCTATCCCCTTTTTAATGATTCCTAACATCCTGTTTGCTTTTTTGACTGCCGCTGCATACTGCGTGGACAGAGAACTATCCACGATGACTCCAAGATCTCTTTCCTGATTAGTTGTAGCTAAATTAGCCCCCATCATATTGTATGTATAGTTGGGGTTATTTTTTCCAATGTGCATTACTTTACATTTATCCACATTAAAATTTCATTTGCCATTTTGTTGCCCAATCACTTAGTTTTGTGAGATCTTTTTGAAGTTCTTCAGAGTCTGCTTTGGTCTTAACTATCTTGAGCAGTTTAATATTGTCTGCAAACTTTGCCACCTCACTGTTTACCCCCTTTTCCAGATCCTTTATGAATAAGTTGAATAGGACTGGTCCTGGACTGACCCTTGGGGAACACCACTAGTTACCCCTCTTCATTCCGAAAATTTACCATTTATTCCTACCCTTTGTTCCCTGTCTTTTAACCAGTTCTCAATCCATGAAAGGATCTTCCCTCTTATCCCATGACAACTTAATTTACGTAAGAGTCTTTGGTGACGGACCTTGTCAAAGGCTTTCTGGAAATCTAAGTATACTATGTCCACTTGATCCCCCCTTGTCCACATGTTTGTTGACCCCTTCGAAGAACTGTAATAGATTAGTAAGACATGATTTCCCTTTACAGAAACCATGTTGACTTTTGCCCAACAATTTATGTTCTTCTATGTGTCTGACAATTTTATTCTTTACTATTGTTTCAACTAATTTGCCTGGTACTGACATTAGACTTACCGGTCTGTAATTGACGGGATCACCTCTACAGCCCTTTTTAAATATTGGCGTTACATTAGCTATCTTCCAGTCATTGGGTACAGAAGCTGATTTAAAGGACAGGTTACAAACCATAGTTAATAGTTCTGCAATTTCACATTTGAGTTCTTTCAGAACTCTTGGGTGAATGCCATCTGGTCCCGGTGACTTGTTACTGTTAAGTTTATCAATTAATTCCAAAATCTCCTCTAGTGACACTTCAATCTGTGACAATTCCTCAGATTTGTTACCTACAAAGGACGGCTCAGGTTTGGAAATCTCCCTAACATCCTCAGCTGTGAAGACTGAAGCAAAGAATTCATTTAGTTTCTCTGCAATGACTTTATCGTCTTTAAGTGCTCCTTTTGTATCTCGATTGTCCAGGGGCCTCACTCGTTGTTTAGCAGGCTTCCTGCTTCTGATGTACTTAAAAAACATTTTATTATTACCTTTTGAGTTTTTGGTTAGCTGTTCTTCAAACTCCTTTTTGGCTTTTTTTATTACATTTTTACTTTTAATTTGGCAGTGTTTATACTCTTTTCTATTTACCTCACTAGGATTTGACTTCCACTTTTTAAAAGATGCCTTTTTATCTCTCACTGCTTCTTTTACATGGTTGTTAAGCCACGGTGGCTCTTTTTTAGTTCTTTTACTGTGTTTTTTAATTTGAGGTATACATTTAAGTTGGGCCTCTATTATGGTGTCTTTGAAAAGTGTCCATGCAGCTTGCAGGGATTTCACTCTAGTCACTGTACCTTTTAGTTTCTGTTTAACTAACCCCCTCATTTTTGCATAGTTCCCCTTTCTGAAATTAAATGCCACAGTGTTGGGCTGCTGAGGTGTTCTTCCCACCACAGGAATGTTAAATGTTGTTATATTATGGTCACTATTTCCAAGCAGTCCTGTTATAGTTACCTCCTGGACGAGATCCTGCACTCCACTCAGGACTAAATCAAGAATTGCCTCTCCCCTTGTGGGTTCCTGTACCAGCTGCTCCAAGAAGCAGTCATTTAAAGTATCGAGAAATTTTGTCTCTGCATTTTGTCCTGAGGTGACGTGTACCCTGTCAATATGGGGATAATTGAAATCCCCCACTATTATTGAGTTCTTTATTTTGATAGCCTCTCTAATCTCCCTTAGCATTTCATCGTCACTATCACTGTCCTGGTCAGGTGGTCTATCATTGAATATCAAGGTTGGAAGGGACCTCAGGAGGTCATCTAGTCCACCCCCCTGCTCAAAGCAGGACCAATCCCCAACTAAATCATCCCAGCCAGGGCTTTGTCAAGCCTGACCTTAAAAACTTCTAAGGAAGGAGATTCCACCACCTCCCTAGGTAACCCATTCCAGTGCTTCACCAACCTCCTAGTGAAAAAGTTTTTCCTAATATCCAACCTAAACCTCCCCCACTGCAACTTGAGACCATTACTCCTTGTTCTGTCATCTGCTACCACTGAGAACAGTCTAGATCCATCCTCTTTGGAACCCCCTTTCAGGTAGTTGAAAGCAGCTATCAAATCCCCCCTCATTCTTCTCTTCTGCAGACTAAATAATCCCAGTTCCCTCAGCCTCTCCTCATAAGTCATGTGCTCCAGCCCCCTAATCATTTTTGTTGCCCTCCGCTGGACTCTTTCCAATTTTGCCACATCCTTCTTATAGTGTGGGGCCCAGAACGGGACACAGTACTCCAGATGAGGCCTCACCAATGTTGAATAGAGGGGAATGATCACGTCCCTCGATGTCGAATAGAGGGGAATAATCACGTCTATAATAGATCCCTACTGTTATATTCTTATTAGAGTATGGAATTACTATCCATAGAGATTCTATGGCACATGTGGATTCATTTAAGATTTTTACTTCATTTGATTCTACATTTTCTTTCACATAAAGTGCCACCCCTCCCCCCCCACGACCTGTTCTCTGATACAATGGATGGTGGTGGTTTTGGGGAGGGGGAAGGGGGAATGGGCAAGTAATAAATGAGTTTATTGTGTTGCTGGCTGCTGAATGCCCCTAGGGGATTCCCAGCGAGTGTGCTGCTTTTTTTATTGGAGTTTTGTGCTAGAGTTATAAACCCTTTAAATGAGTCAAGATCATTAGAGAAGCTCGGCTGATCACTGATTTAAAAATATAACAATTAAAACAAAAGGCTGGAAATGGGAAGCAGAGGGAGAGGGAGCTGGGGGTGAGCGATTTCAATACTTAATAACAAATACTAATAATGGCTCTGAGTCGGGGACTAATTAAAAGTTTCTAAAGAAAGAGAGAGAGAGAGAGTGGAATTAATCTGGAGTATTTTGTCTGGCAGCTTCCATCAGTGACTGAATAAACCAGTCAGTCTGGAAACCTTGAGAGCAAAACCAAATGTCAGGAGGAGATCAAAGCTCTAGTGACAAGTAGAGCTCAGAAAGTTTGTAGTGGGGCTGGGAAAATGTATTCTGTACCTACTCCAACATCATGCATTTGAATGCCCTGCCAGAACGCAAATCGTATTGGGTTCCCAGGGAGATCAGAGAAGGAAAATGGGGGAAAAGAGTAGCAAGGGAGAAATTCCATTCTGACAATTGGAAAGGAAGGATGTTTTTGAGGATAAGGCACTAGGCTGGGACTCAGGAGATCCAGGTTCAATTCCTGGCTCAGTCACAGGCTGACCTGGGGCAAGTCACTCCACCTCTCTGACCCAGATCATGACCTGTGCTCATACAGGGAGATTTGGGATCTGCAAAACTGAGCTATAAAACTCATGGTGACAGAGTCGTTGGTGCAGCTGGAGATATCATGAGAACAGCAGTGGTCCCGGCATTCCGTCACTGCTGCTTCCAGTCCTGGGCAGGAGCTGGAAGGAGAGAGGCTGGGATAGAAATAAAATTATATTGGGGACTGGTGGATTTTAACCAAACTTCTCATCTCTCAAAAAAGAAAACAAGCGTGTGGGGGCCTGGGAGTTTGGGGGATTGTTTCTGCCACCCCAGCCAAGGCAATGGGCTGCCTCGGGTGAATGTGGTTATTGAGGCTATTGGTATTGACAGTTGTTTCCCCAGCACAAGGCTGGCCATTGCATCACACCGATTGTTGACTGGCTGTCCTGCAAGGAGGGAATGCTGAAGTAAGCCGTGGGGAAAGGGATGGAAATCACGTGACTGACGTGGGACGTCTGACCACGTGTCCCTGCACATGGTAGTCATACCCCTCTGCCTGCACCTGTGTTACCCTGTCGTTCCCTCCCTGCCCCAGCCTTGCCCTCGGTGTCAGATTCAGAGCTGCCCAGGCCACCCCTTACGGGTGACAATGAATCCCGCCCGTTGCACTGTCTTGGACGCCTGACAACGGTGGGATGAGACACTCTCCGCCAGGACTGCAGGCAGAGCCTGGCCACAGACAGCTTTGCTTCGCTCTCGGTGTGACAGCTGCAGCAGGAAGGCCAAAGATCAGGAGGTCTTTGAGGGATGAAGATCTCTGCTCTCTGGCCAGCAGAACATATCCCGGCCCCACGCATCCCAGCAGGGCAGTAAAGTAAAGACAAACAGCTATGGGCTTGAGCTCTTGTTACCTAGGGACAGGGGTGGCTCCAGGCACCAGCGCAGCAAGCACGTGCCTGGGGCGGCAAGCCGTGGGGGGCGGCCTGCTGGTCACCGTGAGGGTGGCAGTCAGGGAGCCTTCGGCGGCGTGCCTGCGGGAGGACCGCCAGTCCCGTGGTTTCGGCAGCAATTCGGCAGTGGGTACGCCGAAGCCGCGGGACCGGCGGACCTTCCACAGAAACGCCACCGAATCCGTGATACCAGCGGAACGCCCGCAGGTGCGCCGCCGAAGACCGCCTGACTGCCGGGCTTGGGGCGGCAAAAAACATAGAGCCGCCCCTGCCTAGGGGAACACTCATTGCCTGAGCCCCATTCTTTCTGCATGTGCTCTAGGCCAGAGCCAGGCCTAGGCCAGACTTGAGCACCAAGGCAGTGTGTATTTTTGCTATAGGAAAGCCAGAAACCGTCCTCTTCCCTTTGCCAGGGCTTTATGAATCTGGGAGGGGAGTAGCATCAAATTAGATCCCCTCATTGCTTGGAGCTGTCCAGGGTAGTGGCCCCAACTGGCAAGGCCTCCTCTCCAGCCTTCCCTTCCAGCATAGACCTATTCCTTAAAGGCAGGAGTATCCAGGCGGACAACCATCTCAGCGCTGTGGACTGTAGACGTGTTCCAGGAGGGGGCTCAAAAGCAGCAGGAGGCCTTCACCGAACAGCCCGTCAGCCACTCCAGAGCACGGAGGGGCCCTTTCAGAAGTGAACACACGTGCCCTGTGATGCTGCCCCCATCGGAACTGCAGACCTAGAGCTGACACAGCTGTACTGCTGGATAAACCTGGCTTTGTGGGAATGACAGATTTAAACACAGCACCCTTCCCACCCCCACCCCCATCCCTACTTCTCTTCGCTTGGCTCATCTGGGAAGGCAACACTACGTTTTAATTATCGTTGCTCTTTGCTGCCCTTTATCTTAATTAACTTTGACTTGCTGACTCTTTCCGGGGAGATTATGTCCTGGAAATGCCTCCCTGACCCGCATTGTGAATTGCACCGCGGGCGATATGTGACCCATCGTCACTTCAGTAGGAGGTATCGGGCGACGTAGTCTGTCCCCAGGGGGGGCTGATGAGAAGGGAGTGCAGATTGGAGCAGAATGGTGGGGATGTCTCTGATCCCCAGGGCTCTTGAAAGCCAAAAGCAAGGAGCAAACATTCGAATGCTGGATGCCTTTTGGACAAAGCACGAGACTTCAGTGAGTCGACACTGATTTACACGAGCTGGGGATCTGGCCTCTCTTTCCCCCCCCTCCCTCATTTCCCCGCCCTCCCCTCTCTAGCAAAGAATCAGGAAAATTCCTACTTCCAGTTACAGGGCAAACGCTGAGAGTGTGTTCCTCCCGCATCCCCTGAGTCCCTGAATGCCTCCATGAGTGGCAGTGCACACCCACTCGGCGAGGGCACATTATTCTCTGTGTCTCACGTGGCTTTGTACATGGCCCTGCCTGCTGGGCTGCCTGCATTACTCTGCCCTGTGTCTCAGGGCTGAGCCTCAGACAGTGCTGCAAGAGGCATTGGCTGCTTGGGACGGATGGGTGCATTACCCTGTCTTTTCATCTCCGATGCTATTCTGTAAATGGCAGCTCTGCCAAAGCCCTGTACTTTTCATTATTCCAGACCTAGGTAATGGAGATGGCTTTTTGAAGGGCCGCCGTGCTGTATTGCTTGAGAACTCTATCTCGGCAGATGATGTAGTTCTGTAATGGGCAGCAGCTAGCTTTGCTATTCTATCCCAGGGCTGTGTCTGGCTGTAAATACTTCTCTTTCAGAGCTCTCTCTCCAGCGTGACAGATTTGCTATGAGCAGCCTAGCAGCAAAGGACTTTTTCCCCCCTCTGACAAATGTATAAAATGTATTAGCTTTTCATGCTTTAATTTATGATGTAATAAACTCCTCCATGCTCCGGCCTCTTTAGGAGATCGGAAGTGAAGTGCTCCGCTTGTCTGCTTCAATTAAACCCTACGAAACTGTTATCGCTGGCTTCTGGGGGGGAGAGAGAATGGTGGGGAAGAGGCATGGGCTTTGGAAGAAGAGGCGGGTGAAGGGGGCGTAGTGAAAGATCAGGGGGCAGAGGTGGGAAGTTTGGAAAGTCTCTGTTGTTTGGTGTCTCAGCTCATCAAACACCGTTTGTATCCCTCTGGGATTTATGCTGTTGCGCTTTATTGCAGTTGATGCTTCGTCCGTCATTCAGGGAGGTTCTCCAGGTGACTGAGCCATGCCCTGTGCCTAGCCTTTAAAAAGGGGAAAGAAGGAGGGCGTGGATTCAAATGATCTCGTTCAGAATGATACAAAGGAGAGAGAGAGAGAGAGAGAGAAAGCAGGATCCAGGAGGGAGCTGGGATTAGATTTTACATTCGGCGAGGGATTTATTTAATATTTAAAGAACCACATTTTAAAATCCAGAGGCCTGAGGTCCATGCTTAGTCTTGTGTTGGCATTTGTGTGCCCAGTCAGCATGATTGCACGCCTTAATCAGGTATTTGTGTGTGCATCATTATAATGGGGAAACCAAAATTACCAGTTGTATATGCAAACACTTGCTTTGCACTGTGTTTGCAATATAGGGCCGGCACCGTATCTCCTGTTCTTCCTAATGCTTTCCCCTTACTGTTTGCCACGATGGCTTGCACCATCATCCTTACGTGTAGATTATAAATTCTTTGGGGACAGGTTCCTTGTCTTTCTCAATCTAGCTGCAAAGTGCTATTTTTTTGGGCACTATAAAAATAGAATGATTTTCACATTTTAGGCAAATGCACATGCAGTTTTGTGAGTGAACGAGTTTTGTGCAGGCACATTTTCCAAACAAACACATTTTGAGTCTATTGTATGTGTTGCGACACAATCCATTGCACATGCATTTTGTATATGTATTGTTGCACACCCAAGTGGGCCCCTACTTTATACAAATTTGATCCAATATGTCTATTTCCCAACAGTGTAGCTGATTTTTTTAAAAGTGTAAAATAAACTGGACCCCGCCAGGATATGAACAGCAAACAAAAGAAGACCCTGAAAAGAAATGCAGAGGAGTATGTGGTGACCAAAGAGAAGCAAAAATGGTCTCAGACCTGTCAGTCTTAGTAGAAAGGCCTTTCACTGCTTTCTGGAGACAGCTGCAGAAGGACTCCAATGTACATACTCCACAAGGGGCTTTCCCAAGATGAAGTCTCTAATCTAGGAAGCCCCTGGTCTCGGCTTGGTTCAGATGAGAGAAGAGAGACCACCCAGAACATCTCAATTTGCTTGGCAAGACAGAGAGATGGTTGTTGATGTACCTTAATCAAGACTTTGAAGGGAATTTGCAGGTTCACTATCAACCAGAATAGATCCTGAAGAGGGGTGGTGGGGTATAATTTTTGTCCCTTGACTAGTCCTAAATGACTCTACAAGTATTGCAGCTTCTGGATCAATTTCAAGGGATGCCCAGTTAGGAATGGGTGACCCAATTTGGAATAATCAGAAACCACAAGCCTTCTGCCATCTTTAGACTTGAACCTGAATCCCAAACCTTTCTGAAGGGTCTGAGATGTCTGGTTAACTTTTATATTTCATAGGCACCTCTGCCCTTTTGAGTTCTGAGCAGTCTGCGGATGTGGAGTGGACACTATTCTTGAAGTGTTTCTACTATTAGTAGAAGAAATGCCAGTACCTTGGGCCTCTTATCATGAGAGGTGCATCCAAACTGAATATTCAAACCTTTTCAGCTCCATTCCCTACCATGTCAAAGGTTATCCTCGGGAAGGTCATAAGCTGAATGCAATTGTTACTCTTCTAGGATCAGATCCAAAGACCAATGGAATCAATGGGAGGTTTTCCATTTCCCGTGCTATGGATCCACCCCATAGAGAATTAACTGCTGTTATCACTGGGAGATGTATCTGGATATCCTGACACACATTTTCCCAGAGCTGAGACATTTGTGCACCCTCACAATAAAGCATGGGGCAAATCTGAGTATTTTGTTATTCTACTCACCTGATTTGTTCCCCTAACTGAATAGTTAGAGGTGCAAGTATTCAGGATGACACCTGTGATTCGGCTGTGCATGCAATTCATGCCTGAAGTTCGATTGTCGATGAACAGATGTGGGCACCGGTTTTTTTTTACAAGCTCAAACAGAGCCTTTTAAACAGCTGCCCTTTAAAATACTACCCCATTGTTACCCATACCCTTGGGGACTGGCTATGTTCTAATTCTTCAGCTGACTCAATCTCTTTATCCATTTATCCTCTGTGCCTCTGACCCAACTCCTGAGTAGCAATTCCAGTCTCAGTTCCAATGTGCAAGCCCACCGGGGGCTTTATGCTCTGCATGCACTGGCATTTAAATCCAAGCTCATATTAAAAGGCTGCCCCATCCAAAACCCTTCAGGTTAATGCAGTGCTGGAGTGGGATGGAAAAGTTAGCAGGACATTTGAAGTTATGGTTCTCATTCGCTATAGGAATCATAGCCCGGTCCTCTAGTCAATATATAGTGTTTTATAATACTGAGCATGTGGTTAAAATTATGCCTTCTATATACTGACATGCACAATGTGGCTGAGTTACAGTTATAAGCCCTTCTTGGGAGAGGGGCATGGAGTGGGACTGTAGATCCCCTGGGGCAAGATTGCTGTAGGTTTAGCTCAGGTGAAGGACACAGGAGATGTGTCTGTATGGATGGATTGGCTGTGGGATTTGTTCAAGTTTCACATAAGAAACCTGATTTGTATCCGAGCTCCCATATGTATGGCCCTGGAGATGGGTTGGCTCCAGGATTTGCCTGAGTGAAGGACAGTTGCATACAGTATCCAGGGCCCTGAGGATGTTTGCTGTAGGATTTGCTCAGGGGAGGGACCCAGGGTTCACATTTGTAACACCCTGGGGATAGCTATTGCTGTAGGATTTGTTTGGTGCGAGTCAAAGGCTCGGACACTAAACCAAGCAGATATGTTACTCTGCTTGGCACCCTGGTCCTCATCCCATTCTGACTTGTTGCTTGTGGAGTTTGTTGCGATCATCAAGGCAGATGAAAGCCTGGCTTGAGTAATTAAAATGCTAATTGGAAATTCACCATTCATCAGAGGAAATAGCAATGAGGTGGGTTTTTATTTATTTATTTATTTTTCCCCAAGCATTTTCTCTCTAGTGGTGGCAGATGTTGGGGTTGTGAATTCATTGTGTGCCAGAGACACAGCAAAATCCTCTCTCCAAACTAATTTTCTGTATTTTGTTGATTGTCTGTTTAAATTAACCTTCTCTAATGAGATGAAGGTACGCGGGGTATGTCTGTAATTTACTGGCTGTGAAATTAGTATGGATATAATATATCCTGTGGGTGACAGGGAGTAGAGAGCTGTGTGTGAGTGGCCAGGTAAGGAAAGGGAAGAAGGCTACTGTATGGTTCCCAGTGATATTGGGGATTATCTCTACCTCTGTCTCCGTCTATATACATACACCCACAGGGTCTATCCAAGCTCATAAGGAGCCAAGTTGCCCAGAACCCTGAATAGTAAATCACACCAGTGCAAATTGGGCCTAAAATTCTATCAATTCCCAATGATGCTGTATTATATCCATTATGCAAGATGTGAAACTGATTGCCTGGGGTGCAGGGCGACAGAGAACTGGACTGTGGATTAACCTATCCTGTCCCTGAACTACCTTCCAAATAGGAAACAAAACATCCCCTGGGATAAGGAGACACACCTGCTCCTTATACAGCTGACCCCTAGATGTCGCTCTTGCTCAGTATTAACTGGGAACGAGACTGCACCTCTCTGGCGATAAGCAGCCTTTGCAAGAGAGATTTTGCATTCACGTAATATAGATAATAATAAAATCTTTGAATGGTTGAAATCCTGTAAGAAAGACAGAGGGCTTCTGATGAAAAGGTTAAAGTTAAAAGACTGGACAACCCCTCCTCCCTGTCCTCAGTGGCCCATAATGAATATGGATCTCAACTTGCCATGTTCTAGCTCAGGGGGGATGTGGGGCTTGATTCCTCTCTCACGCTACAGCAAATCAGCGTAAAAATTATCCATTTTGAAAATCCCCCCAGGCATCTATGAGCAATGAAATTTCAGAGTAAATTTGGGTGCGCACAATGTACATGCAATGGTGCATCTCAATTCCATACACCGTTGGTATATAAACCCCGCACCAGGATGGAAGGGGTTAAGGAGCTGCTTTGGGTTGGAGTGGCCCCATCCCTCTGTACCTGCAGATCGTGCCAGGACTGGAGGAGGAGTTAAAAGGAGGGAACGCCCCCGAGAAGGGGGCAACCCTGGGAAGGGAATAGACTCTTGAGCTTCTCCAGCTCTGAAGAGAGGGCTGGCAGCCTGCAGATCCCCCTCCCTCGCAGGAAGGGGGCGTGGATCCCCTGAGCTGAAAGGGGGAAAGAGTGAGACTTGCCCTGGACCCGCAGTGAACTCTGAGGTGGGCAGTGATACCCTCTGAATCAAGCAAGGCCCATAGCCGGAAGGGAGCTGCCTACACATTTTGTTTTCCTTTCTTTGCTTACCCACATTTGCTGTGGGCTGTTTCGTTGTTTCACCTCAGACCCCAAGAGTGGACGAAAACCGCCAAGAGGGCTCATCCAGAGGGTTGAGAGCTGGCCCGCCAGAAAGACACACCCCACATCACCCGCTGGGGTTGCGGGGTAATTGGACTCTCATGTGCGAGCTTCCCATGTACCTCTCCCCTGGAAACGTCGTGAGCGTATGACTCCATGCGCAAATTGTGTAACGGCAGTTGGTGCTTCCAGCTCTCCTGATTTGATCACTAGTCTCATGAGATGAGGGTTTTTTTTCTTAAAGCCCCAGCTTCTGTGATTAAGAATCTCAGCTTTCACTTTACACAAAAGTGTCTCTCTCCTATGCTTCTGGAGAAAAGCTTGAAAATGTGACCCAAGTGCACCGTGAAGGTTGAAGAACCAAAAGACATACCCCACTCCTTTTATTACTTTAAAAATAATCTTAATAATAATAATAATATAATATAATAATCTTATGGTTTGTATGCCAGTCTCATGATTTTTGAACACTCGGAGTTAGCAATATTGTAACTGTGTGTGGATCTGTGCCTGCAGATACATCTCTCCCTCCTCCTGGAGCACTCTCCTTTACCTCATCACCCAAGAAGTGAGCTCAGCTGCCCTCAGGTAACACAGCCTCTCCGGCATGACTGTTTTCCTTTCAAGAGCAGATAGTGAATGAACTGCTGGTGAAAGTTACTACTGGGATGCAGCTCGTATTAATACTTGCACCTTTAACCATTCAGTTAGGGGAACAAATCAGGTGAGTAGAATAACAAAATACTCGGAATACAAAATACGGCAGGGCATGCTTCCCCAGAGCCCCCTCATCAGTGTCTCAGCCTGGGCCATTCCGAGGGCTGATACGTGAATTCAGGCTCCACGACTCATCCGATGTTTGGCTGATGCTGAAAGCAAGATGGTCCATTAGTGCTGTTGGCCACGGTGGCCTTTGTAACCTGTCCTGTGAAGAATTGAGACTACCAAGTCATACAGTGTTTAAACCATGACAGCCTTGTAGGCTTATGGACTTTCACATGCAGGGAATCTGAGCTGACGGACCACAGAAGGAAACTTGAATGCTTCTCCAGCCTCTTTCCGACCATGTATCCACCCTCTTCAACCATGACCACACTGGTGCTTTTAAACCGTGATAGTGTGGGTTCAGGTGCACCCTCTTATTCCCAGGAGTTGGGGGTCAATTCCAGCTCAGTTACCCCATTTATTAACATAAATGTCCAGGGGAAGATAATGATCCAGGTTTGGATATTGCAGGACAATTGGATTCCCTAGTAAGAATCCGAGAAGAGTGGGTACTTGGGAGAAAGAAGGGGTAAATGGACTTCTAGATGGAGGAGGACCCCACATCAGAGACATATGTGGTAGAGGTAAAAAAGGAGGGAATGAAGAAATATACTGATTAGCTGTTAGAGGACAAAAGCTTAAGAAGGGAGAAAAGTCCAGGAACTGAATTTAATGATCCTGGCATGTAATTACTGGGAAACAAAATGAGATCCTCAGCTGGTATAAATTGGTGTTGCTCTGTCAAATTTCAGTGGAATTTACACCAGCTGAGGATCTGGCCCTAAGTATGTAATTGGGCCAGGGGATGGTATAAATGAAAATATTCCCACAGAAGGTGAACCTCCAATAAAGAAGAAGAATCAGACAAAGTTGCAAAATTCTGTTCCTTGTGTTCAGCCGGTAATGTAAATGCACACGTCCTGTAAAACAAATACAGAGGAGGAGTGTGACACAGGGCTGAGTGAGTTATGGTTTTCCCATCCTGGGAAAAATTTTGTGCTTTTGAAATGTTTTCCCTTCTGAAATTGGTTTGGGTGAATGAAAATGGCTTGTTCTGACATTTTTGAAAAAGTTTAATTGTGATTTCAACTTTTTTTTTTTTAACTATAGCTTAATTTTTGAAACAAAAAGTCATTGTGAACTGAAAGCTGGATTTTTTTGGTTCACAAAATGTCAACATGGGATCTTTTCACCATTTTGAAACTTTTTTCTTTCTGAGAAATTTATCAAAACTGGCCATTTCCCCACACAGAGTTTTGGATTTGGCAAATCAGCATTTTTCTGATGGAAAAAATGTTTCACCAAAAAATTCCTGATGCTTTCTAAGGAGGCACATCAACCCATGGAATCCTTACACATTTGTTTTTAGAGTACGACATGTTTAAATCTCTAAGGACTATGCTGTTTGGAGAGACAGGCTACCTTTTTGCGCTCAGGACAATGCACATTTTGAGAGAAGATGCGCATGTGCAGTGTGTTCTCTCTCACAAAGACACTGCCTCTGTTGTCATCTTGTTTTGTCTTTCTCTTAGTGCAAAGTAAAGGTCATTCTGATTGATAGTAGATATTTGCTCTTTGTGTTTGGAAACAAACACAACACTTATCTATTACATAGGGGTTTTATGAGGCTTTAATGGATTCTGTTTGTAGAGCTCCTGGAAATCCTTGGGTATGAATGTTACAGAGATGGCCATTTTCTGCAGTATCCTGGACAACGCTTATTAAATTAATTTGAACCTTCTTGAATTAAGGTTAAGTATTTTAGGAGTTCATTGTATTAAAAGTGCAAATGTTTATGTATTATTGTGGGATTGTATGTGACGTCCTGGCGAAGAGACAATCCTGGGAAGTGTGATGAACTTCAAAGGAGGGTTTGAAACAATAGGCCAGACAAG
This sequence comes from Emys orbicularis, assembly GCF_028017835.1. Classification (NCBI taxonomy): domain Eukaryota; kingdom Metazoa; phylum Chordata; order Testudines; family Emydidae; genus Emys; species Emys orbicularis. Next base: position 15,782,671 of record NC_088700.1, on the reverse strand, counting down.
AATGAACTTTAAAGTTAAGTGGGTTTCCCAGGAAATCTCTACGGGTAGAGGTATACAAAAGTACCCCTCTGGTTATTCCAGAACTCAGCCTTTTGAAGCTTTGCCTTGAGGAGGGGACCTTAGTCTGCTGATCACCTGTTGCATGAGGAGAAGATTAGAAGCTCAGACTCTCTAAAGGAAATTCCAGAAGACTGGAAGATTGCTAAAGTTGTGCCAATATTCAAAAAGGACAAACAGAATGACCCAGATAACCTGACATCAGTCCTGGGTAAAACAATATAAAAGTTGAAACAGGATTAAACTGATAAAGAATTAAAGGATAGGAATATAGTGAATGCTGGGCAACATGGTGTTATGGAAAATAGGTTTTGTCAACCAAACCTGGTTTCATTCTTTGAGGAGATTACAAGTTTGGTTGATGGAGGTAACTGCATAGATGCCACAGATTTTTGTGAGGTGTTCGACTTAGTGCTTCGTGACATTCTGATTAAAAATGATCACCATCTAATATCAATCCATGACCCATTAAATGGATTGATAACTGTCTGTCTGACGGATTTCAAAAAGTAGTTGTCCCTGGGGAATCCACACTGAATGGGGGAATTTCTAGTGGTGTTCTGCACTAACAGATCGATAATAGGCCTGATGCTATTCAACAATTTCATTGATGATCTGGATGTAAATATAAAATTGCTGATGACAAGATGTATGGCTGACCCAAAGATTGGCAGAGTGGTAAATGCTGATCAGGACAGTCATACAGTGTGATCTGAATCACTTGGTTAGCTGGGGCCATTCAACAAAATACAGGTTAATACAGCCAAATGCAAGTTTTACATCTAGGAACAAGGAATTAAGGCCAGACACCTAGAATGGGGGACTGTGACTTGGAAAGCAGTGACTAGGGAAAAGATTTAGGGTTCATAGAGGACAAACACTGGAACATGAGCTGCCAGTTCGATGCTGCGGCGGCAAGAGTTAATGCAATCCTTGGATGTATAAACAGGGGAGTAGGGAGTAGAGAGGTAGGGAGGGGTTTACTTCTGTATATGGCATTGGAGGACTGATACCGGACTACTGCGCCCAGTTCTGGTGACCACATTTTAATAAGAATATTGAAAAAATCAGACAGGGTGCAGAAAAGAGCCACGCAAATGATTCAAGGACTGGATGCTTTACAGTGAGAGACTTGAGGAGTTCAATCTGTTTAGCTTATTATAAAGTAAGACGATTGAGAGGTGACTTGCACAGAGTGTATAAGTACCTTCGCAGGAAGAAAATATCATGTACTGAAGTGCTCTTTAATCCAGGGGAGTAAGGCATAACAAGAATCAATGGCTGGAAACTGAAGCCAGACACATTCAAATTAGAAATTAGGTGCATATTTTTAACAGCGCGGGTGATTAACAACTGGAACGAACTTCCCAGGGAAGTGCTGGCTGCTCCACTTTTTGACATCTTCAAATCAAAATTGGAAGCCTTTCTGGAGGAGCCTAACACAAGTTACTGGGCTCAACACAGGGGTAACCGCAGGAAATTTAATAGCCTGTGATATTCAGGAGGTCGGGATAGATGATCTAATGGTCCCTTTTGACCTTTAAACTGTAGGCATCGATAAAGAAGTGGAACTACTCTAGGTTTACACACCAGCGTAACTGAGGACAGAATTTGGCCTATCATGTTCAGCTCAGTGGTCACTGCAGCCAATGGGTCTTGACTGGGATCTCACTTACTCCGATGTAATCCCATTCACTTGGAGTTTCGCCTCATTTCCATGAGTAGGAGTGACAGGAGAATCAGGCCAAAGGCATTTGGCTTGTTGGTACATTATTGGTCTTGGCTTCCCCCTTATTGATGGAATCTTCTGCTCTGCCCTTACCGTGGTCAGTGTGTGTGTGTGTGTGTGTGTGTCCCCAGACCAAGCCCGATAAGCAGGCCTGAGGGCAGTACCTCATTCACCAGGGTTTCTCCTCTTCTCTGCTCTGGTGCCAGCACTAAGACACAAGCCTGGTCATCGCAGAGGACAGAAGTACAGCAGTGGCAGAAGGCCTTTCTGCTGAACTAACTTATTGGGTATATGGAACCTGAGGCTGCTTGAGACACGTTCTTCATGAGAGAAGGAACCCAGTGTGTGTGCGCGGGGGTGGGGGAAGAGTCAATAGTCCAAATTTCACCAGTGGGGTGAATTCAGTGTGATCGGTGTCTGAGTTCTGAAGCAAAACTGCCCGCATTAACCCCTGCCATTATGCCTGTTGGGTGTGAGGGCCTGATCCTGACCCTTTGACATTTCTACCAGCAGTTTGAATAATGGTAGAAATCCTTTTTACCAGAATCAGGCTCTTCCCCTAAGATTTGCAAAGCACGCTGGCTCCTGCAGAGGTGAGCACAGCTGGATATGGAAGGGTGCAGATTTGAAGTTTTCATCCCCCACTGTTGGCTCCTGGTTAATCTGTAGGTTTATTTAATATGAGTAAAATGGAAGGGAATACCAGAGGGCATGCATTGGCATCATGTCCACCTGCCTCTGAGCTTTCAGTAATACTCTTTTTTTTTTTTTTTTTTTATTATTATTAATTAATGGAGATATCCCATCTCCTAGAGCTGGAAGGGACCTTGAGAGGTCATTGAGTCCAGTCCCCTGCCTTCACTAGCAGGACCAAGTACTGATTTTGCCCCAGATCCCTAAGTGGCCCCCTTAAGGATTGAACTCACAACCCTGGGTTTAGCAGGCCAATGGTCAAACCACTGAGCTATCCCTCCCCTCACTCTGTATGTGTTCTATTCCTCATGTATAAATGGAGTAGCACCAAGGCAAGTTTTTCTCCTTCCCCTCCAGGTGGCTCCTTTTTTTTCACCAAACTGGTGGCTGGCCACTCCATCTTTCTGTCCTGCTTTCAGGAGAAGTTGAGGCAGTGCTCTGGGAGAAGGTGACCCTGTATGGGCCCGTCAGGAGCAGTGAGGTGGAGTGAGTTTGTCCAGAGATCTGCTCACAGGGGATCCACTGGAAACATTGAAAAGCAAGTGAGAGAAGTTGTAGGGAAGAGGGAAAGGGACCTGCAGCTGTTAAAATTCAAAGGATGGGAAATAAATCTGCCCTCCCAGGGGAACATGGAATTAGCATTGTGAATTCCACATGGCCGGTAGGACATGCTTTGAATGGTCATTTCAGATTTTATTCCGGTGCCCAATGAAGCACAGGTTGGCTTTAGCATTAAATAAAAAAAAGAAAAACACTTCGACCCAGTGGCTCCTCTCCTTTCCCTCCTCCCTCTTGGGTCTAAAATGGTTTCTGCCAAGCGCAACCTGGGGCGGCTGCTTTTTGGGAAATGCTAATGACCGGATGATGAGAATGTGCTTGCTTCCTAATTTCTCCGAGTGCACTCGCTGCCTTCCCCACCAAACAGCATTAATCATGTCAGTTCCCCTTTCTACAAGAGTGCCTGGTTTAATGGGAAACTCCAGCCAGCGTCAATATCCCGAGGGGAGGAGGCAAGGCGGGGGCGGGGGGGATGGGGAAATGGAGAAGAGGAGAGGAGTGGATAGGAAGGAAGTAGCTAATGGTGGAAGCGGTTACAGACTGTTTTGGAGCTGGGATTTACTCAGGATGCGTCCAGGAGTGGAGGGTTTTTTCTAGTGGCTTAAAGCATTAGATAAATCATCCCCTATGAATCCGTGTAAGTGGAGCTGGAAGAGATCAACAGAGAAGCAGAGTGCATGGAACCCTGCATGAAATGGCAAATCTCCAGTGGGACTTGCAGCCCCAGGTGGAGGGGAAAGAGGGCTGATGGCATAGCACTGGGGCCTTTGAGTCATCTCAGGATCAGAGTGCAATCCAGGCAGATATTGAGCTACAGGTGGTATGGCGGTAGAGAGCAGCCTTGGGAATTCAATGCTTCCACTCGGATGGTCAAGGCACCACGGAGACAGGGTGCATCACTGAGAAGGCTGAGGTGGAATGGAAAGAGAACTGAGCTTGGACCCTCCAACGGGGACTGCAGAGATGGGACCGGTTGCTCACATAGGTTTTACATCTATGTGGCCTTCGTTTCATTGCCCTCAGCGTGGGATGGCTGAGAGTGAAGGGGATCCCCGTGTGAGATGCCCAAGCTTCATCATGCACAAAGGGAAACAAGCTTGGCAAGGAGTCATGTCTTTATACAGCAAAAGCCAGCAGGGCCTGAACCTTGGGTCTCCAACAACTGGAGAGAAGTCCCATGTGAGCTATTGCAAAGGTTCAGTTCTTAGCTGGGTATGTGGGTAACTCAGGAGAAATCTAACTGGATTAGGAACCACGCCAGGGGCAGAAGGAAGGCAGCGTGTGTGTGCACTCACAGCTGGGGAAGGAGCGAGGAGGGATAGTGAGTACCAGTTTCACCAGTGACAAAGCACATTTGTTCTCCTGCTCTCTCTCCTCCTCACTCTCCCTCTTGTCTATTTCCCTGTCTGTTCCCATGCTCCCTTGACAGCTTGCTATTAGAACCATTCCTGCATATTAGCTGAAATTAAGTTAAACTTTGCCTTGTAAACCACTGTGTGACTGACAGGTTTCTCAATGTACCTGAACAGATGAGCTCCATCCTTTCTCCACTGGTTTGCATAGCACTGTCATATTCCGACTTTGCTTCTCTCTCTCCTCCTGCACTTTCTTGGTAGGCTGAGCAGCGGGTTAACCAGAACATGTACATGTTGGGTGAGATCCGTTCAGTCCACCCCTGGATTGCTTCCCCCTTGGTTCTTAGCAGCTCCCACCGAAATTCCCTAGCGGAAAGTGGCAGCCTTCCAAGATATTTTGCATCTTATGGGGATGATTCAATGCCTATTTAAGTCAGTGGAAAGGCTCCCATTGACTTCAAAGGGAGGTGAACCAGGCTATATAACAAATGCTGCTTCCTTTGCTCAGGGGACTAGATCTTCCTCTCTCACATCAGAGCAACCTCCACGTTTGCACAAAGTGAGTCAGGGCTGGATTTGAACTGAAGCGTCTTAAGATTCACCTAGCTGTGAGAGTCTGGAATAGCACCTAGGACAAACCAAATGGAGCGGCACAGGCAGCACTTTGCTGCAGAGGAAGGGAGCGTGTCCATGTGCTAATAGCTTCATCAGAAGGATGGTGTGAGTAAATGCCCATAATCTGAGCAACTGGAAAAGCCTGTTCAAAAGCTCTGAGTGCAAAAAACTTCCAATACTTGTTAATGGCGCCATAGCTACCCAGGACTCCCCAGCTGTCACTGTAGCGTGCACACCACAGCCACCCAAGATGTTGGAGCCATAAGCAAGGAGAGAGCTGGGTCTTCTGGTCCCCACAAGGCTACACCCTACCGCTTGCGCGAAAGGAGAATCTCCTCTGGCTATAGAAGTACTAGAGCTTACGATGACACCCACCGGAGCAAGTGTGACATTCCCAGCACTAGAGGGAAGTGGTGCCTAGTGATGCGTGCATTCAAGCTGGGACACGACAAAACGCATGAGGTGCATGGGGCACCAGATCTCCAGGAGTGTGGAGCTATGCTTTTCTTATGTGCAACGGAAACCTGTGGAACTTACTGGCACAGGATATTACTGAGGCAACTAACTGAGGAAGAGTCAAGTAAAAATCGGATCCCTTTTTGAATCTTACTAAAAATGACATCAAGAGCAACACGATATGGAATAAAATTATAATGGCTCTCAGTCCTCAGGCTTCAGGATATAAACTAATCATCAGCTGGGGTCAGGAAGAAATTTCCTCCCCCAGGAAAGAAATGCACAATTAGATGCATCAGCATCATCCAGCATTGGGCTCCCATCAGAGACAGGATGGCAGAGACAACCTATTGGTCTATTCTACTATACACTTTTTTATGTTCAGCATGAATCTACCCTTCAAGCTTTATAAATGATGTGATTATTTCCCCCCCTCACATGCAGAGCTTTGCCAGTAATACATCAGAGGCCACAGGAATATGATTCCACACTCGTGAAAACGTAGCCCCTTCTGCCTACTAGTTCCCAGCAGGCTGGTCAAGTTGAAATGCCATTGCTCAATTAACTCCTTAGCTCCAGGGATCTGATTCCCTCAGTATAAATTACGTTATGATAATATCTTTCACCCTGAGATACAGGAGCTGATCCAAAGCTCATTGAAATCAAGGGAAAGTCTCCCATTGACTTCAGATATGCTTCTTTTTGAGGCTCCTAAATTGCTTCTAAGCATCTAAGGCACAGTGACATCCAGTGACTTGTTCAAGATCCCCACAGTGCATCAGAGAATCTCCTTCCGCTGTTTGCAATATAGGGACTATGATACACATTTTGGCCAAGCTGATTCTATTCAGTGGAAGGCAGTGGTATAACTGCACATTAACCAACACATTACAGTAACATTGAGAGGGAGGGTACATGGGGGGAAATGACACTGTGGAAGTGAAGTGCGGCACTTAACTCATTTCAGTCCTGCTGACGCCAGAGCGCAGCCTGGAGCGGACTCCTCTGGAATACTCAGATGCTCTGGAATGATACTCAATTGCCTCCTCTAACCACTAGGCCACATCCAAGTACTGAACTGTGGCTGTGATTCTTTTACATAAGAAGCAGAACAGGGAACCAGACAAATCTATATCCAACATCACTGTATTAGTCGCTATTGGATTGGGTATCACTTTTGTGTTGAATCTCACTCCACCTTTGTATCAGCCTATTGTTTGCTGTCACCATTGCTTTGCTGTTCATATTACATTGCTAAGGCTCGAGAATTGTATTCATAACCCACCAAGAAGTGCCCTGCCAGGAAAAGAGGAACTCATTTTCCCTGCCATGCTTTCCATGCTGGTAGGCACGGTGCATTCACATTATGTTCCCTGTCTGGATCTGTGTATGATTACGATCGAAGTGAAAATCCACATCAGAATGACAATGTGTCGACTACAGCAGCAGGGAAACGTGCTTGGTAGGAGATATGCCCCATGTCTGTAATCAGCTGCAGAACCAGAGGCTGCAGGCTGACCCTTTGCCTGCTCCCACATGCTCGGAGCATTTTCACAACCGCTGATGATTGCAGACTGCAGTGGTTCTCTTCAGCAGCCGAGGTCCAGGTGTTGTTTTATTTTTAGGTGTATTCCAGAGGAGTCCGCTCCAGGCTGCGCTCTGGCATCAGCAGGACTGAAATGAGTTAAGTGCCGCACTTCACTTCCACAGTGTCATTTCCCCCCATGTACCCTCCCTCTCAATGTTACTGTAATGTGTTGGCTAATGTGCAGTTATACCACTGCCTTCCACTGAATAGAATCAGCATGGCCAAAATGTGTATCATAGTCCCTATATTGCAAACAGCTGAAGGAGATTCTCCTTGAGCTCAAGTGACAGGAGTCTGTGCATTTGGGGCAAGGGAGATCTGTCACCATAGAGTTCTGAGTGGTGGTGGGGTGCAGCATCATGACAGCTCCTAGAATGCCACAGATTTGTTACTCAGGGCCTGCAGGGTAGCACACATACAGGACTTGGGGTTGTTCCATGCTAAAGCCCAGCTATGAGGGTGTTAAGATCACAGACTGAACGTAGATGATCTTAGGTGCTACACAGCACAAGCACACCCCTGGGAGTCTGTCAAGGCTGTATCCCCACTTTGAACTTTAGGGTACAAGTGTGGGGGCCTGCATGAAGACTTCTAAGCTTAACTACCAGCTTAGATCTGGTCCGCTGCCACCATTTCCCACAAGCTAATTCTCTTCCCTGGGAAGCTTTGAGAAACCTTTCACCAATTCCCTGGTGAATACAGATCCAAACCCCTTGGATCTTAAAACAAGGAGAAATTGATCCTTCCCCCCTCCTTCCTTTCACCAACTCCTGGTGACTACAGATCCAACTCCCTTGGATCTAAAAACAAGGAAAAATCAATCAGGTTCTTAAAAAGAAGGCTTTTAATTAAAGAAAAAGGTAAAAATCATCTCTGTAAAATCAGTATGGAAAATAACCTTACAGGGTAATCAAACTTAAAGAGCTCAGAGGACTCCCCTCTAGTCTCAGGTTCAAAGTACAGCAAACAAAGATAAACACTCTAGTAAAAGGTACATTTACAAGTTGAGAAAACAAAGTAAAACTAAGATGCCTTGCCTGGCTTTTTACTTACAAGTTTGAAATATGAGAGACTTGTTTAGAAAGATGGGGAGAACCTGGATTGATGTCTGGTCCCTCTCAGTCCCAAGAGCGAACAACCCCTTAAACAAAGAGCACAAACAAAAGCCTTCCCCCCCCCCCCCAAGATTTGAAAGTATCTTGTCCCCTTATTGGTCCTTTGGGTCAGGTGTCAGCCAGGTTACCCGAGCTTCTTAACCCTTTACAGGTAAAAGGATTTTGGAGTCTCTGGCCAGGAGGGATTTTATAGTACTGTACACAGGAGAGCTGTTACCCTTCCCTTTATAGTTATGACAGAGTCCCAGCAGCATCTGCAAAACTTAAGTGTCTAATCCTTATGGTTGCAAAAACAGCTTTCTGGAGGTGACCTGCTGCATTGCTGCTTTTCTGGGGCAGGCTGGCAGAGGAAATCAGTGGGCTCAAACCTGCCTTGCCAAAGTTTCATCTCGACTATGCTGGTTTTACACTGTAGCTCCTTTGACTTCAACCTCACTCCTGATTAATTCTGGTGTAAGTTCAGAATCAGTCTCAATCTGACCACGAGCACAGTCAGTGCACTTAGATACAGCGTCTGTCTCCAGAAGTGTGTTAATAATCGCTCCGGTCAGAAACAAATAAAACCTTGATCGAAATTCAAAACTGTAGGTGGGACGTGCATGGCAGGATGCCAGCAAACACCCCTGACTCTGTTTTGCTGGGGTCATTGAGGAATCAGTCGTCTAGTGTGTGAACAAGGCCCAAACGCTTTCATCAACTCCCTGAAAGAAATATTTCCTCTCCTTCTGCAACCTGTACAGCTCAAGATTCCAGGTCTTCTTGCTGTGATAATTTCATTAGCCAGCTCATGCTCTGTTAACTTGTTTGCTGGGGGAGCCAATACCTATTGCATTTCAATAACAAACCCAGCCACTCTTTGCCTTAGTGTTATGAGTAAAGACACCAGAACTCTTGGCTGCGTTATCATTATTATTTGTATTCCCGTTGCACCTAGAGTCCCTGACCAAGATTGGGTTTCCATTGTGCTAGGCGTTGTACAGACACAGAGAGTCAGTCCCTGCCCCAAAGAGTTTATTATCTCACTAGGCAAGGGGTGAGAAAAGAAACATAGAGGTGATTTGACTTGCCCAAAGCCACACAACAGTTAGCAGCAGAGGCAGGAATAGAGCCCAGCTCTTCTGAGTCCTAGACTACTATCTTACCACCTGGGGAGCACCATCACCCCCTCAGTCTCTGGAATCTTCTGTCTCTGCTGGTTAGAGAGAGCGTTGAAGGGTCACCAGAAAGACACTGTCAGGAAGACTTAATTTTTCTGATCCTGCAGCGGAAAGGAGCATGTATGCACATTACTGACCGCACAGCCACTTATTGTGTACAAGAATCAGCAGACGTCAGCTTCCATATAGGTGATCCATCAGCACAGCATATTCAAATGGAAGGAGAGGGGCCCATAATGGTGCCTTTCAATCCCTTTTAATTACTCTCCACAGAGAAAGTCTTTTCCACATCTCCCACATGAAAGGCGGTATCCCAGTTCTATAGCTACTTCGTTTCTGGGGACAAAGCCCACTGAAGAATTATCTGACCTATCTAAATGAAGTAGGCATCTTTTCAGCTAGTAATTAGGAACACAGTGTTCCAATGCATTGTGCAAATACAGACATGCCATGCTGCTCGGTTGGACTGATGAAGAGCTGTGTCCAGAATGCCTCCGCTAGAGGAGGGATGTTTGTTTGTAAGGCTTGCCTACTTTGTGGCTCTAAAGCAGAGTGACACTTAAATTCTGCTGCATGTGGGTGCCATTTTCCTTCAAATGCTCTCCCTTGCATGGCACACAAACAGAGAAGGTAAATAAAAAACATAGAATACTCTTTTTGGAAAGTTGCAAAGTAACACAACTTTATTTCATGGACTCCAGAACCCTAATACACAAAAATCAAAAACAGAGAGAGACAAAGCAGGCTGCTCCCTAAGGCAGAGAGAGACAGCTACCCCTACTTGCTCTAGGCTTGCTCTTGCAGACTGACTGCTGAAGACCCAAAACACATTCTTCCCAACTGAGCCCCTTAGTCTTCAAGCAGGACCAGGAAACCCCTTACACTTGAAGTGGCAGCTTGAAGTTTTAACAGTTTTCAGTACACCACATCCCTGACAGCTGGTCATTCTGCAGCCAGAGAAAGATCAGAGAGGGTCAAGGCTGGGATGGAGATATTTGGGTTCATGGGCTGTGTTCAGGCAGTGAAACAAGGATTCACCTGCAGCATGATTCCACCCATGCCTCTCCCCACAAACCCCAAACAAAGGACCTGATGGGGGGGGGGAAGGGAGGTGGAGCAACGAGGGAGGGGTTGGAAGCAATGGAAAAGGCAGGGCTGCCCACTCTCCTCTCTGCAGTAATGTCTCTCTTGTGAGGTGCCGTCACATTAACCTCTCATCGATGACTCTCGTTCTTAGTAGCATGGTTTTTAGCTTCAAAACTCTATCGTATTTTTAAAAAATATCTCACTAAATCAACCTCCGTGGTAGTGCAGCCCTTTTATCATTCGATCGGCCTCGTTTCTGAGCCTCTCTTGGCAGGCCTCCCTGTGGGGAGGGGATAGTGCAAGAACTGGGGTGCTCACGGCTACTCCAGTCCCAGGTTCTCCTGGTAGGAGTTGCTGTGGGATCAGTGGCACAGAATCCGTTGGTGGAGGGTGTGCTATCAAGGGTTAAGTTTCAGCGGGAAGCTTAACATTGCTGGACATGCTGTCCTGTTGATTGGCTTCCGTTGGGATTCCTTTTTCCAGCCGGCTTATCCACAACACCTTGCCCGGTTCAGGGAGAACGATTCCTCCAGTTCTCTGGGATCTGAAATGCTCAGTTTGACTCTGGATTTCGTCACTCGGGTTTCTTTATTTGGCACACAGCAAAGTGATGCTGAATTGATCAGACTCAAGCATAGGGGGCGAGTGTAGGATGTACCACACCTCCAAAGTCACAGAGACAACCTCTTCCTGTCTATACAGTTACACATCACATTGCATTTGCTATACCAGGTATCGGCAACCTTTGGCACGCGGCCCATTTGGGAAATCTGCTGGCGGGCCGGGCCGGTTTCTTTACCTGCAGCGTCTGCAGTTTCAGCCAATTGCAGCTCCCACTGGCCACAGTTTACCGTTCCAGGCCAATGCGGGCTGCAGGAAGTGGCAGCCAGCACATCCCTTGGCCCACGCCACTTCCTGCAGCCCCCATTGGCCTGGAACCGCGAACCGCGGCCAGTGCGCGCTGCGATCTGCCGAACCTGCGGACGCTGCAGGTAAACAAACCGGCCCGTCCCTCCAGTGGATTTCCCTGATGGGCCACATGCCAAAGATTGCCGATCCCTGTGCTATACATTAAATCATACCTTTTGGGCTTGGCTTGGTGACTTTGCAGGAACCAATCCCTGTACAGCATGCTCTGTCCAGATGCCATTCATGTGGAACCTGATCGTTACATTACAAGTTTGTCTTGTCCATAGTCTCTAGCGTCAGGGTATTGCTGCTTATCTTAGCTAACACAGACATCCTGACTCCAGCGTACTGTTTGTTAAGCCCCTATTTACAACTTGACCTTCCGTTCTCCTTGCCAATTATGCCCACTAAGAAATGAGGCAAGTTACTTCTGTCAAGTCTGGCCTACCGCTCTGTGATACAGGAACCGATTGCAGAGAGTGACAGGGAATTCAGCCAGGCTAGACTCCAGCAGCATCAGTGTCGCATAGCCTTCATGCATCTTTTCTTGCTGCTACTTATATAAATATTTATACTAATGCCTGCCTCACTCCTCACTGAAATGCCACCTGGTGGAAGCCCTGGAGTGATAGTGAATCCAGGAAAAGAGCAACTGCATTACAAATATCTGATGAAATTGACACTCATTCACCATTAGAAGAAAATTGCTTGGGTTGGATGGGATATTGTCAGAGGGGGGATTGAGCCCTGGGCCTATGGATCTAAAAGCATTGGATCTACTGCCTAAGCTGAAAGAGTAACTTTTGTTAGCTCAAAGGGTGCAGTGAACTCAACCCTCTGTGAGTAGCCCAGCATGGCTTACAAACGCTTCGCAAGCATGGCTTAGAAAACAAAAATGTCTGTGGCAGAGGCAGTGCGATCACAACATGTAAATTCCTCCCCAGCCCTAACGATTATGGGGAGATGCTGAAGGGACCAGGAAAAGGTTCCGCAGGCACCTGAACTGCGCGTGAAAACCACGAGGGCTAGTAAAATGGAAGAGAACCTAAGAGCGACACAGGCTTTGGCAGTGGCCAGCACAAAAGCTTTTCGTACTGAGATTGAGGAGGAAAGGCACAAAGGCTTGGAAGAAGTAATGGAAATGTTTGAGGATCCCTAGGAAAAAGGTATCTAGAAAATATTTATCTTCTGGGCACGGGTGCAGAGAAAAGCAGAAGTTATACAGATGTTTGTAATGGATTTAAAATTAAAAGTTGGGCCCTTTGAAGGTTGAAAATTATAAGATTTCATTAATAGCCAAGTAGTAGTTTTGGAGGCACAACAATAACAAAAGCTGTGTGAAGGGCCACGCGGAGTCACAAACTCACCGCTGGAAAAGGCAATGTTCAGATCTGAGACAGCAGAGCAATCGGAAATGCAAATACAGGCCTCAGCGAGACAGAGGCAAAGAGCACATGACCATTCACCCTGCAGTTAGACATAGGACACACTTACAGATTATTACACAGCAGAGGAGAAATTAACCCTATGTCCAACAAAGACGTGTCAGTGATGTGGCAGCTGGCACGTCCAGGGTTTGGGCAAATGTAGATCGCCGACCACTCAACAAAACTGCAGGGAGATGTACGGGTTAAGGAAGGAACAAGAGGATTGCTCAGTAAAGAAGGAAGCTGCAAACTCAAAGGCATGGCTAATAAAAACACACACAAATGGCCCTCAAGTGATAGGCAGAGGAGCTTCAATCAATGTGGGGAACTGAAACAGAACCATTCAGAGACAGTCTAAAGCTTTAAAAAGTCAAAGGTGACATTGAAATCCTATAATTAGTGATCTGGTCTGGCTATTCCGATGCTCCTACTTACTACAGTCCTAGTCTCCCAGCCGGAGTTAATTCGGAGAATGACATAAGAGGGCTGGCTATGGAGAAGCCCACAGATGTTCCCTCCCATCTCCTTGCAGTTCTCATAGGAAGGGATGATGCCAGAGCACTGGCTGTGGGAGAACTGATAGGTATCCCAGCTCCAGTCTCTTGGTTATTCATATGGCAGGAGGAAATGAACACCAACGGCTTTCCAAAGTGCGGCCCCAATTCAAAGCTGTTGCAGCCGTTTCTCCTGATTAGTTAGGGGGGGTTGGGGGCGATGATGCAGTTAGTTCTGCTGGGGAAGGCCTGAGGAAGCTTTAAATGGAATATATCCAAAGAAGGTAGAAATGTGAACGCTTTTTCTTTTCCTGCCAGTGGGCTCCCCACTAAATGATGACTTTGTGTAATTAAACCGAACAAAGTAAACGGCCGTGTTCCAGCTTCGCAATCACAGCATTTTCTCTTTCCCTTTGTTTAACTGCTTTGCTCATCCGAAAGTGGTAAAAATAAATAAATAAAAATAGACAGAAATAGAAGTTCAATGGATGCCTGCATGGGGCTGTATTTTTAGAAGCTCATCAGTTTGTGAAGAAGCCGGGAGGTTGCAGATGCTAATTACGAACCTGAGAATGTGGAAAGCAGGACAATGGGAGGGAGAACGGGTTGAGTTAGACGCAGAGGAGGGAGATATAACAGGTATCGTCACGGCTTGCAAAAGATGGTGGAACTTTGTGTGGTGACAGCCTCTGGATAGTGTTCATGGTGCGTGGGGTTGGTTTGGGAGGGCTGGAGGTTTTGGCAAGATCTACCTGCAGAAGGGTTGGAAGGAACTTTCCCTCTGGCTGAGATCAGGCATGTGACACATTCTTCTGGATATGCTGCAAAGGGACATTTCCAAAATGGGGTGCATCAGACCAAATCCAGGTCCTGGCTGGGGGGAAGGGGCTGTGGGATGGGAAATGCTCAGATGGTAAAACCGGACTAGAGAGAAGACATCATGGGCGAGATGTTTGAGCACAAGCTTGTAAATATGACAGTGTGACTGTGGTGCAAAGTCACTGTGCAGCCTTTAGTGTCTCTAGACTGGGCCTATCCCCATGTGCAGAGATCCGGCAGCAGAAAGTCCACCTGGGTGATGCTGCCATGGGAAGAGGCTATATGTTCCCTTCTCCCAGGGTCTCTGCAGAACAGCAGTAAAGGCCCCCAAAGGTTAGCTGGCTGGGAAGCAGCCATGGCTGAGGCAGCAGTGGGATGGTTGTGCTGATTACACTCTAGCAGCATTTGACACAAATCCTGGCTATAACTCTCTGCTAGCACTGGGCTTGAAGTGGAGTTTGCAGAACGGCTGGTGGTACATACACAACCCAGCCAGAGCACAAGGCCTTGAGACATTGGAGAGGAGGGTTGGAGGAGAGGTTGGAAGCTTCTTTGACCTGGGCTGGGCAATCTGATTGACATTCTGTTTGCTTCACTGACCAACCCCTTTTGTCTCCCTTTCTCCTGGTCCCTCCAAACAGACCTCACCCCTGGTGGTTTGCGCAGCGTCACTCTGTTTGTGGTCCCCACTGGTTCATCGACTCCTTGGAGCATTCCCAGGCAGAGGGGCTGGATGATCTAATGGGCCTGGCTCCTCTAATTCCCATGACTCTCTGACTGTGAAAGCTGCCCTGTGTACTATATGGGCTCTCCCACCCAGATGGGAACCCATTGTGCACACACCCTCTTGACAGCTGGAAACCCACCACACTGACAACCTACAGATCCTAGTGCAAGCCAACAGATCACACCACAAAGTCAACACAACCCCCAACTGAAAGACCCAGGTCCTTCACACATACACACACACACACACACACACACACAGAGGAAGTATCACCTAGTGGCAAAGGAATGGTATATATGTCCCCCATTGAATCCTGCTGTACAAACAGGTCTCTCCCTGGGGAACTAAAGGAGATCTCTATTGTACTAACTAGTAGAGGGGGATTATAAACAGGTGACCAAGTCTGACACATTCCGTCCAATAGAGATCTGGTTGCCCACACTCCAGTGCAGGGCCGGCGCAACCCATAGTCGCCTAAGGCACTACAATTTGGGGGGCAGTGACCACGGCGGTATTTCGGTGGCGGGACTTTCCGCCGCCTCTGTCAGGGGCGGCATTTCGGGGCGGGACCTTCCGCCGCCTAGGGCGGCAGAAAAGCTGGCGGCGCTCCTGCTCCAGTGCATTACAGACACCACCTGAGCGGCTAGCTGCACGAGCACAACCATAGAATTGGCCTTTGGGATGCTACCGAGTGAAAAATGAGTCTGTGCTGCTGTTTTTAGCTGCCTGCAGGGCTGTCACTTCCTGAGTCTTCAAGGAAGAGCCAGCAGGCTGAAGAGGCTCCAGTCCCATCTGTCTGAAAAACCCACAGCAGCAAAAGAGCAAAAGGTGGAGGAGGGGGAGTGTCTTTAAATCTCTTGATAATTAATGCAGCTGCATCATCGTTTATGCAAACAGTGGCAACGAGGAGGCTTTCTGCAGCAAGGTGATGCCCAGGAAGCATTGGGGGGTGATAGGACAGGGAGTAGAGGCTGTCTCCCATTCAGAAAAGCTTACCCCTTGATCTTTTACGGCTCTTTCCTAGTAGCAAGAAGGGCATGAGCAGGGAGTTGGTGAAGAGGAGTCTGAGAGGCCTCATTCCCAGGGCATCCCGGGAGAGTTCGGCCCGTGGGATCTGTGTACAAGTTACCCCTGTCCCCCCACAATCAAAGCAGAGTGACGGAGGAGGGGTTCTGAAACCAGAACCATCATGCAAGACCGGTAAGTCCTCCGGCTTCCACCCTCAGGGCCCCACATTTACCAGGCCTGGTCACTTCATCCCACCCTGGCCCTGGAAAACACTAGTATCATACCAAATCCAAGTCCACCTAGCAACTTCACAGCTGTCACAGGCTGCATGCGTTGGCGACAGCCAGCTCAGGATTCAGACCTTCCCACTCCACCGGAGCTAATGGAGACTTGCTAGCAGCAGGTCCATGACACACAGCTAAGCAGTTCTGATTTCATCCAGTAGAGAGCAATGGTGCACATCCACACATTACAGGATTTTATTAAAGCCGGGGCAGCAGAATCGCATGTGGCTGAAAAGAGGGTAGGTTTGTTTCACCTACCTGGCTCATCAGTGCTCCAGGGAAGATGCTCTTGAGCAGGGTGACAAAGACCTCAACAAGGATGCAGTACTGCAGAGGGAGCTGTTAGCTTTACAGCAGCTTTCAGAGTAGCACAGACTCAAAGAACTGGAAAGTATCCATCAGCCAGTGCAGGATTGATCCAAGCAAGACACTTTCTATGCACTGTGCAGGCTAGTTTGAAATGGCCCACGTAATGGGTCTCTCACCACATCCCGTTGGACACTGTTGCACAGCCCAGTAACAGTGAACTTTTCCTGATGTTCACCCTAAATTTTCCTTTGCTTCTTTTCGCGCCATTTACTCCTATGTGCCCGGCCCCTTTCAGCCCACACAATAATTTTCATTGCCTAAGCCAGACCAGCAATGCTGTTGTTGTTACTCTATTCCAGTAGCACCTAGAGCCCCCCCAACTGAGATCAGTCCTCATTGCACGAGGTGCTGTACACACACAATAAGAGAGAGCCTCTGCGTCAGACAAGACAGACAAATGGGGGGGGGGGGGAAATTGAGGCACGGAGCAATGAAGCGACTTGTCTGAGGTAACACAGGAGGTCGGGGGATGGGAATAGAATCCGGAGCTCCTGAGTTCCAGCCCAGGGCCCGACTCGCTAGACCTAAAGGATGCACCCCCTCCCCACATGTGTACATACAGACACATGCACACTGTGCGAGCAGAGACCGTTAGCCTTTCAGAGTCAGGATAGACGATGTTTCACTGCAGCAGCTTCTTTCTCTCTCTCGTTGACTCCCCGACTCTCCCAAAGACGCGTTAGTGTTTGTTTTCCACTGTGCTCCTGTTACTGGGCAAGGCATCTGTCCGCTGTCCTCAGCGGAGGAGTTCAAAGGAAAGCAGCTCACAGCAGCCAGCAGTGGCCACCTCTCTCCATTGCTTTTGGATGGCCAGGCAAGGCGGCAGATGGCTCTTTTATGTGCAGCGCTGCTTATGAATTTTAGATGTAGGGATCACTGCCTCATCTCCACCCACATGGAATAAGACAGATCTTGAAGCAGCCCGTGGCACAGAAGCAGCAGAAGACCTTCCATCATCTCCTATCCTCACTTTGCCTGCCCCCTGGCTGATGGGGGCATGGAGCAGAGGAGTAGCACATGGAAACCTCAACACAAATGAGTATGCGTGATATGGTGACAGGCCTGTGCAGACAGGTAGCGCTCTGGTCCTTTGTGTTGGTCCTTTGTGCTGGTGCTTGGATTTGGCCTTAAGCAGTTTTACTAAGGGAATTGATATAGCCCGGGATACAGGATAGGACCATCAATGGTTATTAGTAAGGGATGCAACCCCGAGACGTCCGTAAACCTCTGACTGTCAGAACCCCAGAAGGGAAGATGCTCTGGCACTGGCCACTGTTAGAGACAGGATCCTGGGCTAGGCGGACCATGAGTCTGACTGAGTATGGCCGTTCTTATGTTCTCTCTGGCACCAACACTCAGATAAACTGGCAGTGAAAGAAAACTATATGGGCCTGACATCTCTGCAGGCCCAAGTTCTCTGTTTATGCAAACCGTCAACATGTCTCAACCATGCCCCGGAAATGCCACCACTATGGAGTGGTACTTTGAGGACCATTCAGTGCTTTCCCTCCCTAGGGGGTTGCCGTCAATGGTATCAATTAGTGGCAGTTGCGCTCGTCAATTTTGTGATGTGGACAGTTGTCCACTAGAACCTGGACTTAGGAACGCCAGCTCATTTCCCAGGGGCTGCCAGAGATTCTGTTGCTGCTTGGTGCATCTCTCATCTAGGGAGGTGGGGTGGCTTCCATGTTGCATCATCGCAGATTAGCTCTTTGGGGCCGGGACTGTCATTGGCTCTAATGTCTGTAGAGAGCCAAGCACAAAAGGAACCAGTGCTAGTGAAGGCATCTCACTGCTACTGCATTATAAATACTAATAATCCCTTTCTCGCCCATGTTGGTACTCAGATAAGAACAAGGACTATACCCTCTGATGTCCACAATATCAGGAATCCTCCGGCATGTGCAAAGGCATGGAGGTAGCAGAGCTAAAATGCCAGCAGCTGCAGCTGGCGAATTGCATGGCCTTCCACATACGCCCCACCTCTGGGGCTGAAAGTGAGGACCACGAGCAGATTGCCCATTGTGCAGGATTCGCTAACTCAGCCCTGGGCAGGATTATGTAGGGACGCTGAACCCATCAACCCAGCAGCTCAGGATTCTTTGAAATGACAACAGCCTGTTGCCCCTCTCCAGAGAGGTCAATGTGAAGTGATATTGCAGACTACACACCGACACACCACTCTGAAGACAGGGAGGGAAACAGAATGTCCATTTTCTGCTTCATCCATTATTCTTCACCATCGCCGTCAGGAAATGGGTCAGGGGTACGTTCCATCCATGCAACTTGAAAACATGCCTTCTAGTGATAGATTCAAAGAGCTCGATTGGTTTAGCTTAACAAAGGGAAGGTTAAGGGGTGACTTGATCACAGTATGCAAGTATCTACATGGAGAACAAAATTTTGATAACAAAGAACTCTTCAGTCTAGCAGACAAAGGTCTAACAAAACCCAATTATCTGCAAGTTAGATAAATTCAGACTAGCAATAAGGAGCAGATTTTTACAGGGCGAGTAATTGGAACAATTTACCAAGGGTCATGGTGGATTCTCCATCACTAGCAATTTTTAAATCACGACTGGATGTTTTTTAAAAGATCTGCTCTAGTTCAAATAGGAATTAATTCTGGGAAGTTCTCTGGCCCGTGTTATACAGGATGTCAGACTAGATGATCACAATGGGCCCTTCTGGCCTTGGAATCTGGGAATCTTGACACAGGAACCCCCAAATGTATCCCAGAGAGTCCATCATAGAGAATTCTCAAAGACCTCTGAACTTCCCCCTATTGGAGACCTGCCAAATGTCAGAAAGCACCCTGGGGTAGGTCTCCACACCATGGAAGGATCTGGGGTTCCCTGCAAGAAGCTATGTAACCTTACCTATCAGTAGGGCCCTACCAAATTCACGGTCCATTTTGGTAAATTTCACGGTCATAGCACTTAAAAAATCTTGAAATGTCATGGTTTCAGATATTTAAATCTTAAATTTCATGGCACTGTAACCATGGGAGTTCCAACCCAAAAGAGGGTCACACGGGGGGTCACAAGGCTATTGTAAGGGGGTCACGGAATTGCCACCCTTACTTCTGCTGCCTTCAGAGCTGGACAGCCAGAGAGTGATGGCTGCTGACCAGGAACCCAGCTCTGAAGGCAGTGCTGCTGCCAGCAGCAGTGCAGAAGTAAGAGTGGCAGTCCCGTGGTACCCCTAGAATAGCCAGATTCCATGGGGAGACCAGATTTCATGGTCCATGATGCATTTTTCATAGTTCTGAATTTGGTAGGGCCATACCTATCGGTCTGCCAAAGAATCACTTTCTAGGGAATCCTGGCTGCTGAAAACCAAATGGTCCCCATATGGAATCCCAGAACCCCAGAAATTAACATCAAGGGGATGAATCTCATCCTGCCTAGACATACTTTCTGCAAGTACCCATGGGAAATTATGCTATGCCATACCCCCATATGGTTCTCTGCAGGAATTTTCTTCCCAGTATTACCTAAGAGGGACCTCCCAGGGAATGGAAACCACCCCTTATTGCTCATCCATGGGAGCTGGAAATAGGGTGACCAGATGGCCCATTTTTATAGGGACAGTCCCGTTTTTGGGGACTTTTTCTTATATAGGCGCCTATTACCCCCCATCCCCTCTCCTGTTTTTTTCACAGTTGCTATCTGGTCACCCTAGCTGGAAATTCTTGGAGTTCCCTTCATTGAAACCCTGGCTCAATGCCAGTTGAGCAGCCTAATCAAAAAACAATGTGCTGTCCCACGGTGGCCATTTTTTAATACAGAGCAAAGAAATAACCCAATGCACAGAGAAATCGGTGTTACAGATTAACTAGCTGGGGTTCTCATCAGAATCCATGCACCTCCAATCATTTCTCTATCTCATCGGAGAGAAGTTATTTATTTCCATCTGCTCCCTGGCACGGCCTGCTGAATCAGGAGTCGCCCACCCAGCCCAAATTGATTAGGTTACACCCAAACACTGCATTTTTTAACCACTCATCCACTGTGTTACATAAAGATGTATCTGCATTCCCCTCTCTCTCTCTCTCTCTCCCGCCTCTCCATGGCAAAGAAAGATTGGCTCTTCTCTCACTGCCTTGGAAAGTGATATTTGATTTGATTTACGTGAAGACTCACTGAGCTAATTTTGTTATGATTAACTGGTCTCCGATAAACATTTGTATCATTTGTAGCCCTGTGCTAACAATGCACACCCTTGCGTCAGCTGCTCTGGGATATGTACGCACACACGCAGACAGAGTCATTCTTCTGGCTTGATGGAGACTGTGCGTGTGTGTTTGTGCTGGAGAAGCAGATGAATGAACTCGCCTCCATCCACTGCACCCTACTCCGGGAAGGATATAAACTGGATTCTGAGCTTTCTAAATAAGGCTGCGTGTTTGCTCACTTGGTGGAAGGGGCTTGGCCTGGGAGACTTGTTTCCTAAGTAAACGGCCAGGGATTACAGGTCAAGGATCTGTTTCCACTGGGTCACATTTGAAGTTATACAGATTTAGGCCCTGTACTTAGGAGAGGCTGAATACTCTCAATTCCCACTGAAGCAAATGAGGAGTTTATTTATTTTCTTATGATTTACAATAAACCTTTAACAATAGGCATCTCCTGGACTTAAAAAAACACACTTACAGAAGGAACAAAGCAAATCCTGTGGCAGCTACTCACCCTCCATCCCAGAAAATAAACAATTGGGAATGAAAACAGACCCAATGGGCTTATACCCCCAGCATGGAATAGATGGGTTGACAGGGGGAGAGTTGATTTTTATGTTTCTCAAACACCAAATTGCAGCCTGTATCGTATCCCTCCATCTCCCAAAGCCCTGGTAAATAAAGGTCACCAGTTTTAGGATATTTCAGTAGCTTCCTGTCTTTTATAGAGAGAGGGTTCAAGTGTCTCCAAGGACAGAGGCTGTGGCAGTACTTCGAGCAGAAGGCAGTGTGCAAACAGACCTGTTCAATAGGAGGCCAATACCACCATTACCTCCCCTCCCCACCCCCAAAAGTGGCCTCTTATTTTGGGTTCCTTGCTATTTGGGGTGCAAGATTTTAAGCACCTTGGACTTGATTTCCAGAGTAGTAGAGCACCCACAACTCCCACTGTCTTCAACTCGTGTTCTGGGTGTTTAGTGCCTGTGGAAACCAGTTCCCAAATGTCTACAGTTGGGCATCAAGAAATGGGGCAAATTAGAGAATGTTG